>NC_140218.1:12880143-13532643 GCF_951802725.1 Rutilus rutilus | reverse complement strand
TAAGGTTGCAATCTATCAAATAAAAAAAGATTCCATGAAGTCTGCAAGGACTAGACGCTGTTTAATGACTGGCCTGTGCAATGGAATTGTACAAAGCTCCGCCTCCAATCCTATCACCTGCTTGGCATGCAAAACAAGGGTGAACAAGGGTGAAAATGCATCAGGGTGAAAATGCATCAGGGTGAAATAACGTGATACTTGCCGAGAGAGCGAAGGTCGCCGTTATGTTGCCAGATAGCTGCCTCTATTTGAACATAAATCTTTGTACATTTCCATCATAAACATGAGTCTTCCTTATCTGTTCATGGAATCGGTTCAAGTTTTAAGACTTAGATAAAAGCTTTCACATTCATTTACTAAAAAAAAAAAAAAAAAAAGTAAACGTAGAATTGCTACGGTACAAATCAGGCTCACCTGATAAAGATGATTATATTCCAGAAAGCATACACACACACACACAGTGAAGTGCAATTTAAAAGGTAGGAATGTAACTTGATCAAATAAGTAATAATAATGCCATAAAAAAAAAAAATTCCACACTCAAAAGTCTAAGTTTATTCAGTCCTGCCCCTTTAAAAAAATAATTTATGCATTACATTTAAAAAAAAAAAAGCATATTTTCAAATAACCTAAAAAAAGGTTAAAGAAAACTATTTGAAATACCCGCATTTTAGCTTGTTGCGTTCAAACATTTCCATATTATTTCAAGCTTTTAGCTGACCTTATTCATGGCTTTTACTAAAAATATTCTTCAATATAACTGAATAGCAGTTATAGCTCCCTCTAGTGGTGTGCTTGCATGTGTACGCATGCAAAGTGCTACATAAATGCAGTCCTCTCTGTGGACTCAGTTGTTTTCCATCAGGAAGTTGATATTTCGGGGGTCTACGCCGTTGTCCTCTTGGGTTAGGAGGGAATAGAGACGAGCTGCTGTGGCTTGGTCCCTCTCACGGATGCTCCATTTGCGCAGCATGCCGAAAACCCGCTCTTGGTGTAGTTTGTTATCCTCCTCGATCTGCTGAAGAGTGGTGGTGTTCATACCTAGTGCCATTATGCCCACCTGCCTCCAGCTGTTCCCAATGCAGCCGGCCACCTTCATCATCTCCTTCTCACTCACCATCCTGGGCTCTGAGAAAAAAAAAACAACGTTACGTAATGCAGCCGTGCGAACATGAAGCTGAACAGAAGATGCAAAGCAGAAGTGTGTATGTGACTCACTGATTATAGACAGCTGCTCCTGTAGAACATCGTTTTCCAACACCACGTGCCTTCGTTTGGCTGTCGTCTCTGATAAACCAACATCATTTTCAAATTACAAATAGATTATGCAGATAGAGTATTTATACATTATGAAGGCATTTATTTAATTAAATGTAATTTTCAAAAATCATTGCAAGACTATAATACAGTAAAAATTAAAAAGTAACCTTGATTTTTTCTCTCTATTTATTTATTTCAGTCTTTCTGTTTAATTATTATTACTTTAATGTGAATCTTTGTTTTGTTTTTTACTTTTTTGTTATAAATGTAAGTTCTCTTACGAGAGGTTCTCTCGTATTGCGTAAGCTAGCTTACGCTGCGGGAAAGTCTCCTTTCACGAGATACTGAAGCCAAAAATTATCCTAATTTTTTAAACTTTGTCAACGCAGTGCGGCAGCCTGCAGACCTAGGGCAAGCGAGTCGCGTGCCCATTGGCTGCTCTGCGGCAACTGCAGCAGCCTATGGCTGAGCCTTGCGCGTGACGTCACGTCCAATGAGCGCGCTTGGCGCGCTTAGTGCGTCACAGCCCGTCATTAGGGGTGTGGCTTAGAGTATATAAGCAAGGAACAGAGGCTGCTTCGCTGATTTCTGTCTCTTCAGCGAAGCTCTTCGCATCGCTGATCTCCGAGGAAGCCGCCGTTGAATCCAGCGACCAGCACGCCGAGGATCTCAGCCTGAGGACGCCGGCCGCTCGCCGCCTTCAGCCTTCCCTGCCTGCTGCGCCATCCGGCCTTATATCCTTTCCTGCTCTGTTTTGTGTGTGTGTGTGTGTCCGCCGCGACACACTTGCATCTAAAAGAGCGCGAGGCGTTGTTTCAAATGCCTCGCACATCCTGTGGCTCGTGCAGAGCCTCGCTCAGCGACGGAGACCGCCACGTGCTGTGCGCTCTCTGCCTGGGTTTTGACCACGCTGTTCGCGCTCTCTCCTAGGGCGGCTGCGAACAGTGTGAAGATTTACCGATGTCGACCCTACGGGCTCGACTCGCTAAATTCGAAGACACTCCATCTTCTCCGGCCGCTTCTTCCGGGCCACGAAAGAAAAAACGTCGCTCTCAAAGGCCGCCGGATCTGGACGCTACAGCTGAGCGCTCGCCGGAACCTCTCCCGCGAGCCTCGCTCTCTCCTTCCCCCCCACCCTTCTCCGACGCGCAGCGGCCGGCCACTGCCCGCACTGCCGTCGCCCTGGGGGATGATGCAGATGATGCCGCTGACAGCTGCTCTCTGCTCGCGTCTGACAGCGAGGAGTGGTCGGGCTCTCACCGCTCCGCCCCCTCTACTATGGAGTCTTCTCGAACCCGCGCTAGTGTTGACGCAGAGCTTCTCCGCCTCCTCACTTTAGCGGTCGAGAGAATGGGACTGGATTGGTCTCCACCTAAGGAGCCGGAGCCCAATCGCCTTGACGGGTTTTTTCTGCCTAGCCGCCGCCCTGCGCCTGCCTCTAGGTCAGCACCCTTCCTGCCTGAGCTCCACGCCGAGCTCTCTAAGTCCTGGAACGCTCCGTTCTCCACCAGACTCCGCTCGCCAGTCTCCTCGGCTCTCTTCCAGGTGGACGGAGCCGCCGAGAACGGCTATAACGGCATCCCCGCCGTTGAGGATGCTGTGGCAACGCACCTTTGCCCGCCGTCTGCTAGATGGCGCTCAAAGTCTGCCCTGCCGTCTAAAGCCTGCAGGACCACCTCAGCTCTCGCCGGCCGCGCTTTCGCCGCCTCCGGCCAGGCTGCTTCCGCCCTGCACTCAATGGCTATTCTTCAGATCCTTCAAGCCGACCTCCTCCGTGAACTGGACGAGAAGGGCTCGGATCAGTCTGCCTTTACCGATCTCCGCAGCGCTACGGATCTCGCGCTGCGCGCTACCAAGACCGCTGCTCAAGCCATCGGCAGATCCATGGCCGCGCTCACCGTCATCGACAGACATCTATGGTTGACGCTCGCGGACATGAGTGAGTCAGAGCGCGCTGTGTTTCTGAACGCACCACTCTCGCCCACCGGCCTCTTTGGCCCTGCGGTCAGCGGAATTGTGGATCGGTTCTCTGAGGTACAGAAGGCGTCGCAGGCGATGGACCTCTTCCTGCCCCGCCGTTCGAGCTCAGCCACAGGCCGCCCTCAAACTCAGCCTCCTGTGCGCAGCTCTAACCAGCGCTCTTCCAGGCCCCCCCAACGCTTCGCAGCGGCGCCAGGGCAATCGCCCCAGGTCGCGCTCGACCAGCCGTCACAGACCGCCGCCCCCACGGGGCCCGCGGTCCAAGATCGCGTTGAAGCCCGAGCCCGCGAAGTCCTCCTAGCATCCACAAGGAGGAAAAGATGGTTGAGTCCCGCTACGGCCGGACCGCCATCAAAACGCACAGCTCTGTCAGTCCCCTATGTTCAGGCTACTGCAGCAGCACACACCGCAGCCAACGAGCCAGTAATTACACTCGCTCGCCTGCACACAAACGCCGTTTTCACGGCGACCCAGATAAATCTCAAAAAGAGTATAAGTGCTTTAAGTGTAGAAAATGTGCCCACACCCATGTGCTCACTGCTTCACACAAGTGCAATCCCCATGGTAACGCGCCCAGAGCGCTCTCTCATAAAGCGGCCTCACACCGCTCGAGCACTAAATGTAGTAAAAGTGCCCACACTTCCGTGCTCACAACTACTCGCTGCTCGCTCTGTCACTCAGTTACCTCAAATTGCTACGGCTCAAGCCGCAGGGGTTTTAAGTGTAGAAAGAGTGCCCACTCCCGTGTGCTCACTGCCTCACACAGACCAGGTTCCCATGGCAACGCGTCCAGAGCGCTATCTCTTAAAGCGGAAACTTTCCGCTCGAGCATCAAGTGTAGGAAATGTGCCCACAGCCCTGTGCTCACACCTGCCCACTGCCCGCTCTGCCAGACAGGTTGCAAACCTCATAAAGCCCCCAAACACTGGCCGTGTCATAAGTGCATATCCCGCGCCAGCTCACGAGCACGCGCGCCCACTTTCAGACACCATAATCCCCACGCCGCCCTCGCGCCTGGGTTGTTTGACAGCAGTTCACGCTCCATCGTCCAAGATCGAGCTACTAAATTCTGCACAGTCGGCCAGCCCTGTTCTTCTGCCCTTCGTGTCCGAGCATCGGCGGCGCGCGCGCCGCCCCGTCTTCTCTGATACAGGTTCCCCATCCCGCGCAACGCGGCGATCTGAACCCAGAGACCATTCGACCCCTAGCTATGCATGCAAAAGCATGGGAGGCTATTCAGGGCGCGTCAGAATGGGTGCTCAACACCATAAGACACGGTTATTCGCTCCAATTTGCTCGTCGCCCTCCGCGCTTTCTAGCGCAGACGGAAACGAAAGTGAGTTTGGAAACAGCACATCTGCTTCAAGCAGAGATAACAAAGCTGCTGCGAAAAGGGGCCATAGAACAGGTGCATCCTTCTCTGAGCGAGTCAGGCTTTTACAGCCGTTACTTCCTCGTTCCCAAGAAGGACGGAGCATTAAGACCTATTTTAGATCTGAGACATCTGAACAAAGCCCTCATGAGACGGCCGTTCAGGATGATTACAACCAGACAGATCCTCGCGCAAATTCGCCCAGGAGACTGGTTTATCTCTCTCGATCTGAAGGACGCTTATTTCCAGATCCAGATAACTCCCCGTCACAGGCCATTTTTGAGATTCGCCTTCGACGGTCGAGCTTATCAATACACAGTCCTGCCGTTCGGCCTGTCTTTAGCACCCCGTACATTTACGAAATGCATGGACACGGCTCTCGCTCCCCTGAGGAGTCAGGGAATGCGAATTCTGAACTACTTGGACGATTGGCTCGTTCTAGCGCAGTCAGAGACAGAACTTGTGTCTCACAGAACAGCGCTACTCGACCACCTGGAGGTTTTGGGTCTAGCGGTCAACTGGACAAAGAGCTCGCTCTCGCCCCGGCAGTCGATTTCCTTTCTCGGAATAGAACTGGACTCGGTGGCGATGACGGCCAGATTGACGGAGCAGCGCGCGCGCCGCATCCAGCGCCTCGCTGCATCCTTCAAAGAAGGCAACCGGGTTCCCCTGAAGGCATTTCAGCGCATTCTGGGGCATATGGCCTCAGCTGCAGCAGTGCTTCAGTTGGGTTTACTGCGCATGCGCCCGCTTCAACGCTGGCTGAGAACGCGCGTATCCCATCGAGCCTGGGCGACCGGCGGCTCGCTAATCAGAGTGACTCAGGTCTGTGTCTCAGCCCTGCAGCCCTGGCTAGCAGCCGAATGGTATCACACGGGAGTGAATATGGGAGTGGTCTCACACCGGAAAGTTGTCTCTACAGACGCGTCCAACCTAGGTTGGGGAGCGCTCTTCGAAGGCAGACCGGTCTTTGGCCACTGGTCAGACCAGGAGAATCTCCTACACATAAACTGTCTAGAGATGCTCGCGGTCGAGAAAGCGCTCATGCACTTCCTCCCTTTCCTCCGTGGTCACCATGTTCTAGTCCGCACGGACAACACTTCAGTAGTGGCCTATGTGAACCGCCAGGGCGGTGTCAGATCAAAGCAACTCTGCGCCCTGACGGAACGCCTCCTCGTATGGGCTCAGCACTCTCTGCGCTCTCTGAGAGCATCGCATGTGCCTGGCCATCTGAACGAGGGCCCCGACAGACTGTCCAGGGACAACGTTCCCCCTGGGGAGTGGTCTCTACACCCTCAAACAGTCCAGTCGCTGTGGCGCCGCTTTGGCAGAGCGAAAGTCGACCTCTTTGCGTCAATAGACAACGCACACTGCCCAGCGTTCTTTTCAAAGAGCGAGGACGCGCTGGCCCAGTCTTGGCCCAGCGGCCCGCTATATGCGTTTCCGCCAGTCTCTCTGCTGCCTCAGGTCATCGAGAGAGTCAGGAAAGCGCGCCACACAGTGCTCCTCATAGCCCCGTTCTGGGAGAACCAAGCTTGGTTCCCGGAACTCATACAACTGGCAGACTCAGCCCCCTGGCCGATTCCGGTGCGGAGAGACCTTCTCTCTCAAGCCCGCGGCTCGATTTGGCATCCCCACCCAGAGCACTGGTCTCTGCATGCGTGGAGCCTCAACAACTACATGCTGATCTACCAGAAGGGGTGATGAACACGATCATACAATCTAGAGCCCCCTCCACGAGGCGGCTCTACACGTCTAAATGGTCTGTGTTTAACAAATGGTGCACTACCAAAGGGCTCAATCCACAGACATGTGGGGTCTCACAAGTATTGTGTTTCCTTCAAGAGCTACTGGACGCGGGCAGGTCCCCCTCCACGCTCAAAGTCTATGTCGCGGCCATTTCAGCGCTCTCTGTGTCAGAGCCGGGCCGCGCATTAGGAAGGAACGAGTTGGTCATCCGCTTCCTTAGAGGAGCGAGGAGGATGAACCCCCCGCGACCCCCTTCGGTTCCTATGTGGGATCTTTCACTGGTCTTAGACGCACTGAAAGCACATCCCTTTGAACCCTTAGAAACTGTGGATATGAAATACCTCACGCTCAAAACCGTTTTTCTGATAGCACTGTCTTCAGTAAAACGTGTGGGAGACCTTCACGCGTTATCCACTAACGCTGCGTGCCTCGAGTTCGGACCTAATGACTCTAAAGTTATTCTCAGACCGAGGCATGGGTACGTCCCAAAAATTTTGGGCACTCCCTTCAGAGCGCAGGTCATTTCCCTTTCAGCCCTGCCGATTACTGGCTGCGAGGCAGAGAGTCACCTCCTCTGCCCAGTTAGGGCGCTGAGAAGCTATATTTCGCGCTCCGCCGCCTTCAGGCGTTCAGAGCAGCTTTTTGTTTCGTTTGGTGGGCGCACCAAGGGTCTCGCCGCCTCGAAGCACACTCTGTCCAGATGGATAGTCGATGCTATCGCAGCTGCTTACGCATCTAAAAACCTGCAGTGCCCCTTGGGCATTCGGGCACACTCCACCAGAGGCATGGCCTCATCGTGGGCGTGGTCCAGTGGGATTCCCATTCATGACATTTGTGCAGCGGCGGGCTGGGCCTCCCCCTCCACATTTGTTAGGTTTTACAACCTGGATGTTCCCGCTTTGCAGGCCAAAGTGCTATCAGTCTAAGTCTCGCGTAAGCCAGCCCACTGTCTGTGCGCGGGCTACGCTGCTGATTTAGCTCTACTGGTTGAGCTACACTGTATGGAAGTGTTAGTTGGACCGGCTGTGCCGCTCCCTGCCCCATATTATGTGCTTGTGTACTGTGGTATCTGGCCGCCCAGTTCCGTTTCGCGTTCCCTGGGCTTCCCACGGGATTCATTCAGGATGCTGGGCGCGCGCACGGCGTTGACAAAGGTGTTCCCGCAGCGTAAGCTAGCTTACGCAATACGAGAGAACCTCTCGTAAGAGAACGTACTCGGTTACTAACGTAACCTCTGTTCTCTCTAGAGAGGGAACGAGTATTGCGTAACCCGCCGTGCTCTCGCCACGAGCTCATTTTCGCTTCATGCGACAGAAACCAGCGAAGCAGCCTCTGTTCCTTGCTTATATACTCTAAGCCACACCCCTAATGACGGGCTGTGACGCACTAAGCGCGCCAAGCGCGCTCATTGGACGTGACGTCACGCGCAAGGCTCAGCCATAGGCTGCTGCAGTTGCCGCAGAGCAGCCAATGGGCACGCGACTCGCTTGCCCTAGGTCTGCAGGCTGCCGCACTGCGTTGACAAAGTTTAAAAAATTAGGATAATTTTTGGCTTCAGTATCTCGTGAAAGGAGACTTTCCCGCAGCGTAAGCTAGCTTACGCAATACTCGTTCCCTCTCTAGAGAGAACAGAGGTTACGTTAGTAACCGAGTACGTTTTCATTTAAAACAAAAAGTGTAGTTACAAATTATCTTCTGCTGAAATTCTAAATAAAAACTTTTTTTTTTGACACGTTACAATAAGTCTTAATGTCTTCATAGTAGATATGGATGGTTTATAAGATCATACCTGTGTTATTTGGTGTCTTGCGTTTGTTGAGTTGCAATTTTTGAAGGAATTGCAGTTCAGGAAATGTCTCTTGCATGTCTTGTGTTTTCAGCAATTTGAGGAAACTCAGAGCATGCTTGTTGTCTTTGTGAATCACATAATCCAAGATGTCCCGTACCTGCTCTGAACGTATGTTAATGTCCTTGATGTTGTTGTACTCATTATTGGACAGTATGCCACGGGCATGGCAATGCTGAAGCAGGAAGTCTGTATCTCCCATCAGGGCCTTCAGGAGAGCTAGCTTGTGTTTCTGAATGAACTTGGTGCCATCTACTGGTCCATCCATTGCCTCTTGTGCTTGGTCAGTGTGAAAACCTGGATTTGACACTGGTTTTGAAAACGAAGATTAAGGCTGTAACAAAACCAGAAATTAAATTGTTTTAAAAAAACAAAACATATATAATTATATAAAAATGAATAACCACAACACTTTAACTACAGCAAATTATTTCAAATCCTTTTTCCAACTGGTTAAACGTACAGTATGGAATTTTTCGTCGCTAGGGGTCGCTAACCTCTTACAATAACAAAGGCGTAGTTTGATGACGCAACATTTGCTAAGAATTATGGATCTTGTCGTCAACGTCAAGCCGACCGATCTAATAATGTTTATGGATGAGTGAATACATCGATGCTTTTATCATGACTGTGATATGAAGCAGGTCGGGATTGCTAAGAGACAGCTATCAGCTCCACACACGACGCGAGTCCCGCGGATATAAAAGGAATAAGGACATTTCATTCTACCGAACTACACGCAAGTGCAGAATTACAACTCACAGGTCAGTTTATTAGACAAATTAAACTTGTGAGGTAACGCAGCGCTGTTTCACTTGGTCTAACATTACACTATCACACTAAACTGCATTTAAATGTGTTGAAATGTATGTGTTAGTTTGTCTGTATGAGACTAGCAGTAAGCTAGATCAACATTAGAATAACATACAGATCATATTCTAACATTTTATCATTGTTGAACTATATAACATTGATTAGTTTTATGTAAATGTGCTCCCCTGTTTAATAAAGTACATGTAGGAGCAGTCGAAGTCTCGAACGTGGAGCTCTGATATTGATTCTCGTTTTAGTTCTCCTTTTTTATCCAAAGTCTGCTTGCCATGGTCCATAATGTTTGAACGAAACAACAACAGCGTGCAAATAGACATTGCGAACTACACAGTTGTCCACGTCAGTCGCTTTGGTTACTATCAGAGGGCTCTGGTTGCTATGGCAGTACGAGCGGAAACCAGGGAGAACGCGGATATGTCGCGGAACGCGGATATGGATATGTCGCATTGACGGCGACAAAACGGAAATAAAGAAACGGGACGTGTCTTCGAATTAAATTACAAATTTCTCCTGGTTTGAAAGTTGTTGGAAACAGTCGGGATAATGTAAGTACACAACTAAAAAAAATATATAACATAGATATAGTGATTTTTGCTATTTTTAAAGCAAAAAAAGTTACATATTGTGCCTTTAATCAACATCTGTAAGAAATGCAAATAAATGGGATCAGCAAAATAAATATTTAAGTTTTTTTTTTTTTAAACAACTCAGTTATGATATCTGTTACTTTTACAAGTAATTCGTTACAATATTGTTACTCCCTTAAAAAGTAACTAAGGGAGTTTTCAACTAAAAATGGATAACTTTGTATGCGTTTTGGCTGTTCATTTACACGACAATGGCGTTTTTGGGGTCTGAAAACACAAACTTCTGAAAACGGGTTTCAAAGTGGAAGTTTTTGAAAACAATACCGTTATCGTCTCTGTGTAAACCACAAAAACGTGAATTTGTGAAAACAGTGACCGCATGCGTATTACATGTTTCTTTACAAAGTCACATCGCCAACTACTGGCCTGGCATGAATAATACAGCATTTGAACAGGGATTGTTTTGACAATGGTGTCATCTGTATGCGAAAAATACGGAGGAAAAACTTTTCGGTTTTTAGTACATAGTTGTCGTGCAAACGTACCCTAATTGTGTTACTTTTTATGGAATGTAATGCATTTTTTTCACCGGGGCCCTTTCTCACCATGAGTAAAATGAATAAGCCTCAGCCTGAAGGAAATGCAAATTCACACCTGTACAGTAGAGAGCGCAACTCAAACAAACCTTACAGCTGTGCTGTGCTATTATTCGTATGGTTGAATTGGATCATCAAAGTCAGCAGCAAAGACGTTGTTTAATAAAGTGAGATTAAATACATAAAGTATATTTGTATTATTTGCCATACTTAATCATTGCAGGTTTGCGTCAAATTCTGAGTTTGCATTCCGGTTTTTATTCATTTTGAGGGACACTGAATCTGTTTTTTTGAGATGAGTAAATGCATGTTAACGTTTAGTCTAGAACTACAATAACCATCATGTGTTCACACACAACGCCTCTGCACACACTCCTGATTTCTCTCAGGACAGGAGAGCTGTCAGTCAATAAATGGGAAAACAAAGTAACTTGTGTTACTTATTTGAAAAAGTAACTCAGTTACTTGAAAAAGTAATCTGATTACACACCTTGTAATGCACTACACCCGACACTGATCTGTTCATAAATGTATTTAAAAAATAAATCATTTATTTCCCATATGGTTCTTACCCCATTTTTACCTATATGAAACGCTGAAAAATTCAGAACTAAAGGACTTGATAGATAGGATAGGAGAATATTTTACTGATCCCCGTTAGTGAAAATTGAGGCATTGCACTAATAGACATATCAAAAAATAGAATAACCAATAATAAAATACAATAATATAGTGAAAGATGAAACAAATAAAATATATCATATATCGTGTAATAAAATACTTGGTGTTGTGGCAATAAGCAGCAATATAAAAAACAGATCAACAGATGACCTCCTTTGACTGGAGTAGCTGAAGCATCATTGGTGGAGCTGAAGGAAGTGTGTGTATCTTCATCATGAGTCCCTCCCATTGACAAGTTGTTTTTACAAACCGCACAAAAGCTAGCCTTCCAGATTATGAAGTACACATAGCTTATAGATTTTAAGGCTAAATGCACGTGATGAATACACACACATTAATCGAATAATTCTGCAATGTTTCTTTTATTGGTGGTGTATAAGTGTGAATGGCGCATCTCCCTTTGCATTATCTGTAGGGGACTTCCAGTTTAGTGTTTCACTATCACAGCTGCGTCATCTTTGTTTACACTCAATAAACGACGATGGCGCACATTTTATTAAATGAGTAGAGCTTTTGTTTGCTCAGGAATAATAGAACAGCATAAATTACCTCATTTACAAGTGCATATCGATTACAAACACCTTGCAGGCACTCGCATCATTAGAGAAGCAAAAAGACGCGCGAAAAACGGAAAAGAACAAAGAGATACTCATTTCATCAAATGATGCAGCACGCGCGTTCAGTTCCGATCTACTTCCGTTTTTAAATAAAACAGCGTTATTGTTACGGGTTGCAAATTTGCGCGCGCGGTCACGTTGTTTTCAGGTTATCTTTTATTGTAGCAAACTGAAAGTTTGAAATCCAGCGCTTTTTTTTCATCTACACAGAGAAATAAAAATCACCGGAGGGTACTCGACACATATTAATGAAATAGCATTTCGAAAGTCTTTAAGCACGAAAGTCAGTTTTGTTTACCTCGGTTTGGCGGAGGGAAACGATGTCTCATCCACACTTCATCCGTATGTAATATGATATTGATAAAACATTTACTGCTGCTGCCGCCGCCTTCTGGACAGGCATTGTTATTCATTTACCTACAACTAATGCTATTTCTGTCTGCAGACTTTCACTATCAACAAGTCAAGCGCCCCTTCTATTTTATTCTAATTAATTCTATTCTACAGATTTGACATACTGAACTTAAAGTTTCCCTGAATTTGTGATTCACCCACTTTAAAATGAGTCATGAATGGGAGTGTGATGAAACATCTACACTTCTGCACTTTAGTCAATCTAGCCCAAGGGAAGTGACAATAATAAACTGCTGAGACAGAAAATAATGAACTGGTTTAGCACATGAAGAAATTTGTTCTCCACTGGTGATTGCAAATATCTCTACTCTCTGTCTCAGAGATGTTTTGTTCATGTCTGTCTTATGACCTGGCACACATTTCTACCTTAGAAATAGAAAATATTTTAGGCAGCAATAAGAAGGCTATATTCAGTATTTGACATTTATTAGCTGAAACAGCACTAGCAGAGAAAATAAAAAGATGATAATAACCATCTTTTGCCTGACTCTATATAGCCTCTGATTATAATGTCTGATTTCTGTGGAAGAGGACATTTGCTCAGGGCTAAAGTGTGTATGATGCATATTTGATATGTTTCGTTTGATATTTTGTCCATGTTTTTCTAGGAGAACTAAACAACAACATATTTCAGATTATTTTATTAAATATTTTTTATTTAGAATGTATTATTTATTAACATACTTAAACTTGAAATAAACTTGCAATTTAGAAGGAAATGTGAATTAATTTGAAACACGATTCAGAGGGAACATGTTGTTATTTTAATTTTTTAATTTTACATTTTATATATATATATATATATATATATATATATATATATATGTGTGTGTGTGTGTGTGTGTGTGTGTGTGTGTGTGTGTTTGATAAAAATGATCATTCTAGAAGAAAATTTCAGATGGCACTTAGAGGCTTTTGCATCTGAACTCTTCATATATATATATATATATATACAGTGAGGAAAATGAGTATTTGAACACCCTGCTATTTTGCAAGTTCTCCCACTTAGAAATCATGGAGGGGTCTGAAATTGTCATCGTAGGTGCATGTCCACTGTGAGAGACATAATCTAAAAAAAAAAAAAACAGAAATCACAATGTATGATTTTTTAACTATTTATTTGTATGATACAGCTGCAAATAAGTATTTGAACACCTGAGAAAATCAATGTTAATATTTGGTACAGTAGCCTTTGTTTGCAAATCTCTATTGGGTTTAGGTCTGGAGACTGGCTAGGCCACGCCAGAACCTTGATATGCTTCTTACAGAGCCACTCCTTGGTTATCCTGGCTGTGTGCTTCGGGTCATTGTCATGTTGGAAGACCCAGCCTCGACCCATCTTCAATGCTCTAACTGAGGGAAGGAGGTTGTTCCCCAAAATCTCGCAATACATGGCCCCGGTCATCCTCTCCTTAATACAATGCAGTCGCCCTGTTCCATGTGCAGAAAAACACCCCCAAAGCATGATGCTACCACCCCCATGCTTCACAGTAGGGATGGTGTTCTTGGGATGGTACTCATCATTCTTCTTCCTCCAAACACGTTTAGTGGAATTATGACCAAAAAGTTCTATTTTGGTCTCATCTGACCACATGACTTTCTCCCATGACTCCTCTGGATCATCCAAATGGTCATTGGCAAACTTAAGACGGGCCTTGACATGTGCTGGTTTAAGCAGGGGAACCTTCCATGCCATGCATGATTTCAAACCATGACGTCTTAGTGTATTACCAACAGTAACCTTGGAAACGGTGGTCCCAGCTCTTTTCAGGTCATTGACCAGCTCCTCCCGTGTAGTTCTGGGCTGATTTCTCACCTTTCTTAGGATCATTGAGACCCCACGAGGTGAGATCTTGCATGGAGCCCCAGTCCGAGGGAGATTGACAGTCATGTTTAGCTTCTTCCATTTTCTAATGATTGCTCCAACAGTGGACCTTTTTTCACCAAGCTGCTTGGCAATTTCCCCGTAGCCCTTTCCAGCCTTGTGGAGGTGTACAATTTTGTCTCTAGTGTCTTTGGACAGCTCTTTGGTCTTGGCCATGTTAGTAGTTGGATTCTTACTGATTGTATGGGGTGGACAGGTGTCTTTATGCAGCTAACGACCTCAGACAGGTGCATCTAATTTAGGATAATAAATGGAGTGGAGGTGGACATTTTAAATGCAGACTAACAGGGGCATGTTCAAGTTCAAAACGGTGCGCAACGTTTTGTTACGGTTTCCCGGGTTTGAACGTCATGTTTCCTGGAAACGGCGTGCACCGGTGTGCAACGGGGTTTGAGATACGTTTTCTCTTGTTTGGTGGGTGTGTCAGAATTGCAGTCCAATCAGCAGCAACATGTATATAAAGCACGTGGTATTAAAGTGAACTCGCACAAACGGGTTCAAGGAAAGTCATTTACAAATGTGTTCGATGCAGCTCGGTATACGCAAAAACTGAGGATATTAGAAGACATGTTTGTCGAAAGTTTTATTGTAAAAAATATAGGATATCAACATAATGATGTAGTTGTTTATATTTTTAGCTTCATTGCAAGTGTATTGGTATAGAAATAAACAATGGTAATTAAGTGCTTTTCCTAAAAATGAGAAAGACAATACAGGGTATTAAAACAGTATGACCTACAAATAAAGTCAGTATGTGAGGCTAAATAGATGTGTTTTAGTCTGAATTAGGTAAGATGTGTGCTTCCATTTCAGTTTCAGCAATCCCTTCACTCGATTGGGATGTTCTCTTTTGTTCTGGGCGGCAAGTGCAGTAACTGTAACATCGGGCATATTTTGTAGTATTAAACACATATTTATACCGACTTCATCAGGCTCCGAAAATTCTTCACAAAGAACACAAAGAATGGCCTTCTCAGCTGCCATAGTTGCAACTCTTGCGTCATCAGAACAGTGTGTTCAACGCATCACCGTTTCTGTTTAAAAAACGTTGTGCAACGTTTTGTCGGGGCTGAACGCAGCCCAGGTCTTTGAGGGTCAGAATTATAGCTGATAGACAGGTGTTCAAATACTTATTTGCAGCTGTATCATACAAATAAATTGTTAAAAAATCATATATTGTGATTTCTGGATTTTTTTTTTAGATTATGTCTCTCACAGTGGACATGCACCTACGATGACAATTTCAGACCCCTCCATGATTTCCAAGTGGGAGAACTTGCAAAATAGCAGGGTGTTCAAATACTTATTTTCCTCACTGTATATATATATATATATATATACACACATACACACGATACATATAGGCCCACACACACATACTGTATATATATATATATATATATATATGAAGAGTTCAGATGCAAAAGCCTCTAAGTGCCATCTGAAATTTTCTTCTAGAATGATAATTTTTATCAAGCTTGTATATTTAAGTTCAGTAATTTCACTTAAATGGCAATGAAAATTACCTATGAATTGTCATTTAAGTGAAATTATTGAACTTAAATATACGAGCTTGATAAAAATGATCATTCTAGAAGAAAATTTCAGATGGCACTTAGAGGCTTTTGCATCTGAACTCTTCATATATATATATATGTATACACACATACACACGATACATATAGGCCTACACACACATACTGTATATATAAATATATATATATATATATATATATACACACAGTATATATACACATATTTGAAATATATAATAAATCTATATTTGAATATATATGTACACACAAATATATATATATATATATATATATATATATGAACACACACACACACACACACACACACACACACACACACACACACACACACACACACACACACACACACACACACACACACACACACACACACACATATATACATACAGTATATACAATATGTTTAAATAATATTTAGTAATGTGCAGAAAGGCGTAATCTAACACTGTGGAATGTTGTGCCTATTCTCCAGCAAGACTTCCATGTGACAGGGATTAATGAAAGTGATCCAGTGAGCCTGAAGACTCCCGGAGAGGCTCCTCTGTGAGACACCGCTGCTTTGTGTTCCCACAGTTTTTGGTGCATGGTCCATACTAATGAGAAAGAACATTACAATAAAAATGTGAATTACATTTTTTTTTTTTTTTACAATCTTTATTGTCCTAATGGCTTTTATTTTTGTCTTTTGGTTTTGGAGTGAAATATGAGCTGGACATGAAGGAGGGGACTTTTACTCACTTCCAGGAATCCTGTGGGATTCCCAGACTGAGTAGAAGCCTTGTTGACTCACTTTGTCTGTTCTGCTGAGAGTCTGATGATGAATTGCTGAGCCTTGAAGTGGGAGGGGCATTACCTGCTAGGTGCAAAGCAGCTCTCTTCCCATTGGCTGAGAGGAGGCACTATATTTCCTCACTCACTAACAATGTGAGTGAGCAGCAGAGCAGAGTGTTCAGAGCACTGAGAGGACTGAGAGGCTAACAAGAAAACTCTTTGGCACATCCACTGAAAGATTCCGAGAGGAGGCTTGAAAGACTGCAAACTTAAGAGTATGTATGTTTTGATTGTGTTTCATGGTCCTTTGTGTTTGTTAATGCCTTCATAGGGCTTGTTGTTTTGCATTTTGAGTGCATGCTCTGTGGTTTCGTTTGATTGAGCTGCTTCCCACTTTCACTGTTTTTTCAATGGTCTCACCAGCCATATGTTTCTGAATGAGTCTCTGGATTAGATTTTTCATTTAAAAGGGTAGCATGAAATGAAAAGGGAAAACTTAAAATGGCTGTCTTTCATTCTGTAATACACCAAGATGTTGATTTTAGTTAAAAAAAAAAAAAAAAAAAGTTTGAGAGCTTTAATATGTAGCTTAATACTAAATATGCTGATTAAGTGATCATATAACAGAGTTTAATGAGCACATATATTAATGCATCATGCAGGGCTCCCAATGTCATTGAAATTTGGCCTGGACAACATCATACATTTATACAGTGAAAAGTGTTTTGACTAGGTGAACATTGCTTTTCGTGAGTTTAAGGATAACTTCTGGGAGACTTGTCTAAGCATGCTGAAGTGTTGATGTGACCCGAGTGTGATTGTTTCTGCTTCATTGACCCTCTGAATGTTCTCCTGTCATTTAAACATACAGCATTTGCTGAATGGTTGAGTGTCTCCTTGAAGCAAATCAGTAATTTAGCTTTACTCAGCTTGAATTTGTTCACATTTAGGAAGTTTTGGATGAGAAAGAGTTCATCATCTCCTGAGTCACATCCTAACGTCTCTATACAACACACCCTTGAGATCTCTTAGATTAATAAAACTTTACCACTTTGACATGATTCTTTCCCAGACTATATAGTAAGCAACTAGTTGTGTTTATGGTTTTATAGATGTAAAGCACGATGCATGAGTAATCTGAGGTAACGATGACTCAGTTACTGTCTCAGCAGCTTCAGTGATACTGACGTTTCAGCTGACGCTTTTCCCTCGCATCCCTCAAAACAAAGCTTGAGAACATGCCTGAAAAGATCAAATGCTGGTTAACTGGAAGCAGTTTTATCACTGAAACCTTATCAGAACATTTCTGTCTATCATATCATATTAAAGGAGAAGTTCACTTTTAAAATGAAACTCTGCCATCATATACTCACCCTCATGTTGTTTCAAACCTGTATGAATTTCTTTCTTCTGCTGAACAGAAAAGAATATATTTAGAAGATTATCAGTAACCAGACAGTTTTTGGGTCCCACTGACTTCCATAGTAGGAAAAAAATATACTATGGAAGTCAATGGGACCCAAAAACTGTCTGGTTACTGATAATCTTCTAAATATCTTTCTTTCTGTTCAGCAGAAGAAAGAAATTCATACAGGTTTGAAACAACATGAGGGTGAGTATATGATGACAGAATTTTCATTTTAAAAGTGAACTTCTCCTTTAAAGACATGGCTAAGGACAGATTTGTGATTGCCCCCAAATGATCAGTTTCCTGTGAATTTTGTGAGAACCTTAACAGACATGAGATCATGTGAGATAAGAATATTGCTCCACGGTTTCCTGTCACATCATGTCTGAATAATCAGGTGTGCGGCGTCAGGTGTTGTGCACTGGTGCCGAATGACTCATTCATTTCAAGAGTAATATGGGAAAACGTCTTCTTCCTCTTTCGGATGTTCCTCAGGTGTTTTGGGGATTTCATGACACATTTGATTTGTGCAATCCCACGGTTGCCTTCAGTATAATTGGATGATTGTTACACCGTTAGTGCAGACTGAGCATTGTACAGTTTTAAGTCTGGGATATGCATATTGGGATGGAATATTGAAAAATATACATGGTACTGAATTTTTTTTTTTATATTTGCAGTGGGGTTCACTGAATCTGTAAAGGTTGAAAACCTCTGGTCTGGTTTTATCAACAACAAAGGAGCAAGTTGTCTTGTCTTAATCTTCATATTTTAAATGCCTCTGTCCTAACAGAAATCCTACTGAAGACATCAAGATACCAAGATGGCAGTCAGTTCATTTCAACGTGGGCAATGGGCCTCACAGTCCTTGAGAGTTACGGCAAAGGAGCTCTCCATTGTTGGTGTACGAGGCAAAAGCACGGCCATTGCCGAGCGATTTTCCAAGTAAGCAAATTACAGGATTTGCATATCTTAAGCTGATCTCACTTGTCATTTAACCTCTCCTATTTGCTTTCACTTTAGCACCCCTTTTAGTGCTCTTTAACCAGTGTTTCACAACTTTTTTAACAAGGCACTTCTGTTTTAAATGCTGCCGTTTTGTTCTAAATTGTTTTACGATGTTTAAAACTCTGCTCCAACATTATTGGGAGGTTTTCCCTTTCTCTTCATTCTTTTGTTCGCCATGAAAGTGGCGTCAAATCTTTGAATGGAGTCAACAACCAGACAGAGAGATACGGTAGGGGTCCAAAAGTCTGTGATAAAAATGCATCCATTTTGTATTTTTAATGCAATTTAATACCACTTTTAAGTACAAATTATATTATCAGCATACAAATTTGAATGAAGTTCCACAAATTTACTGCATTTAAAAATAGTGACGTAAAATGAGTAAGTTCTTCTTCATTTCTTATTTAGAAATTTTCAGAATCCTAAAGCTTTCCAAATGCAAGTTCCATATTGAATTCTCTCAGACATTGAAACATGTTTGATTTACAGCTGAATGTCTGCTGCCCGACTCATTATAAGCATCTTTGTTGGCTCTCAGTCAGTGTGTTTCCTGTGCAGAGGAATTTCTCCAAGCATCTGGAGTTTTTCCAGTGCATCTCCTGTCAGATTTTCTGATGTCTTTTCCAGGGTTCTGCCTCTGGCTTCCTCTCTACACATACATCAATGACTTCCACATCCTCAAAACTGTAGATTTGCCCCGCTGAATTAGTGAGCATCAAAGAAATCAAAGTGAAAGATTCAATCGTTTATAATCTGATGATCACTGACCTTTGATAGATGTGTGTGTGTTTTAGCATTCGGCTGTTTTAAACTGTTCAACTGTTGTATTGCAGTACATGCATGGCTACGATTATTGTCTTTATCTGTGTATCTTTCCAGCTGACCTTCATTCAGAGCCAGCCGTTAGTTTGAATCGGTATGCCGTAGATTTCCTTAGAAAATCAGATTGAACTTCCTGCTTTCAGTGGTTGGGAATTTTTCTATAAGTCCCTCCAACAGATGGTTGGTGTATCTGGAAGCCCTTCAGGCTAGCTTTCAAGTTTCCTTTTTAACATGTCATAAAAATAAAACTAGAAGTGAAATCAAGACAGTCCAGTTGTTTGCACTGCTATGTACGACCACTAGAGGCCACCGATGATCAAAAGCGATCTTTTAGTTTTTTAGGCAGATTAAAAACAGGAGATACAGCCTTTAAACTCGGAACAGTATTTATTGACTATAGGTAAACATTGCTTTTCGTGAGTTTAAGGATGGTTTGAGGATAACTTCTGGGAGACTTGTCTAAGCATGCTGAAGTGTTGATGTGACCCGAGTGTGATGTTTCTGCTTCATTGACCCTCTGAATGTTCTCCTGTCATTTAAACACAAGTGCCTACAGCTGATGGTTGAATGGTTGAGTGTCTCCTTGAAGCAAATCAGTAATTGTGGAAAGCCCTCAGCTTTAATATTTTGACTTTTAGTTCATAAAATTAAAACGAATTAAAATCAAGACAGTTCAGTTGTTTGCACTGCTACGGATGACCAGTAGAGGCCACCAATGATCAAAAGTGATCTTTTAGTTTTTAGGCAGATAAAAGGAGACACAGACAAGCATAAGCCAAACAATAAAAACACCATCTGTTGATTGGACAGATTTATATTATGGTGTTTAAAATACACAGAAACTAGCTACTCTTCATTGAGGACTAGAAAACAGTTGAGTGAACAATTTTTTTCCACTTTATTTCTTTTCAGGTACCAGAAAGCAGCAGAAGAAACAAGTTCAGACAAGAGAAAAGTGAGTTCTCACCATCTTGTTATTCATTCCATTGTTATAATAACTCATCATCTGTCTATCTGTCTATCTAACTATCTGTCTGTCTATCTGTCTGTAACACTACTCTGAGCTGCTGCTGTTTAGACACACGCATTCAGTGTCCAGTTATCTTAATCCTTTAGAAGTCTTAATCTGCAGGTAATTCCCCATGCGCTTTACATAACTGGTTCAGTCAATCTGTGCCCTCCTGAATGTGTAGAGTGTGTGTGTCTTCATAAATACTGCGAGGAAACTTCAGTAAACTGTGCGTTAGTGTTTGTCAGGATGAAGGAGTTGCGGTGTGCAGGATGAAGGATGTAGGTATGAACTGAACTGGATGACTGGATTTGAAAGAGAGATTGCAGCTGGTTCACGTCATGTTTAGCTTTTGCATTGAAGTTTTGTTAAACTTATTAAATGAAAGGTTTTGATTTCTGCCCCATTGTGAGGGCCTTGCATTATGTTTTGGCAGACAGTTCAGAGTGTTTGTGTCAGGCCTGGAATTTGAGCCAGAAGTATTTGAGCTGTTGTAGCATGCAGGGTGAAAACTAGCGTCAAAATAGCATGCTTTAGTTGCTTTAGTATGTGAGCACACAAGAAATCTGGATTATATTTAGGGCTTGACAGATTTTTAGCGAAATAGATTTATATTCAAATCCCTAGCTGACTGTTTTTTCCCTTCTTCTAGAAACTAGTTTTTTGTGTAGTTGACATTTACGCATGAAAAGTGATAAATACATATCCATTAATATAATATGACGACAAATGACTCTGTTGAATATAATAGTGTAGTGTTCATAAAAAATGAAGGACACATCACATTCTCATTTCCAGTCATTAGTATTCTGAAATTAAGCTATCAATGACTTGTTTTAAAAGTAATTTATGCCTGTGTTCAGAATACTAAATACTTTAACACTAATTTTATAATATGTTGTTGTCAGTTTATTTCATCAACGGTTATAACTTATATTATATATATAAATAAAAAATGTTTTGGTAATAAAAAGCTTAAATGTTAATTGTCTTTCACAAACTTTCCTTTTCCCCGTTTCCTGTCACTGCTTCCTCTTTTTATGTTCTTCCTGGTTTGCCTGTCCTGTTGTAAGGGGTTTGGCCTAATTCCCTCATGCAGATAGTTTCAAAAGACTAGCATCTGGTGCTGCGTTCCCCCCCCCCCCCCCTCATTTCCACCAGAACAGACTGAGGGAGCCACTCCTTCCTTTTGCCAGGTTTCTGAAGCTTTTGTATTCAACCTTTTCTAACAAACTACTACTAATCTACCAACTAATGACAAGATACTCAATCATTTCACTCCGTTTACTGCTTTTCCTCGTTTGAAAGCCTCAGAGACTTGATCAGTGAGTAATGTCATTTTAATCATGGATATTTTTATTAGTACTTTTTATTTGGACTTTTAATCTAGAATTTAAGTTTAAAGCTATGTCTAATTCAAAACTCAACAATGAAAAGGCTAAATCTGTATGTGGTGTTTTATGTTTTAATTTGAGATTTTAGGAATAGATCAATACAGTTAGAGTCCACTGTCTTTGATTGTCTCGTCTTGTTAAAGATAAGAAGTTGAGAAACCCAAGGAGTGAACACTCTTCTGAAATTCTCTTTGTCCTGATACAGTCTCCGGAGAAGTCGACTCCTTCCATGCGCAACGGCAATCTGAGTCTCCTAAAGCAGCTCTGGGAACAACCAGCCGAGACGCCTAGATCTCCAGAACCCAAAACGCACTCACGGCAGACGGAGAACCATCAGCAGCAGCCTTTAGATCCCAGTTTTGACACTCCACTGGAATCCACAGACGTCCAGCTGTTGAGCGACAGTGACCAGCCAATGGAGAAGTGGACGCCAAGAGATGTGGAGACTCCCACTGTGCCTCTCAACAGCCTGAAGATGATGTTTGAGAAAGGAGAGACCATTCACAACAATGTAAGTACAACTAATCATCTAAATTGGTACATATTATCTTAAGGTATTTGTCGGGTTTAGTAGATAACACCTCTTGGTCACCGTGATTTTACCAAGTTAGACATGTTCCCGGATCAACATATTTTGTACCTGTCCAAAAATTTGGTTCTAAAGCTAATCCTACCCGTAACTTATCCCGAAAATCAGAGAGAAATGATAGGTGAATGACGCTTTTGTAGAAGCACCTAAACCTGGTTGTAAGCCTATACTTGACGTAAGCTGTAAATCTTGACATAAGCTGTCTCTCAAATCTGATTGGTTGATTGAAATGTCGTTCCAGGATCAACAAAGTTGTTGATCCAGGAACATGTTGCACTCGGTGAAATCACGTTCACCAACACGTCTTTGGTGTGTATGAAGTCATTTAAATTGCATGTGTGCAATTGTAAAAAGGCCATATTTTGCATAATTGTTCCTACTTTGCATATCGTTTCCTCGTATAAAAAAGGTTCGTTGAGGCCTCTTCGACCAAAACGGTCAAAATATAGTTTTTCATGACCAGTTTTACCTGTTCTCCAACCCTCAGAATAAAAAACCCTTTTTGGCAACTGTAGTTTTAAGACTTCGCTATGTAAATGACCTCTGTGATGGTTTGCTAACAGAGGAGTTGATATG
This sequence comes from Rutilus rutilus, assembly GCF_951802725.1. Lineage (NCBI taxonomy): Eukaryota > Metazoa > Chordata > Actinopteri > Cypriniformes > Leuciscidae > Rutilus > Rutilus rutilus. Next base: position 13,509,692 of record NC_140218.1, on the reverse strand, counting down.
TAAATTATGGTGGTCCTATGTTAATGAACTGATGGTTTTTTACAGAGAAAACTGTTCAAAAGTTTGGGGTCAGTTTTATTATTTATTATTATTTGAAAAACTAATACTTTTATTTAGCAGGGACGCATTAAACTGATCAAAATTGACAGTAAAGACATTTATAATGTTGAAGCTTTTTATTTCAAATAAATGCGGTTCTTTTGCACTTTCTATTCATCAAAGAATCCTGTACACCGTTTCCAGAAAAATATTAAGTTGCAAAACTGTTTTCAACATTAATAATAATGATAAATATTTCTTGAAGGATCATGTGACACTAAAGACTGGAGCAATGATGCTAAAAATTCAGCTTTGAAACCACAGGAACATATTAAACGTTAAAAAGTTATTTAAAATTGTAATCATTTTTCACACTGATCCTGTTTTTACTGTATTTTTCATTTAATAAATGCAGCCTTGGTGAGCAAAAATATTTTATAAAGTCATTCCAACCTTAAACTTCTGAACAGCCTGTTTTTGCTTATCACATTCATAAATATTCTATAGTCAAGCCAAAAGATATGATTTAAAAAATAATAATAATAATGGGCGCAGGACACTATAGTTCATTTATGTATAGCAAAATAAAGTAAACTGTGACAATACCAATAACTTCTTCATACAGTGGACTACCAGTAAAATTTATAAAAATTTGGGACCAAAACTTATTCAGACACTTTGACCTGACCATGTTTTGCTTAAGTGTTTTTTCTTTAATTGCTAATGTGACCCTTTTACACCACAGACTGAACAAAATGAAGGATTGCTTGGTAATTTGTTGACCTAAATTGGTATTATCTAATATTATCTAACAGAAGGATGGCCAAAACCAGTAAAATATCAACTCTTGAGTTCTTGTCATATTTTATTACCATTTTCTAAACTACAGCAAATAAACTGAGATAATGTAAGAAATGTTGAAGGTGTCTGACTAATTTTTGGTTTGACTGTAGGTGGACTGGGAAGGATGCTTTGCACTGTGAGGGTTGTATTATGTGTACATGTTAGATCTATATTTTTAATAGTAAAAGATTGAAGTTCTCCATCATATGTCGTCCCCTTAAAGGGGTTATAATGCCCTTTTCACAAGATGTAAAATAAGTCTTTGATGTCCCCAGAGTGTGTATGTGAAGTTTTAGCTCAAAATACCCCACAGATATTTTTCTAGAACATATTAAAATTGTCAATTTTTGAGGGTGAGCAAAAACGCACCGTTTTGTGTCTGTTCCTTTAAATGCAAATGAGCGTCTGCTCCCAGCACAGAGGGCGGAGCTTCAACAGCTTGCACTCACACAGACATGCACTGAAAATTTCACAAACTTTTAGCCTTTTATGTTCAAACCGGATTCAGACAATGATGGAGAGACTCAAGAAAAGGTGACAACATATAGAACGCAACAGGACGTTTCTGAATGGTTAGTTGATGAATTTATGTAATTTTTGTGTAGTCATTGATTACCATATTCTGTCTTGATAATCTTTCAATCGTGTTCCGGGGGCGGGGTTTATGTAAATTTTAGGGTTGGTGATGTTACTACCCTGGGAGGAATGTCGTGTAGTCCCCACCCAGTCCTTATAAAGCGATTTCTTTAAAAGCAAATATCTCCCTTTGCTTTGAACTTTGAGCATTGTAACTTTGCAGATGTTGTTTATGCTCAAACAGCAACATTACACATTAACTAAAGTTAGAAAAGTGAAATCATATTCAACCACCCCTTTAAAGTATACTGTATGCATGTAAGAGTTTGATTAATCGCAGTCATCAAGACGACTTGATCAAACAGTATCTGTCTGTTCTGCTTGCTGGATATCTGCTTGTATTCAAAACGTTCAAGAGACTAGTCATGCTGTGAGTCACATGGTCTGTGGTCATGAAGACACCAGTGTGCTTCTCGCTCTGGCTTCTGGGGTTTCAGTCGGTTCACTTCTCTTCTAAACAGCCTGCAGGTTCAACTATTGTCAGTTTGTGCTCTCTAACTTTGTATAAAATGTTACTTTAAGTTAGTGCTTTGTTTAAACAGCTATCCCTGAGTATTAAACTTTGGCATGCCATGTAAATGGTAATATTACAGTACTTTTCTAAGGGATTAGACTTGCCTTGACAGACAGTAAAATGGCCAAAAACTGTCTAGTGATAGAGAAATGGGAGTGGCTTCTTTTGACTTGGGCATGTAGGCAACCAATCAGAACACCTTAGTAACTGCATAGCAGTGCAACTAAAAATCACTCGAGTCAGAATACATTAGCAACCACATAGCAACACCCACAACTCCCTAGCATTGTTGTGATGTTTTAAATGGCAATAACCACTCACATTTCTGTCAGAAGATGTACAAATCCAGTTCTTAAAGCTTCTTTTTAAACAAAACTTCACTGTTTTGAATCTCTGATCTATTGTTCTCTACTAGCCTGTGTGGCTAAAGATAAAATGAACATTCTTGTGGTGTCCTTCTAGTCACACCTCGTCTTCATCTGACATTGTGTTTATTCTTTAATCACATTTTGTTTTTGGAACAGTCGAATGTTATGTGATTAAAATAAACCGGGACTTCACCATACACAATGGCGTCTCTTGTTTCGCGGACTGCAAAGGGAATCGTGCCCTAACATTTTATCTGGAAAATTAAGCTAAAGGAGCGTGGGTGGAGGAGAGGAAAAGACTGAAACTGAATGCATTTTACTGTCACCAGTGGTTTAAAACGTCCCAGCATGGAATGAACAATGGTTTGATCCACACCATAGTTATGCTTCTTCTGAAGACAAACATCATTATTGCTCATACTAGGGGCTTTTCACTTCCCCAATCCAAAGCATTATACGTTCAGCTGCTGTGATTTTAATGACTGAATCCGTGATTAGAACTTGTGAGTTACTCTAAAAAAGTAATTAAATACTAGCTACTAATTACATATTCAACAGTGTAATCCGATTACTCGACAGATTACTCTCTCTAAAAAGTGTCGAATTACTTATTAGTAATTACTTTCTAGATCCTGATGTAGATTGAACAATACAAGGCAGACATGAATCTGCTCTTTTAATGAATTCAAATAAATTATTCTTGAACTGACCAAAGTATCTAAAGGGAGAAGGTTACATTAAAAACATACATTTTAACATTAGACGTTAAATTGGGTTATATATAATTATTCTATACAGTATTTAATGCAGTTACATCAGAGGTAACTAATTAAATTACAGTAAAAGAGTAATCCCTTTACTTTTCAAGGGTAATTAAATTAAATTACAGTAATTAATGACTTGGTAATGCATTACACCCAATGCTGCTTGCAAATCATTGAATTGTTTAATCCAATCAGCCAGTTCATGGGAAAAGAAATGTTTCAAAAGAACTCTGTTCACAGATTTGGTTCTTCAGTTCAGCTCACTGACTCAATGATCTGGTTGCAGCAGTTCGCAAATTAATTTACTTATTTTTTTTTTTTCCTCATGCAAAGCCACATAATTTCATGTTTGGGTTAAACCCAAACTCCTCTACCTCTCAAAAGACATTTCCATCATTAGTCTGGGATGAAGTTGCTCTCATGTAAAGTCTGCTGTTCTCACTGGGGGGCTGATGTCATGAGATACACATCCACATGATCGCTGCAGGGTTCGAGCTCTCTGCTCTCATCAAAGCCACACTTCTCTCCTTTAACCTGGGGGATAGTCATGAGGGAGAGAGAGAGAGACTGAAATTAAGTGAACTCATCATCTACCTCCTCCAGCATTTTTTTAAAAAACATCTCCTGCAGAGATTTGTTTTATAAATGTCGGTGGATATTGAATTTGGGGTGCTTGGAGAGTTGAAGTGACTGTAAAAAGCAGTTAATAAAGAGAAGTTCTAGATATGATCAGACGTGATGATGTGCAGTGTCTGTAGGGAGGACACATTTCGTAAGAAACTAGACCTTCGTAGATGTTTTGCCATCCGGGATACGTCATAAGTTGTAGAAAGAAACGGCAGAATAATAAACCAGATTAGAAGACATTATACATTTATTAGCAATTTTGTGTCATAATAATGATAGTACTAATCCTTCTAATTATTATTAATACTACTGATAGTTTTTATAATTGCCACATTATTTCAAGGATAAAATAAAATGAACGCATACTGAAACAAAATTATGAAGACAAATATTATTTATAGATGTGATGGATATTATGGATATTGATGCACCGACAAGTTTTGGCTGATATCAATAACCAGTAATTATTTATATTTGAAAGCCGATAAATGATGTATTGGCCGATAAATCAAAATCCAAATTTTTGTCCCAAGCAAAAAAAAAAAGTACAGTTGCCTAGTTTGAACCACTGTACATTTTTACATTAATTTTACACTAACTTTTCTTACTAAAAAAATTAATAAATTCGAATCATATTTCAAACTATTCAAATCCATCATGGCGAACAGTGCGCGTCTGAAGTGTCTCAGCTGAAGGAAATAATCCATTATTTATCAGCTTTAAAATATCGGCCAAATCCTCTTATCGGACCGATAACGATCGTTTTTAAAATTAACATATATCGGCCGATACCGATATGGTGGCCGATATATCGTGCATCCCTAATAGATATAGTACATTTCATCTTTTTGCGACAGATTTTATTCTCTGGAAACATGAGGAAAGGACGCTCCTCGTTTTTGGCAGACCGTGGCTCAGATGTTCCCATCTTTTGTGTGTTTGGGATTAATAAAGGGTCTTTTGTCTGGGCTAATGCCCCCTATGGCTTCGCTGCCTTTGCCTTTTGTACTGTGTTTATTTCCCTCTCCCCTGGTGTCCGCACACCAGCCTGGAGACGCTGCACTGATGCCTGGCCGGCTGGATCCCCTTACAGCCCCGCTGATGGCTAATCCATGACTGGAGGGGGGGAGGGGGGGAGGGGTGGGCTGGTTTCAGCGCCCTGTTTGGATTTGGAGGTTCAGCCAGCTGCCTTACCCCACCCCACCCTCTCAGCCCTCCCCCTCTCCATCTCTCCCGCGGCTGCCAGCAAAACACTGGCATGCTCACCGTCTTTAATCTGCTCTCAGAGCACTGCCGGCCTTCAGTCAGACAGACTCGGCTCTGTAATTCTCCAGGAATCACTGCGGACCGCCCGTCGCTGCCTGTCTGATTTTAAATAGGTAAGACGCGTGGCTTTCAGGTCGATACTGATATTGTTCCATGTGGAAACTCTCTGTTCGGTGGGATGATGTCAGTTTTAGTTCCTGTTGTACTGGCTTCCTGAGAACAATGGCAATGGATACAGCAGACTTTTTGGAGGATGTGTTTGTGCTGGGATTGATTGCAGTGTTGTTGGACAGTATGTGCTAGGCACTTCTTGAAAAGTAAATGTTTTTTGTTATTTTCTGAAGCAAAAGCAGAGAAGTAAGTAATACCACAATTTAAAAAACGCAAAATGGTGCATGAACTTTATATACAGACTAATATGTTTCCAGTTAATCATCTTATAGGAAAGTTTATGGACCAAACATTGTGACAAAAGCAGCTCTTTTTATTTAATTGTTATTCGTTTAATTACAGGTAATACAATTCAGCTGTATCAACAGGGCACCGGATTGTTGGGTTAATGTAAGTGTAGTAACGGTGGTGTTGTCCACTGGTTTGTTCTGGTCTCCATGTGTCTGTCCACCGGGTGTATTGAATTGCACGAGAGCCGTTGTGCTGTGTGTGCTGGAGTTGTTGTGGCAGTAAAGCCAGACGCTGGTGTCTGTCCACGGCTCTCTCAGAGCTCATTAGAGGATTACTGATGCCAGTGGAGGAACTGTCCAGTCAGGGCAGGAGACATGTTTAAACACTGCTGTCATGGCTTTAAATGTCTCTCGTCACCTTACTAATTAGTGCTGTTTGCTAAAGTAAGCATCATTATGACTTTAGCTCATACTTAGGGTTAGGGGATTTGAACAAACCCCTTACCCGTCCCAGAGTATTAAACTCTGGAGCGTAACTCATCCCACACAGAATAAGAATAGGATAAGGCAGAATTTTTTTTTTTTTTTTTGGTATGATGGCCAATAAAATAATGACATGGCAATCATATAGCATTCTTTGACTTTTGTAAATAACATTTAATAATTGTTTATATACATTGAAGATGGAAGCATGAGCAAATTTGCTATGAATAATCATTTCAAATATTTAATAAATGTTATATTTTAATTAGGGATGCACAACGGATATCGGCCACCATATCGGTATCGGCCGATATATCTTAGTTTTTAATGTTATCATCATCGGCCTGATAAGAAAATTTGCCCGATATATTTAAAGCCAATAAATAATGGATTGTTTCCTTCAGCTGAGACACTTCAGATGTGCACTGTTCGCCATGATGGTTTTGAATTGCTTGAAATATGATTGGAATCACTTCAAAAAAGAAAAATACAGCAAAGTGCAACATGTCTCTGTCATATAGGCTACATAAAATGATAATGAGAACATTATAATTGTGTGTTTGGGACATGGCTTTTAATGGTGAGACCTTTGTTTTTGTAACCAGACTCTCAAAATTATATAAAAATTTGGATTTCAATTTATCGGCCAATATGTGGGTTATCGGCTTTCAAATCTAAAAAAGTATTAGTAATCGTATCGGCAAAAAAAAATTGAATATGTATTGAATAAAAAAAGTCAATTATTAGACTTGACAGTATAGAGAAACAGGAAATTATTGGGGAGAGAGAGGGGGGAATGGGATCAAATCTTTCTCATTGAATATCCGGGTTTATTCTGAAATGAAATACATCACAGTAAAGAAGTAAAATAGCTGGTGAATGGCACGTTAACTTTTTTAAAAGTTAGGACTTTTTAACGCTCTCTTTGTCTTTGTTCTGTGATCAGAACTCCTCATTAACACATGTTTCTTTGTCTGTTTAGGTGTCCAGAGAACCAGGGAAAACAGGAGACAGTGGATCTGAGAATATGGAACCAGGAGACAAAGGTACAGAATCAAACGCAACACTAAACACAAACATGCCAGTCTAATAGTTTGTGCAATATGTTTTCAGTTAAATGATTTCACATCTTGAACATCCTGCTTCCTTTTTGCAACACTGTAAGAATGAGCTTTCAGCAAAAGTGCTGATGGCAGTTCTGTGGAAATTCCTGTTTCCCATTCCCACTTTGACCTTGTGGCTCTCATTTTCTCTTGCGCATATGCTTTCTTTTTTTTTTTTTTTTTATTGTATGAGTTATCAGAAACCCCACTGACTCTCTTTTTCTTTCTTAATTCACAGAAAGTCTTGACTCTGGAGTCAAAATGGTGGAGTCAACCCCTCTCAGGGACAGAATGGCCATGTACCAGGCAGCTGTGACTAAGCACGATTTCCCTTCCTCCCCCACCGTGAGTTTCACCAGCCCGCCCCCCCTTTCACAATAAAACACTCCCTCAATTACTGTCACTTCTTATGATTTCATCAGATGCAATATGTCTGCTGACCCGACACTCTTTGTTTCTGGTTTAAAGGCATAGATCGCCCAAAACATGAAACGGATGTCATTAGCCGTTTTCCGACCGTAGGAACCTTTTCACAGTTCCCAGAACTATTGGCTAAAGTACTCGGATGTCGGCGTGTTCGCACCGCAGGAACTAAGAAAGATTTTAGTTCTAGGAACTCCATTTTGAGGAACTAATTTAGGTCCTACTTCAGAGTAGGGTCTAAACCAGCACTATAGGAACTACCCGTGACGTTAGTGTACGCTGATGACCCGAACGCACGCGGAACACCAGCACCCGCCATTTTTAAAACAGTTAACGTTATATGTAAATACACAGATTATAGCCTTTATATTTACTCCAGAAACTAACTATACAAACATGGAAAACAGTGATAGATGGGTCTCTAAACCTTTATGCTGAAGAGAAAATCCAACGCTTTGAGGGGACCATGCCAAACATGATTATCTTTATCTGTCCAGCTAGCAACACTGGACATCAACCACACGGCATAGGCTAATAACCTTTTTTTTCATATACTGTCTACTTTAACATAACATATTAAACAGTACTGTTAGACAGATCGCTAACTAATAAACACAGAGAATGCGAGCATTGTTTGCTCTGGCGTTCTCAGCGCCGCCAAAATAAAAGTCGCTGTGCTTGCGTCACTCCCTTACCCCTCCTACCAGTTCCTATGGCCACTTGGCCAGTGCAAACGCAAACAGCAAAACCGAGTTTGGGGGAGAGTAGTTCATAGAACTGTTTAGAAGTGGACAGTTCCTATAACTAAGTTCCTGTAACTACTTGGTCGGAAAGCGGCTATTTACTCGCTCTGATTTAGTTCCAAACCAAAATTACTTTATTGCTTAATTCAGTGGAAAACTCGATTTTTAAAATGATCAGGGACTGAAGCTTTTCAAACAAGTCATACGGACTACTTTTAAGTCGCTAAAAATCTCTGTAAAAATCCCTAGTTCTTCTTTTGGAGCTGTTACAAGTAGGGACGTACAATATGTGAATGAAAAAAAATTGAAAAGAATGAATCAATTCAGTTCACAAATCCCATCTGAATAATTTATTCATGGTTTGAGAGTGGGAGGGGAGGATGTCATGATCATCAATTATGTAAATTTCCGTCCATTTACATCTGTCATATGACTTTATCATTTCATTATATTTTAATAGTAATAATTTTGCAAACTTTTCTGAAGTTTGATGTCTTTTGTCCTCATTAATAAAAATGTTTTGCATGAGGAGCAAGTCATGGGATTGGAATGACTTCAAGATGCATAAATTATGACAGAATGTTCATTTTAGGGAGCACATGCTCACTGATAACCTTTTCCCTCTTTGTGTTCCTGGTTTTGGTAGAGTGAACCAGCAGACAATGAAGTGCGGAGTCACAGTGGGAAGCAGAAGGAAAATGTGCCACCAGTGTGTGCTGATGTGGTAAGAACTGTTAGGCTCTTTGTTACGTGAAATCCTGTGACTGAATTCACAATACATTTACATTTTTAAAGTGCCCCTACTATGCTTTTTCAAATATTACCTTTCGTGCAGTGTGTAAAAGCTGTTTGCGAATGTAAAAGGTCTGCAAAGTTTTAAAGATCAGAGTGCACGACAAATAAAGAATCGATTCTGAACTGCCGAATCGAGTCGTCAGCAATTCCAGTCTCACTTTCGTATAATTTCTACGTAAGTTTGTAACAAACAGGCCTATGGTCTTCATTGGCTGCCCGTGAGCAATGTCTACTTAGCTACAACTACAGTGTTTGAGGGCAGGTCAGAGTACTGAGAAGCAACATGTCGTGTCTTCGAAATGTGGAGAAGATGGTATTTTCTGTGCTGCGAATCGCGCTGGAAAACCCGGTGGTAAAACCAACGCCATTGTTGCTGTTCGTTTCACTGTGTATCAAGTGCTGAGGAAGATCCGGAGCTGAAATTCAGATATGCTAATTGGAGTCTTGTTTCCGACACGTGCTGTAAGCAGTAGACCAATCACAACAGACTGGGTCATCTGACCAATCAGAGCAGAGCAGGGGCGTGGAAAGGAGGAGTTTATAGAGACCGAATCCTTTATCGAACCATTTCAGACACTGTGAGGAAAAAAAGGTGATATGCAATGCATTTTATTTTTTTTTACCTTGGATGCATATAAACCTATTGTAGGAGAGCGCCAAAACAAAATTAGGAATGTTTAAAATAGCATAAAGTGGCACTTCAATACATGATTATTGTATTATTGTATTGTCTCTATAAACTTTCATTGAATAACTTGCTCCACGTCAACTTTTTTTATTTCTGGCTGACTTCCTGAATGCCTTTTATTTTTCAACCTGACTCTTTCACTCACTTTTCATGATTCAATCCATTTTTCTGTTGACAAAATCAGTTTTTATTTTTAATATCTGGTTTCACTCTGATATGTCACATTATGAAAGCAAAAAGGGTTGAAATGCAGTTTCATGTTAACACAATAACAGATTGTATACAGTTCTTTTTAGTAGTCACTTGCCTTACTATTCTTTGTATCTGCAGGGCTCTGAATCCAACACTTTGAAAAGTCCCACTACAGACAGGAATGGTGAGTTTCTGCTTGTGGTTGCTTGCATCCATAATGACATACTGTACAAATCATGAGTGAACAATTTGTACTTTTCACCCAAAAATGAAACTTCTGTCATTAATTAACCCTCATGTCTACCAAACACGCAAGACCTTTGTTCATCTTCGGAACACAAATGAAGAGCTTTTTGATAATGAATGAAAGTCTTTGGAACAACATGAGGACGAGTAATTAATGACAGAATTTTCATTTTGGGGTGAGGTATCCCTTTAAGTATTTTGACACAGTTTGTACAGTTAGTTACTTTGAATCCCAGCGCCACCTAGAGGTTATTTTGCTGCAATGTCAAAAATCACTGTTCTCTCCATTTACAGGCTCTGTTATAAGTCCGGATCAAAACCAGTCTAAAGCTGTTAGGGTGAGAATTCAGTTATTCAATAAATATCTATTACTTTATTTACCATATAGTTTTATCTCTATTTTTGCATTTTGTGAAGTGTCATTGAAAAATACAGACATGGCTTGTCACTTTGGCTAAAACATTTTTGTGCACTTGTAGAAGTTCCGTTTGCCTGTCCGTGAAACCTGTGTGGCGTGCCTTAAGACTGTGTACCCGCTAGAGAAACTTGTAGCGAATCAGCAGATTTACCACAACACCTGCTTCCGCTGTGCCTACTGCAACACTAAACTCAGGTGAGGGCAAGAGACTACCATGGCTCAGTAGTACACAAGACTGTTGGGTCTCACATTTGTCAATCTGTGGGGTGTTCATGAGTGTCCCCTTTTTGCTTGCCCAACAGCCAGTGTTACTTTTTTTTTTTTTTTTTTTTACTGGAGAAATTTAGTTGGTTTCATCATATTAATTTATTTTAGTCGTCTTCTTTTTTTAATGGTATCAAATTTTACCCCGCATAAGTAACATTTTAGTTGATGAGATGCAGAATTAAATGAATATTTCAAGCATTTTATATAATAAACATGTAAAACCTGTTGTTATAAAAACACTATCTTATTAAATAACATTGAGTAGGCCTACACAACTTAAAGCATGAAGTTTTCATAGCATTGCATTTAAATAAACTTAAAAATTCACTTGCGCATTTGTGATATTTTGTGCAGACGTAGTTGTTTGTTGAATATCCGATTATTGCATATATATATATATATATATATATATATGTGTGTGTGTATGTGATAAGGCTCTCTTTTTTACATTTCTCCTTTCCCTGTGCAATGTTTTACTTGAATATGTTGGAGTGTTTAGAGTAGTCCAATAAATGATTACATTTATGAGATCAGTGATCATTTTATTTAATATTTCTTCTGTGGTACACACTATATACTATCTCAACATCAATGTCAAATCAGTTTTTAACTTTCAAATCAGTGGTTAAACCGAATGACTATTTTGGTGACAAATTGTTTCCATCTTGTAAAAAATTACAAAAAACAGTGTTAATTGATTGTACAAACCACAAAATCTTATTGTTAACACTTAGGTAAACTAAAAAATGGTTTCAAATATAGGTATATGTCCATTCTTTTTTTTTTTTTTTTTTTTACACTTTTAAAAACCTTATTCGTCAATGACCCATATAAATATATATAAAAATATATATAAAAAGTGTTTGGTTTAGGCTAATTAACATGCTAACAAAGTGTAAATTCAATTATTTGAAGCAATAATAGGCTATTGGTTACGTCCATAACATCAGAATACGGTTGTCAGTTATGTATTTTAGTGCTTAATATGTTGACATAAAGTTACAGTTATACATGACATATAATTATTTACGAAATTGAGTCGACATAACCGTATTCTGCAACCAAACTCACAACCGTAAATTTTCAGCGAACCCCTGCTGTGTGAACAGAACAGTAACGTTACTGCACAACTTAGTTGTCGAGAGAGCCACTTCTAGTGGGCCTATGTTTATTTCATGTGTGTTCAGTAACTTACAGATAGAGATGGAGATCATCATTTGAAGGCTTCATATTCAGTCATTGTCGTCGTCCACAGATTAACCTCTCGCAAAAGCGCTTCACCTTCCCGCGAGCTTCTCCCGCCAGTTTTGTGGTCTGCGCGCGAAACCAAGCTCGTTCTCCAGTCAGGAATAAAACTCAAACTGCTGTCGGTTAATTTAAATTATATTGAGACTTGTGAAGAGTCAGCTGTGATGAGACTGTCTTATGGGGGCATCGGAATCTTTAGACTGTATTAGTCACAGCCGTTACTAATCACGCTTAGCGCGAGAATAAAATAGGGTTGACGTCGGTTACTCGTGTTGAGGCTCGAATACAGCATTTAACCTGTTGTAATGAATGAAAATCACAGTTTGAGAGTCACGCCTGTTACTAAAATACTATTAATAACAATAAATTGTTAAAAATATAGCTTATTTTAGGCTAACCCAGTAAGTTAGAATGACCCATGGTTCCCTAAACCATAGGATTTTCTATTGGCTTTTGGATTAATGGAGAAAATAAGCTCTGTGACCATCAAAATGATTTTTACCAGTTAACAGCATTTTTAAAAATCTGTCAAAATACAATCGGCAGAAGTAAAAAGCTAAATGTAGGCTATAAACGAACTACTGTGGTCGCATGACTTCAACCTCACCAACATTAAGCTTTCGTTTTGACAACTCTTTCAGTCATGTAAAAAAAAATTGTTTGGAAGAGTGTGATTTATAGACGCAATGAGGCTGTTAAAGCAACTAGTCATGAGTTTACCTGTTCAGTGTGATGATGTTTAATGTCTCTGTAGTAGACCCATTTAGCCACTTGTTGGCAGACACCTTCTTCAAGAGCTTAAAATAATCACTAGGGTGCATTGCTTTTGTATATTATGTTGTGGAATAAAAATTAAAATATCTTGAACTTGTTTTATACCACCAGCCATATTTCAGGCATTTAACCAAATACCCATTCAAAATCCCATTGACTTCAGGACGATGGAACCTGCTAAAATGCTAACTCATTTCCTGGTTTTGGCCTACAAAAATACGTCATCCCTGCAGCACTAAGATGGTTTAATTTAGGACATTTATGGCATTTAGGACAGGATTGATGCTCAGTTTGGTTTGTTTTCTAATCTCTCACTCTGTTTTGCCGCCCTCTTTTGGACAGTTTGGTGAACTATGCTTCTTTGCACAACAACGTCTACTGCAAGCCACACTACTGCCAGCTGTTTAAAGCCAAGGGCAACTATGACGAGGGTTTCGGCCACCGACCCCATAAGGAGCTTTGGGAGACTCGAGGAGAAGGAGCCGAGGAGCAGGTGAAGCTCTCGCCTCAAGAAACAACCTCCAGCCCAACAGTAGAGGAGTCTCCTCTGGTAAAGGTTAATGTGCTTGCGGCCACTTTAGAGACCCGAAAACAGGTCGACTCTGAGAGGGCGGAGAAGCCGCTGGAGACGGGACGACTCAAGATATCCTGGCCTCCACAGTCAGAAGGGGACGAGAGCGCGACCCATGTGTGTGGAGCTACTGACGGCAGTGGCATCAAACCCATCCGCCCGAAATGGCCTCCAGAGGGCGACTCTGTATCAAGCAACTCGGACCAATCTGATTTTCCAAAGCTTCGCAGGAGCGTCTCTCTCAAGGAGAGAAGCAAACCGTTTTCCATCTTCAGCTCTCCACCGGTCACTCAACCCAACATGAGATTCCAAAGATCTCCTTCAAATGAGAAGCCAGACTCCACGGAGGAAATGTCACCCGTCTCTTCCACCACAGACACGCTGATCTCTTCCGAGGACATGACTGAACACAACCAATCAGAAGAGGAGGAGGAACAGGGTGAGACCAATGAGGAAAGGATGGAACAGGAGGAGAAAGTGGATGTCCAGGAAGAGGAACTTTCCTCTCTGAAATGCAGCTCACCAGAGATCAGTCCTCCATCGTCGCCCGAGAGCGAGTCCGGGCTGGATCCCGAGGAGAACAAGGCCTCACAAGACGTCGGCTTCTGGGATGGAGAAGAAGCTGAGGAAGACAAAGCTGATGTCTCTGTGGAGGACCTCATTAAGAGGAACCGGCATTATGACGATGAGGACGAGGATGATGTGGTCTGACTGAGCGATAGATTAGATGTCCGTGGACTTTGATTTCCCAGAAGCACCAGCGTATTTTCACGTAGTCTGCGTTGTGGGTCTCCGTCTGTCTTTTGTGCAATTTTTCATGTCTTCAGCTTTTACATGTGCCTATAAATGTAAATGAACTAAAAACCAAGTAGTTGTCAGGTTATTCAGAAGGCTTCTCTAGTCTAGACGATACACTAGAGCTCTTAGTCATTTCAAGCCTAGGTTTATGATATTTTAATTTGGTACTTTTTCTATATTTTATATATTAATAGACTAGAATATTTTATTCTGATGCTGTTCAATTTCAAAATATTTGCATTTCCTTTTTTTTTTTTTTTTTTTACTTGATATTGCTTTGAGTTTAAATGTGATTCTTAGGCCAATTTTAGTATGTTTAGTTCAAGCACCCATCTTTTTGTTGTTTTTATCACTACTGTAATGCACTTGGATGTACTTTATATGTTAAACACGCCCTGGCTGTACCACATTTGATTGAATTGGCAACCTTTGAATGTTTTATTGCAAAATTGTATTTAACTATTTTAAATGTCACTTTTTTTTTTTATCATGGGACCAAATATCCTGAAATACTTTTGTTTTCAAATAAATATACTATTACAAAATCTTCAGCAAGTGAGCTTTGTTTTCTTACAATGACCCTACAATTAATTCAATATTTGTTCCCAGCAAAGTTGAGGATATGTATTGGCTAATGGCAAGCCTTTTATTAAAGATTTTTTTTTTTTTTTTGGTAGCAATTGTAAGAAGTGTGGAAACTACAGTGAAAATCAGTCTCGTAAAACTGCACATATGCATTTCATGATAGTAAAATGTGTGTTTATATGTACACAATACTGGTGGGCTCAAATGGGTTTAAGTTTATTTGAAATGTGCTAACATGAAAATGTATAAAAAGGAATTGCACAGCAACCCGAGTACAGTTTGTGTGGAAATAATTATGTCTTTATTATTTACACATTAGCAAAAGAGTGCATGCTACAAGTAAAACAACATATCAACATCTTCAACGCAAATCTCCATTTAGTAAGACTGTGAACCCAAAACGATCATCACCTATTTATGAGCCAAGCAACCACATTCCAGTCGAAGAATTCAGATGATCTTGGAGAGGACAACCGCTTGGCTTTTTGAATAAGCTTAACTGATAGAGGTATTTGGTTTTGGCTTCCCTGTGCTGTCAATTTATGTCTGGAACACAAGCAATTCTTTATGTTAAATGATCTGATCTGGAATATTCATTTCACCACTAAATGGAAGAGCTTTACTTCACTGCGAGTTTCTTCTTTTCATTAACAAACCTCATGATTCTCACAGAATAGATTTCCAAACAAATTTTGCAGAATAGTCCATGATAAACATGCAGGATTATAAACCACTGATAAATCTTTCGAATGAATAAACCAAAGCCCATTATTCAACGGTGCCCTTTGAAAACCAATGTGTCAGATATGATTATGGCTATATTCAGAATAGCATACTATTTCCATTTCTGCAGTATACTGTGCATAGCATTAACATTTATGCATAGAACACCCCTAGAAATGGCAAAACGTGCACACTGCACTGGGTGCTGTGTCCCATAATGCAATGCACTCATCTTGGCCTTCCATTTCCAGCACCCAATGAACACAATCACTTAATTATAAACAGAGTACACACTGCAGCAAGCAAACACAACCATTGTCCTGACATTCAGCTAGTGAACTGTAGGATGCAACTTAAGAAACCGAGGCACCTAAATTAGGGCAATATAGAGAAAAGTTTAATATCACGGAAAGATTCCATTTATATAAAACAAGAAGGAAAACCCATACTGAAAGGGACACAATTAAGATATTAAATTTGGCAACGCATGTAATATGAAAGCTTTTTGTTCCATAAGTGATATGTAACAGAACAGAAGAGGAAGCGCATTATTGCAACAGCGAGGTGTGCAAAATGCAACAAGTCTGGAGGGCAGCATCATGGCCGCTCGCCCATCCGACTACCAGCTTAAGTTGACATCTCTAAAGTGCTTGTGGCATTTGTGAACCGGACGAGTTCACATTACAGTGGACTGTGCCTGAATAAACAGCTCCATTGTTTTAAACCTGACTCCGACGTGGCGTCTGCCCTGAAACATCTGATAAAACGTCCACAAACTAAAGTAAAATTCTACATTTACTGATTTGTAAAGATGCATTCACAGACAGATACACAAAAAGTAGCCGATGCGGTGTGTTGTCTTCCGCTCTCTGGTCTGGAGCTTCTGTATGGCGTTTCCTGATGACCGTGTAAGATATACAACCGGAGACAATACAACTTGCCTCCGCTGACATCGCAATTAGCAATTAATTCATGCTATTTACTGGCAAGCTCATTCCCCTCAACCGCTCATTTTCAGACAGAAATTACAGCAAAAAATGGCACTTGATTAAATATGACATTCAGACAAATCACAATAAGAAAAGAAACGACCTTTCATCACCTTCACAAGTCATTTGTGAGAGGGAGTGCTTGTGGAAAACTGTGAAGTTATTTTAACAATATTATAATAATTCATAATTATGAACCCCCTCATGCCTAATCTTTAACTTTCTCTACGGTGTCCTTCTGTTTATTAATATTCATGATTGATTTAGCAAAATAAATGTTTGTGTAGCAGCCAATACATACATTTACATATGTACAAGTACATTAAAAATATATAATTCAATATTTTCTATGCGTTTTTAATAAACTAAATGTATCTTCGTACAATATTCTTTCAGTCACCATTTAAACAGTTCTTTTGAGGCCAAATATTAAACATTTGTGGTTTCACAGTAAACCGTTTTTAAGCCGAGGTGAACGCTGTAGATATGTTCTACCGTGAGACATGCACTGGAGTGAACGTGTTAGACAGGTTAAACTTTTTTTGAAGTGCCTTCAGAGATAAAGAAATAACAGAAATCTCAGCATAAGTTTCTAGCTCTTTTGTGGGCGAGTCTGGCTGATGTGCGAAGTTCCTGGTTTATTATCCGCTGAGTGGATGGAGGTCCACCTTCACCTTTTCCCCGCTGCTGAGCATCCCGATGGTGGGGTAGAACCCTCCGACCGGGACCACCACCTCCCTCCTGCCGATTATCTTGCCGTTCCGGGTGAAGAACACCTAGATGAGCACAGAGGGGCGACAGTGAGTCAGCATTTCCACAGCTGGAGAGGGAAGAGAGTGAGTCAGCATTTCCATAGGTACAGGGCTGAGACAGGGTATCAGACAGTCCTGGTACACACTAGTGCCAAAACTCTGGCTACTTCAGGACACGACATGAGCACAAGAAAACACTTAGCAAACATCTGTTTTTTTGAGGGTATCCTGTGTTCTTTTATTTCCAATAAGCCTTTCCAGGCGAGTGACTGAAATATCTACGAGCTAATTCGTCTTGACCACATCTGGGATATCCTGTACCCTCAAAAGACAGCTCTCATGAGAGAGTTTGACAGCGAGGTCATCCATAATCTTGCACAAGCATGGAAGCAAGCCTCACCCATTGGGGTGAAAACTGACCAGACGACGGCCGGAAACTGGGTGATTACAGAGTCGTGCGGTGCAATTTTTGGCACCTAGCGGTTTTAATCGTTTAACGTCCCACTGGGAGACCTTGGCCCTGTCTACACCTGGTATTAACATGTGTTTTGGTCGATCGGATCACAAGTAGACGAGGGAGACACATTCCCATTTACACACCTGGTGTTTTGATCCATCTCTTTTGTCCACTTTCAACCACTTCTGTCTTGATTTCTTCAATTTACATATGAACGTGCCCAGAGACGACAGAAAAATATACGGAGAGAAGCAGTTTTAGTTACTTCTCTGACAGCCACAAGACCAGCTGAACAGCTGAGTGTGTGTTAGAAATCAGGAATGGTGAGAGAACATTGTGCTTGGTTCGTTTTTCATCTTCAAACCAAATTTGGGTCTCCAGCCGACAAAGTTTAAATCCCGTCTGGCTAGCGCACTTCCCATAATGTTTAGCGTTAGCTCAGTAGGCGGAGAGTAGACAGTCTTTTGTGGCTGTTCGAACACATTCGACCACATGAGCTTTTACACTACGAAAGTATAATCCGGTCGAATGTGTTTTTGACTACTTCTGGAAGTGGTCAAAAGTGGACAAGATTAAACCGGTTTAGACCCCGTTTACACCTGTATTTAGCGCCATCCAATTGTGATTGGACTGATGAAAATGCTTCTTAATACCAATGTAAACAGGGCCCTTGATGCATAAATCTTCTTCGAGGTTAAAACACTGATGATAATTGAGCACCAAATCAGAATATAAGAATTTCTGAAGGATCATGTGACACTAGCCGCGTTTCCATTACCCTTCAAATTGCGCAAATTGAAATTGCGAATTGAAAATACGCTCAATGGAAACACGTCAATTTCGCAAAAACTCCCATTTATCGCAAAAAAGTTTTTGCGCTCGCATGAGGTGGTTTTTCAGGCGATTCGAAAAAGGAATATTTCGCAAACCTGCAATGGAAACAGTTTTTGCGCATTTACAGTTACCTGACTTAGAAGGCGCGGTGTGTTTGGACAGAATACGAGACAGTTCTTGAGAAGAAAGAATGACAGAAATACTGGATTCTAAACCTCAAAGAAATGCCACAATCAAGACCTCGGAGCAGAAATGAGTGAGAAAAACCCAGAAACACCTCATATGTGCCGCTCACAGTATAAGGGTCTTTCCTTGCCATTAATGCTTGGGTAACACGCCTACGTTTCCTTCCATTAATAATAATAACGTCTAGTGTGGTGCGTGGCTGTGATATATATAAACTTACCAAAGTCCGTTGCCATGATTTTTGGAATGACTTATCGCGAGAGAAAAAATGACGTTTTAGTCGCATAACATCGGTTAATGGAAACGGCGTCATTTCGCAATAGTTTTTTGTCGATATTAAAAAAAAAAGAAAAAAGTTTTGCGCAAATCTTTAATGGAAACGCACCTACTGCTGAAAATCCAGCTTTGCCATCAAAGGAATAAATATATTTTTTTAAATATAAAAAAATGCTCACCATAACCTTCCGGCCCTCATGTTCTTGTTCTGGGTCATCTCCCTCTTCCTCATCTTCATCATTCAAATACAGTAAGTTTTCGACACGCCCATGCTTTGGTCGTACATCAGCAGCATCCCAGTCGTCAATTTCATCTAACAGAGAAACACGTTGAGCTGGATGGACATCTAAAAAACTTGGACTACAGTCTTGACAAGCATGCTAAATGGATCAAAGTATGAATTGGCAGTAGGAAATTTCTTCTCATCTCCTTTATTGAGCACCACATGTGTATTCTCACCTTCACAGTCCAGCACGTAGTCGCGAGGAAACATAATTCCACAGCCCATGATGTCCCCTTCGAAACAGCGAGGGCCAAACTGGTCACCTACTCCACTTCCATGGAAGATCTTCCCATCATCTATGGCGCAGATAAGATGGACATTTAAAATGCGTCTCCTTTCATTAGTAAACCATGACCTTGCTTAAAATCTGATATGCAAATCAACTTTTAATATCCTGGGCATTAATACTATGAATATTTGGCATTCACTCTTTAGCAAAGTACAGGAACTGGACTATATATTTACACTACTGTTCAAAAGTTTGTGTTCAGTAAGATTCTTTTTTTTTTTTTTTTAAGTCATACTAGACATTTATAGTGTTACACAAGATTTCTATAAGTCACATGAATGCTGTTCTTCTGAACTTCTTATTTTTCAATGAATCCTGAGAAAAACACATCACCGTTTCCACAAAAGTACTACACAGCAAACAGTTTTCAACACTAATAATAAGAAATGCTTCTTGAGCAGCAAATCAGCATATTAGAATGATTTCTGAAGGATCATGTGACACTGAAGACTGGAGTAATGATGCTGAAAACTCAGCTTTGATCACAGGAATAAATTAGATTTGAAAATGTATCCAAATAGAAAGCAGTTATATTATATTGCAATAATATTTCACAATAATACAGTTGTTACTGTTTTGGTGAGCAAGAGACTTCTTTCAAGAACTTTCAAGACTTTTGAACGGTAGTATGAATAGTAGTATGCATGTGTATATACATAGAAATATATATATATACACACACACACACGTGTATATACATATCTTTTCAGACCATTAAATAAACAAATCCATGGTAAACACAGATGTCATGAGTCACAGGTCCAAAGGTGCCCTATTAATTTGAGTCCCACCTCCACCAGAAACATCATCTGCTGGTGTCGCTGTTGGACAAGCATCACTGTAGGTAAAATGAGTGCTTGAGCTCATATTTCATAATATTTGTTCCTGTATCTCATCTGATTATCTTTTTAAAGCCTCTTTTTTGGGTGATTCATTTATAGTCATTGACAGAGCTAACAACTCAACACCTGAATGAATTTTAGGACATAAAGAAGCAATGCTAAAGTTAGTGCTTGGCATCAGAGCACTGTGAAGACCTGAAGTGAATCTGAATAAGCAAGCACTAATGCTGCATTCCTCACACATTTGCTCTTAATGATCCAGAGAAGACTTATACTCTTCATCCAGACACTGACAGGATTGAAAGGAGATGTGCTTTCATGCCTCTGTACGTTTCTTTCTCCTAAGTCAAAGTTCTCCTTATATAAGAAGATAACAAAACAAAGAGACAACAACAATCAAGAGCAAGTGAAAGAAAAACACGGAAAGGTAGCCTGCAGACAAAAAAAAACCTTATTGCAGTGTGTGGCTGGTAAATATTTGTAGAGTTGTCATGGGACCCGTTCCCAGCTCAGGATACTGTTTAAACAATCCCTATCTGAACATGCGGAGGGAGATGAAAACACTGCATCATTATGATTCCCATGTGGGCCTCGGTCCCAACACCACACTCCGCAAACACCACGACCACTGTGGGAGAAGAAGGCGACTAAAAATAGACGGGGGCTTGGGCACACGCTCTCACCAAGCCAGAGCTTTCAGGCTCTCTGGCAGGAAACGCTACACCGGAGTGCAGAGAGGGCTTTCCTCGAATGTCAGAGCTGTTCTCTGGAAAAGACCGGGAATGTAGACTTGCTTCCGCAAACAAGAAGGCAGTTTTATGAGCCTGGGGGGCTCAGAAAGGAAAAACTATTTGCTTGTTCATGTCACAACATTTTAAAGTAACCTAAACAGGGAAAGGTCACGTACCCTATTGCATTACCAAACGTGAACTGAAAATGAACTGAAACCTGAAAATAGTGATTTGGGGTAAAGCGACTCTGCCAACTATTTTGACCCACTTGGCACGGTCAGCAGATTAATTAAAACAGGAATGGGGAACATATACGGCATAAAATCATTGTTCCAAACTAAAAAAAACAAAACAAAAAAAAACGTATCACACGACTTCCGACTTCATTTCTCAATCCAAATGAGATTATAATAGCCCTTCTGTCCTTGGCTATGATGCGCGTGAGGACACTGACCCTCAGAGCGACATATCAGAGGCCGTAACGCGTCTCTACGTGATGATTAACTGGATTATGAGTCATAGATGTGGGCCTCTTATAGATCAGGGCAGGACAATGAGTCATGCCCCCCTAATCTGACCCGCTTCTGTGGCAATGCCAGACCTCCATCAGCGGGTGCCGCAATGAGGCGCAGAAAAGATATGCCCCATAAATGCAGCTCCGCAAAAGCTGACAAGAGGGCTTGACAAACTGCATCGCCCTGATGCGAGTGATGATATGGCTGAATTCTTCACAGTAGAGAAGAACACGGGGCCTGGGTGAATTCGCTAGCAAATAAACAAACTTCAATCACTTCCAAACTTCCATCACTAGGGATGCACCCTTATGAAAATTTTGGATCGGAAGAATAATTGTTGTCATGTTATGGTCAACCAATAAATAGAGGATACTAATGCTAAGAAAAATGTGCTTATATATATATATATATATATATATATATATATATATATATATATATATATATATATATATATATATATATATACACACACACACACACACACACACACAGTTATTTTGATATGAAGTATAATATTTGTATTTCAAGTTTTATATCTTTTTATCCATCTATCTATATATATCCAAATTTAAAATGTATTTTAAACTAATTGAATTGAACGAATTTAGGCATCATGTCATTACAATGTGCTATGAAACTGGATATTTATTTTACGATTTGCTAAATACTATATTTAACAATGTTTTTATATTATTAGAGTCATTAAAGATTAATTAAGCATTAGATGCAAATAGGGATGTGCTCTAAGCCTAATTATGAATTCAGAAAGGCACGGAAAATGAGTAACACACTCTACGGAGCCCCTAAAGGGACAGGGTTAGGCTTGCTGCGGTAGTCGCTTATATTACAGTACATCAGATTTCACTTATCACGCAAAGATAGTAAGGAGAGATGACTGACTGGACGCTGTCAGAGGATTTAATGTGCAGCAGATCCTGAGCGTCATTGAGAAATATCTTATCTTGTAAAATGTGTGGTCAGTACTGACGCTCCCTATACACAGAGTATGAGTGATCGCGCATTTGAAAGTGAAAGTAAAAAGCAAGCGTGCATTCAAAAGCAATTTCAATATCCTGCATATTGATAGTGGCTGCCTGATACCCGCAGATTCTATACAATATACCCAATTATATAATTGCGAGAAAACGCAAAATCATTGAAATATAATTTTTCTTCCCCATCTCATATTTTTTTTCCATCACCCTGTTCCTTTAGGCCGGGGCTCCATACAATGCGTCATTTCCTTCCCGAACACAGTATTCGGCTTCAAGCACATCCCTAATGGCAAATGTAATCTAAACGTAAAAATATAAGGAATGGTAATGCACAATTAAATATTGAATATCGGTTGTTATAAATAGATACATACATAAAATGTATGTATATCCAGTATATCCAACTATAGAGTTGTGAAGTACTTAAAGTCACAAGAATTGCACAGTGATTTACACTGGTCTGGTAGTAGTGTAGTGGAAAACAGATCTATCAATGTCCAGTCTATCAAATAAGACTAATGAGTTTATTTTTATAGCATCTCTATTGTTGCAGCTACAACCCAAATAACACACTAATGGAAGTAACGTTGCCACATTACATTATATATATATATAAAATATATCAAAAAATCTGAACCGTCACTGTTTATCTGGCTTACAGGCAAAATCCCTCACCCTTAAACAATAGGCTCTGAGTCACCACAGAAGCACAGTTTCATTCAGGATGATACTCAGTGACTAATCTGTTATGTGGAGTGGCATGAAGGCATGAAGGGTTTGAGTACAAAGATTGCCATCTTTACATTGAGAGGCAAATCTTATCCGATATCAACTTCCTTTGAGCTGTTTTGAAAGATGGGACCTGTGGAGTGAGATAGGGCTATTTATCCTCATGCCATTTTCAAGAGGATTTTCTTCAAATCAACACACTGATCTCCTCTCTACACTCCTCTTATCATCATCCAGGACCTCCACACACTGTAGAGATGGTGCCCATAGATGAGTAGGCTTGAAAAGAGAAGAGGAGCCAAATAATAAAGCTTAAAAAAAAAAAAAAAAAAAATTCACCACCTGCAGGAATTCTGGGTAATCCATGCGTAACCTGTGATAGGAATACAACCAGAGATGACAAAACGGAGAAAACAAAACAAACTTTATGTAAACAGGATCTGTGGACTTGTGTGTATAAAAATAACTTTATGTGGGACTTTTTAGTACTTCTACATTACATGAAAGTTTCATTTCAGATTTCGGACTAAAACAGATAGTGAGCATGAAGGCATGAAGGCATGTCCTTAGTCTGAATTAAATCATGGCAATGCAATTTTTGCGATGTCGGGCTAACAGATCTACAGAATGTGATAGTAACCTGGCAAATGAGCAATAATAGCAACATTCAGATGGTTTGAATACATTATTTAGTGTGCAAGCACCTGAAAAAATTAAAATAAAATGCTCTACTGATAGTACTTTTACTCATTAATGAACAAGTCAAGTCAAGTCAAGTCAAGTATATTTGTATAGCGCTTTTCACAATACAGATTGTATCAAAGCAGCTTCACAGTATTAAATAAAAATAATACAACAAGGTTTGTTTCTAGTGGAATTTATTGATTGATAAAATCAAATTAAATATCCCCAGAATATCCCCAACTGAGCAAGCCAAAGGCAACAAACGTGTTTTAAGATCAACAAGTTGGCAACAAACGCAACAAACGTGTTTTAAGATCAGGGTGTCCAGCATGTGTTCATGTCCATCAGGCTACAATTGGCCTGGGCTTATGATGCGTTTAACTATGAACATTAGCTACGTTTACATGGACACAATCGGAATGAAATTAATAGGATTGATGAATCCGAACAAGGTGTTTACATGAATGATAAATAAAGTAATCGGGTTGATGTGCGCGTTTATATGTCACAAGTTTCAAATCTGAAACTTCTGATGTTTTGACATGCGCACACTGCACACATATACAGAGTTTCCCGCATTTCGCACATAAATATTCTTCTCTATTGGTTCTTTATTTGTTTTAAACAGCAGACGTAATATTAATTCGTCTCTGGTCATAATTTAGAGCACATTAACCGTTTTGCCGTGCTGCTTATTGATCACGCAGTAAAAATGTCTCTCCCCGCGGCCAAAACCAGACGTCTGTGGATGAGAATCCAAAACAAGGACTGGTGGGACGTTGTCCTGCTTCACTTCACAGACGCGCGAGTGAAATGAGAATTTTAGAATGATGGGAAACTTATTAATATGACACTTTATTCAACAGGAAGAACAGCTCGTTCCGCGCGTCATACGTCATTACGCTAGTTAACGTCATTGCACATGCGCAGTCTTTTCAGTTTAGGTTTTCAATCCGATCAAGTGTTTACATGTTCTCTCGATCGGATTACAAAAGGGATAAACCACCCCTTTCAATCCGATCGAAATTTCATTCGGATCGAGCTCAATCGGATCGATTAAGGTGTTTACATGAAGGTTTTTTTAGTCCGATTGAGCCGTCAATCCGATTATAAGTGTCCATGTAAACGCAGCTAGTGTTTTAGGCCAATCGGAGGAGAAAAAAACGGAAAGAAAGGGCCATTTCCCCATGTTCCCTAACAGATGCAGCATCTGTATCGATTGTAAATTTGTTGAAATTAATTAAATTAATAGTACTATACAATTATAGCCTGGGTACCAGCCCGAACCCCGCCCACAACATTTTTTGGTCGGGAAGTTCGGTCTGGACTCGCTCCGTCGAGGAGCTATTATGCCCGAACAAAAATTGTTCGGACCAATCAAATTGTCAGGGCGGGCTTTATACGATGATGGACAGATGAGCAACGGTAACGTAATCATCCACGTCACCAAAGAGCGCTTGATTTGAATTAGTTTACAACAAAGACGACTGCTGCTGGAGAATTGAGATTTCACGAGTTCACATTTACAAATAAGTCAGATAGAATAAATGCGTATATAAGATTTCACACAAATAAGTCGATAGAATAAATGCGTATATGACGTGCTGTCCGAGGAGAGGGCTGTGGGCTCGGTAGCCATACTCCCCCGTATTCCTGGTTGTGAGAGAACAAGACAAGAGTGAGGATTCGGGGTGGTGGAGGGATGCTGAAAAACTGTCAAGGAGTGTTAGGTAAGTTGACAGAGTGAATATGAGTGATAGGGTAACGTTAGACATGGTATTGTTTGATGACAAGTTGATATTGGATTGATTATTTGTACGTGCTCCTCCCGAACTTTGTTTATTAAAAATCATGTGTAGATTCCTCCATCGCGTCTGTTATAGAAGATATTCACAGCGCATTCATTTTAAAAGAGGAACAGAGAGCCGCGACATTTTGTTGGTTGAAAATATGAATGAAGAACATGTGTCATTTACTCCGTTGCTCTGATTGGTTGTAGGTCTATCCAATTGAGTGCAGAGTTTTTTTTTTCCTGGTTCGGTTGAGACACGCCCCATAATCAAATCTCTATGGAGCAGTCTCAGACTCACATTCTGACTAGAATCTGAGTATGACGACGTCAGGCTAATACAATTATGATGCTGTTCATAAATTAGTAAAACATAAAAATTAAAAACACTGCTTATGCGCATTCTTTATTCATCATTTTGTAAAGTTAAAAATCTTGCTGATTTTTTTGTAGAAAAGGTAGTACATTGCCATCTTCCCTCCAACCAAGTGACTTGAACTCATCTGATGTCGTAATTACGACTTCCTAACTCATAAATCCGAAATTTCATGGTCTTGAACACACCAATAGTGCGTATGTGATGAAAAAGGTGAAGCGCTATGTGCATTCAATCCTTCAAACTATTTGATTATGCATTTAGACAGATGACGACTAGCTTGACTACACACAAAAAATACTGTAGCTCGAAAATAACTGTGCATGTAAACATACTGACTGTTGTAATGACAAGATCTTTAAAAAATGATCAACAACTCACCTGCGTGATATGCAACAGAACCTCGACTCCAGCCCGGATGCCTGTTCTTTGGGTAATCCTGACAAAAGAGAGGAAGAATAAGACACAAATTCTAATAATTAGACAACAGTCAGGTTTTATAGATACCAATGATGGATTTACTGTGAACACATACTTGCGACGGTTTCACTTTCAACAATCTCACTCAACACTTTCATATTAATGTGGTGGAGAGAGAACTGAGTTCTACAGCCAGAAAACGATTACGGCATCACAGCTCATTGTTTTAGGTTTAAGAACTGAAGTCACAGAGCGGCAAAGGTTATGTTTTTTTATATACAGATAAACCATGCCAGCACAAACACAAGGAGCAGCCAATATTTTGATTAGACCTGAGATGCAATTAACATGCAAAGATATTTTTGGTATTTCTCTGTTGTCATTTGAAGAGACTACTAACAATTCCCTTGAAGCCTGTATATGTAATGCACTCTAAAAAGCATTTTTAACGCATTCATTATATAGCTTATAATCTTCAAAAGATCCAAATTGTTAGTCATAATGAAATTAAAATTGACAATTGATTTTTTTTTTTTTAATGTTATATTGCAGTATTAATTAGAAATGATTTATCTGTGCGTGTCATTATTTTATTATTTTTAATTCATGTGACCTCATAATCTTTAATTAAAATAACCGTTTACTGGCTCGAGGGCGGGACAACCTGTCACTCACATGAGATCCAGCGATAGCAATATCACAACCATCAAACCACCAATTTTCAATTCCCGACGGACAAAAGCAAGCCCCGACCTAAAAAAAAACGTCTTGTTCAAGAAGCCATTTCACTCGGATATACTTCACAATAAGGAAGAAAACACTATCGCAACTTCCATTTCATGCCGACTTGTATCATGAATAAACAATATTTTACAGAATTAATCCACCTATGCTAATGTTAATTCATGTTTGATTATAATACATTAAAATTAATTTATATAACTTAAAAGGTTAAAAATGCACATGTAGAAATTAACATTAACCAATATTAATAAATATTGTACGCGATATTATACATTGCTAGTTCATACCTAATGCATAATGAATTTAACCTTAAAAAGGTGTTGCTGAAACATTTGTCATCAATTCTTAACTGAAATATTATGTACAATAAGATATTATGTGACAATAGATAATTCATTAATTGTTTTAAAATAAAATAATTCCATATGCACAGAATTATTGCATTTTTTTAATCCATTTATGATATTTTTGTGGGAACCATCATCGATTTTCTTTCAACATTAGAAAATTCAAAAGAAACATTTTTAAAAGAAATATTTTGTAACATTATAAATGTCTTTACCGTCTCCGTGTGCTGGCATTTCTGTAATCTGGTCTAGAGGATTACATGGAGATCTGTTTTGGTTAAGGCTGATAGAGGGTTGTGTTATGGTTCAGGTCGAGATCTTTTAATCTGTTTATCTAATAAGGAAGAGGAGTAAACATAGACCAGGGGGGACTTAAAACTGATTTATTCGCGATCTAAGCTCGGACCCAAAACGGACAGATGATTTAAATGAGAGCCACAATAAGGTGACGCGTTTAACATCCCTTGGTCGCTTTCCACCCCACTAGTGTTGTGAAGCGCTATATCGGCTCCAGCGCAATGAAGTTGTGCAACAGAGCGCGCGAGGATGATGATGATACCTTAGGCGAATCTGACAAACAGATCTAAACATGTAGAGACAATAGAGTAGGGCTCTCTGGAACAACACATGAGAAAGTAAACTGTTTGTAAACATTACTTAATTTCAATTGAGTTTACATCTGCTCCCTGACAAGGTGAAAAATGATAGTGCATTCCGTGTATTCGTACGATTACATCTGTGCTCTGTATCAAGTACCATGTATAAACACACAAGCAAACAGACACTTCAACATGCCACGCAAAGCACACAAGCAATAAATCACCTCGCTCGCCCCAGCGACCCACATAACAGTTTTTTTTTAAATCTGTCAAATGAAATTATATACCACATACTCCTGTTTGAGAAGAGGAGCTATTCATGCATATAGTGTTTTGGCCCCCTGAGGAGACTGCAAAAGCCATTAGAGAGAAAGCATCGAGCTTCCAAGAAACACAAACAGTAGCATATGTGTCCGTGGCAGAGCCATATCAGATCCACCCGGGGCTTTTATGTGCGATACTCGAGCTGCCTGCATTTCCACACTGTGGCAAAGACAACAAGTAGCAGAGAGGCTGCCGGTGGAGGCAGATGCACATCTGCACATGACATACAGAGCAGAGATTAGGCCAAGAGGGTACCTGCCCCCAAACACCACAATACGGGCGCTGGAATGGCATCTGTGCAAGCTCCTGTCATCACGAAACCATGAACTATGAGCACTTTTAGAAAATTAACTCTTAAAACACTTTTAATTTGACCTCTGACAGTGTATATTCATACATCACAGGAGAATTGTCATTTCCACCACACTTGAAATTTAACATGTCTTATGTTTCAATATTCTGTGATGGAAATGATTGTAGAGGAATTGACTTTTTTTTTTTTTTGGACTAAAATTTAGACAAAATTACAGATTGGCCGGAAATGACAATAAAATTCTGTTCAGTTTTCTCAGTTTCATTCAACAAGGATGCATTAAATTGATCAAAAGTGAAAGTAAAGATATATATATGTACACAGACACACACACTCTCAACTCTCTCACACACACAACAGTTAGTTCAAGTCCTTGTATCTGATTGGCCTTAATAATGATGTATTTAAGTGCTTTAAAGTAAACACCCACACATACAGTAAAATGGAGCACTGGAATAGGTCAGATGGATTGGTGACAGACAGACAGATTGTGTTCCTTGCCGAACACTTCAAGAGTTGATCTCCACTTGTGAATGTTTCCAAAATAAATGAGGACACCAGGGTCAGGAACACACACTCCCTCAATTGCTCCATGGGAAGTGCTAGAGAGCTAGCAGAAACCGAAGCCCGCGGTGCCGGATGAGAGCAGAGGAAAGGGCTGGTGAAAGAAGGGAAGGTCAGGAGGTGATAAGGGTTGGACCCATTCACGTAGTCGTGGCCGCCGAGGCTCCGGTACGCACCTCCGCCCCTTGTTAGAACCCAGAAAATCTTTGTCTTGCATCCTAGCAACCCAGTGTATTCCGGATGCATGCGCACTAGCTCGTACGGCCAGGTCCAGTCCCCGTTCACAGGGGGTCAGGGTTCACTGATTGCAGATAAGAGCTTGGCTCTTCCTCTCCACATCCACCATCATCCTCAGACCGAAACCGGGACTATCAGAGAGCAGACTAGCTTATAATTCGGCCCATCTGATGTTCCCACCGCAGTAGAGATCAAGTCATTAACAAGGTTGGTCACCATTTTGTTGTTGTTCCTCAAACGGCAGAGGTGATGTGCGCATTTGATGTTCTAACAATTAACAACCACATTGTTTGCAAACATCTCTCCAGACACAGGATGCAGGGAACACAGGGTACACATCTAATGAGAGTAAACAGTAATTAGGCAGCTAAATCTCTCCGTTTCTCTGAGCAACCAAAGGCCTTTCCACGATTCGACACAGCAGAGTTGTCTACTTGTCTGCAGTTCCCAACCTGAGACTAATTACCCTTCACTTTCTTGTACAGAACGTCAGGAAGAGAGGAGAACACAGTGCGGTGTTCCTGTTCCAACCCTGCATGATCACTACATGACTTTTACTGACTACAGGAATAGTTCACTCAAAGATAAAAAAAAACTCTGCCATCATTTACTCACTCATGAACAAGGGTTATTATTGTTAACTATTAAAAAAAAAATTGTAGTCACTGAAATAACCCTGAAATAAAATATAAATAGTAGATTAAAAACTTAATTGTTTTAAGTTAAAGCACTAACTGTACTAACTGGAAATAAAAAATAAATCTAAACAAATTAATATGGAATAAAATAATTTGAACCTAAATAATGATATAAAATCTAATAAAAATGACAAAGCACATAAAATTACTAAATTAAATAAAAAACTATACAAATAAAAGTATTAATAAAACTATAATGGTATAAATACTGTAAATAATACTGTCATTATCTCTGTACGAATTTCTTTCACAAAGTTCAAGCTGCTCTTTTTCATACAACAAAAATGAACGACCAAGGGCTGTCAAGCACCAAAAATGACAAAAAGTGACGATTTGAGAACTATGCCAGAGGAGAGAATTTTTCTCTGTAAATAATGTAATGTTTTCTCTGTAAATAATGACTAAGAATTCTGGTCTCTTGCTCATACATGACTTTGACTTAACAAAGACTTGTAATACTGCACATGAGCCATCTGGACTCCATTCATAATGCATTCGCGGTGTATATATGGCTCAAACATCCATTTCGTGACAGACATGCGTGTTTATTTGAGCACTTCCGTCAGTGAAACATCACACTAAAGCCTGTAAAGCATTGAAATAAATATCAGTAAATAATATTAACTTACATAATATAGGCCTAATAGTTAAATATTTAAAATACATTAGTTTAATATTTCCATACAAAGATGTGTGATATATAGCCTAAGCCTACCGCTCTTCTTTTTTTATATATCTTCATGTTTTCTACTTGTTATAAAAGGTCCGAAGAGCGAATTTTATCTTCCACAAGGGCAAGACATTTAAGCTATGTTTGATTTTGCGCTGCCAGAGAAAGCGAAACTAAAAATCACCCGCGCGTTTGAAATGGGCTTTACAAATAAACTTGACGCGCCTTACCAAGTATAATAACAAGCACAAACGGTGTTAAAAAGAATTTGACGTGCAAGTAAAAAGGTAGGCTCTCTTTCCTACAGCATTTTTCTACTTTACCACAGTAAAGAATGCGGATATAATAGGCTTACTTAAAAGCGAATCAAAGGAAGACACGTTTATAGTCCCCTGCGAAAATGGGTGAGACGTGAGTGAAGATTTGGGAAAAGAAACAAGAGATTCCATGTCCAGTGGAATAATAACTAATGGAATATTGTTAAATTCGCTGATAATCGGGTGACCAGATCGCAAAACAGAATACAAAGCCGACAAAGCTATGCAGTTTCGGGAATTTCTTCGCTGTATTCTCGCTTTTTGCTCGCAGCTTTTTCTATAGAGCTCCCCCTACAGCTTCGGAATAGATATTTGACAACACTGTCGAAAAACTCGTTAGTGACTCTCAGATACCAGAGGCTAGTACATCAACGACATCAAAGCAGATGGGACATTCTTTAAAACGTCTTCTTCATTCGGGTTCGAACAGCGTGAGGGAGCGCAATAACGACAGAATTTTAGCAGATTTTTTTGCCGTAAAGCAATTCGTTACATCGCGAGACCTGATATCACGCGATACTTCCTGACGCTGCGGCTGGCGGCCCGCCGGCTCAACGTTGCAAGGGTGTTTTTTCCGCTCACAGGCGATAGTGGGGTGAGAGACGACCACCATTCAACCCGAAAAAAGTCATATAACTATTCCAATGACTCCGAAGCTGTTCGGTTAAGGTAAAAAAGTTACTTGGTTTTATGGGCTCACGCACAACTCTCTCATTCGTCATGAATCCAAACGTTTCCATGGCTGCGATGTAACATTTAATTGCTAACCTATTATTTATTTTGTACACAAAGCTTTGTGCTTCACTCCTGTCATAATATTCATGTAAAACAATTGTTTTGGCGGACCACCGCCAGTGCTACTCAGCCACCGCGGTGGTGCGGTTGTCAAGTTGACCGGCACAGCCCTACTTGACAGCCACTGGTCACCATAGGGGCTTTCAAACAGGGTGGTTATAGGAACTAGCTACCAGGGTGGTGCCCAAGGAAACTACATTTCCCCTAGAGCCATTTTCCTGGTTGTATTCGCACCGCCAGTAGGAACTCTAAAATGACGTAAGCTGGCCGACAGCGACGTCATTTAAGCGCGACATAAACAACATCAACAACTGTAGGATGGAGGACACTGTGATCAGAGCTGTGTTTTTGTTGTGTGTCGTGGGTTTCGTGATAACTGAGATGGAATGTAGTCGTTTAGGTTACGTGATTTGAAAGATTAAAAAGGAGGGCTAAAGGCCCTTTCACACTGAGCATGGCGTGATAAAGCGAATCACCGACGAACAGAGTTTTCACACTGAACAGGAAACAACTGATTGCCTTTTTAATTCACGCCTGTAGTAGGAGCTAATTTAGCCCCCCTAAAAGGCGTTACTAGAACTAAAATCTTTCCCAGTTCCTGCAGTGTGAACACGCTACAAAAAGCAGGTACTTCAGCCATTAGTTATAGGAACTGTGAAAAGTTCCTCTGCTGCGAAAGCGCCTCATTTGACAGAAGAAACAAAGTTATGGAAAAGTTATGACAGAAAAAAAGTAATGAGAAAAACTATAGGATGAGTAAATGATGACTAAATGATGACAGAGGAGTGAGTTATTCATTTGAGCTTGACAGCAAGGTGATTCTCTCAAACCACTGTTTTATTTGCATACTGTGCCTCAGGGCCTGTCAAACTGTAACTGTTATGAGGTTGCACTGTTCTGGAGCCGCATTTGCAATATTGGTGTATATCCAGAGCTTACTGTACACATCTATTCTTGTTCAGGCCAAAACCACTGGGAATTTGATCTAAATACTTTACCATTGCCAAAAATACCTTTAAAAAAAAACTACATGACATCTAAATGGCATTCGCAATGCATGATGAAATGTGATAAGTATTACAGGATTTAGGAGAATATAACGAAGGATGTGAAATGTCATGCATGTGTGCATGCACTTCCCTACATTAATCGATTTTGCGAACACTTTAATCATAAGTAACTTTTAAATGAGGAATAATAACACAATTGACTTACTCTTCTTGCCAGGCCCAGGGCGATGTAGCACTTTTCTCCAGAATCCACAATCTCCACTTCAAAGTAGTGACTTCGTGTTGTGAGGGGCTGCCGGGCCTGGGCCAGACCCACATCCATGATGCTCTTCCCTTTCCCAACATATTCCAGAAGCTGTGGCAGAACATATCATAGTCTTAATCAGACTTAATTTAGATACATTATAGCGTATTAGACATCATTACAAATGTTGTAATCTCGAAATTTCAACTGTTTGCTCATATAGAAGTAAACAGGATCTTGTTGGGTGGATTATCTGGTCAGTTTATAGCGTAACTTGGCATAAACCAAATTAATCTACAAAAATAGTCAGCCTGGCTGTGAGTAGTCCTTCGGATGAGACATTTAACCGAGGTCCTGACTCTCTATGGTCATTAAAAATCCCAGGATGTCCTTCAAAAAAAAAAAAGAGGTTTAACCTCGGCATCCTGGCCAAATTTGCCGATTGGCCTTTTCCCATCATGGCCTCCTAATCATCACCATATAGTGATTGGCTTCATCACTCTGTCTCCTCTCCACCAGTAAGCTGGTGTGTGGAGGGCGTTCAGGCGCACTATGGCTGCCGTCGTATCATTCAGGCGGATGCTGCACATTTGTGGTGGTTGAGGAGATTCCCCCCTTCCATGTAAAGCGCTTTGAGTACCTAAAAAAGTGCTATATAAATGTAATGAATTATTATGAATTATTAGTAAATGCTGTGCTGCAAACACACCTGGCCAAGCTTACATTTCAGATAAACTAGTGTGAAGTCAGTAAGATTTTTTTTTTTAAAGAAATTAATACTTTTATTTAGCAAGGATGAATTAAATTAATTAATTGTGACCATAAAGACGTTTACATTAATACAAAATAATTATATAACAAATATATGCTGTTCTTTTTAACTTTCTATTTATCAAAGGATCCTGAAAAAAAAATCAATCACCGTTTCCACATAAATATTAAGCAGCACAACTGTTTTCAACATTGATAATATTATTAAATGTTTCTTGAGCAGCAAATCAGGATATTAGAATGATTTCTGAAGGATCATGTGACACTGAAGACTGGAGTAATGATGCTGAAAATTCAGCTTTGCCAACACAGGAGTAAATTACAGTTTAAAATATATTAAAATAGAAAATGTTATGTTAAATTATAATAATATTTCACAATATTACTGTTTTACTGTATTTTTTAAATCTAATAAATGCACCCTGGGTGAGAGTAAGATATCTATACACACACACACACACACACACACACACACACACACACACACACACACACACACACACACACATTTATAAAGAAAAACAAACCCTGATTGGTGTTTTGAGACAAAGGCACTTGAGAATAATATAAGAAGAATATTTAGACAAATAATCTACAATAAATTAGATCAAGTATGGGCAAACACAGGAGAGATGACACATATTCTGACTGATTTTTTCCCATCAGGTGTGTTAGGAAAGGTGTAATAAGATTATTAGAGAAGACAAAAAGGTTGACATGTCTTCAATACGTTCATGGAATACCGAGGGTGGGGCAAGATCTTTCAATTACAGACATGCGAGTGGTATCGACAGCCCCACCTACGAAAGGAAATTCACCAATGGAACACTTTTGACATGGCAAGAGATCAAATTTCTGTCATATATTATGAAATACAAATGGAAAACATTTCATCACTTGCATGCATGAAGGTCTTTTTTACTGTTGTGACTGGATGTGGCAGATTAAGAGGATTAATTAGATTTTAAGATTGTGAAACTACTTTTAATGCCAGGTTGAGCCATCTCCTATAGACCATCTCAACCTTCAACCATTCAATTCAAAGGCCAAATCTTCAACACTTTAGGTTAAACCTTGAGAGCTGCCTACTAGATGACACTTTTAGGCTGTTCAAATGATCAAAGGGACAAATATGTGGCTAGGGATGGGACGGTATAAAAATTTCATATCACGTTTATAGTGACCAAAATTATCGTGATTATCAATATTATCACGGTTTTGTTAAAACGAGATGAAAGTGTTCAAAAAGAACTGATGCTCACACTAAAAACAGTTTAATATTTGAAAATCAACAAACAACAAATAAAACAAGCAGCTCTATGCCATTTTTTAAGCAAGATTATATTCTGTGGC
Organism: Rutilus rutilus; assembly: GCF_951802725.1. Taxonomy (NCBI): domain Eukaryota; kingdom Metazoa; phylum Chordata; class Actinopteri; order Cypriniformes; family Leuciscidae; genus Rutilus; species Rutilus rutilus. Next base: position 13,474,041 of record NC_140218.1, on the reverse strand, counting down.
ATTTCCTTCCTTATAATGACCGTCGTCAATAGCAACGCATTATAACATAGCGCACATCCACATATCGCAATGGACGCGCTCTCTCGTTTCATTCAAATACAACTTGCCGTCTTGCGTCTCCGTTTTTGATTGTATTGAAAATGAAATCAGAGTTGATTTATTGTTTACAGAGTTTGATAATATTGTTGTGATCATCTTATCTGGACGATTGTTTTGTACGCTGCACAAAATGGACTTATAAACAGGTAAGATTTAAAACATTAATCTCAATTCAATATGGCCCTGTAATTATGTGGCAAAAAAAAAAAATTCGGTGTAATAGGCCTAAGTGTACAATGATATACATTATTATCCCTTAAATTTCATTCTTAATAGTCTTGTTTGAACTTGTTCGTTCGTCTTTGGCTCAAAGCCACTTGCTGCGAACTTTTCTTCGCGGAAGCTTCACGTTTATTTCAAGTGAGTGACATCAAATATTTCAACTCAAAACAACATTTTATGCCCAATTATTTCCCAGACGTAGTTTTGGTATTGAAGTCAAAGTTAACTTGCCTTGCGTTCGCTATGAACAGTGGGTGATGGTCACACAAGACGACTCGGCAGATCTGAAGTGTTTATTGTAGTGACCATCCTCGATTAAGTTTCACTCAGGACTTTTGTAAAAGTTAAAATATGACCACACCTCAGATTTGGTCCTCTTAACAGGCTGAAAAATATCCCGAGCACGGTCACTGCCTTCCGCCATTCCTTCTCGAATAAAAATAACAACAACATTGCGCGCTGCGCCTGCGTCAGACTGTTACTGGCTGGACAGGATTTACAGTGAGTTGATTATTACATTTTAAACGATAATACTAACCGTCAGTACATTTTATCGTGGTTTATAGTGAAACCGGTAATCGTCCCATCCCTATATGTGGCCAAACCTAATGAACTGCCAACCCAAATGGCTACTTTGGACAACATATGCACTTCTGGAACATTCAATTTAAAGCCCAAACCTAGACTGGTTATCAAATGCATTCTTGAACATCCAAAACTTCAACAAGTTAAGACTGTATTATTGGAGATTAAATGAACTTTTTAACTCGGGTTAAAACATGAACAGCAATTTTGGGCATGACAATTGTTTAAATGGTCAAAAAGGAGAATACTAGTGAGCTGCCTACTTAGACATCATTAAACTTAAGATTACAACCTAAACTAAATTTTTTGGCATGATATGAGTGCTACAGTTCGAATTAGAAACTAGTAAGCTGCCAATCTAGACATCATTTTTGGGCATCATGTGCACATTTCAAAGGTTCAATTTAAACTTCAGCTTCAGATTAAAACCTAGACAACATTTTGCCCGTCATATGACTTCTGAATGATCAAAAAGGACCCAAACTTAAGCCTAATGAGTTGCCAACCTAGACAGAACTTTTGGGAACCACATGACTATGATGCCTAAAAAAGCTACTGCCTTTCTCTCATGTTCTGTTTCTGGCCACACAGCTTCTAAACTCACAACACATCATCATGATTACTTTCAGATTACAACTGGTTGTCATTAATTACTTCAAAATTTCCGTTTGCATTGACAGAATCGGCACTTTGTTGGTCAGGTGCAATGGAAAGATTTCTCTGAACAGTCTTTGCTATTCTTGTTTACGCCGGTAAATGACTGCAGGTCAGGAGGAGACTCTGACAAAGGGCCTCGTACCGCAACATGCCGGTTATGACCACACGTTTTATAAAACACAGAAAAGTGCGTGCAAAAGACAAAAGCAGCCATTAAACAGGCAGGAAAAGATTGCTGTGGGTCGTCCAAGAATATCCCAAACTGAAATCAAAAACACTGATGAACTACAGAAAGTAAGATGCACAATCCTGCAAACAATCAGGCATCACTTTGATCAAAGCAAGCTTGATCATTCCAACTAAACCGATCAGTGTTCAATATGGAAGAATGTGTGTTTCACAAACAGAAGTTATTCTCTTCTCATCTCCTGATGCTCAATGGAGAATGCACCCACCGAAGGGCTGAAATCCATTAATCAGTATTAATCATGTGTTGCTTTTTATAGACGCAAAGAAGTGCTTTTTTTATGCCCACACCCGACTCTTCTTTTCAACATCAACATCTTCAAGTTTTCGTGCCAGGACAGTTGCCTGCTCAGTTGAGGATGGAGGCAAAATTGCACCTAGTCACACATTCCTGCCTCCTTGATGCTGAGTAATGGGAAGGTTGTCTACCTTTATACCACTCCTAACGGCTCTCAACAGCTCCCAGCATGCTTGAATGACAGCGCTGACAGATCTGATATGCTCTCGAACGTCACCATCCCCAGACCTGCGTGGAGGCGGCAGCTTGTTTTGTTGACCCGCTGCCCCGGCAACAGGTGCAACATTGCGAGCAAGCCCCACAACTTCCTGTCAGAGTACGGAGAATGTGGAAAAGGTGGAGGACATAAAGAGGGAGACGCCTACAATTGGAGCCACTGAGATGTTTGTCTCGTTCATCACTTGTCTTCAGCCTTTAAAATAAGATCTATGTTTGGACAGCATCAGATGATGTCGTTACAAGTTGCCTGTCGGCTAGCAGTTACTAACAGTCAGTCTAAACACAATTTATCCTTACTTCTTCATAGTGTTAAGCCTAACTTGGCATTCAGCTGCTTGTCTAATTGACACAACAATATATTAAAAGCCTCAACATGCAGATTCCTTTTTGTGGAGTGCTGGGAATTCCTGTCACTTTCCCAGACAGTCCTAAAAAGCAAAACAAAATGATTTCATATGATCTATGATAGAAAAGTATTTGGCATGTTTACATCATGGTATCCCAGTACAATTCTTAAATGTTTTTAGGACAAGATGTGGCAGGAATATCCCTATTCCTTCATTTATTTTTTAGATAAAGTCATCATCATCATCATCATCTCCATACTGTTCCTACACACAAAAAGCTACAGTTTGAGGTTGTTCAGATAGGACACAAGTTTTCAAGTTAAAAGAAGTTCAGCATGTCACGTCCACTCTGCTGTGTCTAGCTGCGAGAAAGCAAAAACATGTCAGTCTGCAACTGTTTTTAATTATTTTTCTACATAAATATGCACTTGACGGATGTCTTTGACCATTACTGTGTGCCTCGCTAGCACGTTTTTAAGACGCCAAGACAAGTTAAAAAGTTGTCGCTGCTGGCTGTGGAAACCAGCATGACTTTCTGAAGGAGACTCATAAGATTTCAGGATTCCCCATTCAAGTAGATAGGACTTGGTCTTGGATGGTGTTGCAAATATGGCCACAGAGTGAATCGACTTTCCTTAAAAAGGACTTTGCCAGCACCCAAGCCATAATGTAATGTAAAGCATCTGTTGATGGATATTTAATATTTATGGCTTAGGGTGCTGTAAAACTACCTGGGCTAGAAAAACAGCTACATGCAGATTTTATAAACCCTTCACTGTTTGACTGGATAATTTTAAATGTTGTCAGCATACTAATTTCCTATGCAAAGATATTAGCCAATCATAACAGTTGGGTGTTTGAGAAGCACACCAAAGCCACACGTTTAAATCGAGAAACAGAGTGAAAAATTTATTCATTACCAGCGTTGGGGCTAACGCATTAAAAGTAATGCGAGTTATATAATTAGATTACTTTTTTCATGTAACGAGTAATGCATTACAACAAAATATCTGAGCTACTTTTTAAAATAAGTACAAGTTATTTTGTTTTCTTATTTATTGACTGACAGCTCTCCTGTCCCCACGTTGAGAGAAATCGGGAGTCCAGAGGCATTGTGTGCGCTATGTAAAGTAAACATGATGGTTCTTGTAGTTTTAGACTAAATGTGAGCATGCTTTAACTCATCTCACTTCACAAAAACAGATTCAGTATTCCTCAAATAGAACTCTTTATGTTCTTATGAATATTATGTAATAAAAACTGAGCCCCATGCATTTCTTCAAAATAAAACTACTAGTGTTTAGCTGGAAATCTCAACGGTGGCCTGGTCTGTGGTGTCTTTCACCACCTTTTAATAGATCCAACTATCACTACCAGTTATTGCAGCAGGGAAGATGCTGCCCAACCATAATCATTCACTCCTGCCAAAGTACTGCTGCAACTGATGCTGTTGGACATAGCGTGATAAAATATATTTACATACTTAGATGGCTCTGCAAATCTCCACAAAAAAACAACAACAACAAAAAAAAAATCCGAAAAACAATATCAACCACAAAATTCTTTTGGTTTCCTTTTGATTAGTTCATGCTGAAACGACGGAGGAGTTAAAAATAAACTGCTACAAGGGCTCCAGACTAACATTTGAGAGCAGTAACACCGGTGCCACCAAGTTCTACAGATGGTGGCGCCAGCACCTGTTCGGTAGTGCTTGGTGGATTTTTAATCATAAAGATGATGTAAATCATAAAATAACTATTGTTTCGCATTAATAAGTGCAGCTAATAATAATATTACATGTTTGTTTGTGGAAATTTTATAGTAAAGCACTGAGCTTCAATTGAGATGCAGATGAAATTAAGTTTTATTAACAGTAACGTGCAAAAAACGAATTTTTATTAGCAAAATTTAAATATTATACTCTTATTAAATGTACTACTGTCATTCTAATCTATAGTATCACACTTATTTTTTTTTTACATAGAAAGCAAGTAAACCCTTGTACGTAAATTTCTATGTATAGAAAATAAGTGCTCGTCTGCCACCATCTACTGGTTATACTGGTAATTTCATGTCTTTTGTTTTTAAATAAAATTAATTGTTTGCTGGAGTGGAAAGTTCTGCGCGTGATCTACTGACGATGCGCAAATTAAAGAACACAGACGCAGTCAGATAATTCCCATAATGACGAACGCAATCTGGCAGGTAGCGTCTGGTTTAAGACATGCTTTTTTGGGCGGTAAATAATGGCGCAAACACCAGTACATTGACGAGCGCAAACCTTAGTAAATCACCTTGCGTGATTCATTTAAATACTCTCCTCCCATAAATTTTGCGCCTGAAAGGGAAACTCCTACAAATGCATATGCAATAAGGTCAGCCGCAAAAATTAATGTGTCCACGCCTTTTCGGCGCTAATTTTTCACTGCGTGTCTTTAGTAAATCCTGACAGTAGTTTTTTTAACGTCAAAAGAGGGTTCGCGCTGGCGCAAGCTGTTAGTAAATCTGGCCCTAAGTGTTAGTTTTCCTACATCTTTAAACTTTTAGTTTTACAAATAATTTTTACAAAATAATGATCAAATTGGATGTTATTTAGATCTTTGAAGTGCTGGAAAAAGTGTGAAGCATTTGAAAGCCCTTGAAAAGTGCTTGAATTTCACTCTCAAAAGGTTGAACCCTGAGATGAATAATGTAAAAAAAACGTTCAACTATTTCTGTCACAATACCATGGTTACAGTTAGCGATGTTACATTAAATCCATGGTGAATGTTGGTGATTTGTCGATTGAAAAGCCTTCTATAAATTGTTCGGTCATGTGACAATGTTTCTCCTGGTTTCCACGTCAGCGCTGTTTGTTCTAATATCTATGGTCTATAACGCCATAGTGTTATTAATTCTGCAGCGAATTCAAAAGCTTTCTCACAGGATCTTACAGCACAGTGTAGTAACAGTGTCGCGTGATCGAGATCGGTCCGCGAGTAAAACCTGTTCTGAGCTAGTGCTGCATTATTATTGCTCCGAAATGATAAACGGTCCATGCTGCGCAGCTAAAACGCGTAACGCGGTTTCGTTTCCGCTTTTTAAGAAAAATAAAATGTAAAAGTTTTTCAGAACATTTATTCACTTTTAACCCCAAAACCCCAAAAACTAAACATGGGTCATCAATGATTAAACTTAATGACATCTTAGTTGGTAACCCTTTCTTTTAAGATTCTATTAGTTGACATGAAATAACAAAGAACAGTACTTTGCCTCTACTTTGAACATTTTGAACATCAAAAGTTGCATCTGTTAACATTAGTTAATGTACTGTGAACTAACATAAATGAATAATGAACAACTATTTTAATGAACTAACATTTACAAGATTAATTGCATGCTGTAAAAAATATATTTTTCATTGTTAGTTCATGTTGGCTATAAGAATCGGACCTTTTTGTAAAGTTAACAGAAGTTAGAAACAAATCCACCCATAAAGTAAGTAGTCACAATTATTTCCTTTCCCAAAGATCTGCCGAAGTGAGGATCACTGTTAGGTCTGGAATTTATTTTTGCAATTTTCATGCGATTTCACAACAGAATGGTGCTGAGAACTTCAGGTCAACTTATCTTATTTTTTTATCAAAAAAGGATGCAAACCCTACGGAAATTACATGTTAAAGCAGGTTAACAGCCTCTCCCTGATACAGATAAGTCATTATTTCCTTTTTTCTCACACTTTCAAGTTCCGTTCAAGGGTTGAAGTGATGTTCCAGTGTTCTCACACACTGAGTTCATTTGAATGCGTCCTGTTGTGGGAAACAGATGAACTCAGGCTAACCAAAAAAAACGTCCATTGAAATGGACACTAAAGGTTCATCAGATGAACTCAAAACCAAATGGAAATACAGAAAACTGTATCCAACTGCCCTGTAGGGATGTGTAAAAAAGAAAAGAAAAGAGCAGGACAGAAACAGATTTCCCTGGTAGCTTATTCAAGATGAAACTGTGAAACACGTCTGACAGTGGTTAAGTGTTACAGTAATACAGTTAAAGCGGCCATAACGATAATGAATAATGTATTCCCGTCCAGACTTAATTGTTAGAGTGTGGCTCCAAAAGCCTAACCAGAATTAACCAGGCACATCTACAGCGCCAGAAGGCTTGAGGACTGTCATTCATTCTTGTGTACAACATTAAGATTAATTCATTTCTCTGACTGGGACGGGGGAACGTACAGTAATGGGCTGAACCCTTTGAGTCACCCCTTCAGTTTCAGACACTCAGCAACATTGCCAGGCCTGATGAAACCACAAACACTCTGAGCTGAAGTGTTTTTTTTAAAAAGACAAAGGGCCAAAGAGGCTATGACCATAAATCTTTGCTCTGAAGCCAGCATTCTTAGACGTTATCACTCCCAACCAGCTCATAAGCGTGCGTGTGAGTCAGTGTATGTGCAATGCAGGAGTATAAAACAGTATGTAAGGCCTTGGAAGTGAGTACGTGTAAGCTAGCACTGGTGTGGATGTGTATGCTGGGTAAAGCGAGCAGTGGTCCAGGTTGCTGTCTGGCGGCCACAGAGCCGTAGGGAGATTAGTCGGTGGGCAGAGGCTCTGCTGTAGTAACAGCTAAACTGATCTCTGCCATGCGTTCGCATAGAACCGCACGTACACAGCGGCGCCAGCCAAACGCCTCCTCATAACACGAAGACACATACAAAGGCAGGGTTGACCTATGTGTGACAATTCATTGCTCAATTTTGCTCAATGCGAGATTGCATGCTGTAGATGTTGGCTACACATATCAGGGCTAATCTAAAGATTTATGGTTCTGAGTAAATCATACTAATCCACCATTTTCCATATCATTTGATTGTAATTATCTCTTTCTGATGATGTGATTGTTTTCATGCATTAATTGTAACCAGAAACGGCGGCAGACATAGTACTGTTTACAAGTTGCCAGATCCAGTAAAACTAATGCTAAATTTAACCCAGAATTTCCAGAATAACCCAGAAAGACCACTTAAATGAGATGGAAATGGGCTAATTAGTGGCTTTACACAGGCTAACTGGAAAGAGAAGTGAAGGAGTCAGCAAGTCTTCAGTTTCCCACAATTCATCTGTGAAAGGGATCTTCCACCGAAACCAATAATCTCATCTGGACAGCACTGATCTGTGTGATATCCCAGATTGTGCAAAGAAAAAAGAATAATGTTTTTGAAAGAAGTCTCTTATGCTCACAAAAGGGGCTTTCGCACCGGAGGAACCTTTTCTAACTAATCGCGAAAATATCATGCTTTTTGGCGTGTTCTGTGCAGGAACTAGGAACGATTTAAGTTCTAGGAACACCTTTTATATATTGTCCTAACCCTAACCCTAACTTTCCAGGAAATGGAAAAAATTCTTTAAAAATGTTTTAACCCTGTGTTGCCTAAGTTGATATTGCGGCTTTATATATGGTCAGACATTTGCATGTGTCATCAATATTACTAACATTTTACCAAAAGTTAAGTTACAAGGTTTTTGACCAGTCCGTCATTAGAACGGCCGCATCTGAAGCAGTAAGTGCATTGCATTACATTTTCATCAACTACAGGTTATAAAGTTTACTGTAGCTATGTGGGCACTCAGAGGAAGTAAAGGCCATGATGAGCTGTTGTAAGAGACATCTCGCACAATCTATTATAACTGTGAATCACACTATTTCGCACATCAAAATAGTTCCATGTTATCACATGCATGAAGACGAATGACAAACCATAGACAGTAAAAAAAAAAAAAAAAAAAAATCAAGGAGTGTTTGTGAACACTATGACGGCGGTTAGCAGCGTGTCAGAATGCGATATTTTCTCATCTAAACAGGGGTGGCCCTGTGATTGTAATGAATGTAAACGTGAACAGTAGAAGAACAGAGCAAATTAGTGCTACTGTAATCAGATCTGCCGGCACTTCTGCAAGAGCACTTATGCCTGGTTCAGATTACATGATTTTAGCCCGATTTTGGCACGATCCGTTTGACGTAGGGTGTCGTGGGGATTCGTAACGACAACGGCCGTCGGGACGCAAGATTCGATCGTTTCATCTCGTATAGTGTGTCATAGTGGGCGACAACCTACTCTGTCTGCGATGCTTCACGACATCACGATAAAAAGACTAGCATGTTTAATTTTTTAACGGTCCTCCATGACAGGTTCCATCAAGAGTGAATGAGTGGGTGTGTGTGTGTGTGCGTGCGCGAGTGAGTGAGCGAGTGTGTGTGTGTGATTGTGTATGTGTGCGCGAGAGTGTGTGTGTGTGTGTGCGCGAGAGTGAGTGAGCGAGTGTGTGTGTGTGTGTGTGTGTGTGTGTGTGTGTGTGTGTGTGTGTGTGTGTGTGTGTGTGTGTGTGAGCGAGAGTGAGTGTGCGCGAGTGAGTGAGTGAGTGAGTGTGATTGTGTGTGTGTGTGTGTGCAAGAGTGTGTGTGTGCGCAAGCGAGAGTGAGTGAGTGAGTGAGCGTGAGTGTGTGTGTGTGTGAGTGAGTGCGTGTGTACATATATGTGCGAGTGAATGTGTGTGAGACGGCTCGCGATGACTGGTCGTAAAGCAACGTGTAGTCTGACATGTTTCTTGTCCACGACATGACAAGATTTTTAGGAGTCAAATTCGTGTAATCTGACACAGTGACTATCGTAACAGACAAAAAAATTGTGTAATCTGAACCAGGCATTAAAGGGATGATTCCCCAATAAATGAAAACTCTGTCATCATTTACTCACCCATTGTGTTATTCCAAACCTGTATGACTTTCTTTTATTTAAGGTGATGTCCTAAAATGCTAATTTCCAGTTTTGCATGTTCATTCTTACCATGTCACAATCACCAATAGGACCAATAGGGTTTGGTGCCATTGACGTCAATCCCAGGATGACACACCAACTATAAATGAGCAAATGTGCTAATGTCTCATTTTGTATTCCAAAGAGATTAAATGATGACAGAGCTTCCATCATTGGGTGAATTTCTCCTTTACCTTTACCCAGGTCGTTTAAGGTTTGTCCCTGTAATAAATTCACTGCATAGTTCTACGGTGACATCACGTAAAAGTTCGTAAAACTCAGCTGGCGTTGTTTGATAAATAAACAAAGATGGTTTAACAAAGATACTGATGTTGATATCTATACTGATATACTTGTTTTTCCAAAAGGCTTACTGAAAGACAGACATTTCGAATTCATTTTACCACAGAATGAGAATGTGTTCCTACTAGAAACTATCACCGAAAGACAAGAACTGCTCCATATATGGAAGGAATGACTGGAGGAGTTCTGAAAAATGCAGACAGTATGTTGGATCCGTCAGAGACAGACCACAAAATGGACTCTTGTGACAGATTGCTAAAGAACACTTTAAGTTTTGGTTTACATTAGATCGTGCCCTAAGACTAGGAGATGAGTATCGTCAAAAGCTGCCTGACGAACCTCAGGCTATTAGCATACTGCTGATGGCGAGGAGTGCTCTGCACAAAATCTATCTTGTAGGGAGATCGCCAATCTCAAAGAAACTTACTTGATGCTGACTAATGTGGAAACTAAACCATGGGGCATTAGGACTTGGTTCCATCTTGTCAAAACATGCCCTTATCAGCAGAGTCTATAAGTCTTGGGACACCTTCTCGCCAAGCCAACAGGACTCACAGAGAAGGCACACAGCTGAGAAAACCTTCAACCACATTTTAAACAGGCAAAAAGATTCCTTGGCACCCCGTAAGTCCTCTTATTGAGTTTTTACAAGCTGGTCTAGTGCCAGTTCTGGCCTACGCTGCCCGGTTCGTGCCATCAGCCCAGTAAAGCATAACGACAGTGCGGCACTTTATGCTGTATGCTTTCATGACCTCAGTATAGCATTCATGTGCCTCAGAAGGTCCAGGGCATCAGATGGGAAGGTGAGCATGATGGGCGCACAATCCTTTCCTAGAAGAACATCTGTACCCTCCACTTTTTGGTCTCTTGGATCCCAGAGTCTCACTCTATTGTGAGGTTTTTACTCCATAACCAACCCGAACACAAGACTGCTTGTTCCTTTTAACTTTATCTAAACACTACTCTGAGGAATTATGGGTGAAAAAACGTTGCCTCCAGCAAGCAATTCCCTCCACTCAGTCACAACAGCACACACGCTTGAGTTCGGCAGACTCTTCTATCACTGTGTTCCTCCAGGTGTTTCTTTTTTTTTTCTAAGAATGATAATGTCAACTTAGTAAATGGCTGACAGGAAGTAAAGTAATGTGTGGTTTTTGGATTCACATCATTCATGTCAGAATTTATTGGGGCAAACCTGTGAGGTATGATGACTCAAAATACTTCAAGCAAGGATTACATCAAAGTAACACTAAAAGAGTGCTGAGAACACAGACCTTATTTATCGCAATAACACTATCATTCAAAAGTCTGGGGTCAGTATTATTTTTTTTATTTTTTTTTAAATGTATGCTTTTGTTTAACAAAGATACATTAAAATTAATCAAAAGTGAGAGTGAAGACATTTATAATGGTTTAAAATATTTCTATTTTCATGGTTTCCACAAACATATTTAGCAGTTCTGTCAAAAACTTTTAACTGTTTTCAAAATTGATAATAATATATTTTTTTAAAGGATCACATGACACTGAAGAGTGGAGTAATGACTGCTGAAAATATTTGTTTTTAAATACATTGAAATACATTAAAATAGAACAGTTATTTGTAACAACATTTCATAACATTTATCGAATAAATTCAGCTTTGGTGAGCATAAGAGACTTTAAAAACATTAAGGCCTGGTTTCACAGACAGGGCTTTGATTAAGCCAGGATTAGGCTTTAGCTTAAATAGGGCATTTAAGTAGCTTTAATAAACATGCCTTAGAAAAAAACATTACTGGTGTGCATCTTAACACACAACAAAACAGCTCAATTGTGCATTTTAGACTGGGACTATGCTTAAGCCTTGTCTGAGAAACCGGGGGTAAAAAATTACTGACCCCAAAATGTTAACAAGAATCTGAACAAAAATAGCAGGACTTGATTTTCCAGGTAAAAGCAAACGTGGGTGGTAATCAGAACTCTACGGCAATGGCCATTATCCTCTCTTACCAGGAAAACAGGTCATGGTGCTCTGGTTGACTTCACTGCCATGTAAATATGTGGTGGAGTGCAACGCCATGTAATTGGCGCTAAGAAATAAGCTATTTTGGGACGTTTTATTAGCAACTGTGGATATAGTGCAGTAACATGGTATTGCAAATGTGGCTGGTACTTCTCTGTGCAAAACATGCCACCAAAAAGTCTCTAGATATGGCTCATATTCCTCTTTCATTGCAAATCAATGAGCCAGCTTCATCATACACCATGCAGAAACTGTACATTCAACTGCTTAGAAACTAGCCGCAAAACGTCATCATTCATGTCCACGCAAATGTTGCAGGATTAGTTCCACATCAATCAGGGATCAACGCGAGGGATTTTTTCAACTGGTCTGGCACCACCACAAAAAAAAGTTATAAATAAAAAGAATTACTAAAATAAAATAGGCCTAGTTGTTAATTGTTTTAGTTGTTTTTGATCCATGTAACCTTAAAGGTCCCATTCCATGGATTATTTTTATTATTTAATAATGTTTCCAGGGGTGCCCTTATAATGTTAGTATGTTTTTTAGATCAAAATTTTTTATAATTTAGAAATAAAAGGCATATTTCCTAGCCTGATTTCATTCCCTGGTTTGAACACTCTGTTTGAAGGGGCGTGTCTGCTGTGAGACTTCAGTGTAAACGCCCTCTGCTGTGATTGGCTGACATGCTTGCATATGAAATATCTGGCATTAAATGTGGAACTATCTGGAAAACTTTTACTATTACAGCTATTATACGTTTTTACTATTACAGCTATCTGGATTAACGAATCGTGAGAAGTTTTTTAAGTATTTAGATCTATTTCAATCACATAAAAGGTTGCAGTTATGAGCATTGAGCAGATGACAGCCTGTTGATCGCGTGAAAGATCTTATCATTGCAACGCAGTTTCTGCACTCACTAATGATTTCACCAATGCAAACATGATAAATACAGTAAGAGCTTCGTTGTGCAGTGTAACAGCGTCATTGATTTCATAACGAGTTTTGGCAAGTGTCCAGATAAACTCGCGCTGTGTGATTGATAGCTTGGGCGATTGGAAAGGGATTGTTCTTTGATCACTTTCTGTATATTAATCACAGTTTAAGTAAGATTATTTTCATCCTACTAAGAGAAACGAACGATGTGAAGAGTGATCGCTACTTCCATATTAAATCACTACTTACCGCTTGCTGGAATATAGTTGAAATGAAACGCTGAGAGAAGTCTGCTTGATATTATTCCAGGTTAGAAAAACAGTCCGTGGTGAAATGGACAGAGCAAACTAACAACTTCGATTTAAACTTTTGCGGTATCCGATTATAGATAAACATCAACCACGTCTGTTGACATTTCGCCATCAATACGCCTGTGTTCCTGTGGGCGGAGGTTACGGTTCTAGTGACATCACTAAAGCAGGATGTAGAGGGGTGTAGTCCAATCCAGCCATTTTTTGTAGTCAACTTCTGTTAAATAAAATATCTCGCTTGGCATTGAACTTTGAGCTTTATAATTTTACAGATATTATTTATACTCTAACAACAACATTACACACTAACTAAAGTTTGAAACATGGGATCACATAGAACGGGACCTTTAATAAATAAGGTTATGACACAAAAAACTACTAGCCAAACTCATTTAAATGTTAAATATTGTTACATGCCGTCAGAAATAAAATAAGAACAAATAATCAAATTACGAGCAACAGCACGAATAAATACAACAGAACAAACATATACAAATTAAATTCTTTGGCTCGAGATCATGGTGCAAAGGCTGATTTTACTCCGAACCATCCCTTTAAATAAACAGTTCTTTACAGGTTTTTCATGTAGGTCTAAATTAGATTTTCAGGTACAGAAATGGTAAACAAATGTAAAATATCACTGCATAGTCTTCTTCACTGTATAAATATAGATTAACCCTAATTACAGTTATTCAGTCAAGAGCAGTGAGCGATTTTTTTCTGTCTTTTGTTTGATTAACGTATAAAAACAGACAGCAGCAGGAATATAGGCTGCTGTCACTTTAAGAGCTGCGCGGACCCAATATGCCATCACACATGCATCTTATCTCACATGTTAATGTTGAATGTTGAAAGAGTATTCTGTGAGGTGCGTCACACAGCGTTCTGGGCGCACACTTTGGACTTTGGAAACGTATCATTCTGCGCGCGAGTACCAAACTGAGAGACCCAGGTACTTTCACATCTACATGCACTTGAATATTTAAATTGGCAAGGCTTAAAAATGCACAAATTATAAACTTCCGTGAAGATGCAGCACTGGCCCGATCGGGCAAGTGACTGTTCCGTCAACTGGTCCGAGTGCCTTTCACGCTGACCGACCCCGGGCCATCGGGCAGTCCTTATTGTCGAGTCATGCACCAAGGTTCAGTACTTGAGATTTGAGGCCTGTTACAATCCCTAACCCTACATATGGCAACAGCAATCGTCATTCTTGCCTTAGCAAGCACCACTAATTCCTAACATATATGACTTCCCATTAACCCAGTGTAAAATATGGTTTACTTTAGAGTCTTTCACCATGCTTGCACTCAACCAGTCACACTTTCCAAGGGCCTGTAGATTAAAAAATGATTCTGAAACTAATTGGCTACACATTTGGTCTGGTTTTCGATAGCCCCCCCACACTCACCGTGCCGCTGACTCTGACATCATACAGGCGTGCCCATTCATCCTCATGGCTGTCCACCATCATGACGCTGTCCTCCTCCTCTGAACCCCATTCCGCCTGCAGGTCCAACCGTACCTCTTCGCCGAGGGAGTGCATGCCAATGGCAGGGAAAAGCCCATCTGGAGCCACCGGCACCACCACTGACCCCACCTTCCATTCACACATACACATAAAGAGAGCTCTGTTAAAGCATTCCATAAAGCTAACCACTATTTTACAGCACATTATAACTGAGAATAAAGACTGCTCATTGAAATGATGTCTGTATCACTCCTGGTCCTTCTATCAGGCCTGCAGGAAAACCAGTCATCAGAAAACAACCCTCAATTAGAAGACTAGACTATTGTGTGTTCAAAGACTTCAGCTCTACAGATTCTTGTAACCACTATAATGGAGTAATAAACAAAACCATTACACACAATGGTACATAGAATTCATAGTTTGATGTAGATGTTATGTAATTTGTGAAAGAATGCGTAAATATATGGTGTCTGATTATATTTACATAGTGCTGTTAAAGTTTACAATTGTACTTAATTAACTGTGTTTAACACTGTAAATGCATTTATTCAACTTGACATTATAATAGTTTATGATATATTACCTATACATATATCACACGGTGATATGCCAGTATGAATCTTAATGTATCTATTTGATCAAAAATACAGTAAAAACAATAATATTGTGAATTTAAAATGACTGTTTTCTAAAATATTACCAGATGTGATTTATTCCTGTGATGCAAAGCTAAGTTTTCAGCATCATTACTACAGTCTTCAGTGTCACATGATCTTTCAGAAATCATTCTAATATGTTGATTTGCTGCTCAAGAAACACTTCTTATTGTTATCAGCTGAAAACAGTTGTGCTACTTTTTCAGGATTATTTGATGAACAGAAAGTTTAATCATTTCTTGCACATAGAAAAATCTTATTGAACCAAAATTTTGAACAGTAGTGTGCATCAGAGTGACTGTGCTGTAGTGTTGTCACCATACTGGAATTTCTAACTCTTGGACGGTGACTGGTCCTAGTATAGGTCATAAACCCCGCCTCCCCGTGTTATTCAACGGGACTTGAGACCAACTAAACAATTTAATTACACTTCAAATATCTTTTTTCCGAAGGTGGTTTCTGTCATTTACTGTAGTTTTTAAATCACGCTGATGTAAATTCAAGTGTTTGTTTTTAAAATAAGTTTGTTTTTAGTTAGTTATTTGATGCTATAAAAACGGTGGCGTGACGTCATGATTGACAGCTGTGATTGACAGGTTCTCTGAGCGAAGTAGTCACTGAAGCACCAACAGACTTTTTTTTGGGGATCTTCGGAGGACTGAGGAGATTGGAGCTTTAAATTTAATATCTAAATTTCTATAATTAATTATTTCACACCGAGAGTGAAGGCGGGGCCTTGATTTCGCGGCTTTACTTCCTGCTCAACTACTGCGCAGGTCTGGTCCCGAAATCGCTACTGCACAGACTCAAACCCCAAGATGTCAGCACCATATCGGGACACTGGAGGCTTCACTTCTCACCAATGGAAAAGAGCGAAGGGGCGTCGTCCATATTGTTTTACAGTCTATGGTCCAACCATTGAAAGTCTAGGAAATCAATTTTAAGCTTCAAATGAATATGAATGGAGTGGTTTAACCCAAGTCTTCTGAAGAGACACGGTCGCTTTATATTATTTTACATAATTTTAATGTAGGCTTTTAGTCACATACAAATATTGATCAATTACCATTACAATTATCTCACCTAAATGTTTGCTCACTCAATGTATTTGAAATAGCTTACATGCAGCACAAGGAAGCTTGATCTTTAAACTTCAAATTTAATTTACAAAATAAGAACAAATAACACCCCCCTTCTTTTTGTTTGGAACACTGACCCTCAAAAAGTCTATTCAGTTTCTGTCGCAGGACCTTGCACGGAGTAGTTAAATGTAAAATAACACTGGATAGTCTTCTTTGTAAAAATTAAATACACATGAATCCTTTCTTTTTCTTTTGTTGTTTGATTAACATTAATGACACAAACTGCAGTAGTATTATTAGGCTTCTGTCACTTTAAGGCTGAATGTACTGTTATACATGTTTTCTTTGTTTGCATGTTTACATTCACTTAAGATAACTGATTGTGTTTACATTAGGGATGGGAACGACACGGGATTTGGGAAATCGACTGTCGAGGCCCATGTGTCGACTTTTTGTCGGATTGTCGGCCTTTTTTTTCTTTTTTTTTTAAAGAGCAGCAGCAATGCGGAGGGTGGAAAATATTCTACATCAGGGTCCGAAATTAACACCCGCCAAGCGCCAAATGCGGGTAGATTTTCTGTTTGGCGAGTAAATCTCAAAAGGCTATCCGCCACACTGGCGGGTGAATGTTCATAACAAAATATGAAATTTTAAGCGCGCACGCACGAGCAGAGAGAGAGAGCGAGTCCCGGCCGCGCGCGCGCGCACTCACCATTCAGAGCGGTCAAGCTTCCCCGTACTTTTTGACAAGCGTCCTTGACAGGGCGGCCAGAGCTTCTTTGCAGCTCAAGTCGGCGGCGGTGTGTGTACGTACCTACAGTTAACGCTCTTTCTGTTGACGGCGCTGAGGAAAAAGCTCCCGCCACTGTAAGAAGCTGTCGCCGCCCATTTGTGTCCTCCTGCGCACCCATCAAAGCCGTGCAGAACGTCTTCAGCACTCGCGGATCGTGCATATTTCCGCTGCTGCTTCTGTTTACACACCATGGTCGTTCTTTTCTCGAGAAAAGGAGTTTTCTCATAGCGTTTGCAACGCAATACTCGTTCCCTTATCTCTCAGGGAACCGAGGTTAAAGTAACCGAGGAAATGTAATAAATTAAAAGCCAAAAAAAAAAAAAAATGCAATTTGGAAATCCCACAAGCCCCGCCCCCTCGACATGTCGACACTCTATTTTTTTTGTCGAGTGGAGCATGTGTCGAATGTCGGTCGTTTTGTCGAGAAAAAGTCCCATCCCTAGTTTACATAAATACTTGCAAAGATGGGCATTTTACATAATTTTGAGTGTATTTGGCCGTTTAAGAGCAATAAGCCAAGAAAATTATGTGTATTCGGGAAACCTGCAGGAATTAGTAAAATTATGTGCAATAGAGAGTTAACTCTGTAAAGAAAAGAGAAAGTGGGAATGCACAACTGGTATCGGTGTATCCACACTGCTGGAAATGAGTATTGGAACCAGATATTTAAGGATCGATATGTATCGAAACATTTTGACAACATTACTGTTCTGTGACTTCAGTACCATGGCATGGAGACTCACCTCCTTGCCATTCTTTGTGAAGAACACAGTGATGAGTCCGGCATCAAAAGTGTCTGCATAGATTCCGCAACCGATGCGGTCCCCCCGGTTACATTTAGGACCGAATTGCTGACCGACAGGGTTGCCGTTGTACAGCCTGTGAAAAGGAGAGATAGTCATTTATGACTTATAAACTGGAAAGGTAAATGGAAAGAGGAAGTGATCTTTAATAAAAAGGTAACCAACAAAACAAAGTTTACAAACTAACGCATTTTGGTTAACGACAAAAGCATTAAATTATAAATATTGCAAAATATTGCAGTATATTGACACAACAGCAAAAGTAGGCATTTTCTAAATAAATAAAAAATAAGTACCAACTCTTAATGTGAACTTACTTCCCATCATCAGCATGGTAAGCAATTGAGTGCGGAAGCCAGCCGGGCTGATGGTCAAGTTTGTAATATTGAGGAACCAGCCCGACAGCAATCGTCCCTCTCACTCCAGTATCCATAATGGTCACCTTGAAATATCATAAAAACCATTAAAAACACATGAGCTTCAGTATATGTGCAGTACAGCTGAGCAATTCTGTTTTTTATGACAGTTTATTTTTAAATGACTAAAGGGCAAAAGATGTCTTTCAGGGACTTCTAAGCAAATGCCAACGGTTATGTGCGTCATGAGCAGCACTGATTACAAAATAACAGACGCTGTAGGAATCAAGAGTTAACAAGAAGCGTTCGGCTGAGTCACAGGATGGAAATGTCAGGTAACCTGTTATTAAGAATTTTAACGTCTCGGCTACTACTTATCTCTCCCTTGTATGCAAAGCATCTCCGAACAACTTCCACACCCTCTCCTCTGCAACCTCCTCAACGCTAGTAAATTTCCAACATACAGCTATGCAATGTAGTAGTAACTGCCAAAGCCCATTTGTTAATTTTCTCATGCTCGTTAATCAAGTTTTCAGACAGACCAAGCGATTAGTTTTATTGAAAATTCCACATGGAATTGGATTTGTTGATTTTGAGGGACTATCATGTAAAAAAGACGGATTACTCCTGCCACGCATGACTCAACTGTTGTAGCCGTACCCTTGGAAGGGGCAAGCATAGACAAATTAATCCAGTTATTGCACCACAAACTAAACTTAACTCGGCACACTCATCCAAAACCACAAACGGACTTAGAAAGCAACCCCACCACTTCCAAGAGGTTTAAGTCCAAGTTTCCTCATCTTCTTGTCGTTTCTTTCGAGGATTTGCTTTCCAAGCATTATAGTGCTACCGTAAATCCTGATAAGCCTATATACGAATGCTTGCTGCTGGTTCCAAGCCTTTTCTGCTGTAAATTCAAAGCTGCACAATGATTAATTTAAGGGCACTCAATTATATTACCGCAACTTCAACAAAGAACCGTGCCATGAACCTTGTGGCTACAAAATTCCACGTTGAAGCTCCAGGCAAAATAATCAATTGCACTAATAGAGATATTTCCACTTGACTAAGGACAAAATTGATTTGCACATGCACATGTGAGCACACTGAGAAAACAGAGCAGGGGTTAATCACTGTATGGCACTTCAATGTTGAAATAGGCGGTGAAGGTGCAGCAACACAGTCCAATTGTGATGGAGCGTTGGCTTCCCTGCCCACAGGGGCTAAAATGAAACCCCTGTGAAAGAGTAATAAGGAAACATGAGGACGACGCTGACGCATATCCCGACTGGCAGATGACCTTTACGGAAAAGAAGAAGAAAAAAAGTTCCCAGACTTTGCAAATCTGAATGATTCTGCGTCACAATCAGGTGATGTAGAGCGAATAAAGCAAGAGCGAGTTCTTTATTGATTACTCATAGCTCACTGCTGCAGATGTCACATTCATTTCTACTGACTGCAGATATTCCCAGGGTGCACACTCACGCATGGAGTGACGCTTTTGGTCAATAAGATTGCAATACAGTTTAGTTTGAGACATCTGCTTTAAGAAATAGCCTTTTTTTACAAGCCAACGTTATTATTAAATTAGAATAAATGTTGCAGCCTCAATAATTCCTTCAAAGCTGGGCAGAACCAAACTAAACACTCCTAGATTTAGGGAGACAACAAGGAGGATGTGCAAAAATACATATTTTCAAAATCAACCAGTCATGGATGGACTATTTAACTGATGAAAATGAAGAAAAGGCAAAAAAAGCATTGTGACAATTAATTTTACTTTAAAGTGTTACGAAATTAATTCAACTAAATGGGTTAGTTCACGCAAAAATGAAAATTCTGTCATTTATTACTCACCCTTTGTGTCGTTCCAAACCCGCAAGACTTTCGCTCATCTTCGTAACACAAATGATGAACTTTTTGAAGAAATCTGAGAGATTTCTGTCCCTCCATTGACAGTCTACGCAACTACCACTTTGACGCTTCAAAAAGTTCATAAAGAGATCGTAAAACTAATCAATATGAATTGCGCAGTTTAGTCCAAATTTTCTGAAGAGACTTGATCGCTTTATATGATGAACAGACTGAATTTAGGGCTTTTATTCACATGTAAACATTCATCAACACACATCAGTTGTGGTAAACAGAAGCTCAAGCATGTTTGCTTGACGTGCGAGAACCAATGAGGTTTATTCTCATATGTTACGCATCATGTTTGACCTTCCTCAAGAACCAATGAGGTTTGTTCTCGTGTGTCAAGCAGGTTCAGTTGAGCTTCTGTTTATGTTCACTGATCAATGTTAAAATGTGAATAAAAGCCTAAATTCAGTCTGTTCAGTGTATAAAGTGATCGAGTCTCTTCCGAAAATTTTGACTAAACCGCTCAATTCATTTATGCATCTCTTTATGAACTTCTTGAAGCATCAAAGTGGTAGTTGCGTAGCTGACGATGGAGGGACAGAAATCTCTCAATTTCATTAAAATCATCTTCATTTGTGTTCCGAAGATGAACGAAAATCTTACAGGTTTGGATGGAACGACAAGGGCGTGAGAAAATGATGACAGAATTTTCATTTTTGGGTGAACTAATACTTTAAATATTACATTATTAAATAGTCTAAATGCACACCTCTCGTTGTGGAGTCACTCCCACAACATAGCATGATGAATATAATACAATATCCTAAACGGTCTCTAAAACAAGTAGCTAATACTACATACGTTTATGTTGATAAAAGTATGTTTAGTACAAGTTTAAATTAATGCATAGTAATTTATTATTTTCAGCAATTAGAATTATATGCATTTTAAATGGCCTAAAAAGGACAAAAATGAATCAATATGACAAAATATTTACCAAATTCAAACTATGACACAAAAAACACTGGCTGTATGAAGGACTCATCAGGGTAACGTACAGGGTGTTACTTTCCCGCTCCAATCCCCCAGAGAGGAAGTTCATCACACCAGCTCAATCTGCCAGCAGCAGAAAACCCATCAGAGCTGTCTCCCTCCTCAGATACACAACCAGACGGCTTCTACTGAGCTCCATAAATTAAATCACGCTTGCCCTCTCCCAAAGACTAATTTATAGCCCAATCCCTGCAAGTTTTCCGGTACTAAATCACCTGGGAGCTTCTTTTTCAAACTGTGTATTTTATAGCAAAGTTGCTAGAGAGGCAGCAGTAATATCGGAGTACATCAACTCAAAGGGCAGTGTCTATTTTGACGTGGAGGGACACAGGAAGCATTAAACATTTTAAAAACAGACTAGTCTGTGAGCTGTCTAAACGACTAGGAGATCTTGAAATTCGTTGTTGACGACTATGAATTTGTAAGTGATTTTTAACTCATTCAAGCGCACACAACCTTGCTTCACTCCCACCTTATAAATCCTGTCCAAATCAGATAATGAAATCATCCAATGTAAAAACTCAAATGTCATTTAGAAAACTAATCCTGTCTGAAGTCATCTACAATAGACAGTAACAAAAATTCAGAGACAAAAAGACATAAAAGTGTCAATGTGTCATATTAGATCTTCATTATTAAGATTTCCAAACAGCATTCACTTTAGAAAGCTTATTTTCTTTGCAGAAATGTTATGAAAAATGGCATGTGAAAAGGCAGATAATCAAAGACCAGATGCAAGACAAACATTTGGAAAATTAAAAACATAAAAAAATTTATAGAACTGACTACAGAATAAGACATCTACAAAATCATAATGAAATTGAAAACACTGGTTTAAAAAAGTTGAAATAACTCGACATCTCCGAGCATACAGTTACAAAAAAAGTTATTAGTACGTATGTTACTGTTTTTCTTAACAAAGGCAACAGAAAGGATGTTGAAATGATTCTAATGTTTTTAGCAACCCGACAACATAGGTGTGCTTCTTACCTCGAAGTAACAGTTTCCTTTTGATAAGGGGCGTGGAGCCACGTAGCAGCCAACTTCATCAGAGTTCCCTTGGTAACTACAGCAGGGAAGTAATAAAAAGCTTAATCTTTAATAACCAGAGCACTGTTGCTATAGGTACGTTATTAAAATGGCCAGTGATTAGTGGACTAGCTGCTGAAATCAGGTTCAGTTGTGTTTCTACATGTTTCACACTGATATGGCTGAGAGCTTCTTTTGGAGACTGTTATAACCTCTTCCACATCTTAAAGGGTAACTCTCGCCAAAATGCAACCTAGGGTTCTTTTTGTTAATCTACCCGAGGCAAACTTTCGTTTAAAAGCATAATTAGAATGGAAACGGCACTTTTAAGTTTGACCGTATTTTCGTTTTCGGTCAAATTGCCTTTTGAATGGGAGTGCTTGGGGCACGACTATGATAGCATCAAAAATCGCTATTTTTAAAACACTAAGGCGGCTCGACACAACATGAAACTGTGCTGGAAGTATCACCAGGGGCTCTACACGTGAACTCGAGCATTGAGAACATTGTTTGTGTACAACAGTTTAAATATTGCATAAGGCCATCCTCAACCTTCAGTGTTTCCCACACATATTCCCAGACTAATTCGTGGCGGTGCGCCACAGAATCAACACCGGCCGCCACATATTGCGCTATTGTGCTAAAAAAAAGGGGGGCGTTCCGCCCATTCAGCTGACATAATTTTTTTTTTTATTAAAATAAAAAAAATACTTTTCCAATGATGAAATGTTTTCTGTGTTGACAAATCTTGTGCGATGTCCTAAACTGCCGGGATAATCACACAACGCGTACAAGTCCGCTTATGACCCGTCCGATTCACGAACTAATGACTCCTTTGAACGGATTCCATTTAATGAATGGTTAAAACTGACCTGTCCAACACTGAATCGGTGTATAACAAATGAACGTGCCATAACGGACATGCAATACTAACATTACATTATCACCGCTGTGCTATGACACCCATTTATTTCAATGGCTTGCAGACGTTTGTTGCTGCATCGACCAAAGCGGAGCGCAGCATTGGCGAGCTTGCGTGCACGCTGCGGTCAAAGTTAAAAATAGTTCAACTTTTGCCACTGCGCTCTGTGACGATTACCCGCGCGGCCAATAAAAACGGGGCATCCAAAAAAAGCGCAGAAATCAAAATGAAAACTCCGCCTTTGTGGCGCCTACTTTTGTTCAGACCAGCGTAGCGCAAATCGCTCTGTATCTGAAGGGCTACATTTTATTTCTCTATTTAATAAACTAACTATTCAGTCAGATAGGTATTTGTTGTGAAAGAAATACAGTTACAATTTCAAGCATTTTATCCAAAATTTAAACACTTTTCAAACCTTGAAAACACAACATCAAAATTCAAGCATTTTCAAGGATTTCAAGCACCCGTACGAACCCTGAATATTGACCTTGTATTTGAAAAAGGATCCTCATATAAGAAACAGAGGCACAGAAAATTCAGAGTCAGTTCTTTCGCATTCGGAGATCGACTGTTTTTGACTGTCAAAATGCCGGCGGACACAGCGACAGTGAGTTGTTCAAAATCTTTCTTTCTAGTAAACTCTGTGTACACAAACAATGTTCTCAATGCTCGAGTTCATGTGTAGAGCCCCTGGTGATACATTGAGCACAGTTTCATGTTGTGTCGAGCCTTCTTAGAGTTTTTAAAATAGCGATTTTTGATGCTATCATAGAAGTGCCCCAAGCACTCCCATTCAAAAGGCAATTTGACCGAAAACGAAAATACGGTCAATCTTTAAGGTGCCGTTTCCATTCTAATTATTGCTTTTAAACGAAAGTTTGCCCTAGGTTGCATTTTGGCGAGAGTTACCCTTTAATTTGAATCTAAATAATATTAAGGTGACCACCCGTCCCTGTCACCTGACCTCTTGGGAGCTTAGCAAGACGTAAGCAGTGGGATAATGTAAGCATTTCAATTATGTCTGTATTGTTACAATACCACAATAAGAAATGTGATAATAAAAAATGAGACTGCTGTTTAAAATAACCAACCAACGCAATCATAGAGAGGGATTTTTTTCGCAGATGACGACTGCGTGGACGGAGCAAAGAAATCAGTTTGGACCTCATCAAAAGATGTTAACTACAGCTACACCAGCCACGACTTCATCTAGACACATACTGGATAAGAACATCCTGATCAAACCTGCCAGATTCAACAAAGAATACAAGTCCAGGATGCACTGAATCCAGTAAAATGCATTTAATGATAAAGGATAATAAACCAGTCGCTACTTTAGTATAAAATGTGATTTTTACCAACTAGCCTGTTACTCAATTTATTATATTTAGCAAACTGAATAGGTCCTGGAGAGTAAATTACACTGTAGGGCTGTGTGATTAATCGTAACTGATTTTTGATTTTGGCTTCCAACGATTATGAAAACAAGATAATCAAGGTAAAACGATTATTGTTCCACTGCCGCATTCCACATTTTCTCCCTTAATGGCCAAACTTAACATTCAAATCAGCCAAATAAGTGAGTGTTGTAAAATTCAGTCTACTGTTGCAAAACTGCAGGACGTTTGATATTAAACAGTGTTATTAAAAGCGCATTAAGCCGCAAAAGAGACTCTGTTCCCCAGGCGGCTTTCTGTGCGCGTGCTCCGAGTCAAGAGTCGAACGCGGATCATCAAACGGGCTTCGGGTATGCGCCTAAAATCGTACATTTTGTCTTAAGTGAATGTACACAGTTGAGTAAGAAGCCTAATAAGCAGCCTAATTTTAAAGTTTATGGATAAGACTTTAATGCGCACTTCTTATACTGTGTTTATTCAGCTCTTACAGTGATTTTCTGGAGTAAAACTAACGCCTCATCTTTTGAGTGATATCTGGGATTCAGTATCGGCCGATACCGATCCGATACTAAAATAAAACCAGTGCTGAATTACCTAATAAACAGTATGCCTCACTGTGTGGAAGAGACTGGGATCATTCTTTTGTGAAAGGCATCAGGCAGGCTTGACTTAAACATTACTTTCTTAACTTTATGGGATGTGCTGGATGGCAGAGGCATCTAAATACACATTAATTGCGCAGATATTAACATAAATAAATACATGATATTCAATCAAAAAAAAAAAAAAAAAACATGGATACGACTTATTCATGTTTCTTTTTTATTTATTTTTATCGATTGCAAAAATTAACTAGCTTAATCACACAATTTTTTCTGTGATAAATCACCATTAAAAAACCTTTTAAATATTTGTCTGACAGGTAGGAAATGTAATAAAGTTATCAAACAGTTTGCACTGCATACATTTTAAATTATATATTATATATCGGTTACTCCTTATTAAAGTTACAAAAGTTCTTTTGTAACGATATGCAATTTTATTCCATATCGGAGCCGATATCCGATACAAATATCGGATCGGAGCGTCCCTAACCGCTACTGAGAGTTTGTGTTTTGATATTATTATTCCGTGAGATGAGATTTTCCTGACGGAGTGTGAGCTCGTGAGGCTCCGCCCTCTGGGCCGGCAGCAACAGCTCATTTGCATTTAAAGGGATACACACTAAAACGGCGCGTTTTTCTGAGCCCCAAAAAGTGACAATTAAAACATGCTGTAAAAAATGATCTGTTGGGTATTTTGAGCTAAAACTTCACATACACACTGGGGACATCAGATACTTATTTTACATCTTGTGGAAAGGGGCATAATAGGTGCCCTTTAAGTAGCTTTAATAAGGATTAATCTACAGTATATTTGTAAAGTGAGACTATGCAGTGTTATTTTACATATGATTATTACATTTTTGTTGTAGGCTATTACTTATTTGAATACCACTGTTAGTATCTTCCTGTTAAACTTAAAACACTTTATTTAATTTGTATTTTCATTCTGTTGTATTTATTTGTCTTTTTTGTTTGTAATTAGTTTCTTTGTTCTTATTATATTGATGACTGTTTACTTGTCTTATGTAATGATGTTTGAGGACCTTTTGCTGAAATATCGATTATTGTGAAATTTCACAAATATTTAAAATGACTCGTATTGTGAAATAAGAATCTGATCATCTCGCAAACATGTTATCCAATGTAATGGCAAATAGGCTTTCCAAAGAGTGTAAATAAATATTTACATAGTATAATATTAGCAAATGTATCTCTCTCATGCGTGTCCCACGTTTTATCTCGCAAAATCACATATACGTCCTGCAACAGAGCAATAACCAGGTGGTCACACAAAATATCATTATATTTCAATTACATGCTGTTCTTTTGAAATTTTTATTGATCAAGAAATCCTAAAAAAAAAAAGTCTATCATGGTTTTAAAAAAAATATTATGCAGCAGAATTGATCACTGATCACTGAACTGATACTGAATTGATAATGATAAAGAATGTTTCTTGAGCAGCAAATCATCATATTAGAATGATTTCTTAAGGTAATGATGCAAAAAAATAATTTATTTTTAATTAATACATTTTTCCATTTTTTTTATATAAAACAGTTATTTTAAATTGTAATAATATTTCACAACATTGCTTCTTTTACTGTATTTCTGATCAAAGAAATGCAGCCTTGTTGAGCTTAAGAGAATTCTTTAAAAAAACAGAAAAATGTTTTAAAAATCTAGGCTAACAAACCCCTTAATATTTTTGCGTGAACTGTTCGTTTAAAGTCACTGAACACATGTTTTGCACTGTTTGACTCCTCAAACTGGACAAACATAGTGATACGAATTAATTCTGAAGAAGCTGGAGACTTCCAATATAAAAAAAGGAATCACAACATCACATGTGGGAGAACTATTTATTTTTCCGATGGATCAAGTTTGCTTTTCATCTTTTTTTCTGATCAAATAAAAACAAGTAGCCACTAACTTTCTCAGAAATTATAATTGTTTCAATAAGTGAGGTCAAGGCTGATTACGTCTTTAGTACAGATTTACGGCTCAAATACACGCACTCCCAGCGCTTTGCGCTCGCAAGCCCAGCTCACTGATATCGATGTGGGTGGATGGTTGTGCAATTCAAAATAAACAAATAAATAAGGATAAATGAAAAGCAGTGCAGAATTTTTCCATACAAACTAGGGGGGTCAACACATGAATTCCAGGCCGGGAGCTGATTTCCAAACAAAGAGGAAAAAAAGAACAGGGAAAGGGTCAAGCGCTGGGCAAACCTACCTTAGCGTGTCTCCGTTCTTCAACATTCGTTTGGATCGCTCTTGATAACGAACAGCGCGGACTTCCCTGATTTCTCTGATCCTGCGGCGCCAGTTCAGAAATCTGTAGTGTAAATTGATGTCATCCATCTCAGAGAGCTATGGAGCAGAGAACAGATGGCGTAAGGTTTAAAGGTTTTAGATTGAGGATCTGAGATATGCTATTCATTCAAGACATGAGAAGAATAAGTAATAATAGACTTGCTGTTCACAAAACTGCGTTAATGCCTGTGCACATTTGATATAGACTTGTACTCCTTTTTCAACCCCTCCAACATGGTTAGGCTATGTTTTCATTTTTAGTTTTTTAACCTTTAGAGCAAGGTTCTTGGGTTTGTGAGGAAACCAAATATTTAACTAATTCAATCGAATATAAAATTAAAGTGAACAAATAGGGTTGCACATTTAATTGGAAAATAAGTGAAATCGCTCTCACAAGCTCAATCCCTCTATGTGTTGCGAGTTAGCCTAAACGTGCATTTGGGAACACAATGTACATAGGTTCACTTTAATTACAGTCATATAATTTCCAACATAGCTAAACTCTACAGTACAGTGGCCCTCCAGGAACTTTTGCACCCCTGACCTGACAAAAAAAAACAAAAAAACATTGGGAATGCCTACTCTGGAGAATGCAATGGTATGGTTTAAAAAAATGCCCACATCACTAAGCACAAAATACTTTATAATCTAACGAGTCAACTGTTACATCAGTCACACACAAACATTTTTTATTGTAGGGCCTCATTTTCATATTTGAGCTTTATGGGCATGCAATAAATTCCTTCTATGAGAAGTTATCTAAGAGTCTCAAAGGCCTCAATAGATAATTTAACGTGTCAGCTGTCATTCATGCATCCAGGACATGACAGAGGAAAATTCCAGATTGTCGTTAATTGTCGTGTCATTTAGCAACAGATCACAGATATTATTAGTTTTTCATAATCAGTTTACAGTCAAGTTAGACAGAAAACTACAGGGAAAACACCACATACAAAGTATTTAAACATGTAAAGACTGACTACATAAATGATGAAATAAAGTATTATATAACTTATATTATAACCGCATACTATTAAAATTACATTTGTATGTTTAAAGAAAATTCAGAAACGAAATAATTACTAAACAAGAGATGCAATCGCTCACACTAGCTGTAACGTTAGCAGTATAGTTTCAATCACTGCTAATCACCTTGCATAGCTAACAAATTATTAGCTACTTTGAGGCCTTCTCGAAATAAAATACAATAACCGCTACATGCCCACAGTCTCTAAAGAGTAACGTATCTAAATATGATGACGTCACATACGTACCTTATGTACATCAGTAGGTAAGACGTTATAACATTCTAAGGCCACTTGTGTTTACTTTTAGCTATCGACTCCATTAGCTAAGCTACCTGACAAACTTCGCAGAAGTGAGAGCGATTCTTCCTGGATGGCGTCAGTGGAGGAATGAACGCAGCGCACCAATGAAATGCGTCACAGAGTTGATTGACAGGCGCTTAGCCAATGAGAAACTTAGCAGCGTGTCGGACTGTTTTCTTTAAGCTGGGCTTCAAGAAATGCCGAGGACACATGCACAGTACGGTATCATCACAGAATCATGCAATTTTTTTTTTAAAAGACTGTGATTGTGGCAATATTTAAGGGAAAATATACAGTCAGATGTTCATTATCGCAAATAATCAGGGTTTAAAATACATCATCCCTTAATCACATTTTTGTTAAATTAAAACCAGACTGTACATAATTTCACAGCTAATTAACAAAATAAATAAATAGACAGAAAACACTGATTTGAGCTGAATTTATTTGATTATTTTACTTATAGAGACATCAGAGAGACATCCATCCTGGAGTAGTGGCATTATTCTTAGATATTTGACCATTGAATACAGTGATTGACCAATCAGAATCAAGTATTCCAGAGAGCAGGGTAATGAGGTAGCATTATGAAGTGTTGACACAACTATTTCCATTTTCTATTCACTATAAATACCTGTTTCCAGTCCACTATAACGGTCTGGCATTTCATCACCTCAAATAGTTGAAAAGTGGGTTACAGAACATTTGGCACAATCTAAGGGCACCTTATAATCATGACTCATAATGACTGCAGTAGAATACTGTAAGCGTATGGAGCATAACACCAGCAAGACAGGATGATGCATGCATCTTATTTTTGGTATAAGTTACACCGAGAAAATGCTGACAAACGGATGCAGCAAGGTTTAAAAAGAAACACTGCATTGGAAGCATCTACTGTAGCTAAGTCTGACTTCTAGACAGAGATGAGGAGGAAAACCGTGTAATCTGGTGAATTTGGAAATGGAGAGACCCCATCGGTTTGGCACACATCTTGGAACATTCTCCGGCCAGAACATGTGGAAACAAAGAACGGGCCGTGCTGTGGTGCGGATGGGAATGTCAGACGGCAGGTGATTTTTGCATTCTTTGCCAAGAGTAGTCAACTCTAATAAGAGAACATCAGCCAGTCGACATCAATCCAAACAAGGAATGCTCCAAGCTTTTGTGATTTGCAGAAGTTGAATAACTAGTAGGCCTATGATATCGGGACCGTTCAATGCTATTCGTAACCGATAAAGAGAACTGTTCCACAGCACAAACAGACACTCTGAAGGCAAACATGTTTGTTTTAAAAAGAACTATGACCACACATGTCAATACCATAAGATAATCATCTAAATCCTGTTTGCCTTCTGCACTCATCCCAGCCCATCTTTGATATCTTGACTTCCATCATGCTTCATGACAACAACAAATAAACACAGCATGTAGAGACCCCATCAGACACGTCTCTTTGGTGCATCCTGATGGTATAAATAGTTAGTATAAAGCCCCTTGGCAACTGTATGGAATTTTTATCGTCTTCTACGAAAGCACTCTGTGACATCTTTGCACTAAAAGACAACTCATAAACTCTCGATTAACGGTATCTGGGCCAAAGGACGACTAAACCTTTATGAAGTCCTCCAAAGAGATCAGATTTATCTGGTTGAGTGCTGATGGATTGCATTATTAGTTGCTGGCATTTACCGTCTTTTGTACATTCCAGTGAAAACACTGCCCCATTTATCCAGATGGTCCCATCTCCAAAATAAACGATTAAGTGGCAGAATCTCCCTTGGTTGAATCGCTCCAACATAAGGCAACGTTCTCGATGCAATGCAGGTGCTCATTCAATTAGGTCAACGCAGGTGCCTTTCTGAGTTCACATTCACTTAAAGTCACTATATATTTTCTAAATGCATGTTATTGATCTTATACGCTTGCTAAGTCATGACATAAGGAATACTGTTTCCAGGTCCAAGCCTCTACTCGTTTCAGTTGAGAATACAATCTCAACAGCCGTTTATTCACTATTTATTCCTATCACAAGTTTTAAAAACTGAGTGTACTACTGTCTCCAGGCTCACGCGTCCATTCATTTCAGATGAAACAAAGGACATGTGACATTTCGGCATTGAGATAAAGGTTAGGATCATGATTGTTCAGGAAGTTTTACAGCACACCATGAGTGTATATTAGCTCTGTTTGTTCTTTGCTTTTGGCACCTGATAGAGAGTTTGGACCTGGAAACGGTGTCAGACTTAACAAGCAGATTGTGAACGTTTGATCCATGAAAATGTTTCATTTTTTTTTACTTTTTGGCCACGTAACGTTTAATCAAAATGTTATAATCTTCCAGTAAAAAACGGTAGAGTTCTCTCTGGTGACGTATGCCAATCATTTACTCTGAATAAAACCCGCCCCAGCAAGATCACATTCATCACAAGCCAACAACCCATTCATTGAACCAAGTCCACGCCCTTCATTACGATAATACGGCGCAATATGGAAGAAAAGACCTGTTGCTAATTCAGTTTCATCACGACTTTAAAAAGACCTTTTTCAGCATCTGAAATATCATAAAACCATTCAAAAAGTTACTAATACTACGATGCTACATTAAAAAGCTTGACTTCTAAGAAGTGGCTGAGCTTTTTAGCATTCTTAGAAGCAACAGGGTTAATGGAGCGACTCTCCCACGAGCAAATGACCGTAGTCGCATGTAATCACCAGAAAAATGGAATCTTCATTGTTACCATGGAAAAGATTACTAGAATGCTCTAGGATTTTCACAGATGATGCAGAAAAAGTAACCATCATAGCCAGAGTAAGTATCCTGGGCAAAGGAATGTTTCCAGATACAATAATGGGTGAGGGAAAGCTGGATCAGTGCTTGATGATTTCTAAAAGGAAAAATAATCTCTCTCTCTCTCTCTCTTTCTTTCCACCCCCCCCCCCCCACACACACACACACACACATTCTCTCTCTCTCTCTCTCTCTCTCTCTCTCTCTCTCTCTATCCCTCTCTCTCTCTCTCTCAGTCCCAGCCCCTGAAGGTGTCATAACTGTGCTCTCTCCCTCTCGCTCTCTATCACCGCCTTTCAGATCTTTAAAAGCCGCTGCTTGCCGTTTCTCACTCGTTCTCGGTTTGTATCCTCTGGCACTGCAGGGGACTCCCGGCTTGCAGCCTCACCAAGCAAAGCTGAAAAGCGAGCAAAGAAACAGAGAGGGGAAGAAAAAGAAACAGACTTCCAGAAATAGCATCAGCCACGTACGACAGAACCGAGCATGGAGAACCTGAGACCCAGACGCAAGATGTCTTTCCTTTCCAACTTGACACCCGTTGTCCTGTTGCTGATCGTCCACTGTGGGTCCTGGTCCCTGGCGGGTCGCTTGGGCCCCCACAAAAACTGCCTGACCTGTAAAGACGGGCACTCCTCGGGCGCGGGCCGGGCCTCCAGGGACCCGGCCGGGGCGGCCAGCGCGACCGTGTTGGCGTCGGGGGAGCCCTGTGGGGTGTACACCCTGAGCTGCGCCAGGGGGCTTCGCTGCGTGCCCCCTCCGCGTGAACACAGCCCCCTTCAGGCTCTGCTGCAGGGCAGAGGCTTCTGCGCCAAACAGAGCAGGATGAGTCCCACCGAGAAGCCCCGCCCCACAGGTAAGAGTTTCAGCCAACGGATGCCTTTGCGGTTCCTTCCTCCGCGTTCCCGGCGTGCTCTTTTTCAGCGGCGTCGCGCCGTGCCGCATGCGGTGAACGGTAATCTGCTTTAAGTGCCAAAGCAAGATAGCTCGAGGATGCATTTCAGGTTCCACGGATGTGCTGCAAGCCGCTGTGCTGCAGTGTCCATATCAGAGGCTTGGTAGGATGACAAAACTGTAACTGAACCAAGGACATGTGCATAAAGTGCCGGGAATAGCTGCTGGTTTGCATGTGATGGCTGTAAATTCCTGAAGGGTGTAAAGGCATTTCTGTGATTTGAGGCTTTCACACATCATAAATGCACACGATGAAGATCACTTGTAATTATGGTCATGGGTATGAATGTGAAAGGCTAGTGTGCAAGTACAGATGTGTGTCTGTGTGTGTGTGTGTATTTGCAATTGTGCACGTATGTCATGCATATGGGCATCAGAACTATTGAGAAGAGCAACAGAGGAGATGAAGAGCGAGAGTAGTGTGTGTGTGTGATCTTGAGTATATGTGAGTGTCACCCACATTCAGACAGTTTAATTTTATGTCTCCATCTACTGTTTACTTTAGGTCATTACAATTTAAGAGAGCCTATATTGTCAATTCATGAGAATGATTTGAGGATCTATTCCCTAAAAATGTGGGGGGTTTATAGTTCAAGTAACCTGAATCAAGCAACATATATACTCTAAAAAGTACAGCCAAATATATTAATTCAGTCAAAGCACTGTCTTTCTCTCAAAAATGCAGTCATTTTTCAGTACTGACGTCCTTTTTTCTCACAGGGTCACATCCTTCACACGGTGGTGAAATAGAAAAGGTGAGTCTATCCTTTGGTTTTTGACTTCTCTAATTAATGCTTACTATCTCAACTGAGCATGAAAAAGTCCAACAACAACAACAACAACAACAAAAATACTGGAATAGGGTTAATTGTGTTTTATTATTAGACAGGTCAGATTGTGGCTGTATAATTTAAATGGAACTTAAATGGTTTTAAAACATTCTGTAATCCTGAAAATCCAAATCTTATTTTATGATTTTATTACACTAAACTCTGGGTTGTGTTGTGAAAAGAAAAAAAAATTGCCAAAATAGAATGGAATGATCAAATTGTCTCTTAGAATGATCCATAATACAAATTCAAAGGTATGAAATGCAGTATTCCAATATGTAGTTTTCAACATTTCCTCACCAGGCTCCATGTCGTAAGCTGCTCAACACTGTCTTGCGAGGTCTTGAGCTCACCATTTTCCAGTCTGATCGCGACATCTACATCCCGAACTGTGACACACGTGGGTTCTACAGGAAAAAGCAGGTATTGGTTGAATAAATTAGGCTGGTATTGTTTGACCTTGCGGAAGTTCAGAAGCTGGTTTTGCCGTTTTAATGAACTGAGGAGGTTTTGAAATCTGAAGGGTAATAAAGAGACTTTTGTGAAGCTAAATTAATTTTGTACATCCTGAGAGACTCAGTGAAGAATTAAGACTGTCATGTTTCCTATATGTTTGTTTAGTATAACATTTGATTACATTTATTTTCATCCACTAGTGGGCGTATAAAGTTGAACCATAACTAGTTTTCATTCACTAGTGGTCATATATAATTTTGTTTAAAGTTTAACCATAACTATCATTTTTTTTCATTCACTAGTGGTCATATATACTATTTTGTATAAATCTTAACCATAATTATCATTATTAGTATTACTTTTTTTGATCATGTGCTTTTTGATATCTGAAGGTCACTGTTTGTATTGCGAATGTCAGTGTGACAAAAGGGTAGTAAAGCACAGAAAAATGACAAATCAGAACAGAACAATCTCCTGTGGTCTTGCAGTGTCGGTCCTCTAAGGGCATGCAGCGCGGGCACTGCTGGTGCGTGGACGAGCAGGGCAACACCTTGCCGTCACGTGCCGGGGAGGATGGCAATTTACCATGTGACGGAGAGTGAGGGGAGCGACGGCCCCACAGCTCTGAGCCTGGAGGAAGAGGAGGGGTACAGGGAGAGGGGATGACTTCAGCTCGGTGCAAGACACTGCCTGACCAGGACACACCAGGGATAAACCACTTCACATGGGAACGGGCCCTAACTCAGAACGCCCAGAGCACGTTCACTGCCATAAACTCGACCATCATGAGCATCAGCATCAGAACACAGAAATAATGACCACTACACCACATGAGCTTAAGTCGAGATAGGTCAGCTCTTACAGAGAGATCTTTAATTCCTTGCCCTACAGTAGAACTTCTTGTGTGTGTGTGTGTGTGTGTGTGTGTGTGCGTGCGTGTGTGTGATAGCTACGTTTGCTTCTCAATGGGCTGTTATACTGTTAAAACCGTCCCCTCTCCCCTTCTCCAACGATACACTGACTAAACTATACTTAAGAAAACGGAATATACCTTCTCGTCTAATTTATTCTGGAGTATTACTAAATTTCCTTGAATACTTTCCTTGAGGACCTGTACACATTGTCATGTAATCGACATCTAAACACTATCATAATGTGCACATTCGGAAAGTACTCCTTTTTCATTCATACGACACTGACTGCAAACACACATCGTGGATTATTTGTACATAAGTGAGTTTATTGTGGTTGGTTGTGTCATGAGGTGGAATATTCTTGAATGCTGATGGCTGTTACCTTTTTTGAGAAGTTGTTAGGCATATTTTTATATATTTCAATATGCTATTTTATATATATATATAAATATATATAAATTGTGGATTTATTTAATGAGCTACGATGCCATGTATTTTTATATTGTCAGCAGTTTTTCATTGTCAAAACAGAGCTTATTTTATTCGCTAAGTGAATCAGTGCCATATGTTGGTGACACCATACAAAGGGATTAAAAACAAAAACACAATTTAAACATACCCTTTCGAGAGCATTTACTGCTGTACATGTGTTTTTTATATTATTATTATTATTATTTCTTGTCAGTTGTTTCATTATTTATGTTGATCCTTCAGTATTGGAAAGTGTTACTATATCGCTTAATTTTCAATATTTCAGATTGTATTCTGGGTAATTTGTTCAGAACGCGGTGTTTTCTCATTTCCACAATGCATTGAGAAAAAAAGTGCACAAAATAATGTCTGATCAATGTACCTCACAATGATTTTGTTGTATCAATATATGTGCCAGTAGTTGTGGGCCCTTGAAAAGGAGCCCATTGCAAAAATTATAACGTGTGCAAGAACTATAAAAAAAAATAATAAAAAAAACGGACACAGAGAAAAATAAATGCATATGTTAATATAAAAACTGACTCTTTGCAGAATCTCATTTAGAAACTCAAACGCATGAAATTGAATGTGAAAACTACTATCAAACCATATACATGCACCACTGAAATAGATGATAGAAAGCGATGAATTAGCAAAAGCAACAAGAAAGAGCAGATGCTGCTGTTGGCAGCAAAAATACAGCCATATGGTCATACAAATGTCATCATTCAAATATTGCCTTGTGCATATTGAGCTATGGTGACTGTGCATTTCTGTGAGCCTAGAGCAGATTTTGCTTACTAAGAATGACTGTATGCTGTATCAGGGTTTAATATCTTGTTATATCAGCCAAGTAGATACATATAATGTTATTTATTCAGTTTAATTATCATAAAAATTAGACAGTAAATGTTTTGAGTGCTGGAGCTTTTGTGCCAAGACAGATTCATGCACATGTATACTCACACAGCAATCCATATGCTTGTTTCCAAGGTAACAACATGGCCTATAGCAGAATATAGCATATGTCTGTGCTTTCATCATGTCCTACTTTCTATCACTGTCACTTGGAGAGTAAGAAACATTTTTGTATGCATGTATTATTCGGGGCAAGGGTGATTTGGCCAAAAATATAGGCCTAAATGACATTTTACCCACACATATTCATGACATTCGATAAAGTCAGTAACTCAAAAAAAAAAAAGTTCCTTAAATTCTTAAAATGTAAGATTCCTGCGCACATCAAAAGGATAATGAATTTTCAAAAGACTACTCCAACTGTCTGTTAATACACTTTGGGCCCTATTTTAACGATCTAAGAGCGTGGTCTAAAGCGCAGGGCACAAGTGCACTTAAGGCGTGTCCGAATCCACTTTTGCTAGTTTAACGACGGGAAAAATGGTCGGCGCGCCAGGCGCATGGTATAAAAGGGTTGTCCCTATTCTCGTAATGAGTAATGGGTGTGTTTTGGGATTTACGTGTGTTAAACCAACCAGTCTCTAATCTCCCATTCCCTTTAAATGCCAGTTGCGCTCGCGCTATGGCAGATTCGCTATTTACATGATAGAATTTGATAGTGGAAAGACCGAACGCATCTCCAGAGCGCAAACGGAACTGCTCGTGCGCGAGGTAAAAGTGCCACTACGGGACAAGCCACCATATCTTTATGTACACAATAATAATAATCTTTTACATTGTAATACTTTAATTTTAAATATTTGGCATGTCTGTGTGCTGCTGTGCGTTTAATAAGCAGAGTGTACGCGAGTTGTGGACTCGCCACCATTGACTTTAGACCAGGTTTCAGTTGGCCAATGGCGCAGTCTATTTCTGTTGCCTCAAAATTAGCAACGTGCCAACAATGCGCCAGAACACACCTCGTTTTCATACCAGCACGCCCATGGGCGCAAATGCATTTGCTATTTAAACAACGAGGGCAAGGACGTGAAAATGATAACTGCGTCGGACTGAAACTAGCGAAAAACACTTCGCGCTTTGCGCTGCATTGCGCCGGGTGTAAGATAGTGTATTTGACTGACAAAAAATAAATATACTAATTTACTGATTTCGACAGCTTTTAGGAAAATGTGAATAGTGCTTAGGCCTACCTGTGCAAAAGATGCATCAAAGATGACATGGGTGGTTGTCAGGGCATTGCAATTACTATAGGAGTAATTCAAACAGTCCTCTGAGTGACATTTCAGGCGTTGTTATGCAGGTTTTCGGTAGTTGCTTACTGGCCAGAGTCAAAAATCCACCCCTAAGTCTCTATTCTGATCTCCAAACGCCTCAAATTCCTCCTTCAATCATGAAAAATCGCCCTCTGATTTGAGTTTTCATTCCAATGACTGGAAGTCCTACTCAATTCCGCGAATCGGTTCTTTCGAACAAATCGTTGATTCTTGATGTCATTACGAAGCACCTGACATATTTGCGTATATTACATTCTCTAAAACATTAATTGCAACAGTAGCCTATTATTTATTTTATCATACAATGTTTTTGTCTTGGAAAGTATCATATTAATGTGAGAAAATGGACTAAAGCTGCTCCTTAGCTATACGCAAAAATACATTTCCTGATAGGCCTATGATTAACAACCAATAGCCAATTTAATTTTTAATAGGCTATATTGAATATTCATAATATATTGTATTAATATATTACAATATATTTAATAATATATAAGTAATTGACACTTTTGATATATTGAAAAATATGACATTATGAAATGTGTAGGCCTACCTATATGCAAACAATAAAGTGAGATAAAAGTGTGAATATGTGTTTAGCTTTATGCGTTAAGTCATGAAAGATAAATTAATTAATTTAAAATTCTAGTACAGTTTTTAATATATATATATATATATATATATATATATATAGCCATATATGGTTCATGCATATATTGCAGTATATTGAAAAGTATAAGCACTAGTTTCATATGGAAATGTATTATGTAATGTATAGCATTTTATTTTCCAGTATATTCCCGTAATTTTATGTTTTGTAAGGGAAGCCATCTTTTAAAAAGTTCATAAACAAACGTCTCCTTAGAATGACATTAGAAACCAAAAATCAAGAAAGACACATGAGTCACTTTAATATAATATAAATAAGGTCCGATCTAGTCCAATTCCTGAACGAACCGATATTGTGAATCGGTTCAACTGAATCATTAAAAAGATCCACTTCAAAATTAACGGTTTGTCATTCATGTCACTAGCAAGAACGAGTTTAATAGTTATGGTTAGATAAATACTTATATTTTTTCACTGTCTCATCTCACCTGTAAAACCACATGACGTAGCCTACACTCAGGTGAGATCCTGCCTGACTCACATTCCTGCTGTCACAATACATCAAGATCTGTTCCTCTGAACTTGTGGGAGGAGCATCTGGATCACTGCCACACTTCAGCAACCTAGTGTTGTTCACTTCCATGGAGAATCGGTCCATCTGGGCCTGCAAAACACAGCGGAAAACCGGCCCCTGCGGCTTAGCTTAGCGCTTGTGCGGTTCGACCGTTGATTGTCAGTTAGAGGAACCGGAGCAGGAACAGAGGGAGGCGGATCCGAGAGGAAAACAGACCGCTGCTGCTGCGTTACAGGGGAGTGACCGACAGTGATGATGGCGTCTCTCGGTAACACCGGCAGCGCCTCCAGCCCGATGGTCATGCTCGCCCCCAAAACCAAGACCAAAAAGAAACATTTCGTGCAGCAGAAGGTGAAAGTGTTCCGGGCGAGCGACCCGATGCTCAGCGTGTTCATGTGGGGCGTTAATCATTCGGTAAGGTGGTTTTTAATTCACTTTACATCCTACATCACTCAACTGCCATTTTATGAGCTAACAGTTAGCTGCAAGCACGTATATTTGGGGATATGAGATATTTAAAGCATTGTCTATAGTAATATTAATAAAATACATGATTAGTGTGTACTGTTATTGATATGGTATTGACATATGAGGTCACGCGCAAACCGGATATACATTGTTTCAATGCACGCGGCGGATTTGCAACTGTTGCTAGCGAGCGACGTCCGATCTGTGAAGGAATCGTTCTTTTGAGTCGAATCTTTGAAAGGATCAGCTAACAGTCTCGCTGTTTCCTGAACGAATCACAGACTGAATCGGAGTCCGACAAGTTCATCCGATTCTAGTCGGCTGTTTAGGACATGTCTGACTCGTATTGTTAATTTGAGTATAGTTTAATTGAAATACAAATTACAATTAGATTCTAAACGTATTTTTTGTGTGTGATCTGAATCGCGGCTTCATTGAAATGGCACACATGTAGCCTAATTCCAAAAATCACCCATATTACTAAACGTATTAAACATATGTGCCTATATATGACTTTATTGTAACGTTTTAGAGCATGTAATATGCCACTCTGGAATGACAGGGACAACGTAATGTAATAATAACTTCATGAGGTAAACGAATCACTGAATCGTTGCTTTGAACGGTTCATTGTCACTGTTCGAAAGAACCGTTTGGCAAGACTCCGATTTATCATAAGTGTTTCAGAGAAAGTCAATATTGTGAATATATACATTTATAATATTAAATTAGTCTTTTCCATATAATATTTTTCCCTATTTATATGAAATAATTTAGTCGAAAATACACTAATCATGCAGTCGATCCAAATTATTTAAATGCAGTACAAATTATGATTGAATTTCCAACAGGAATCCTGTACACATTCCTTTAAGACTTTCGAGGGATTGGGAAGTAATTGCCTATAGGTGCAAGTTTGTGTTATATGAAGCATTTGGTTGTTGCATAATTAGAAGACTGAGAAATCTTCATGCAGTGACTTGTCAGAAGAAGGGAATATACATGGATTGAGTCATTCAGTGTTGGGATATGGATCTCAAATCTGCCAGTGCAAAATTAATTTCAGATGCAACATTTTTTTTTATTTATATATAAAAAAAAATTGTTTTACCCACTCTGTTTTCCAGATAAATGATTTAAATCAAGTTCCAGTGCCCGTCATGCTGCTCCCTGACGACTTCAAAGCCAACACCAAAATTAAAGTGAACAACCATCTCTTCAACAAGTATTTATCAAAAGCACATCATTATTTTACACACATTTTCATTGCACAGTGTGCACAGGAACATGTTTACCTTCATTTCGATGTAATGACAGACAGTGAAAGGTTGTAATTGGAAGCTTTTCTGCAAAACAGTAACATCAATGCAGCATTTTGCCTTCAGATGATGGGAAATGCAATATACTGAAAAGGCTTTCAATGCAAATGTAAAATGACCGTTCTGTGCCTTACAGGGAGAATCTTCCAGGCCATTTTAAATTTAAGGAGTACTGTCCACAAGTTTTCAGGAACCTCAGGGAGCGATTTGG
Organism: Rutilus rutilus; assembly: GCF_951802725.1. Classification (NCBI taxonomy): domain Eukaryota; kingdom Metazoa; phylum Chordata; class Actinopteri; order Cypriniformes; family Leuciscidae; genus Rutilus; species Rutilus rutilus. The sequence goes on along the minus strand of NC_140218.1, from coordinate 13,433,552 downwards.
AATTGAAGATCTTGACTACCAGGTGACCTTTTTTCCTTTAATTAGAGTGCTCAAGTATGCTATTTTAAAGGTTCCTAGTTTTATTTTGGAGGTCTCCCACTATGCGTTTACATTACATGCATCCAAAAAACACTTTAATTTTCTCATAACATACATTGCAGCATCACCTATTTTCTCACTGTGTTTGATAAAGAAATCGGTCTCTCTAAACTCCTCCTTTCCGAGAGTCTACTCTGCTCTGATTGGTCAGATGACCCAGTCTGTTGTGATTGGTCCACCGGAAAAAAGAAAAATCTCCCATTACCATATTGAAACTTTGCAGACCTTTAACATTCACAAACAGCTATATTACACATTACATGAAAGGTATCCGAAAATGTCCGAAAAAGCATAATGGGTGAAACGTTTTAAAAACTATGATGCAATGCAGCCCTTAGGGGCTTTCGCACCAGAGGAACCTTTTCATAGTTCCTAGAACTATTGGCAGAAGTACCCGTTTTTTGGCATGTTCGCACCGCAGGAAATAGGAACGATTTTAGTTCTAGGAACTCCTTTTGGAGGAACTAATTTAGTTCCTACTTCAGAGTTGGTCTAAACCAGCACTATAGGAACTACCAGTGATGTTAGTGTACGCTGATTGGCCGAACGCACTCGAAACACCAGCACCCGCCATTATAGCCTATATCTCTACGAACATTGATAAACAGTGATAGATGGGCCTCTTAGCCTTTACGCTGAGGAGAAAATCCAATGCAACTTTGAGGAGACCAAGCGAAATATGATTATGTATTTCTGTTCAGCTAGCAACACTGGACATCAATCACACGGCATGCGCTAATACCTTTTTTCATTTACTGGCTGCTTCCTATGTATAACAGATCTATCTAATAACGTATTAGACAGGACTGTCAGATCGTAAACTAATGAACACGGAGAATGTGAGCGCTGTGTTCTCAGGCTCTGGCATCCTCATCGCTGTCAAAATAAAAGCAACAACAGGCACTACGTCACCTCAGAGTTACTACTGGCGGTGCGAATTCAACCAGGAAAATGTTCCTAGGGGAACCATTAGTTCTTGGAGAACCACCCTAGAACTAGAAGTTCCTAGAACTACCCGGTGCGAAAGCCCCTATTGATAAATCAGCTTGTATTTGAACATTTTAAACTTCTCAAATATACACAAGCTGTTGTTGTCACTTGTCAAAAGTATTTTATTATTTATTTTCTTGCATATAATATTACGTCTGAAGTTTTTATGTGTGCATGGATGTTTTCCATCAGGTGTCCCTGGCCCGCAGTGCGCCCATGAAAGGCGATGGACAGGGAGAAGGTCTTCTCTTCACGTCCTATGACCGTACGCTGATCGTGAAGCACATCTCCAGTGAAGAAGTAGCCGACATGCACAACATTCTGTCCGAGTATCACCAGGTATCTCACAATGTTCTGGTCAGGACATTCATGCTTCAGTTAAACCATGAATCATTATTCCAACATATGCAGATAATTAATATCTGCTCAACTGCTGTATCTTTCATGAAAATGTGATAGCTGAGTGTCTTAAACACATTGGTATTTATGTAGGAAGTGGTGTCAGATCAGGTCAGGTAAGACTGCTACAGTCCAATCATCTGTTCAAATTAAATTTATAACTTTTCCACCAAAACCTAGTATGCCAACAAAACTGTCAGGAGGCTTTGTCTTATTTATTAAGCTTTAGCTTCAAAAATTAAAAGCTGGTTGTAAAAAAAGACATATTGTATTGCATTTGTGTTATACTTTGAGCTTGTTTTGCTGTCCTCTTTCTTATTCTTATTTGTATATCATTATACACTGCCCGGCCAAAAAAAGGGATTTAAATAGGCAAATGCTTAAGAGTCTATGACTGGATCGTTATTGCAGTGATTATTATGTTTCTAGAATGTTAAATGTTTGGCAACAGTTCTTCTAACCCTAATTGATGGAGTGTGTAGCTTTTCATTTCTTAAACAACCATGTAGGAAGACACATCGTGGCCATATTCCAGGATGACAATGTCAAGATTCATCAGGCTCAAACTGTGAAAGAATGGTTTTGAGGGAGCATGAAGAATCATTTTCACACATGAATTATCACCTTTGAGTTCAGATCTTAAATTCATTGAGGGTCTTTGGGATGTGCTGGAGGAGACTTTACAGAGTGCTGGAGTCTTGCATTGGAATACAAGATCTTGACCAAAAACTGATGCATCTTTTGATGGAAATAAATGTTGTGATGTTATTTCCATCAAGAGGTGCATGATTTTGATTTTTTTGGTAAAGATCAAGATCCCAAAGACTTTCAATGAATTTAAGGTCTGGACTCAGAGGTGATAATTCATGTGTGAAAATGATTCTTCATGCTCCCTCAAAACCATTCTTTCACAGTTTGAGCCTGATGAATCTTGACATTGTCATCCTGGAATATGGCCATGATGTGTCTTCCTACATGGTTGTTTAAGAAATGAAAAGCTACACACTCCATCAATTAGGGTTAGAAGAACTGTTGCCAAATATATAACATGCCAGAAACATAATTATCACTGCAATAATGATCCAATCAAATACTCTTAAGCATTTCCCTATTAAAATCCAAACAGCGACTTTTTTGTTTTTGGCCGGGCAGTGTGGTTTACGTATTACACAATTTTGCTTGTGTTGGAGAAATAATCTGTCAAAGAATTCAGACTCCAGCTATTTTTATGTTTTGTTTTTCCCAGTTGGGATCCACACGCCCTGTCGTTCATTTCCTCTTTACATTGTCATCCAAACTTGTTCAGTCACTGAAATCATTTTCATGTTCCATCGCACTTCCTTGATATAGGTAAATTTCTCTCTTTATGATTGACAATGAGCTTTATTGTTCTGGGTGCTTATTTAAAGGTGTAGTAGGTGCAGTATGTTATGTTTATGTTTATAGTGGATACAGCGGTGTGTATAATGACACATATTGGCACGCATATGGCATCGTGATAAAGTTCTGGGTTACCATTGTATAATTACATTTTTAGGTGTGTTTGTCATGAATTGACTTTTTTTTTTATAGATATAAAACATTTTAAGAGCTCTTTAAGACGTCAATCAGCCTCAGTGTGGCCGCGTTCATGTGAGTCATAGGTTAGTTTAGCGTTTGTGTGCTTCTGGCTTGTTTACAGTGCCGTGACAGCCATGAGAAAAGTATGTGTGAACTTGTTTAACAGTTTCCATTGTAGCTGAATGAGTAGATTTTAATCTAGACTGTGCTTCTGCATTTGCGCTGCCTTTATATTCACGACATGTCCTGAGGGTGCACACTTAGCCAGGAATCAGTCTCAACAAAATTGCTATTCAATTATAAGCTGATATTTGCTTTTAAGTGCTATTGGCATGCTTTTCCCTTCATATTTCATGCAGCTTTAGTGCAGCACAGCGCTGATATCAAGTTATTTGGTCAATGATGCAGACAGAGAAAAACACTAATGTATTTTGCCTGTGGGCTTGTTTTAGTACTGGATACCATATGCCACCCAAAGTTCATTGTTTATGAACTATGTGCCATTGCATGAACATTTTAACCATAAACTTTATGGGTGAAGCTCACGAAATGTAACTCTTTGTGTTTTGTGTTGTGTCTCACAGCATATAGTGAAGTGTCATGGCAGTACACTTCTCCCTCAGTTTCTGGGCATGTACCGTGTTACGGTGGAGAGTGAGGACACGTACCTGATCGTCATGAGGAACATGTTCAGCCACAGACTCGTTGTCCACAGGAAGTACGATCTGAAGGTAGGGGCAGTTCCTCGCAGCTGAGATGTTGCTGAATCATCAGGATGGTTTTGACTGATGCTGTGGGACTTCACTTTTCATAGCATGACTGATATTTGTCGTTGCACATCATTAACTTCTCGAGCAATAAGCAAACAGCACTTAAATCATGCGTCGCATCCCCTTAGACCTGGTTTAAGAGATTTAGGTGGACATGATTGATGAGCAGTTCATGAATAGTATCTCTGTTATGTACCTGTTATTGAGGAACTGAGTGCTGGATTTCACTGTCAAAGCTGTGAATTGAAACATTGCGTTCCTGTGGAGGAAATTCAACAAAAAAAGGACAAAAAACTTTTGCATATATATATTAAACCTATAACATTTTACATAGATAAGATCTAAACCTATATATATTCAATTCATTTCAATGGATATTTTTTGAACATATTTTGCATTTAATGTTTTTAATCAACATGGAAATAGTGGCTGTTTTGTCAAAATTATGGAGCATGTGATCACCAATATTTATGTATTTGCTTTGTGATATATTTACATTAAAGTTCAAAAGTTTGGGGTTGGTAAGATTTTTAAAATATTTTTGAAAGAAGTCTCTCATGCTCACCAAGGCTGGATGTATTTGATAAAAAATACAGTGATATTGTGAATTATTATTAACATTTAAAATAACTTCTATTTGAATATATTTGAAAATATAATTTAGGCTATTCCTGTGATCAAAGCTGAATTTTCAGCATCATTACTCCAGTCTTCAGTGTCACATGATCCTTCAGAAATCATTCTAATATGCTGATTTGCTGCTCAAGAAACATTTTTTATTATTAGTTGTGCTGATTAATATATTTGTTTTGTGGAAACTCTTTGATGAATATAAAAAAAGAACAGCTTTTATTCTAAATAGAAATCCTTAGTAACATTTTAAATATTACTGTCACTTTTTTAAGCAATATTACTGAATAAAATAATTAATTTCATGAGTAAAAGCTTACTGACCCCAAATAATAATAATAATAATAATAATTATAATGCTATGTCAATTATCAAGTATGTGAATGGCAGGAGTGTCTTTGTTTTTGCTCCTGGTTGAACAGACCTTAAAGGTAGGGTAGGCAATTCTGGAGAGGCTAACAAATATCAAGCTAGCTTTGAATATGAACACAACTTTCATGAATTTTGAAGCCTAAATGCTGTCGCCAGAAGTAAAAAGCTAAATGTTGGCTATAAACGAACTACACCATGGTCCCACGACTTCAACGTCACCATCACTAAGCTTCCGACAACTCTTTCAGTTTTTATCAAAAAACATTTTACCAGAAAGTTTGAGTTAGAATAGTTTATAAGAGCACAATTATAAGCATAACAAGGCTGTAAAAGCGGACTAAGTTTGCCTGTTCGCCGTGATGTTTACTCTCCTCGACTGCCTCTGTAGTCCCATTTAGCCACTTGTCAGCAACCACCTTTTTCATTACAATCATGTAACAGCTTAAAAAAATCACGAGTGGGGTAATACTGATGTATTTTATGTCGTAGAATAAAACATGAAAGTGTCTTGAGCTTGAGTTCACCACACACCTTTTTTTGCCATTTACAAAAATTCCATTCAAAAAACCCATTGACTTCAGGACGATGGAACCGGAAGTGCTAAAATGCTAACTCGTTTCCATGTTTTGGCCTACAAAGTGATGTCATACCTGCACCACTCTATTGAATCAGCTACTTTAATCTCCTGAATTAACAAAACATTTCAGGATTCACACTTGTAAGCAGTTGCTGCTGTAAATCCCAAAAAGTGACCGTGAACAAGCCATAGTAAATACCTTTCCTAATTAGGCCTACACTGCATAAACCTTATCTTTTGTGATAAATAATATCATTCGATAAAAGTTCATACATAGATTAGTTACAGTTATTTTTTGGTAAATTAACCAAAGGATTAATTGACCATTCAGAAAATAAACACTAGATTAACCATAAAAAATAATTGATAGATTAGATTAATCCATTTAAAAAAAATAATCGTCAGTTTCGGCCCTACATAAATCCGAGTCCGAGGACGTGAACAGATCCGGGGAGAATGTCAGGGTTTGCCATCTCGTATAATTACGGTTACGACACGGCGTGAATGCAACGTAAGCTTGTTGTTTTGGTTGAGGAGGAACTGTAAAAATGTTTGATTCTGAGATTTCCACAGAAGATGTATGTACATGTTTTAATATTTACCACTTCTTTTATTGATTGCTATCATCAAAAACTGTCTGTTAGTTAGAGCATCTGATGCTGATACATTTAATGAAAGACACACTCAAGACTGTCTTGAAGTGTTTAACTCTTGTGTGTTCTTCAGGGATCCCTGGTAGATCGTGAGGCCAGTGACAAAGAGAAGGTAGGACATCAGTCCAGTTAAAGTTACCTGATACAACATTAGACACAAACTCTTCGGTCTTGACATTCTTGTTTCTTCTAATGCAGGTAAAAGAGCTGCCCACTTTTAAAGATGTGGATTTCAGAAATAACATGCAGAAGGTGTATGTGACAGAGGAACAGAAAGAGAAGATTATGGAGAAGCTAAACCGAGATGTAGAGGTAAAGATATACACAATGAAAATTTGGACTTTTTAAAAATGTATATTTCACTCTAGCCACGTTTACATGCACTCGAATAATCTGTTAGTGATTGGGTTGATGGGACTGAACAGACTTCGTGTAAACGCCTTGATCGATACGATCAGATTCTAACGGTACACCTGAAATAATCCGTTCAACAGGAAAAAATTAAGCATGTAAAAGCTTGAATCTGACTCGTCTCAATCGGACATGTGCAGTGCTGATGCATTTGTTTACCTACATTTTACATCATACAAACAGGCGTATGATTATTTACATCTCATGTCTTAAGAACTAGTCACTGGATGAGACTGAAAAACTCAAGGAAAAAACAACAATTATACTCAGTATCAATTGGATTGCAACATTTACCCCTGGTTTCACAGACGAGGCTTAAGACCAAGACTAAAATGCATGTTTGAGCTGTTTTAACTGAAAGCAACTTGCACTGACATATCTTAAAATATGTCAGAGCCATGGTTTTGTCTCAAGATGCACACCAGTAATGTTTTTTTTCTAAGGCACATTTATTAAAACTACTTGAATGTCCTAATTGAACTAAGGCCTAATCCTGGCTGAATCTAAGGCCTGTCTGTGAAACCAGGCCTTGGGGTTCATAACAAAGTCGCTTTAAGGCAAGTCATATCACTCTGTGGCCATCTTTGAAGCGCCTTTTGGGCAGCTATTTCAGTCATGCAAGTGCAGCTTCTATCTCTTTGAATTGGAAAACATTAAATTCTCCAAAGCTGTTGACAAAGCTTACAATTAAATATTTTACATTTTGTTTCTAAGCTCAAATCATGACAAAAATCTGCATTTTCAAGGCTGGTCCAGCTGATGAGCGTGACTGCAGTTAGCGATTGATGATTGGTTCTGTTATTTTCTCACTTTCTCCCTTTCATAGTAATATGAGTGCACTGTCTTTGCTTACCTAAAGTCTTTGGTTTATAAAAACAGAACATCCAGAATCTGAAATTAGATTGGATTCATTCCAATTGATGAAAATTAGTGCATATAAACACACTTTAGATTAGGATCCAATTCTCACTATTAAATAACTATTAACTATGACTTTTGCCTTAATAAACTCCTAATTACTGCTTATTAATAGTAAGGTAGTTGTTATATTTAGCTATTGGTAGGATTAAAGGGATATTTCACCGCTGCAAAGATGAATGCGTATTTAAATTGGGTCATTTATATAGTAGAAATGTGAAATTATTTTAGAAGTTGGTGCCTTCTAGACTGAAAAAAGCCAGAAAATGTATTTTTGGCTCATGTGGATGAAAGACTGCAACTCCCAGAATGCACTTGCTTCGCCGCCCTATGAGGCCACTCCCAGGCCACGCCTACCGGTTACAGAGGGCAGTGTCGGAAGAAATGATACAACTAGGCTACTAGTTGGCTCGAAACTGAAAAAGCGCCGTTTTATCGTGAGATCCCCCTATGGGCGGGTTGAAAACATGCGGAACGAGCTCCTACTACTGGCTGTAGTCTCTCGCCTCTGGACGCAAAATGACGATTTTTGCGACATCAGAGGTTTTTTTTCAGACACACAATACAGAAATCTCTTGTATCAGGGGGACATGAGGGAGGGAAGCACGGTCATTCGAAAATACTACCGGGTTTCTACTGATACAAAGCTTAATGCTAATCGGTGAAGTATCCCTTTAAGGGATGTAGAATATGGTAATGCAGAATAAGGCATTAATATGTGCTTTATAAGTTCTAATAAACTGCCAATATCCTAGTAATATGCATGCTAATAAGCAACTAGTTAATAGTGAGAATTGGACCCTAAACTTCAGTAAAGTGTTACCAAACTAACTACCGGAGGATGAACCGCAAGAGGTTATAAAATGGTGATGTTAATATTTCCATTAATCTTTCTATGATGATAGTTCCTGGTGAAGCTGAAGATAATGGACTACAGCCTGTTGCTGGGCATCCATGACGTGGCCCGTGGCGAGCGGGACGATGAGGATGCCGAGGAGCCCTGCTGCGAAGATGACGCTGATCCCGAGAACGGCCTTGCTCCGGCTGTGCAGGTCGGCTCTTACGGCACGTCGCCGGAGGGCATCGCCGGTTACATGAACTCCTTCAAACCCCTGGGCCCTGGAGAATTTGACCCTTACGTTGATGTATACGCTGTCAAAAGCGCAACAGGTAAGTTCTGGCCTGTAAAACGGAGGGTGGGGGGAACCGAAACCCACCCTGTGTCAAGCATGTATGGAAGAGGGAAATGGGAAAGGATGTTACATGTGTGCTTGTGTTGGATTCCAGGAGCGCCACACAGGGAGGTGTATTTCATGGGCCTCATTGACGTGTTGACACAGTACGACACTAAGAAGAAAGCTGCCCACGCGGCAAAGACCGTTAAACATGGCGTAAGTGGAAAAACACTTTTAATGCGCACCTGTCCAATATAATTCTGAGATATGGGAGGTTATAATAACATGACTCATTCTTTTCCTTCCTTTCAGGCTGGTGCTGAAATATCTACGGTTCATCCAGAGCAGTATGCCAAACGATTCCGGGAATTCATCTCCAACATTTTTGCGTAACCACCTCTGGGTGTCCTTAACCACACTTATCACAAGGTCACATTTTACCCCAAAATCAAAAGAAAAAAAATTAATAATATTTTGCATTGAAGAAATTAGGCCTATTTTTTTTTTTGCTATATTTCATTGGGACATTATTTTTATGACAATAAATCACATTTGCCCCCCTCCCTGTTTTTTGAGAATCTCATTGCATGCATTCGTACACACACGCACACAAGTACATATACTTTTTAATAAAAAATTACTGTTATTGCCATGAAAATTTTATATATATATATATATATATAACACATATATAAGTACACACACACATACTCATTACAATAATACAGTGCATATACTATTTATTTTTTTGCATTATAATGAGAATTTGGAGGGGAAATGTGCTTAATTGTAATGAAAATAATTTGTGAATAGAAAAAACAAATTAAATGGACTTAATAGGCTTAATTTTTTAAGCAAAATATAATATCTTATTTCTTTCTTTTGAATTTTAGGATGAAATACGCCGGACATGTTCTTCACACGCTTTGTCAGATTCAGTCAACATGTTTCTGCAGTTTCTATCTACTGTCGTCATATTGATTAGTTGATATCTTTTAGCGCCTGTTGGCTGTGCTTCACATTTTCATATAGTTTCATAACACGATATTTAAGCATGACATGTTGACGGACCACTTCACATTCTCATCCACACTACATCTACATTCATTAAGTGCATCTTCACAAATTAATAGAACTAGATTCACACGAATTCACAACCCATGTGACACAACCCACAAACATGGGAACATTGCCTAATCTTTTAAGGAGATATGACTCCAAACCTGTAGCAGTGACATAACTTGTTCTTAGTGTGCTCTCTCTCTCTCTCTCCCTCTCTCTCTTTGGACTTTGGATTGGCAGAGAGAGAATCCACCGCCTTAACCATTTGCTGAACCGATTCTGGAGGAATAGCAGAAACTCATGTTGTCTGATGCTTTAAGTGCATGCTAGCTTCACTTGATATGCAGCACTAGAATGTTGTGAGGAGGGAAACGAGATACTTTGTAAAAAAAATAAAGAAAAAAATAAAGAAATAAAGAAAAAAGACCAGCTGGGGACCCTAAGTGTACAGTAAGGGTCTAGATTAAAGTAATATTATGAATTGAATGCTGACTGTTTGTATGACCGGATGGAGCACACACTATTATTTTCTCTTATTTGAGCTATTTTATGCAGTTAGCCTTAATGCCGAAAAGAGGAATTTTGTAGTTTGTAGTAGAAATACTTTAGCAACACTGAGCTGATTTAGTATATAAAAAAATGCCTTATTGTTGCATTTTATTTATTTTGCAAATCAGTGTTTGGACCAAATATATTTTTCAGAGATTTCCAAAAACATGGTTTCTGTTATTTATTCATTTTAGGTTTGTATGGCACAATTATATCCATAACAGTTGTAATTTAAACTGTATTTTTAGAGCTGTTTTAACACATTAAGATGATGTTACATTGTGCTCCCATAATGCACATAACGACTGTACTTACAATAATGTGCATTCTTAAGTACAATAAAACTTTTTTTTTTTTTTTTTTTGCTATATATTGGGTGAAACAGAAATTGAGTCCACATTTACATAGAGAAGATTTGTATACAGTTTCAGTCAACCGTTTATACTGCCTATTCATTAATTATTACTATTTTCTACATTTTAAAATAATAGTATATACTTATAAAATAACAAATGGATGTATTTGCTCTTTTAGATTAATACTAGGGCTGTGAAAAGATTAATCGCGATTAATCGCATCCAAAATAAAAGTTTGTGTTTACATAATAAATGTGTGTGTACTGTGTATAATTATTTTGTATATATAAATACACACACATGCATGTATTTAAGAAATATTTGCATGTATATACTGTATATATTAACATATAATTTATATAATATATAAATATTTGTATATATAAAAAACAATTTTTTCTTAAATATATACATGCAAGTGTGTGTATTTATATATACAAAATAATTATACGCAGTACACACACATTTATTATGTAAACACAAACTTTTATTTTGGATGCGATTAATCGCGATGAATCTTTTCACAGCCCTAATTAATACGTAATTTTGGAACTAAAATCAGGTCGTAGTTTAACCGGGGCCTCCGTGATGTCTGAACCCGCACATGAACGGGGTCAAGGACAGGATCCACCTAGGCCTTTCCAGGAGCTGTGATTGTGCTGACAAACTCTTTCCTGTCTCTCTGACAAAAATATATACTCTAAACAATGGGGAGCATGCAGCGGGGGAAAGCCAATCGTCTAACAAACTGCTGACGGTTTCTTGTGGTCGTAGGAGTAGCTGGAACACGGAGTTCAGAGCGTCACATTATTCTCCTAAAGGCTTTTCATACTGAGCTGGGTCAAGGCCAATTTTTAACCCTCGTTTAAAGGGATAGTTCACCCAAAAATGAAAATGTTGTCATTAACTCACCCTCATGTTGTTCCAAACTTTTATGAGCTTCTTTCTTCTGCTGAACACATAAGAAGATATTTTGAAGAATGTTGGTAACCAGACAGTTGACGGTAGCCATTGACTTTCGTAGTGTTTTGTTTTTTTCATACTATGGAAGTCAATGGCTACCGTCAACTGTCTGGTTACCAACGTTCTTCAAAATATCTTCTTAATGTGTTCAGCAGAAGAAAGAAGCTCATACAGATTTGGGTGATGTCTGTATTACATTCATTATCATAATTGAATATTTAAGTGTGAAAAGCACTAATAGGCCTCATTTGGAGCCAGTTTAAATTTTGACCTCCTAAGTTTCAACTCCTACTGATGTTGTTTTTTTGTGCAGATTTGGGCTTTTCAGAATAGCATACTATCATATTCATATCACTATCATACTTCTCTTAAAATACTACTCGTAATATTACAAATGCTGTTTTGAAATGGATTTATTAAAAATGGCATCCACTGACAATCAAATGCAACCTACAGTAGCAATGTCACCTGTATGACGATATTGTAGCATACAACTGTTTCAAATGTTAATCTCTATGTCAGGGTTCACCAATCTCGGTCCTGGAGGGCCGCTGTCCTGCAGAGTTTAGCTCCAACCCCAATTAAACACACCTGAACCAGCTAATCAAGGTCTCACTAGGCATACTAGAAACTTTCAAACAGGTGTGTTGGAGCTGGTTGGAGCTAAACTCTGCAGGGACAGCGGCCCTCCAGGACCGAGATTGGTGAACCCTGCTCTATGTGTTGTTTCAGATTAAAAAAATGTTTTAATAGTAAGCAGTATGCAGTGTATACTGCATAATATTCAGCAAGCAGTAATCAGTAATCCATTCTGAACAGCCGTACACACAGGAGTCCATACGAGCGTAAATTGAAGCACATTGAAGTGACTTGTTTTATGTATAATTCAGGCAGTAATTTGTCCTGGTCACATTTCATGAATTAGGCCCTTTGTTGCTAATGGACTTGCTATAAATGATCATTTTCAAACGGAAATGTCTAAACGCTAAAGTCAACCCAACTACAACATTTCAAACATTTGTTATTTGAAGCCATAAGAAATGGTTGTCTGTAAAGGGATAGTTCACCCAAAAATGAAAATCTTGTCATTTACTCAACCTAATGTTGTTCCAAACATGAATGGGTTTCTTTCTTCTGTTGGAACACAAAAGATGATGAAGTGAAGAATGTGAGTAACCAATCAGTTGACGGTAGCCATTGACTTCCATAGTAGGAAAAAAAATACTATGGAAGTCAGTGTCTACCGTCAACTGTCTGGTTCCCAACATTGCTTAAAAAAATCTTCTTTTGTGTTCAACAGAAGAAAGAAACCCAGGTTGAGTAAATGACAAGGTTTTCATTTTTGGGTGAGCTATCCCTTTAAGTCAGATTAGGTAAGTGATCGTTTTGTAGTGTTCTCAACCTCAAAGTAGCAGTTGCTGAAATGGTCAGTGGGGGATAGTGGGGGATGCCGGGGGTGTTGTGAGGGAGTTTGATGTACGGCTGGCTTCCTACCTCTCTCTTGCTCTGCCTGCCACTCACTGCCCCTCGACCACCAAAGCATTTCCTGCTATTGTCCTGCTGATGGTTGTGTTTTTTCAGCATGTCAGGCGCAAACCATCTAATATTTCTTTTTCCTTTTAGACTTTCAGAACTGTGAAAAGATAATCTGGAAAACTTCCAGAGGCCCCAGGGCCCCAACACATTTAACTCGTGTTCAGATAAGAACAAAGTAGTCAATCCACGCACATCTAAATAATTCACAGTTGAACTGTGGCGTTTATTATGGTGTGCAGCAATTGGACACAGTACATTTTTGATTTATTTAATTGATTTATTCATTTGTGTAGAGACACCCTGCAGCAAGCACCTAAATTCATAATCATAAAAAGCACTTTTTTTGTTAATAAAATTGGGACTGAGCTCATTTAGACACTCGAACAACCAATTTCTGCTATAATAATCATGCAACTTATCAAAGGTCGTTAATTATGTTCAAAAATGTGTATTGTAGTATTGCTAATATTGCTTCTTAATTTTAAATTGCTTGGTTTTGCCTAATTTGCATGTAGATAGTGATGTAGTACTCGAGACCGATTTCTGCTTTCTCGGACTCGTCTCGGACTTGTTCCTCCAAAGACTCGGTCTCGGACCACAGTGGGAGGAGAAGGACTCGTAATTTCAGGCCGAGTCCTTGAGATTTTTTTTTCCAATGCATTTTTTTATGTTCATATAAAAAAAAAAACACACAACACATATCAATAATAATAAAATGCAATGTTGACGGGCATTATTTGAAAATGACATCCCATGGTGCAATGCCGTCAGAGCCGTTTATTTATCTCTATTAAATTCGAATAATGTGTTCGAATTTAAAAGACGTGGCGCTGGATGTCCGGAGTGCGACCCCCTTATGGCTCTGCTGCCGGTGAGTGCCAGTAGGTCAGTGTCAGTGACTTCACTTCAGCATAGTCCATATTAAGACGTTAAGACTGCTCCTCTAAACAATTCCCAATCTAGCTTAGTCTGTAGGCCTAACTGTTGATTATTAACTGGGGTGATATTAAATCATGAATATGAAAACTGACATGTTTTTATGGTCTTGGTCTCGACTCCTAAAGACTCGGTCTTGCCTTGGACTCGACTGTATTTGAAAACCAACGGACTCGGTCTCGACCCTTCAAAGACTCGGTCTCGACTCGGACTCGGCATAGGCGGTCTCGTCCCCATCACTACGTGTAGATCTCATTAATATGCTAATTAGCACACGTAAAAGCTTATCTTATATACATATAGTATCCACTGTATAATAATACTGCTTAATGATACGTGCAAAATTTTGGTTATTGAGAATGCAAGAGATGTACTGCAATTGTTTTTAAAAAAGTGAATCTTGCTCCAAACACATTAGCAGGCAGAATTCATAATGTGTTTAGCTACCAATAAGAGTATCATATGCCTGCTCATTAGTACAGATTTGGTGTGCTTAGGGTAACGTGTAACATATACACCCTGGGGCTTGTGCATAATCTTATTTTGTTGTTGCGCCACACCCTGCTGCAACCACTTTAATTCCATCTTGGCTACACACATTGTTTAGACCAATACTCACAGAAAAACAAACATTCTCTCTGGTTATATGGATGATACTATCTGCTGTCAAGGGATTCTCGGAGTCCTTCCTGTCAGATTCAATCCCCTTCTGTCCTGTGAGGATGTCCTGTCAGTGTGACGGTGGAGCAACCAGGCGCGTGAGAGAGAGAGGGAAGAGCTTATTTTGCCCCACAAGCCAATGTATGGCTAGATCCCACACAACATTCCAGTCAAGCAAAGCCTCCAGTGATATTTTTCCAGGACTGCTTCTACAGAGGGGTCGCCGAACCTGAGAGCCTCATCAGCAGCAACTACACAGCAAGGTAGGTCGCCTAGCCCTGTAATTTAGGAAACTATAATAATTTGATTAGCATTGATCCCCGATGTAGTTACTCGGGATATGTTGGCTTTAATGTTCTAATTGGGGAACAAAAAACGTAGGTAATCTTTCATATATTTGGTGCCAAAATACTTTTAGAGCAGGGGTGGGCAACTCTTGAGGTCCAAACTGGTTAAAAACTTGCTGAGCTGGGAAAGGGCAAAAGGGACAGATTTTAGGAAAAAACATCCGAGGCACAATTCTCTAAAAGAAGGGACAGGCAACTTTGGCCCTCGAGGTCCAATTTAGGGTTTAGCTCCAACCCCAAAATCTAGCCAGAGTCTTCAGGATTGCTTGAAAATTACAGACATGTATGTTCAATAAAAGTTAGAGCTAAACTCTGCAGGACAGCATATATTGTGGGCCAAAGTTGTTCTGCCCTGCATTTAGACAAAAAAAATTCCACTAAAATCTGTCCCTCTTGCCCTTTCCCAGCATAGCAATTTTTACCCGTTCAATAGGTCAAGTGAACAACTGTCTGTTTCTGTATGCAGAACATGAACTTCGATCTACACAACTCGTCGTACGACCTCTACAATGACACGCTGTGGTTTGTCAACGAGTGCACCATCCACCTAGACGAGAATGGCCGACGGATTGCTCTTTTCCTCCTCTACCTGGTGCTGTTCATGGTAGGGTTGGCTGAGAACACTGTGGTGGTGTGGGTGAACTGGCGTAGGCGGCATTCGGCGAATGGCGTGCTGTTCTGCATCATCAACGTGAGCTTGTCCGACTTAATGGTGATCTTCACCATGCCCTTCTTCATGCTGGAGGTGACCATGAACAAGGTTTGGCTGTGGGGCCGCTTCCTTTGCAAGGTCACGCACCTCGTGTACGTCATTAACTTCTACAGCAGCTCCTTTTTCCTGGCCTTCATGACCCTTGAGAGATACTTGTCCTTGGCGCGTCCTAACTCACCCGCCTGCTTTCCCCCAAACCAAAAACGCCGCTGGTTCCTCTGGGCCGGGATCTGGCTCTTGTCGTTTGTGCTGGCCTTGCTGGAGAACGTCCACGTTGAGCTGTTGGAGTGGGATGAACCGGGCTGCTATATGGTTCCCGAGCACTACTACACGGAGTGGTTCGTCTCGGTTTCCTTCCTTTGCCTGATATTCCAGTTCCTGGGCCCGGCATCAGTCATCGTCACCTGCAACGTCTTGATCGCCCGAGCCATCCGCTCATCCCCGGACATCCAGAATCGCCGGGACGTGTGGTTGGTGCATGTGTACTCGCTGGTCTTTGTGGCCTGCTGGCTACCGTACCATTTGGTGTTGTTCTTGTTGACAATCGACGACCTGGATTGGCACCTGTTCTCCTGCAACATGGTCGGGGTGCTGTACTTCTCGTTTAGCCTCGTGCAATGCTTGTCGCTCTTTCACTGCATCGCCAACCCAATCCTCTACAACTTTCTCAGCAAGAGCTTCCGCAACAATCTAATAAATACAGTCATCAGCCGCATCTCTTTACCGCCGGCCAGCACGCCAGCTAATGCGGTAGCCGACAACAGAGGGACGGCCGCGGTGAAAGAGCGGAAGCTCAGCAACACAAGCACGAGCCACTCTGACATAGACGCGTGAAGAGGGAAACTCCTAAATGACGATTTTGTGAAGCAAAGCACATGAAACGGCCTTGTTGAGGCAGATGTTTTTGGTCATTTGCTTGATAACTAGCCATATTGTCTCCTGTTTTTCTCACCTCAGTATTGTTAACAGTGCAAGGAAGGAAATATTGTCAACATTTCGTAACCTTTATTTCCACCGGTTCCTTTTATCATATCTAGGCACTCAGTAATAAAAACCCTAACCACATGCCAGTGTAGACTGTTTTGATTGTTCTACTCGACAGAAACTTTCACTTAACTGTCCATACTCTCAATAACAACACCTATAGTGATGATTAAATGGCTTTTTTTGAGCTCAGCAACTTGTTTGTACATATTGTAATGGATGTGATGTCACAAAAATTGTATACAATTTATTTTAAAAGTCATGTTTATGTGAAAGGAGGAGCAAATCGTGGAGGTTAATGTCATTTTGTTTTTGAGCATGTCCTGCACCGATGTCTGGAAAATTATTATCCATCATAGTAATGTTTGTTGAATATAAATACACTATAAATACTTTTAACATTGATAATCTGTGGTCTCCAGTTCAAATTCTGTGAACATGATCCTAACTTCACTGTTAAAAAAAGACAAGACTCCCTGACTAGTTTTGTAAGTACCGTTTTTTATTCAGAAGACAAGAACAGCTGTAGTAAAAGATAACAGATTTCTGATCATGACACTGAACGTATATAAATTATATAAATAACACTGAAGTTATATAAGGCAATTGTTTCATGTTGAAAATAAAATTCCTATCACACGTTCAACATCAAAGAGAGTAGCAAAGAAAGCACTGAGCATATGCATTTTCTTCCTAAAAATAAAACTGACTGATTGATAAAGGTGAAGTAGTTGATAAAACTAAGGCCATTCTCTTCAGACATTATTTTTCTGTGGTACATTGCAAATAAGGCTATATAACAAACACAACGTACCAGCAGCTTTGAATACATACTTTGTGGTTTGACCAATAACATCAATTATCAATGGAGTGGACCATATATTGATGTGAACAAAAAAATGATTTCAACGAACTATGTAAAAGTGTCCCATATAAGAAAGAAGTGTACTAAACAAAAAGACATATAACTGCTGGGAAAACGATACAGAAGAACATTGCAGCTTTCAGAAAATAATTGTTTTTATTCATGACAATACCATTTGCACAAAATACTGATATGTGCCGACTGCCGAGCGAAGAACGTGAACACTGCCATGTGAGCCGACCGATATATTAGCACCTCAGTCTGACTCACTTCTCGTTTCTTAATTTTCCGAATGAAATGAATGAACAACGTATTAAGTGTTTTGCTTTATGCACAACATACAAACTATATGATACTGCATCTCGTAACTATTTCTAATTTAGTCAACGTCAAGTGATACACTGCACAACTATAAAAATAACAACTATTCTGTAAAAGAAAAGTACCTTTATTTAAATTTTTTTGAAAAAAGGACCTTTTTATTTATATTCTTGACCTAGAGCACTGCTTTATCAGAAAACGTAGAAACAAAGTCTTGGTTTATTCTCAACTCGCGCTTGCGTCGTGAAAGAACAAAGGTTACTTTGTGCTTTTTTAGAATAACCAGAGACATATAGCTTATTGTTGCCGGAACAGTAAATAGAGGTAATCGCACATCAGCACTTGGAACAACATCCTGTTAAAAATGACTTTGTTATTAAAACACTATAAATCAAATGTTTTTTTTTCCTACTATGGAAACCAATGGGTCCATCAACTGTTTGATTATCGTCATTCTTTAAAATATCTTTCTTTGTGTTCAACAGCAGAAAGATACTCATACAGGTTTGGAACAACTTGAGGGAAAGTAAATGATGACCGCATTTTCATTTTTGGGTGAACTATCCCTTTAAATGGCTGAAAATAATCATGTGTTTATACATGGTTCTTCAAAACTGCATTTTTTGTTAATTGGTCATTTTAAACGTTTGATTATCGTCATTCTTTAAAATATCTTTCTTTGTGTTCAACAGCAGAAAGATACTCATACAGGTTTGGAACAACTTGAGGGAAAGTAAATGATGACCGCATTTTCATTTTTGGGTGAACTATCCCTTTAAATGCCTGAAAATAATCATGTTTATACATGGTTCTTCAAAACTGCATTTTTTGTTAATTGGTCATTTTAAACGAACAAGTTTGACCAGAAAAGTGCCAAACAGTGCTCAGCACATATGTAAACTCCTTCAACAGTGTTCAAACACCTGCACCTCATGAAGTTCTTGGCAAAAGTTTGAAGAAGCTACAATATAAGATTTTTTTTTTTTTTTTTCATAGCTTTGATGACTTTATTATTATTATTATTCTAAAATGTAAAAAAAAGAATGGAAATAATAATTAAAAATGAAGAGGTGTGTCCAAACGTTTGATCGGCCGTGTAACTTTGCTCAGTCTCTCTTGCCATCAAGTGGTCAAGAATCAGCACTACATTATTAAAATAAAGTTTCACCCTTAATTTAGTCTTTAAAAAACAAGAATCAATCTCATTCTGAATACAACAACACAAAGACGATCACATTAAACACTTCATTACATTCTAGGTCTACGGTCACTTGTCCTCGACAACTTACTGAGTAAGTAAACGTGGGCACACAGTGTGACGGAGCGTTCGGAGGGCTACGTTGTTCAGGTGTCCAGGTTTGGGACGGGCTCTTTAGAGTGGTCGTTATACATGAAGGTCTCCTCGATGTTAAAATCGGGCGGCAGCTGGTCTTTATGAACCTCCATGTGTGAGGAAACCATTTTAAGCGTGGAGAAAAACAATCCGCAGACGGTGCAGCGGTACATGAGGGCGCCCGAGTGCGTCTTTAGGTGGCAGATCATGGTGGATCGGCCACGGAAAAAGCGCAGGCATACTTTGCACTGGTAGGGCTTCTCGCCCGTGTGGATGCGGAGGTGGTAGGTGAACTCACCCGAATGTGCGAAATGCTTGCCGCAATACCGGCAGCGATACACTTTTTCCCTAAGCCCCGTGCCAGCACCGGAGTTGCCATTCAGTACGAGTCCGGCCGGAAACGGGACGCCCCCGTGAGCCATTTTGTCCTGCAGGTTGAAGCCCATGCTCAGGTTGAAACCTGCTTTACCCGAGCCGCTCGCCTCCAAAGGCGAGGAGGAGGATGAGGAGTATTCGATGAGCTGGTCTGCCTTGCGCTTGGCCGGCCAAGCCTGGCTGCCCTGGAGCTCGTTGGAATGCACGCTGAGATGGTAATGAAACGCGGTTTCGGAGGGGAAGGTCTGCGGACACAGGAAGCAGCGCAGCTCGGCCTGGCCTTCTCCGCTGGTTTCCGGACTGCCGTCGCCTCGTTTCGCTGACGCTCCTTCCTCTGCGTGTACAGACAGGTGTCTCTCCAGCAGTGCACTCTCCAGGAAGGGGTTGGCGCATTGTGGACAAGTGTAAATTGGAAAAAGGTGTGTTAGTGTGTGCCACAGGAGGGCGCATCGAGAGGGCTGAGACAGCTGGCATACGCCACAGCGTAATGTCCTCAAGCATGCGTGGCTCTGAACGTGGTCCCTCAGCGCCTGAAGAAAATGAACAAATCCATCATTAATATAGGCAAATCAATAAAATGCATTGACATATTAAAGTAAAAGAAACAGAATTCTAATATCTTTCTACAGTCATGAAAATATTGCAATATTACACACTAATCTATGAAAACTTGATAGTTGTGAATCTCACTTAAGTAATTTTCTTCCTTTACCATACAAGTTAGTTAGCAGTATGATGCTGCACACTGGTGGTGGACGAGGAGAGGTCCCCTGATATGATTGTAAAGGTGTACAGTAGTACATATGAAAGTGCTATATAAATGCCTAATTTATTCATAACTAAGCTAGGCCTATATGAAAAAATAATAAATAAAAATAAATAGTTTGGCTGCTGTAATATTTACTCTATTATCTGATACAGCTGTTTTATTTGTTTACTGTCTACTTGAGTAGCTGAAAAACTGTGAAGAAATGTTTACTTAGAATATTTAGAGTTTATCTATTTGTACATTTTACTTTTTAATATTATATTTATATATTTAATAATAATATAATGTGTGTATATATATATATATATGTATAAAAACATAAATATCATGTTTAATTTATTGATAATTGTAAACTGTAGCTTTTTAAAACGTGTTACTTTAGTATTATTTATACTATTTGAGTATTTATCAATATTTTGAATTTATAATAGCTTTTATTTTATATTTTTTAGTTTATGTTTTAATAATTTTCTTGGGTGCTTTTGTCATTTGTATTAGTTTTTATATTTCTATTCAGCTGTAATTTATTTAATTTAGCTTTTAGTTGATTTAGTAATTTTTATATATATAAAATTTATATATATAGGACATAGTATAAGGCTTATATATAAAAAAAAAAAAAAGGTATGCTCCACTAACTTTGAAATCATTTGCCATGGATTTAGCACAAATGGTGCACTGCAGTTCCCCTCCTTGCCCTTGGGAGGCTCCATTCAGTTGGTCGGGATTTTGAGGGACGCATTTGGCTGCTGACTGACGTCTATGGAGAATCAATGCGGATTCGGTCCGGAATTGGTGCTCACAAACGTCGCAGGAGAAGAGCAAGATGCCCACGTGTGTGAGGGCGTGTGCGACACCAGCAGAACGGTCCGAGAAGGAGGCGCCACAAACTAGACACGAACCCGTTTCCGAGAGGTGCGTCTCAGCGTGAGTTCGTATGATGTCGTTTTCCACCGGAAGCAGCATCCCGCACGATTTGCATGGCTGCGATGACGCCAACTGGCCGAGAGATGCCCCGTTTTCACCGTTCTCAATGCACATCAAGTCCTCGTCGTCCTCTTCCTCCACGATGAAGTGCTCCTCCTCGTCGCTCAGTTCAATAATGTCCTCTGAAAGTGCTCGCCACTGATCGCCACTTTCCGTATGCTCTTCCTGTAGGCGGAGCCTCTTTCTAGCATCATCTTCCTCAAAAAAATCGGAATCTTTAATTGGTCCTGTAACAGCCCCAAGCTGCAAACTGTCCAAGGGGTCACCGGAGGACGACGAAGGGGCGCAGGTTTCACCTCCAAGCTGGGCTGAAGAATCAGGAATGGAACATGGTTCCTGAGACCCAAACGTTGACTTGCTACCATTAACAACAAGCTGGTCCACTGAGTTGCTTCCTGCATTTTCTTCTTCATCCTCCTGCTCAGTCTTGAGCTGCAAAGCAAGGCAAGGAAGAGCATCTGCAGAATGGTTACTGTCCGAAGGACTCAGCTTGTTGGTCACCTGCTGGTTGTAACCCAAATGCACCTGCAAGTCTTCGTTTTTAGGTGACTGGGTGGCCAGGTGGGAACGATTCAACCTGCCGTTCTTGCCTTGAGAAACCGGAGACGGAGTTACAGGTGTGGGAGCGGCTGAAGAAGAGAGCGAGGAGCAAGATGTTGCGGAGGATGAGCAAACGGACACAGCCACGGCGTTGGCGGACACCATATCACTTTCCGTATCCCCATCGGCCACCGGGTCTCTAGAGCTGGAGCTCTGCAGGTCAGGAAAGGTGGCATGGCAAGCGCTCACCAACTCCCTCACGCCGAGCCTTTCCGCCAACTCATACAGCACACCCACATTGATCAAATCCGTGAAAATCTCACCCGTGTAGATAAAAGTCAACACCTTCTCGAGATTGGCGGCAGAGACAAAGTCCAGAGAGAAGGTGGTGGGAATGCCATCCTGGTTGCGGGAAGCTCTGGAGAAGAGGCTGTTAAAGTGCGTGCAAGAGCACGCCAGTACTACACGATGAGCCGGGAAGGAACGGCCCCCGACCTGGAGGATGACGTCACACAGGAGGCGAGACAGACGGCAGCGGTTGAGCTCGGAGAGGAGACGGGCCGCGTGGCCAGAGCCCTGCAGCCTGATCCGCATGCCTGGCAATAATGACCAAAGCCAGGATTTGGACTGAAACAAAGAGAAGTGAATGAAAAAGGGTTACGACATAAGATTCAGATATTCAGTACTTCAAGAGGGAAATATCACTGTACCACCTATATGCTATGTTCACCGTAATTACCTAAGTAATTAACTAAGAGAGATGACAACACATGACGGTGTACTTGGAGCTGTTCGCGACACGTCCTTGGATTCGGCCACGGTCACTACACTTCGCTTCATTGACTTCCATTCATATGCATGTGTCATGCGAAAAGTCTTGCATTTCGCTGCGTAAAAAATGGAAAAGTTTTGCTTAAAAAAAAGTTTAACATATATGTATATTTCATGTTTATAAAAAAGACGCCATATCACGACCGTTGCAGCATCCGAACAAATTTCGCATGCTCAAAGTCTAGTGTGACCGCAGCTTTATACGTTTCTCTTGCACTATTAACTCCAAAATAAATCTGCAGTTGTTCTGTGGTACAAGGCGTAGTTTTCAGAAATCGTTACGTAATTATGACATGGCATGAAGACACACTTATAGTACAGTATAGGTAGGGCATTTCCAAGTACCAACACTTGTGGTCTTGGCCACTTGAGAGCGTGTACACACGACAGGAAGTAAGTGCGCAAGACTGTCCCATGTCTAAAAAATGCCAAAGTGCAGTGCCCTTAATGCACACTAATGCTGTATCAGAGTGGTATTCAAGGCTAAGCGTATATCCCATCATGCATTACGTTCGATTAGATAGAAGCACCACAATTTTAAATGGTGTCTTATGTTACACAGGGACTACTGACCAGACATTTATTGAAAATCAAAATTAAGCTCTGTAAACACTTGCATTTTTGCAACACTATAAGTGTGTCCCATGACTCCCATCGGGTAATAAAATGTTCTACACACACTTGCAATCTTCACGCCTACTTGAACACTTAGGCCAAATACAGGACATACGTCATGTAGGCTAAGTAGACAAATGGTCAAGTGCAAAGACCGCAAGTGTGGGTATTTGGAAAGGCAAAGGCCGTAGTATTTATGGGTAACGTTAGTACACTACATTGTTGTCATATTTTACCTAATCACTCTGCCCGTCCGATTTATGTTTGAAACATTTAGTGTAGAATAATGGCTACTATTTTATTTATTTATTTTTAAACAGTATCTCTTATTATTAGTATATACTGCACAGAATTAGTAAAGTAGTAGGCCTATTGCATTAAGATCATCACCGATATGTCAGACAGTTGCTTGAAAAATAAGAGGGCTTGGTGACGTCAGCCAAATCGTAATGTCGTTTCACAGTCAGTTATTACTGAATCAATTATTATAGAATTATTGTGATGAAAGATTATGAAGACAAACATTCTTTGAAATAAAGTGCACGTCTTATAAAACATGCCCAATATCCATCTAAAATAAATAAAATATATTTATTTCCACTACACTTGAAATTACACACTTGACTTATGTTTACATTTATCACCAACTAGTTTCAACACAGAAAGTCAGGATAGCTTTAGATATGTAATATCTAATTAAAAAACATTACACAAACACACAATTCATAAATACACAAATGTAAAAATAAAATTCACACATGAATGATACAATTCCTGAACAACTGGTGTCCTAACAAAGACAGTCCACACACAAATAGGATTTGTGTTTTGGGGGTTAACACAACATTTGCCACCCTTCCGTAACAAAAATGTAACGTATATTTAAATATGTGCAGGACACAATCTAGGGTGCAATAAAACTGCTCAATGTATCTTTATTTAGTACATCGTTCGTTTAGCCGTAGCTAACCGGTTACCGTTGGATTCTATTAGCATGTGTGGCTAAGTAGCACGTAAACATCATCTCTCGCAGTGGAAATAAAACAGACCGATGTGCCACTAACTAATACTCAGAAACCATATAACAACTCAAATGTTTGCTTACCCAGAGAGTGCTGCTAGGTTGCGATAGATAAATAATCCAACTCGGATACTGTTAGCCCAGACAGTCGTCCCTGCATAGACAAGGCGATGTTTCAAAGCCTAGTAAGCTGCCTACCTAGATCACTCGGTTGTGTCACAACCTATCTGTGATGCCCAAAACTACTGTCTAAGGTAAAGTGCTCACTATATTTTTAATACACGGCCATTGTGCCATGAAGGACTGAACAAATTCAACACCGAACACTGAGAAGGAGCGCCTCCCATGGAAATACATGTAATAATCTGGCTTGCTACTGTAAAACACGTCCACATTCCCTCAGCAAACATGTTTGTGTTAAAAATTGCGTTTAGCAGTTATTAAAACTAGTTAGTTTTACGATCATGTTTTTGTAATATCATGATTGTATTTAACTATAACATCGAAGATCACAAAGATAGCAATATCTGAAATTGGGGGACATTTTTTTGGTCCCATTAAGAAAAAACGCTCATAAATCATACTAAGTGATGTTTTTTTGAAAATGTAAAAATGCAGAAAGTTTTCTGTGATGGGTAAGTTTAGGGGATAAATGTACAGTTTGTAGGCCTACAGTATAAATAGGCTAATTGTCTATGGAATGACCCCATAAAACATGAAAACCCAATATGTGTGTGTGTCCAGTATCTTTCTTCTGATGGCCCAAATTGAAATTGATTCTGAATTTTAAGGATAATGTATAATTTATGCCGACAGATCGATGGACATATTTGTCCCCATAATTTAGGGAATACCCGAACCACACATACACACCCATACAAATAAAATTCACATTTTTTTCTGCACAAATGTGTTCAGATGTAATTAAAGGCATCCAATCTGCTGTTGTCATCCAGGTTTCGTGTTTAAGTCACAGCCACATTTTAATGTGGTCATTTGAAGGAGTGGTCTAATTTAAGAAGTGGTCAATTTAGCAACATTTT
Source organism: Rutilus rutilus (assembly GCF_951802725.1). Classification (NCBI taxonomy): domain Eukaryota; kingdom Metazoa; phylum Chordata; class Actinopteri; order Cypriniformes; family Leuciscidae; genus Rutilus; species Rutilus rutilus. The sequence continues at coordinate 13,408,193 of NC_140218.1, read as the reverse complement.
GGAAGAGTGGCTGCATGGTGATTATCAGATGTGTAAAGAATTCAAAATGCAGATATGAGATAAGGCCAAGAAACATTATTCTATGAAGGCAATCTTGCATTTATATGCATGAGCTCTGTCACTTGCTCTTACACATATAATAGCACAATTTATATTTTAACCAGCGGGATTCTCTGAAATCAAACAGGCCTTCAATGACAGTGAAGTTTTGAGGCATTATAATGTGGATGGAAACTTAACAAGCAGTACCAAAGAGAGGTTGAAGATCAGAGTTTATTGTCTATAGTATTTAGAAATGATGCACAATGACAAATACTATTTCTTCTGGAGTCTGGATATAAACATGTTCTTACATTACATTACCCTCAGCCATGATTTCTATTTTAAAGAACAATGGTAATGACAGTCATAATGGTAAATACATTCCCTCAGATTGCTTTGGGAAACTCTCAAGCTACATTTTTCCATGTAATGCATCTATAATACATATATTAACCAGCATATTATAAATAATATTGCTTTTTAGTTGGTAAAACAGCTTCCATTTTCTGTCAAAAGGCATGTTGAAATTTTGTAGCTGTCATTCTAAGCCTTCTAATAAGGACAATTAAGAGTTTCTTTTTTCTTTTTTCTTTTTCCCTTTTCTGAGGAATCCGCAAGGATATACGTACAGTATATAAATACAGCGTTGTTGTCAATATTCTGGGGGGGGGATTCACAGACGCATGGAACACACAACTCTGTATGAAGAAATAAAAATGGCCCTGGTGAAAATGTTTATGTGATCATGAACGTTCATGGGTTACGAGACCCTCCTCCTGGAATTGACACGTCCGACACTCGTGATGCTACTTTTGCGGGAGAGAACGGGAGTCGGGGAGGTGGGTGACGTCTCACTGGGACAGCCGTGCTGGACGAGAATCTCAGCACACTCTTTGCTCCCGGCTTGGCGCGCCAACGTCAGTGCGGTTCGACCTTGTGGATCCTTTGACTTCACATCACTGCCGTACTGTAGAGCACAATCAAGCAAAAAACAAAACAAAGAACCTGTTATAAATGCGCAAACAATGCAATACTGAAAGTGCAAAAGCTAAAAGGAATGGTTCACACAAAAAAGAAAATTCTACAAAAATGACATTTAACACTATAAGCCTACAGTATCTCATATTTGATATGCACATTTCTAATTATCAACATGATTAAAACTTTGCTAAAAAAAAACTGTTGTACACAAACTACATTCTGATTGATAGTTTCTATTTTTTAGCAAGTAAAGGGCCTTTTAATGTAATTCTAAAAATGTCCACCTTCAGGTCGCGGTACATGTGACTTTCTGCTGTGAAATCGAATGATTTTTATAAAGTAAACGTAAGAATAACTATTATATTGTTATCAGTATTTTAAGATGAACATTTACTGGACTGAAGCAACTTAGGTTTGCTTGATTACCCAAACGTAATTTTTCAGAAAAAGTATGTTAAAATGTGAGTCTCAAATATGATCCATCAGGATTTTGAGGAACATTTATTATTTCTCTCAATCATTGCATTGCATTATATGTTATGTATCTTACTTTTTGGCCATATAAATAGCATCTGCACCAAATTGCACACTCTTGCTGAGTTTGGGCCTCTGAATACTGTTTATTTTTTATTTTTTTTAATACATTTTATTTTTGAATAAAAGTTTAACCTTCGAGTATGAGCTCCATATTCTCCTATATCATACTATCTGAGCCATAAAAGCCTGATGTATCAAATATGATTCTCGACAAAAACACACACTCATCCTTCCCTCGGGTCATTTTGACCCGAAACTAGATGTATATATAAATATATATATATAAACATTATTTTTTAATGTAATGTTCATTGGAGTGGTCCAAGACCTTTGGACTCTTGTTGAACCATGATTATACAAAAAGAGTGATAAAAGATAAACTCAAGAACGGACTTTAGGACCCAGGGGAACAGCTCATTTGCTCCATATAGAGCTATAAGGCCATCTAGCGGCAAGAGTCATGAATATCATGTTATATATTTTTTTCCACAAGAGGTCGATAGAGACACCCAAATTGACACAATGTGAGATATTGTGAGCTGATTTGAGCTGGTTATACATGTTTTGGAGAGTTGAATTAGATTATATTATTTATTGATAAAATCTAGTAATTTAAAGGGTACATTAAATAAAAAATAATAAAATAAAAAATAGAAAAAAATATTATCAAAATGAAATGATACAAGCTTTCTGAACAAAAAAAAAAAGTATAATTCTATGGCTTCGGGTCATTCGGGTTTCCCCATGCTGCTATTTTATTCACGCTGCTAGGCAGCCTGGACACCATGGACCAGATTTTCCCCTCAAAAAGGGAACCAATCACAGAACAGGGAGGGAGCAGCAAGACGATGACGATGTCTATGCGACACACCGAAGCAGTTTGTTTATATCTATGGATCCAACATGGCAGCAGACGCGAAGTTACCTTTCGATGCAGCCTTACATAGTGTTCTAAGTAGTTTAGTCGCTGAACGCCATCGTGTACACATAAATCTCTGACCCCTCGTCTTCTTCCTCGTCGAATTTCTGTCGCTCTACATACGTCATCTGGTATAATTGAAACGATTGGCTATGAGCTACGTACAGGCGCATTTGATAGACATTCGTAGCGCCCAATAAACGGCTCTGGGCATTCGTAAAACCACGCCTCAAATACGAGAAAATGAACATGTGGTTCCCAGACCACGTCTCAATGAGACGGGGTCTGACGTTAGCCAGGCTAATTTTGACCAGCGAGGGAAGGATTTGTTACAGAATGCGAGGAGAGGATTAAAAAAATGTTGTCTAAAGGTTCAATAAACGGTTCCAAAAAATCTCTTATTCAAAAAGACGTTTTGGGCTTTTTATATCACATGTCAGGCTCAATAACTCACCCAGACCAGCAGCTGTGTCATGACCACGTCGCCCAGCTGGCAGGACGCATGTAATGCGCTGTGATGCTGCTGCGCTGCTCCTTCAGGCGGGATGTTGATCAGTTCCTTGGTGCTGTGCGCGAGGAGCAGCAGAAGTCTCGGAAGGTCCCTGTCGATTACTGCTTTAAGCAGCCAAGTCGACATTGTGTCCTCTGAACACTGAGCGGGCAAGGGCGACACAAATGCCCGCTGTTCGTATTTGGCACGGATCCACGACTCCCTCTGCTCTCTGAGACAAACACCCAGCAAAGGTCAAATTATTACCATAGTGGCTCTGAATCATTGTCCACAATGACATTCACGGTCAAAGCCAGCTCACCTTGTTGCCTCGGGTGTCAACTTCTGGCACCCTTGGGTACAGGTCTCCCAAATGCTGTTGGCCATATGATTCCCTATAGCCGAAAGCACTTTTGTAAGTTCACTGGGCCAGTCGTCCAGGTCTAGCGAGCGTACACGGGACAGGTGCGTCCCCAGGTTCCGGTGTATCCCCGAACACTCGATGCAGATCAGAGCACCAAGATTAAGACTCGCCCATGTTGGATCTGCAAGGAGAGCGTAATGTTCTCATGCACTGAACAATGACAGAGATCTCAACATTTATATTTTGTGGTTTATATTTTCATAACAAGGCATCATTTCAGGACACTTACTTGGTGCTGCACAGTCCACACAGAGGTCGTTCCCTTTGGCATTTCGAATGGCCTGCAAGGCAACAGCTTCACTTTGGCTGTTCCTTCGAGCCTGAGAGTTAAAAATTAAGTCCATTATTTTGTGATATTACACAGCAAACTGTTAATATGTATAGTACATTGTTTTTTTTTAACATGATTTATGTATATAGAAGGAATCAGTGTCCTCTAATGATTTTATTAACCAATTATTGCTCTTCGATTTTAGGGATATGGAAAAGGTAATGCTATTTATGCTATTTTAAAGGTTCCTAATTTTGTTTTGAGGTCTCCTACAATAGGTTTACATGCATCCAAGGTAAAAAAAAAACACCTTGGCATCACCTTTTTTCTCACAGTGTTTGATAAAGGATTCAGTTTCTCTAAGCTCCTCCTTTTCGAGAGTCTACTCTGCTCTGATTGGTCAGATGACCCAATCTGTTGTGATTGGTCTACCGCTCACAGCACGTGTCGGAAACAAAACTCCCATTACCATATCTGAATTTAAGCTCCTTCAGCACTTTGATACACAGTGATATTGAACAGTAACAATGGCATCAGTTTTACTGTATCAATTCCAGTGCGAGTTCTCATTCTTTGGAAAAGCAGCAAAGTGGATTTGCTTTCGCAGCGCAGAAAACATCATCTTTTCGACATGTCGACAACACGAACTAAACTCTTCCACTCTCAGCTACAACTACAGCGCTTGGGTCAAAGTAGACGTGGTTCACAGATGGCCAATGAAGACCATTATGCAAATTTGTTACAAACCTACGTAGGTACGATCAGTAAGTAAGACTGGAATAACCGATGATTCGTTTCAGGCAGTTCAGAATCGGTTCTTTATTTTGGGAGACAATAACTCAATTTATTGTGGAAACTTTGCAGATGTTTACACTCACAAACACTACATGAAAGGTAATATCTAAAAAAAAAGATGTAATGGATCTTTTGATGCATATAAGTGAACATAAAAGAGCTCTCAAAAGTTTAGGTTTGTGTTGCAAATCTTTAAAAGATGTTCCTGATAATGACAGACGGATAGAGATCAGATTAGAGCTTGTTAGATAATCATTTATTGCCTTCTGTACCTTATTTCTGCTCTCACAGCTCTGTAGACTTGCAAGGATCTGGCTTTCGATGGCCTGAACCCAGGCGTCCCTGTCCTCTTGACTTTGGGCTTCAAAATGCCAGCTCTGTCCTGTGCTCGATATGATGATGAAGTCCGTGCTCTCTTCCTCTGTTTGGGCGAGAGCAACAGTTATTTACACAAGAGGAAGGGATCAATAAAAACACCCATTGTGTCCACAGTCTAATGTATCGTCTCAGTATAATTATGTGTTTCGGGAGACAGGAACACAGACAGAAAGACTCAGATCCATTTGCTGTAATCTAATGATGTGACATGAGATGGACATAGAGACACATACTGCAGAAAAGACAGCAAGATGGAGTCAGCTCAGCCACTCACACATTTCATACATTCAGGTTACCTGTTTTGTTAATGTTTCTCAAGCTACCAAAGCTTTTTAATTTCCACATTTTGCGCTTGGCTTGCGGTGCAAGAAATTAGTCCAGGGCAGCAGAGGATAAGAGGAAGAAAGGAAAGAAGAAAGTAAGAAGTAAAAGAGATTGTAAGAGGACCTTACAGAAAGCAATTAATCAGGGCCATACTGGATTCATAAAGGAAAAGAGAAGAAAGAAAAATTGCAAACTCGTCACAGTAATACATCTGATTGCTTTAGCAGTAACACTGGATCAAGTACGAGAGAGCTCAACGCGTTTCTGTATTTGGTTGTGATGTGTTGTGAAACTGATTTGCAGGTGTTTTTCTATTTGCATGCGTTTCCTTCAGTTGCAGCGCGTTGAGCTCAATCTTTCATAAATCTGATCTCTTACCCTCAGCCTGTCCAGCCGCTGCGTCTCCTTTCAGGTTAATACTTCTGTTTCGTTTTTTCTTCTTCCTGTCAGTCATCGGAGAAGACGGGATGTGTTCTTTTCCTAAGGGAGGACTTGTAGCTCCCTCAATGCTTGATTCTATTAAGATAATGCAAAAAAGAGGACAGCATTTTGTCAAAACATTTCCTGAAAAAGATTTGTAACTATTCTGAAGATTTAGCCAAAAATCTAAACAATTATATATGTATTAAATATATTGAGTATATTTAAACATATTATAGTAAAATTAAAATAATACTATTATATAATGGAATTTTATTATATATACTGTATATATATATATATATATATATATATATATATATATATATATATATATATATATATATATATATATATATATATTTACATTACATTTACATTGAATCATTTAGCAAATATATTATATACTATACACACACATATATATATATATATATATATATATATAAAACAGTGCTACATATTATACTATAATAATATACTATATAATATATTTTTTTTAATATAATTATATCATATTTTTATATTAAGTATTTCCCTGCAACAAAAAGAAAAGAAAAAAAGAATACGTCTCAATTACAGTTACAGCATTAAACACACACATTAACACTAAATGTAAGTAATAAAACTAAGAATATTGAATCAAACAGGAAAATACTAAATCGAAACACCGTCATGGACTGGTGTATTTATTTAACTAAATATTTCAGTGCAAAACCGGACAAGTAAATAGAAAAGGTAACACCACTAAGTGATATGAATCTTTAAAATGAACGGTCAAAATGATCAGATTTGCATATGAACTTGACATGAACTGAAATGAATCACTACACTTTGCGGTTGGAAACCAATGCTGAGCTACCTTCATTTCCAGGTTAGTAGCATTGCTACTTTTAATTTATAATTCTCCAAAACTGTTATAGAAGGAATGAATGGAAGGTGCAAACTAAATATTTACGCACCCACGCTGAACCCTTTATTAGACACAGATGACGGGCAACGTTTCACCCTTTGATCATTATGAAATGACAAGCCAGTTCTGGATGTCTCTTCTACAGTCAGAAGATTTGCTGGAAAGAGAGAAACCATGACAGTGAGAAACCGTTACAATTATTTTATTTCATTTGTGAGTACATTTTAAAAGATTTCACTTACATGTAGCGCCCCCTTCAGATGACTGCTTGTCTTTACTAAGTCCATTTACACCTGGCACAGGGACAAGAGCCGGGCCGGGGGACGGCCCGCCGGGAGTGACAGCGCGATGAAGACGCTTTCCTGGCACCTTTACTGTTACTCGCAATAAATCCATCTCTTTCCCTTGAGCGTTCTGCATAAACTCCTAAAATCATAAATATATGCATAATACTGGCGTATTTGTGAGTTAGGTCCATGGATTGTATTGCTCATAATATAGTATGTCAACACTATATTATGAGTAATACAATGCATGGACCTAACTGACAAATACGCCATTTCTCTTCCACAGCCAAAAATAGCAAAACATTCAAGCTTTTAGATTTTGTAAAGGTTTTGTAAATTTATCAGGCAATTTCATCAAAGCATTTGACAAAACATTTTCTGCGCTGGATTTTAATCATTACAACACAGATTAGCTGTAAATCCACACCCAAAATATAACGATATAATTTTGTATTAATTTGTAAAAAATATAAATCACACTGAGTACTATATAATAGTATTATATAATATAATAATATTGACAATTAAAATTGTCTGGTTTAATATATTGTTTAATTATAATTTAATTATATAATATGATATTTAAATTGGTATTTAAATATTTCATTAGTGCAGTCAAATCGATTAATTGCATCTAACATAAAAGTTTTTGTTTATATAATATGTGTGTGTATACATTATTATATTTATTACATATGTGTGTGTGTGTATCTGTGTGTGTGTGTGTGGTTTGTACACACATATATGTATACTGTATATTATATATATACTATATTTAATATAATTATACACTGCAAAAAAATATTTTCATTACAAATATCAAAAATTCTTAAATCAAGATACATTTACTTGAGAAGCTAAATCACTTAAGATATTAAGTCTTGTTTTTGTTTTTTTTATCATCTTCAAAATTAAGTGAGTTTATGATTTAAAAAAATCTGCCAGTGGGGTCAGAAAAAGAAACTTAATTCAAAGGGAAAACAAGATTATTTATCTTACTTCACTTTCAGATATTTTCCTTGTGTAAAGCATAAACTCGCTTAAAGGAGAACTCCGGTCAATTTTAACATTGAGCTCATTTTTTTTGTACATTTGGAGTGCTGTCAGTACAGAGAACAACGACAAAAATCGGTGTTGCCTACACCGTGTTATCCTCGTTTTAAAATTTGCACCCTGTTGACTTCAATGGGGCAAGTTTTAAACCTGCTTTTAGCCTCTTAACATCATTGATGTGTCATTACAAGTGCACAGGTCATGTGAGTGATTCCTTCTGAGTGAACGCGGGTGAATCTGACTGCAGTAGATGTGAAAGAAATATATAAAAAATGATGTTTATTCAGCCAGCGCACATGCCTGTATTTACATCCTGTTTTCGGTCGAAGTCCACAGTAGTCAATTGTCGAGTTCACGCACATAGGTTTAGTACCTATGATCACGCGCGTGAACTCGACAATCGACTACTGTGGACTTCGACCGAAAACAGGATGTAAATACAGGTATTTTTTATATATTTCTTATAATATATATATAGCACTCCAAATGTACCAAAAAATGAGCTTAATGTTAAAATTGACCGGAGTTCTCCTTTAACTCTGGTCCATTTTTCTGTAAACAAGACTTAATATCTTAAGTCATTTTGCCTCTCTACTAAATATATCTTGATGTTTATATATTTGTACTGGAAATCAATATGAAAATACTGAGTAAGGAAATATATATTTTTTAAAGAGTTATTTTCCTGGCAAAAGGCAATAATATTAAATACAGATACAGCATCACACCTGAACACACTATTTTATAATAAACTAATAAATCAAAAAATACTAAGTCAAAAACACAGTGATGAACAGCAGTATTCATTTTTTGTACAAAGAAGGACAAAACACAAAATGTGATTATAAAAACAGAAGCACACAGGAAGTATTTGTTAATGAAGGATGTGTAAAAACACTGCTCTGACGAAAACAACGGATTACAAGAAAGCATTACTCACATTTAAATTTGAATGATACATCAGCATGCCGTTGTTTGACAGCGTCACGTACTTCTTCTTCCACTCCTTATTTAAAGAGCGTTCACTGCGTTTCCACAAAGTTCCCTAACAAAGAAAAAAAAACATAGCGGTTTATTTCATTATTCTTCTAATGCAATGAGATTCAAAGATGTCCAAACACTTTTCGGGGCCACTGCATTTCACAGAAGCCCCACGACACACATCCTCAAAGCTGAGATCTCACGTGTACCTGTTTAATAGGAACCGACCGACTGCTCATGTCACCTCTGCTATCTGATGCTCTTTTCTCAGAGTCACTTCCACGACGGTTCTAAAATAACAGACATGTTAGATAAAGTGCAGATGAGAGGAAGGTGAAACACGTAAAGGAAGGAAGACAGATATGACTCATGAGATGAAGTGAGTGTTAGAGTGACAGAAAGTTCACAAACAGAATCTCAGACTGAAGATGCTGTCATACTTCAGTTTTTTTTTGTAACAACATTTGAAGGTGACGTATGTAATTTCACTAGTATCACCAAAACTTTCTCCGAAGAGGTTTCTCCATCTGCCACAATTAATAGTTATCTTCACATACTAAATTTGGATGGAAGAAATTATTTTACTTTAAAAATATTACACACATCACCTCAGATTACTATAATCATTCAGATATAAGGTCAACTATGCTTTAAAATATAAATAATACAGTACAACATCACTGGTGTTGCACATAATGTAACTGGCAAGATTTGACACTCTTTGTAATGAGCTCAAAGAACTAACCGCAAATAAAGAGGTCCGTCGTCGGGGCGGATTTCGTTGCGAGCCCCCGTCTCCACTTGCCCCACCCCGTATGTCTTTGTGACTTATCACAGGGGTAGAAGGCAAAGAGGAGGGGTAATCACTACTTTGACCCCCATTACTGGCCTAAGAGAGGATGATGGGACATTAAGAAGAATGAGACAGAGGTTTGGTGGAATGGTTAATGGTGCAGACAGATTGATGAAGTTTTCCATAATCCTTTAAAACAGTCAAATACTCAACAACAGGGGTATAAAAATGTGTAATGCATCAATCTGAAATTAAAATGTATTTATTGATATGGAATTTTATCATTTATAATTCATCTACAATAAAATATAAGCATGTAATTTGAACTTTTATTCATTTTATTATAATGATTAAATTGGTAAATAATACTGACATAATATTAATACTGATTTTGAAGTAAGCAAAGGATATCAAACTAATTAAATTAGATATTTTACACCCCAACAATACTCAAGAACATGATGTTGGAATTTAATTCCTTAAAATAGGTCATATTTCAAAACAAAACAAAAGAAAATTTGAATAAAGAAAGTAGGTATACTATATTTAATAATATTTATAATATTTATTTTCAGTAGAGCCATTAAGATGTTTCATTGTGGCATTATTCTCATCAAAATTTTCTCCCTAAATTCACAATATTGTAATGAGAAAATAAACTACTTTTGGTAACACTTTACAATAAGGTCTCATTTGTTAACATTAGGTAATGTATTAACTAACATGACCTAACCATGAGCCATACATTTGTTACTGTATTTGTTAGTCTTTGTTAACGTTAACTAATAAAAAAAATACTTTTTGAAAACTTTTGATTTTAATAATGTATTCGCAAAAAGATGAATAAATGCTGTAGGAGTGCAGTTTATTATTAGTTCATGCTAACTAATGTAGTTAATGAATGAAACCTTATCGTAAAGTGTTATAAATGTTTAAATTCAATTCATGGCAAGAATTAATGATAACTTACAACTGCACTTCACACATTTTTTTGCATAATAGTAATGAAAATGTGATTTTCTTTGACCCAGAATTGACCCAAACAAATACCTGTCCGGGCCCTGACACTGGAGTCGAGGCCCCCGAGTGACTCGGGGAGTTTGGGAGAGATTTACAGGAGGCCAGAAGGGCGGCTTGCTTCTTGGCAGCAACAATCTTGTGAGTCACTAAGAGGGAAACAAGTTTGTCCAGTCAACACTGTCATCCTGTTTGGAAGTAACATGTTATTTTGAGATGAAACTCACTTTCATTAAACACTCTGTCCACATTAAGTCCATATGTGGCACAGGTCTCATAGTAAGTGCAGCGACGCACATCTATACACAGCTGCTGGACCCTCTTGTCCTCAATCACACGGGCGTTAGTGCTACTGATCTTATCTGCAGGAAGAAAAACACTCAACACCATATTGATAAAAAAAACATCCCTGAAACCAAGACGAGTGTATCTCTTACCTTGCGTTCCTACCGCTATAATGGGGATTTCTGCTATGTTCCGATGTGCACCTAGCTCACTGTAGTTCTTGTACACATCCTGGAAACTTGCTTCGTTTTCCAGACTAAAAACCAGGATGAGACCATCGAGCCAGTTGCAGATCTACAATCACAAATGTAGGAATGAAAAACAGTGGGATGCCGGAAGAGTATAATGCAGAATACACTACTGTTCGAAGGTTTGGGGTCAGCCATTTTCTTTTGGAATTGATCAAACGTTAAAGTGAAGATATTTATAATGTTACAAAAACAATTCTATTTCAAATAAATGTAGTTCTTTTGAACTTTCTATTCATCAAAGAATCCTACATTTTTTTTAGCATGGTTTCTACAAAAAAAAAATTAACCGGCACAACTGTTTTCAACATTGATAATAATAAGAAATGTTTCTTGATCAGCAAATCATCATATTAGAATGATTCTGAAGGATCATGTGACACTGAAGACTGGCGTAATGATGCTGAAAATTCAGCTTTGATCACAGGAACAAATTACAGTTTAAAATATATTCAAACAGTTCTTTTAAATTGTAATAAGATTTCACAGTATTATTGTTTTTACTGTATTTTTGAGCACATAAATGCACACTTTCAATAACATCATTTCTTACAGACCCCAAATGGTAGCGTACATACAAATATATTCTACGCAAGTACGTGCAGACAAATGCTTCTTGTTACAAGAGTCTCAATTTCACGCATCAGTCCAAAATGTGTAAAAAGCATAAATAAACCAACATGAGAAAGCAGCATTCTCAATCTTTCCACAAGGGCGTAATTGCATGACCTGTCTTCTTCTTCAGTTTCTATTTAAAATTATTTAACCACATCTGTGGTTGTGTTTAAGTCCATTTTTTATGCCCTTCCTTTGCTAACTTCCCTCTGTCTCATTCACTTAGACGTACGTCATTGGTGCTTACGTTGCTTAAGTGCCCACTGCGGGCAGAACCCTTGCAATGTGTTTAAATGGAACTCCATGATCACTTGGAATCCGCTATGAAGCTGATTTATTATTTACAGCTTTTATCCATAAGCACCATTTTATAGGCCTGTATGTATGCTTAGGCTGTTGGAGAAAATATAAAAATGTACACGAATGAAAATATTAACAATACAATAAACTATAACGGTGTAAATAAGTCAGATTAAGTATTATGCAGTTACATGTCAATGACTTGTACAAATAACTCAAATATCAGGTGTGGGTAAATTAAAGGGATAATTATGCCATTATTTACTCACCCTCATGTCGTTCCAAACCCGTACAAATTTCGTTCATCTTCAGCACATGAAGATCTTTTTGATGAAATCTGAGAGATTTATGTCCCTCCATTGACAGTCTACGCAACTACCACTTTGACGCTTCAAAAAGTTCATAAAGAGATCGTAAAACTAATCCATATGAATTGCGCGGTTTAGTCCAAATTTTCTGAAGAGACTCGATCGCTTTATATGATGAACAGATTTTATTTAGGCTTTTATTCAGAAGTAAACATAGATCAGCGAACATAAACAGAAGATCAACGTGTGAAACAAAACAAACCTCATTGGTTCTTGCTAAAGCTCAAACGTGCTGCGTAACACGAGAATGAACCTCATTGGTTCTTCCTGAAGCTCAAACGTGCTGCGTAACACGAGAATGAACCTCATTGGTTCTTCCTGAAGCTCAAACGTGCTGCGTAACACGAGAATGAACCTTATTGGTTCTCGCATGTCAAGCAAACATGCTTGAACATTTTTCCGTTCGTGTTTATTTATGAAAAAAAGCCTAAAATCGTCTCTTCAGAAATGTTTGGACTAAACCGCTCAATTCATATGGATTAGTTTTACGATTTCCATATGAAGTTTTTGAAGTGTCAAAGTGGTAGTTGCGTAGACTGTCAACGGAGGGACAGAAAGCTCTCAGATTTCATCAAAAATATCGTAATTTCTGATCTCAAAAGTCGTACGTGTTTGGAACAACTTGGAAAGTAAATAATGACAGAATTTTCATTTTTGGGCGAACTATCCCTTTAAGTGTGATTTTGCAAGCACAATCGTTTTGCATTTTGGTCTATGGATCTGCCTGAAGTGTACATATTGAGTAGACTCGCTCTCTCGGTCAAAATTAAGGGGTCAAGGGTCTGTCCAAATAAACTTCCCTCGACTTTCGACGAAGTTGGACGCAATTTAAAATTGAGGCGGGGATTCCCCCAAAGGGGAAGTCCACAAGTGTAAAACGGAATTAAATACAGCTCGGTTTAATGGCATGGACAACTTGCTGTAGGTTTATTACCGCTGTAGGTTTATTACGGCCACACTAATGTTAAGTATGAAGAGCAGGAGATGCACACTTGCATTGGCTAAATATTTTTGTTGTGCAGACAGTATGTTCCTGACTCAAGTGTTCACAGGGAAATACTCACACACCTGTGCACTTGGTGGACCAGATTCCTCTCGAATCAGCAATAACTGACTCTGTCCCTCCACCAACACTTCTTTTTTATATCTTCCCCCTTCCAGAGAAGAAAAAGAGGACGAAGTCAAAAGACAAGAGAACAATTATAATGCTTCTAAACGGTTAAAATGACAGTCTTCGAAAAGGAGGCGAGAAAGAACAATGTTCTCACCCTCATGCGATTCAAGTGGAAGGTAACTTCCTGTGATGAATCTGTTTACCAGAGCAGATTTTCCACTGCGAAGGCTACCCAGAACCCCCTGCATGCGGCAGAAAGAATACAAATTTTAATCATCACTTCAAAAAAACTGAATATATAGCATCTGACATTGTTGAGATCTAATCTGAAACTCCAGAGGAGACACATTTGAGACCAAATTGAAATTATAGCAAAAGTCTTTATTTGTGCTCTTTTAATTTTGTTAAAGTTTAGAAACAAATTCAGATCTTTTTTTCTTTTTTCTTCCTACAGTCAAAGATGTATCCTTACACATCAGCGTGACAAAAATTCAAAATAAATCACGTTACATGTAGTTTCTATAGTAATTACTATAGATTATGCATAATTACATGCAACAAACCCTAAACCAAACCTAATCTTAACCCTATATAGTAAGTACATGTAATTAATTAATATTAATCAGTACTTAAATGTATAATTACACTGTAACAAGGACACTAAAATAAAGTGCAACCATCTTCTTTTTAGTGCTCTTAACCAACTGAAATATTGTTTTTATAGATGTATGCCTAAAAAAAATTTACTTGTTGTTTATATGCTTAAGGAATAAAAAAAACTGTTTAGGTTATCTCACCAATCGCAGTTCTGGAATAGCGCGAGTTAAGGTCCATTCCTGGCTATTGGCACATGATGCTGAAAAAAGAAAAGTCAAAGTTAAGTCTTAACTTCAAAACAATGAAGACAATTCCAGGGCATTCCTATGCAGTAGCTAAGATGTTTTGAGTGGCTATTAATGTGTTGCTAGCTATCCAGTTGAATGGCTTTTAATGTGTTGCTATGCAGTTGCTAGGGTCTTTTAAGTGGTTGCCCTAGTTAAAAGAGCCCGTCCCCAAGTTCAATATTTTATATTAAAAAAGATGCCCCCTTCTGACTGAAGTGGTGGGGTTAGTGTTACCAAATTCGGTACATATACTGATCTCAACAAACTGAACAACTTTCTAAATTACATTCATTAGCTCTGCCCAACAGGAGGTCAAATATTTTTGATTGAATGTTGATTTTTTTTTTTTTATATACATTTTTTTAATACTCCTCCAAGGCGATTCATGTGATCATCACCAAACTTTGTCAACATTAGGCCAAAACATTAAAGATGCTGAATTGCTAACATGTTTTTGATATCTCGAACAGAGTTGCCATGGTGTGGGATTAAATGAATAAAATTAAATGTATTATATCTCCATAAGCACATTGTCTCATTTAGATCACATTAAGGTTTGGTCATATTCTGATTTGAAGTGATTAGCAAGCAACCACTAATAAAAGTACAACAGAAAAATAGATGAATCAATCATACAACAAAAAAAGAGATGGAATATGTGCTGATTTATTAATGTCTCGGTACACTAGTGGAAAAAACGTATGCAAAAATGTATTTAAAATATATTTATTCATACTAAGTATACTACAAACCATTAACATATTTACTGAGACTTACTGATATAAATTTTATATTTAAAATTTACTTGGAGTACTTTATTGAACAATGCACATTTCTTAATATTAAGTCACAAATGTGTTTTAATATCACTATTAGTAAGAATAGTATGATCTCTGTATAATATCAGTCTTTAAATGCAAGATATTTAAAGTGTACATAAAGTATACTTGCAATAGTTCCACTTTAGCACAATCAAATATACTTAAGTATATCTTTAGTTGGACCTCAGCACTATTTCCGGATAACTAAAGTGCATTAAGGACAAAATTAGTTGTTCCAATTTAGCAGACTTTAAGTATACCAATTTAGTACATGAATGTGTGAATGTATTTGCAGTATACTTAGCATAAAATAAATGTAATTCAAATACATTTTGGCATATTTATTTTTCACTATGGGTGAGCCAGCTACTGAATTTGTTTTCTAAAAAAAGATCTCTCATATTGATCTACAGCTTAAATCCCCTCGTTCTGACCCTTGATGTCAGTGACGTGAAACTTCAGATGACTCACTTACAGGAAGAGCGAGTTTGACATGACCGAATGATCATACAGTGATCACAACATTCAGAACCTCCAAGCACTGAGCAGCAGAGTTAACAACATTATCACCTCCCTTCACGTCAAGCCACATTATCTAAAGTACAGGAGCAATGGTACTGTTGGTTTCTTACGCCAATCTGTGACCATTTAAACACAGATCATGCGTTGCCCTTTTGTTGCACATTTCTATTCTGCATCGATGTGAAATTTGATTGCACCTTCGCCTCGGATGACAGTTCATCTGGAGGTGTTATAAATCTCTGGTAATTCACAGGGCGTGAAGGACTGCAGGTGTATCCGAGCAGCAGAGAGCACCCACACCCCTCTCCGCTTTATATTGGAAGTCTTAGCACACTCTCACTATTTTTCACCAGCGGCTCAGACCCGGCACCCAGTGATAGACGGGCCTGTCACCTTGTTTTTTGTGTAGCTGCACAGCTGTGGGTGCATCAAGCGGCGGATGAGAGGCAAAAGATGCTTTTGTTAAGGGGGGAGGATCGGTGCGATACACCCTTGTGACCGGTGTGGACTGATTAAAGCAGCTCACGACGCACAGATGCAGGAGATCGGCGTACGATCTGAGTTGGCACTCATGCCGTTTGCAGTTTCCTCTCTCACACGCCACCCACGACACAAACGGAAGAGGTTTAACCCCCTCCGAATTCAGCGCAATTCTATGAGGTCATTGTACGGCGGGGCACATCAGGAGTCGAGCCAGTGCGGTTAGACAGTGTGATCCTTATGTGCCATATACAACACGCCACCCCCTCCATCTAAACGGACGCTCTATGTGACACATTCTGGTCTCTCTTTTTTTCAAAAGGACCCCTCCTCGCATACCCTCACTCCCATTCATTTCATGTGTGGCTCGTTCCCTCGCATAACACAGCCACACAACAGGCAACTCTCTCAGCCCTCCCTGTTGCCATGACAACCCCACCTCCAGCCGCTGCTTCTGTTCACTCGGAGAACACATACGTAAATATTTTGTGTGCGCATGCGTCGTGTGTGCAGACACATCAGACCTTTTGCTCGTAGCATTTTGACCACACACACACACCTATATCGAGTTCCACTTGTGCAATTATCAATCGCATCCTACAAAATAGGAAACCTAATTATCAAATCTATATTGTCGAGAAATACAGACGTTTGAAAAGAAGCCTTTGTTCAACAAGCTCCGCATATAAATTAGTTGAACTTGAAGGCATCTCTGCAAGATCATAGTCGATCATTTGAAGAAAAACAGACTTACTTTTGCTTGGGTGGATTTAAAATGCATGTGGCTAAATTTAAGCTCATCCATCCAATTGCCTGTTGATTCAGATACTGCTTTATGTCATTTAAAATGTTTTTTCACTACAGAAATCAGTGCTTTCCCTTCAGTTTAGAGTGCTAAAATTCATGGCTGGATATGGCTTTAAATGAAGAGACTGGTGATGAAAGAACTGAAGCTTCCGTGAAAGAATGAGACCAGAATACAGGAAGTGGGCGGAACATCAAAGATGGGATTAGGATGTTGGGCAAAATTATGCTGCCTGTGGCATGGGTATTATCAAATTTATTTCCCATTCCAATTTTTTCAGTGCAGAAACAGAAACAGTAGGGGGTGGTTGTAAATAAAAGACCAGTATGCTTTCAGCATCTTAACTCCACAACCCTAGGCATTAGAATTAATTACCAGAATTCCTTAAATGTGTGTACAGACTTAAACATGTCAATTTTTTTTAAATGAATGCAAACTAAAACATCAGGATTCTTCACTTTAAAGGAATAGTTCACCAAATAATAAAAACTGTCACCATTTCCTTAGACTCATTTCATTCCAAACATGTATGTCTTTCAATTTTCTGTGGTTCTCTTTTTTTTTTAAGACAAGAAAAGTCAATGGGGTCCAATGTTGTTTTGGACTTTCATTGCATAGACAAAAAAAGATAGTTAAAATATTTTTCACAAGAAGAACGCAAGTCATCCAGGTTTGGAATTACATGAAGGGTGAATAAATGATTAAACCATTTCAATGTTTGGGTGAACAATTCCTTTAATATAAACATAACATTTAGAAAACATTACGCATTCTTTATGCAAAGAATTCCTCATTTTCTAAATGTGCAAGCTACCTAGTGTGTCCCCTTCCCATTTTCAGAAACAATCCTGCTTCTACTTATCTGAGAGTTTTGAGTTGTGTATGGGTGAGAAAGCCATGTTCTCCTACCTTCCTCTTCACTGGATTCCCTCTGAATGGTGCTATAGACTGGGGTCACAATGGTTGCACTGGTTGCAACTGGAGTGCTCTTGGTAAAAATGCCACTAATAAATCTTAGCATCTTGCGGTCACGTGCTGAAGCCCCCTGGGACTGAGCTGTTCTAAAGTCAGATACCATTTGACCACCTTTGCACTTAAGGAGGTCCTCAGACAGACAATTCAAGTCGCTGTTGTCCAGGGTGCGACTCTTTCCTTTGCGTTGAGGCTTGGTAATCAAGGCGATAGGGGTCGGAAGAGATGTAGATCCTGCCTTTAATCTCTCGGCTCGAGGGCTTTGGGTTCGCATGGCTATGATGTCCCCTTCAGTGGGCCTCTTCATCCCAATAACCCCTTTGAGGTCGTCATCGCAAGTTTTCACCTCGCTTACAGCCCATGATGCCCGGAAAGATCCAGGAGTCGGGCTGGTTGGGGACTGAATCCTGGTCCGACTGTCCTTACGGTCAAGGCTCTTTGAGGAGGCATGGATGCTCTCTCTGGATTCCTTAACTTCACGACCACCGCCATGAGCTTTAAGGAGAGACACGGGACGCTGAGTCGCACGGACCGGGATGTCACCCAGATGTCTGGCTATATCTCGGGGAAAAGAGGTTTGGGACATCCCGGGGGATTCTCTGGCTCTTCCATTCTCTGTGGTGGGTGAGATCATTGATTTTTGTCTATCACCAGGGTGAACACCATCTGCAAAATGTGCCTTGTCCTCCCTTGGGCTTTGGAGTATTTCCTGTTCCACTGAGAATTTGACAGATTCTCCAGCTTCCAGCTCCACAGCCTCACCCATTTTCTGGCGTTCCTGGCCCTCATTATTGGATCCAGGGTGCTTGAGATGTTTCGCTCCATCAGCATCGTACACCGCTCCCTCCACAGCTGGCCTGGACTTCTCCAACTCATTTTCCTCAGTGGTTTCTACCTTCACCAAGGTGAGGGAGATAAGGTAGGTGGTTTTTGACTGTGACGTCCCGCTTCGGTTCATGTGGTCCAGAATTTCTCAGCAGATCAAGGACAGAAAATTAATCAAATAATCTTGTTATTCACTTGTTCAATGGCTTCCACAGCAGGAAAAAAAAAATCACGGAATTCATAGAAAAAAAAAGACAGTTCAAGCGAGTGTGTCAAAAAGAAGTAAACCGTGACCTTGTTTCCTAAAGTGGGAAAAAAAATTAGCTAATGTCCTTTGTGCTCTTTCACACCATGTTTCTTCCCAGACTTCGTATTGCTGTTCTCTGGTCCTCTCACACCTATTTTAAGCATGCAGACATGTGCCCAGCTCTCCACACCTGCATGAAAAGCATTCTCACGAGTCCATTGACTACATTCAACAAGAGGCAGATTCAAAGGCAAAAATGACAATGCACAAGATGGAAACAGGATCGAAAATTCCTTCAAGGATGACAAAGAGTAAAATTACATCTGTGAGACATGCAGAGCTGTTAACCTCAGATCAAGGCACATCGTTTCACCAACCTGCTCCACAGCGTGTGGAGGAGACGCTGACAGACTGAAGAGTCGAACTGAGGAGTCAGTCTACATGCCACATGGATCGGTGGAAACGTTTACAGCAAGTCCACAGAGAGAGATCCTAGTGTCCCTAAACAGAGTCTATCCATCACGCCTCCGGTGATCGGTGCGTCAAGCAGTCGGGGATGTCAATAATGCAAACGCGCGAGACAATCATGCTTCATTCTAGAGAAGAAGGTGCATCTCACGCTAAGGGTTTCGACGAGTCACGCATCATGAACAAGGGTCTCTCAGATCTCTCCAGTGGAAGGTCTTCTTCAAACCCACGCAGAACGGCACCGTGCAGGAATACCCTGCTTCTCTCTCCATCTCCTGCTTCTCTCTCTCTCTCTCTCTCTCTCTCTCTGCCCTTGTCACCAGCCAGACAGCTCCCAGCCCCTGCTTTCCACAGCCTGCTACCCCCTCCTCTCATTCTCCCTCCCTCCCTCCCTCGCCTTCTCCCTCTCTTTTCTCTCGCTCGCACGCTCTCTCCTGCTTAAAAAGCGAGAATCAGTGATGTGTTGAGGAATAAAGACAGACTGTAAAGCTTGCAAGGTTCTGACAAGGAAAAGAGGTCAACGCAGCACAAGAAAAACACAAATATGAGTGGTTATGTGCAAAGCTAATCAAGACTGACACATCAATGAGGCAAATTTTGCACTCGATACAGCGCTGTATCAGGCAGCAATGTGCCACATATCACAGTCACAGTCAGTACAGTGATTCAAGAGCCGCCGTGTCCCCCACCTTTCCTGTCCTAGACACTGAGCTTGCTTGTTACCAAGGTATTCCGAGGCTAAACTCCTCCTCCTTCATGCACTGATTCCATCTAGTCTCCCGTTCGCTATCTCCATATCTAAACCCCTGCTATGTGTACCAACTGTCCTTGCAAAGGTGTGTATGAATGAGTAGGTGATTGAGTGAGGGCATGCAATATTATTGACAATTTATTGATTGATCTGTTCAAATGTGCTTGATTGGAGTCAATACTACACTCGAATTCATTCAATAACTGGGAAAAAAAAAATCAATGTGTCCTACACAAAACACAAGACTCTCTCTCTCTATATATATATATACAGTATGTGTGTGTGTGTGTATATATATATATATATATATATCACAAAAAATTATCTTGTAAAGGGAGGAGTTTAATGTTTTTTATGTTAATTAGCAGTCATATAGAGTTCACAAATCAATAATATATTACATTGATTGCTATCAATCATGAAGACAGGTGCCATGCAAAACACAATTCAGCAACATTTAGGAAGAGGGCATGCAGTTACTTGTATGTGAACGTCTCTCATTTGTTGTTCTTTTTATTGATTTGCTACTTTATTGCATATAAAGAAGATTTTAGTGACTATTACTATTGCTCATACTTAAGTTCAAGAGTCAGTTCACTCGAAATGTTTAATTCCATCATCATTTACTCACCTTCATGTCCTTCCAAACATTACTTTCTTCTGTGGAACACAAAATTATATATTTTGAAGAACATTTGGAACCAAACATCATAGAACTCATTTCAGCATATGATTTTTTTTTTTTTTTTTATATATCTTATTTTTTGTTCCACAGAAAAGCAAAATGCATACAGGTTTGGAATGGAATGAGTAAATGATGACAGAAATTACCTTAGCTACCAACCAGAAAACCCTAGTAACCACATAGCAACACCCTGGCAACCACAGGCAAGCGCCACTCATATTTTTATCAGAAAATGCAAAGCTTTAGTTTATTTATATAGTATATATTCTAATATTTCATGGTAGACATTCCTTGGACTCTTTCTTGGAGAACTCGCACTCATAAATATATTTTCCCCTTTCTCTCTCTCCCCTACATCGCTGTCACTCCGCCTGTCTCCCACTCTCCTGGCTCCCTGCAGTAATCAACATTTAAATGTGTCAGTCCTATTCGCAAATCCCAATGCTCAGAAGCCAACAGCAATGACTTCCCCTTTACAGTTTCCTTCACTTTTATTTTATTCCCATCAAGCATCATTTGAATCATCACATGACTATGTGGGCTAAATTAATATATTCAAAGATCATCCATACTATTTCATCTTGTCTGTTCTGCAACTTTGTTTACAGAATATTATTATAGATGCAGGTTAATGCAAGTGTGAACAACCTTCTCCAGGAAAATGATCAAATGTGTGAAAAAAAATCAGAGCAATATCTAGGGACTGCAATACCATAGAAACAAGAAATCCATATAATAAGCATCCAGAATGCCATAGCAATCATCCAGAATACCCTAGCAATCATCCAGAATACCCTAGCATCATTGTGGAAAGTTTTGCATGGGTAAGTACCATACAAATCTTGTTTCATTTTGGTTTCGGTTTAAAGAGACAAAATGTCGGTGAGATTATGCCGATTGATTGCATCTTCATATTGAGCTGAAACCTAGAGTGACGGATGCATTAACGCTCACAAGAGGAAGTGTGAGGAGGAAGTAAATTATAAGGAGCATCGACAAACACTATATTAAAGATGCATTAGTTTCTGTTCCAACCTAAAAACATGCACTGCGCGGATGTTTACCGCTAACACGATTTATAAATGTTGCATCTTAAAATAACTGCTTAAACTTTACAGCCGGCTCATTTGGCTAGAGCTTCAATGGATTGCAAGATTATTTAAAGTCAAACAAAGAAAAGCGGAATCTTCTGGAAAACAAAAAATAATGGAGTCAGATAAGGAGAGTAAGAGTATAGCACTGTAGACAGGTGGAGACTGACTGAGATGAAGAGGATGTGGCTTTCGTGGGCAGCAAGACAGCGTCAGACAGGAAACGGACCAGCATTTCGTGTTCAAAAGCCTGCCACCATGACGACGTCTCTAAGATGGTGCTAATGTTTCAACCTGGGCCTCTTTAAACTAACATCCACCATTCTGATTCAACATCCAGACTGTAGTAACAGTTCATCATCACAGTCTAATGGTGGAGCATGTGCATTTGCAGACGTCCTGCTGGTTATATAATCCAATTTAGCACGAGTTAAAGCATTTATATTCCTTTTTATATGTCTGCCTTCTCTAAAATATACAGTTGGGACATTTTAGAATTTGATATTATTTTAAAACTCAAGATAATGCGCATAATACTGCAAAAATGGAACAATCATTAGCAGTCAAACTATGTAAAAAAAGCCCAATTCCTTGATTTTTTTTTTCTCACGCAAGGAGCTGTGATTAACTCATTTCCAGAATGATTAGTAAACTTGTTCTTCTCTGAGAATTATTTAGATATGCCTTTCTATCAACATAGATGTTCAACTCGAACAACATGCTGTTTACGTGCAAGTCAGTCTCCTCGGTAAGTAAAGGACCCCTAAGGACCTGAAGTAAACATCACACTTTGCAAAATGATACGGGAATCTATAAGCAAGTTTTCTAGGGGACAAAATAAACACACACATGATATTTCTGAGACTTTTCCAATTAACTCAGGCTCACCTTGTATGCTGTGAAGGAAAACCTTTAGTCCTATCTTGAGCTGCTGGTCCTCAACCCTCTCCAGCTGTTTGAGAAATTTGTTTAGAGTTTTCTGCAAGCTTTCATGTCTTCTCACCTCAGCTCTAATTGCAGTCGAGTTAACAACTTTATTTGTGCTATTCATATTTAGACCAATGTGACTGCTTAAAACGCATGGAGTTTCTCCTGTAACCCATCAGCATTTCCTGCCCGTTCTTTCATGTCAATGTCACGAACAGCAGCAAAACGTTGTTCAAACTCTAAAGCATGCAGCTCAGAGCAGAAGTAGTTTTGCTTGCACGAATTTCCTCTCTCTCTCTCTCTCTCTCTCCCTCTCTCTCTCTCTTTCTATACGAAATCACTTCCTGATTTTTTAAAAGTGTCACCATCTCATAGGCTGCTCTCTCACAAACAGGATTTTGTGGTAAATTCAAGACAACCGTTTCAAAAAATAGGGTTTCAAAAAGGCAGCCTCAAATGTTTTATCATTTTTAGAGCTGGAATGGTAAAACCTCAGCACTGATAATGAGAAATAAATACATTATGAGGAAACTGGGGCTAGTTGTCACATGCTGTTTGACAGACAAGTGAATTTTTCATAAATGTCACATTTTGTCACATTAATACTGGGGGCAAAAAGAAGTAATTTCATACAATTAATTAAGTATAATAAATGTTATCCTAATAATGCTTAGATTTTTATTTATTTATTTTGATTTCATATTACAGGATTTTTAATATACGGTTCTCATTGAGTGTCAACATGTGTTTATGTTGTAACAAATTCTTTAATGTATGTGCCTAAACATAAATTGACATTCAAAAATAAACCTATCCTGAGAGATATTGACTGAACTGGGAAGTGTGACAATTAGTCTCAGCCTCCCCCATACAGTTCCATAAAATATTAAGATATTTGGCATTTACGGGAATTTGTTGCACGAGATGAGAATACATACATAAACAAAAATGTCGTAGTGTCTAGTTCAGGCCTTCATAGTGTCTGATGTAGAAAGGGCCTATCTTCATCATCAGTCCTCAATGCAGCATCCTGTGTCTCACAAGCCCGTGACGATAGAGGGCGGGGCGAAGAGTGACGTTGTTTGTTGCTACTCTGCTCAGCCAATGAAGCTCAAGCAGCACGCACGTGACGCTTCAGCGCTGGTTTAAATATCAGTCCACAAGGTTCAGTATTTACTATAATCATTAAATCAGCGCCCTCTTAATATTACATTAGAAACAGTAATATTCAGAAGCGTTATTAAACAAATTCACGTTAAACATGAAAATGATAGCTTTGTGTATTAGAAAATACTTGCCTTTCATGAAGCACGCATGTTTGCAGACAGGTGAGCAAATGTGCTATAAAATCGTCCCTGATCATGTCTCTTCTTAATATGCTTAAGGTTTTCAATTAAATGTCTTTAACTGAGCATGTTGGCCGCTCTAGGCTAATTAACTTGGAACTACAGTATGAAAACATGCGCTTTTGCTATCGTTTGCTATCGCGAGATTTAATGATAATTTAGTGGGATGATAATTTCGTGCTTAAAATATTAGAAAATAATAATGTAATTAATAATTTATTTAATAGCTTAATTGTGTGATATAAAACATTGATATAAATGACAATTACATTATAGACACTTCCTTGATTTAAAAAGATGTTAAGATTAGAAAGGGAAGAAAGAGTTTTTTACACTCTCGCTGTTGTTTGTAAAAATCTTAATATAGCAGGTTTTATTTCAATAAAAAAATTATGTTTAAATTGTATGCTTTGGACATTCCTACAAACAAAGCACATGAGTGAAAGTTCTGCCGCTAGAGGGTCTGCGGCTCCGGTTGACGTCACCGGCTAGCTCAGCCCAGGTGATGGGAACCATAGACAGGATGGGAACCGATTTCCGCGAATCAGTTCTTTTGAAAAGTCATTTCGAAGAATCAATTAGAAACGATTCAGTGATTCATTTCTTTCATGACCCAAATTCGTCATCATCACGTTGACGTTAATTCCAAAAACGTTTATGTTTTTTTTTACGTTTCATTTGAGGTTCATTAACAAGGCTATCTATTGTGAATTCATGTGTCTTAGTTTGTTGCAGCCGTGATTCATCTCATGAAACATAGTTATTTATTATAACCAAAAAAAAAAAAAAAATGTACATTGGCATTAAACAAGATTCATTCAGTTGCTGACTGAATGATTCAGTTCAGTCGGTGTTGTGAACCGGTTTCATTGATTCGACTGAAATGAACGATTCGTTCACGAATCGGACATCGCTAATGCTCACCACAAGAGAAGAAGAGCAGTTTATAGCATACTCACATCAGCGAAAACAACATCAGCAGCACATCATTTCATCTCACCGGTAAATGCCTGAAGATTCAACATGGTTTGCGGAGGATTTACGTGCTCGAAAAACGCCCTCTGTTCGCTAAATGTAGTTTATATGGTGAGTCGCACGTACATGAATATATAGCTCAGTTAGCCTGTTAGCAACGGCTAATCCTGGAAAAAAATACTTAACATTTAGTTCTACATTTATACTGGATATAAGGCGTGTTATGGACTTTTTTCCTTAATATTTACTCTCTTGGTCTCTATTATTGCTTGGTCGTTGGTGAGGTCTTTTATTTATTGCTAACAATAACGTTAACGTTAGATGAATCAGCTAGCTAACGTTACTTTTCGTCATAGGCTGTAACTTACTAGTTAAATAAAATCTTGTTTTGCTGTGATAGTGAAAGAAAACATCGGTTTTATATGTTAATATTAAGATTTTTTTGTAGTTTGTTTTTTGTAGGCTCTCCTTAATGATGTTTCGCCATCCAGTGTTGCATAATCGTCCCTATGTTTGTGTAATCTATTTTTCATTAACTCGTTTTGTTTACTTTATGGATAAAGTGTATTTTTGAGTTATATAAAATATTTGTGTATTTATGTCTATTTCACGACTGATTAGCCTGATAGCTCTGAAAGACTTTGGTCTGGCAGCTTCATGCATGTATCTGTCAAAACTCAAATGCCATTTCAGATTCTGTTGATTTAATGTTCATGCTTGCTTAATATGATACACACAGTACTGAGTCACCGATCACGTATCTACAATGCCTCTGACTCACATGTGTGATGACAATACTGGGTTAAGATCACAGTGGCACAGTCACACTCACACTCAGCCAAAAATAAAGGACTTTGCATTCAGCCAGAGCTGTAAATGAGAAGTGCTAAATGACTTTGGGTGGTGTAGTGTAGTGGTTCAAGATCTGTGCTAGTAACCCAAAGGTTAAAACCCTTTAAGGTAAAGACACTTAACCTCAGGTTACTTCACAGGGGCTGCTTTTGGTTTAAGTGTGCTGTACGTCAAGGTTTTTTAGTCTTTTAGATGTCACAGAGCCCCAGATATGATCAGCCTTGTGCTAGGGACCCCATTCTAAATTTTAAAAGATAGCTATATATTTTCATGTATAAAGAACCAATTTATACTGTGAAGTTGTTGGGGTTTTTTTTGTAAAAATGTGTAAAATAGCCTATTATTTATGACAAATATTATTGTTACATTATAAAAAAATTCTATTCACTATAGTACTGTACTGTACTGTTAGATCATTTACATTTCTCTCTATCTTTACATTTTTGTTTGTTTGTTTCACTAATTTATTTTATATATATTTTTGGATTAATTTGTTGTTTTACGTTTTATATATTTTTGTTCCTAGCAGACCAAATTTATAGTATGAAAAATTAATATTATAAACATGCAAAATATTATTTTGACTAATTCATGTCTGTTATGTAACATTATTACATTTATTTCTACTCACTATAGTGCTGTGCTGTTAAATTATTTATATTTTGTTCTTTCTTTTGTTCTTATTTCTTTCCTTTCTTTAAATTTATTTATTTAGTTTGTTTTACTAATTTTTTTAAATCTTATTTTTATTTATTAATTAATTTTTTTTACATTATATGATCTCTATTTTTTTTTCTACAGACCCCCTTGTATTCCCTAGCAGACCCAATTTATACTGTGAAAATTAATATTATAAACATGTAAAATATTATTTTGACTATTTAATTTCTATGACTATTCTTTGACTATTTCATTTATTTTTTGACTAATTTATTTATTTTGTTTAATCTCTTATTTTTATTTATCAATTAATTAATTTTTTTACATTTGATCTCAAAGATTTTCCCATGGACCCCGTAGTATTCCCTAGCAGACCCAATTTATACTGTTACAAATTTATATTATGTATGTGTTTTATTATTTGGAAAATATTTAGAATATAATTTCCATTGTTACATTTACATGTTCTCGACTCGTAGTACTGTACTGTTAGATTTTACTTAATGTATTTATTAATATTTACTTTATTTATTTGTTTAATCTTATTTTCATTTATTTTTTTACAGTTTTACTCTTAAGTTTTCCACGGGCTCCCTAGAATACCATTGTGGACCCCGGTTTGAAAACCCTTCTGTACTTTACAATGAAGTAAAATCATTCATTAAATATGCAGTTTGCACAGAAGCCATCACTCAGACCATTTTGTGGTGTATTTGACTTGGTTTTGGTTCACAATGTTCTCCATAATGTCATAATCGTACCCCTCATGCTGGCATTTAAGGAAGGGACTGTGTGTACACTGTGTACATTGTTCGGCATTGGGTTTGGCCCGTGATGTGCTGCCCATGTGCTGCTGTTTGGTAAATATGTTGCTCTCTGGACCTGCAATCTTGAACCTGCTGCCCTTTGCTTTGGGTTTTATAGATTCCAGGCAAACCCTTGAACTGTAGATTGACACTAGTCGCAGTTTAGCTTGTAGAAATGAAGTGAAGTAGAAATGCTTACTTTAGAAGCGTAACAACATTTGACTTGTTTCATGTTGCTGTCACAGTAGTTGTAATGAATTGAAACACCATATTAGGTAGTCTGAGGCATACAAAACTGTAGACATCACTTAAAGTCAACATGAAGTCAACTTTGACCATATTTACTGGTCTGATTGTGAATGCATTATCGGAGCATTACGGAGTAAAACATTTGTCATCTTAATTTTTTTAATCCTCCTCTCCAACTACCTGTCATATGGAGACCACGCCCAGCTTGCATTCGGTTAACATGATAATATGGTGCTGGTATTCATGACTACATTATCTGTGGACAAAAAGCATTTTTTTTCCATTGATGACCATTCATAAGTTGCCATCAGTTCTTGCCAAATAATTTTTGCAAGCAACAAATGAATTTATTTTGTCTTGCCAGTGTACATTTTTATTTATTTATTTGGTTATTCTTTTTGTTTGGTCTGGTTTTATTTATTATTTTTAATCAATTGTAGGTTAACCTTTTAAAGGTGCAGTGTGTGATTTCTAGCGGTATCTAGTGGTGAGGTTACGAATTGCAACCACCAGAAGTTACGGTGGCCGACAGGACGTCGTCGTCTGAGACAGCAGAGAGTAGGCAGTTCAGTTTCTTTTCAAAGATAAATGAAGAAATTATGTTTACTTTATTATTCAGTAAAACGATATGTTGTTGTGAATATAATTGTTACTTGTTCATCATTGTGTTAGTGTTTTATTCGCTAGCTTCTTTGCATGAAGAACAACATGCATGACGAAATGCGTTTGTCCGTTTAGGGCCACTGTAGAAACATGTCGGCACAAAATGGCGCATTTCAATGTAAGAGGACCCGCGGTGTATGTAGATAGAAATAGCTCATATACAAACATAACGGTTCATTATGTAAGGTCTTTATACACCACTGAAAACATAGTTATGTGTATTATATTGCATTTCTGTCTACAGATCCTCCTAAATATTACACAATGCACTTTTAACTTACAATTGTGAGTTAAATTAAAAATGTATAAAAAATGAAATAAATTAACTGAATTAAAATGAAAGTTAATTGTAAAACACTTATATGTCTTGCCAGTGTACTATTTTTATTGTACTTTGTTTTGTTTTGTTTAATTAAATTTTTGTTTTATTTAAAAAATCAAATCTATGGATAAAATCAAAAATCAAAATGTCACATTATGGAAGTAAAATGGGTTTTGAATGCCATTTCATGTTGACTTTAAGCGCAATATAGTGTTATTTCTGACATTGTAAATGGTTTGTACTGTTGTGACGTGTTTCTGATTGGTCTCTTGTTTCATCCTCAGCTGGTGGGTCTTCTGTTGATTGTCGTAGCAGCATGGGGCAAAGGCTTTGGCATCGTCTCCAGCATCCACATCATTGGCGGCGTGATTGCCGTGGGCTTCTTTCTGCTTCTGATCTCCATTGTGGGGCTCATTGGAGCCGTCCACCATCACCAAGTCATGCTTTTCTTTGTATCCTTTAGTAACCTTGTACTGCGTGCTTTTTGTAGTTCTATGCCCATAAAAATGGTGTTAGAATTGTAAATATTTTAATAGTTCTCCCATCCGAATGTTAAGTCCTTGACCACAAATGCTTTTTTTACAGTACATGGTAATTCTCTTCATCGTCTTCCTCTTCCAGTTTGGAGTTTCCTGTTCTTGCCTGGCCATGAACCAGGGTCAGCAGGTAGGCCTAATTCATTTTAAAGCACACTTGTTGTTTTTGCACAATTGTTTGTTGAGAAACTGAGAGTGATTCATGGTTTTTGTCATGTCCCATTACCAAAACAGGAGAAGCTGCTGAACTCGTCCTGGAGAATAATGAGTAACGATACAAGGATAAGTCTTGAGAAAAAACTGGACTGCTGTGGCCTGTTCAACAACACTCTTCACCAGACAGATTTTGTGTCTGACTTAAACCTCTGTGATTCCGTAAGAATACCTCCTTTGTCTTCTTCTTTTTTGTCTTTCTACCACTTTTTTGGATAGATAAAGTTGAGAGAGGACAGGATTTTGAGAAAAGGGAGATGCGATGAGCATGAGTCACAAAAAAAAAGTCATCTGATCTTAAGTCATGTCAGAAAGATTGTATTTACGAGTTGAATGCACATGAACGCCATCACAATGTCGTTAATACGAGTGGGAAGCTCAGGATTTTCTTGTTTTCTAAGTTGATTCTTAGCAAAAAGCACTTTGTTCTTTCAAAATATGTGCTTATTAATGTGTAATTACTTCTACCAACTAATCAAGTATTCTCGTAAGTGTAGAATCTGCCATTTAGAATACATACGACTGAGTCGCTCGAATGGCGGCAGCCATGTTGCGCCTCCATCTTGAAAATACATTAGCCAAAGAGGGACATACCTGGAAATTCAAGCTTGGCCTTTCGCGTTTTTGCACTCAGTGGCACCGTGACGAATGCGAGGGGGAGATTACTCGCGACTGCCGGCAGATTTGAAATAATACGGCCACCGTAGGAGTTAAAACGCCCTCGGAATGGGAGGGGCTAGAAAGTAATGTTCAGTTGGTAGTCATAAACAATTTCACCGCTAGATGGGAGAAAATCCTACACAGTGTAGCTTTAAGCACCGATGTTTACAAGTTGGGGGTGGGTCAGTGAGAAACATGGCAGAATGCCACAATACTTAGAGAGAGTTCACCCAAAAATGAAAATTATCCCATGATTTACTCACCCTCAAGTCTCCTTAGGTGTATATGACTTTCTACTTTCAGACAAACACAATTGGAGTTATATATATAAAAAAAACTTTGCTCTTCCAAGCTTTATAATGGTAGAGAATGGCGCTCCTGATTTTGAAATCCAAAAAAGTGCATCCATCCATCATAAAAGTAATCCATACGGCACCAAGGGGTTAATAAAGGCCCTCTGATGCGAAACGGTGCGTTTTTGTAAGCAAAATATGCATATTTAAAACTTTATAAACTAAAATAACTAGCTTCCTGCAGATGGCCTACGCTAGTCGACTTGCGCTAAAAGAGTAACTTCTGATGCGATGTATGACATAGGAGTAGCGTAAGCTTTGACGCCGTTCAAACAAATAGGGCTGGGCAACAAAGTCAAGCATATATTAAAATCCTCTGATATTAATCTTAAAAAATTCTCGTTTTAGACTTCTAACTCGTGGCCGGTGTTTTGTTTTGCTCTATCCTCTGCGCTTCTGCATTCATCCATGCATCATGTCAGAGGTTACTCTTTTGGCGTAAGTCTATTTGAGGAGGCCATCTGCCGGAAGCTAGTTATTTTAGTTTATAAAAAACTTTACAAAAACTTTTTGTACGTTTATTTTTCTTACAAAAACGTTTCACTTCAGAAGGCCTTTATTAAGAAAGTCATATACACCTCGGATGGCTTGCGGGTCAGTAAATCATGGGATCATTTTTGGGTGAACTAACCCTAAAGGTATTTAGCGTTGATATTGTCAGGCTTTTCTATTTACAACGAAGTAAGCAAGAGTTAACTGCATAAAATATGAGAACATTGTAATATAACAACAAAATATGCTAACGATAAAGTTTACAGTGGCTTCATAAATTAATTAAAAACATAAAAAAGCAAAACACATCTGATGCACATTCTTGTTCTTTATTTTCTCGAAGTATAGAGTTAAAAACCTTACTGTATTTTTGTGTAGTCAATTAAGTGTACACCGCCATCTTACTCCGACAGAAATGACTTGAACGCACCTGGCGTCGTAAACACGACTTCCCGCCTCGTAAATATGAACTTCCCATGAGGACTTGAACGCACCATTATTCTAGCGAAGAACTGTCACTTAAGCCCAAAGTATACTTTGGGTTTCGGCGTTCTGCGACGCTCCACGTGACATCATTTTCGTCATTGTGATGTACTGTGCAGTAGCCGAAAAAGAGCGCGGTACAAATAGTGATACAAAACAGTAAACACAACCTTATCCTCCATAATCCTTTTGGTTCTTGTTCTAAACTTGTGAAGGATCCGCTACTTTACTTCTATCCATCCTTACACGACTCTGCCGTCTGGTAGAGTATAAAAAAGCAATTGTACTTCGCATACGTGTAGAACTTGTGCGTCCCTGCTCATCCGTGGTTGAGTAAACTGTGTGGACACAAGACAGAGCAGAATGCGGAAAATGAAGTGAACCCGGGCCTTTAGACAGGATAGAAATGGTCTGACCCAACAGTTAAAGGGTCCAACTACTGTTTTGTTTTTGTTTTTTTGTTCTGAGATGAACAGTGAATGGACCATTTATATGTGATGATGACCTGTAGCCTGGATGATGGATGTTGAGGTAACCAAATGTGAAAAATGAGAGAAGAACACCCTGCTTTCTTTTCCCGCAGCCATGTGTAGGAAAGAAATCCTGCCTCACCTGCGGTGAAAAGATGCTCCAACATTCATCAGAAGCTCTGAAGATCCTGGGAGGAGTCGGCCTCTTTTTCAGCTTCACAGAGGTTAGTTCAGATCACATGCTGTGTGGGCCGCATGTGAATGCCACAGAAAACTGGAGATCTGGACTTCTTTTGTATCCTGTTTTTCCGAGGTCTGGGCATGTTAGTTAGAGAATAAAGCTTGTTGAAATAAATAGTTATTGATCATAAGTAAGTTGTAATTAAGAAAGTGGCATCCTACAAAAAAATCATTAGAAGGGTAAAATACTGTACATAAAAAGTATCAATTACACATCTAAATTCTAAAGCTCATCCTTCATTCTTCATTTTAGTTTATTTTCTATTTTTATTTCAGTTTTAGATTTTTTTTTCTTGTAATTTAATTGTATCTCAACTTTATTTTATTTCAGTAAGTTGCCAAGGTTTCGTTTAAGTTAATGCTACTCATCTAATATTTGTTTTATTTTGCTTCAGCTTTATTTTTACTAAAATATTATTAAACATTATTTTTATCTTTATATTTATTTTATAACAATTAACAAAATTGTTTCTTTATTTCTAATAACACATTTTTTAAATAGTTTTAGTTAATACTAACACACAAACATACTAACAAACATATTAACTAAAACTATAAAAATAAATGTGTGTGTATATACAGGTGTGTATATGTGTGTGGGTGTATATATATATATATATACACATACATACATACACACACATATATTTAAATAATGTTAGAATATATATATAATGTTACTGAATATATATATTTATTGAACATTGAACACTGATCTCTTTATAATATTTCTGATATATAAATAAGTCACTTCCAGTCATGCATTTGTGTTAATTTGTCTGTAATGATAAAATCATTTTATCACATTGACTTTTTCTCATTATAGTTACATATTATACTCTAGTACTGTACTTATAATATTTTGTCCCCCTTTTTTCCTCAGATCTTAGGAGTTTGGCTGGCCATGCGCTACAGGAACCAAAAGGACCCGAGAGCGAACCCCAGTGCTTTCTTATAGTCTCTCAGACCGTCTGTCCTAAACTACGTTTAGTGTAGTCCAGCTATTCCAGTTCCCTTTTGCACAGGTAGAGTGGAGCGCACCAAGAGACATTGCAAGCATTATACACAGAACACAACCGCAGATCCCCGACACCGCGTTCAGATCACACGAGCTAACGCACCACACTCCACATACAAACACATCCATTTTGATGATAAATCTGACCCATTTTCCACACAAGGTCTGCAGAGGGCTAATTTAAACCAGCAGGAGGAGGGGTCATGTATGATAGGATGCTCGTTCTGGCACTCCCCCCCCATCCTTGATGTGAGAAGCTCTTCCTGTTCTGTGTATGCAAATCGAAAATCTGCAATGTAAAAGCCATCGATGTTCATAGCCTCAGAATAGTTTCCTGTGACATGGTCAGCTCACTTATGGACACATAACCAGGTATGTAGTGCTGAAAGTTATCCCACATAAACTATATTAATGTTTAGTATCAGTCAGGGTGAAATTCTGTCGCGTATCTCCCAGGAAAACAGCATCCAGGTCTGCCTTGAATGAGTGCAGACCTGATGAACACCGGTGTTTTGTGCAATGCTTTATGGAATCCGTCTCAATGAGGTGACCTGTCCAGCCAATGGGGTGTTAGTTTAGGAATTAGACGTAGAACGTGAATATTTAAAAAGTAAAATTGAAAACTTGTGTAACTGAGCCATGTGAATAGGAGGATTTACCCTGCCGACGGACTGCAGCCTTCCTGTTGTACATAGTCTTTACAGTGACAGGGTCGACGTTCACTGATTTACCGCTTCTTTTCCATCCTTATTTAAAACACAGAGACCCTACCGCCTCAACCGGGTCTCGCTGTTCTCACTGGACTTTTTAAGTTCTCCATTTCCTTTGAAGCTTAGTATTACTCAAAGATATAATGTTTTAAAATCGTATGCATTGTTTTGTGGATGTTTGTGTTGAAATAATCTCGGCGTGCCATCTATTTGCAATCATATATCGCTTCTTTTTTTAAAAGTACTAACCGCACTAGGTCCATAATTCTAGCACTGAATAATGTGCCATTTCAATTCATTCAATTCAATTCTATTTTGTGTTTTGCCAAATCTCTTTCTCTCTCTCGTTTTTTTGTTGCGTTTCTAATTTTTTCTTGTTTTGCGCTAAAAGTGTTAAGTTGCCATTTAATTTGTGTGTTTTTTTTTGCAATGTTGAACATTGTTATTGAAGTAGATAGATCATTTGAAATAGCTTATGCGCACATGCATATGTAGATTCCATATGTCCAATATGTTCTGTGTTAATTTGCTTACTCATATTAATAGAGGAACATATTGGCTAATACTCAGTCTTAACCACTTTGGTTTCCACCCCGCATGATCGAGAAAATGGGAACACTGAACCATCACTCAGCACAGCTCAAATGTGTTCTGCTTCACTTGGTCTCATGGTATTATGAGTGATTCACTGATGAATTTTGAAGAGGTGAAATCAATGTCTGTGCTATAATAGTTATTTATTGCCATTGTGAGAAGGCCACAGTACCCGACTCAGTGAGCTGTAAGCACCCTTTTCCCTGGATTTGCCTTGTATTTTTGAAACTGACTTTTCCAATTAAATATTCTAAGATCAATACCTGTGCAATTCTTTTTTCTTCTTCTTCATGCATTCATCTTGAGTTGTGTTTCTCAACTGGTTTTGCTTCCAAACCCGAGATTTTACATTGACCAGTTGGCGACCCAACATAATACCAAACCTGTATTTCAGGGCCATTTAAGGCCCTTTAAACGTCTTAAATTCAGTTGTATCAAATTTAAATGGCCTTTATGTAATCATTTTCATGTATTAATCACCTCTTAGTTGTCGATGTGTGAACAGCTTGTAACTAAACAAGACTTACATGATTTTTATGTGAAGAAAATCCAAAGGACGTGAAGTTTACACTCCCGAGAGCCTCCGTTTTACGACATATGAAACGAATGCTTATACAATGTTCAGGATAATGCCGAAAAAGCTATTCTGTACTATCATGTCAATGTGTCATGCAAAGAAAAGATATTCATTCAAACTATAGTCTCACATTGCCAGATCTACATAGTCTATCTATAGATACTTTACAGTATAACCAAACTACTATAACAGTGTAATTTTTAATTAACTTAACCGTCGACATAATGCCTGTGAATCGCAGAGCTGGTGTGCAAACATCCACATCTCTATGATCATTTAACTGCTATTTTCTCACCGATATCGCTTTTGTTGAGGTTGAGAGAAAAGCGTGCAGAACGTAGTTACACATTCATCTAAACTTCGCTCTCAGCAGTGTGGACGGCGTATATTGCTGCAAAGGTATTTTCAAATTCTTTTACTTAAGCGAATAACGAAAAATAAATTTGCCGTGAGTATATTAGGGCATTGAATCACGCCGCTGGCAAAACCAGCAATGCAGATTTGAGAGGTGTCGCCCCGACAAATCTCGCGAGAATCACGACTTGCTTTACGGCACGACGTCACATACATCAACAACATGTGAAGCAGCCTCTATGGAAGACACTAGCACGCATTTCAGACGTGAATCATGGCAGAGTCAACGGAGAAAGTGAAGAAAACGCGGTCGAAAGAGTTCAGAGATGGCTCTGGCGAGTGGTATTTACGACAGTACTCCACAGCGACTCTAGGGGTCGCTGTTTGACAAAAATGGAAACTGCATAGTGTGCCTTTAAAATCTGAAATATCTTAAGTGGTATAAGAAATGTCTTAATTATGAATTCAAGAGATCTTAAATTTAGAGACAGAAAAACAGAAATCGTGATATGGCTTAATGTGATTATTAAAGGAACCGTATGTAAGATTGTGGCCAAAACTGGTACTGCAATCACTTTCAAATTACTGTAGAGTGGCGTATCCCCTCCCCCTCCCCCTCCCCCTCCCCCTCCCCCTCCCTCTCCCCCCTGACTCGAGGTTGCCAGATAGGCTGCAGGATCCAGCAGGAACGTAGGCTGCTACAAGGAGCTTCCAATGGCAAGTGACGAGTCCTACACAGTAAGTTTTTTTTCGGGTTTTGTCACAACGTATTTCGGATTCATAATGAGGTCTTTTAGGTTTCGTAACGTTAGACATTTTTTATCTGACACGTTTGTAGCTGCAGCTGTGGTAACTAGAGCAGAGCTGGCAACCTGGCTGCCGAAACACTACTGACTTCGTGATTGGTAGATAGGTGGAGGGTGGAGCATCAGACCAAAACACAACATCAACATCAGTTGAGGGCTGCAACTATCACTTTTAAATGACAATATCCTGGCCGGACTACTGTTGTCAGTGATATAAGTATTTGAAATGAACATGATTTCTTAATGTCTAGTGACATATCAGGGCCATTTTATGATTAATTGAAATACGTTTCTTATATACGGTTCCTTGAAACTTCAAAAGGCGATTTAATGGTTAGTACTGCATGTTTCAAAGTAAAAACCAGCGCTGTTGTGCATTCGACAAACTTAGTTTCAGAGCAGTTTGCACTCAATGAATAAGCTAATTATGATCTACTGTTGATGAATTATGACTATATTTATCTTACAGTGTTTATATTATACTTTAAAAGTCGCATTTCTAAAAAGCGAAGCTGCTTTATACATTGCTTTGACTCATCGGTTTTCTTTAATAATGGTTTAAAGGCTGAAATGTAAGTATTTTTGCTTTTGTCCTACTTCTATCAAGTGAATTTGATGGGACACACAGCCTTTGATGTCAGCAGCAAAAAATATGGGAAGTGTTTCTTCTCCATTTTAAAGGTTTTATTTTGCATTTATTTGAATTGCACAAGATTAATGTGCATTGTGACATTTTATTATTTGTGTTTAGCTTCGTCTCCCCTGAACGGTTGACAACCACTGGATTAGAATATCAAAGCAAACTACCATTTGTTGTCATTTACTTTAGCTGGAAATCAGTTTACAGTTACAGATCACTTCCTTCCTTTGTTTTCAGTGTTAAGCTGCTTATTTTCTTGCAAACAACTTACACTAAGCTATTTTATATAGATTATGCAACTTGTTTAGGATGAGTGTGTAAAATTATTCATACCGGGCCTGAAAAATATATTGCATGTGGTTATCTTTCAAAATGTTCCCCCAGTGAGAGACAAAACACTGTTAGTTTGCTGTAAAGGTGTTTTCTTGTTGCAATGTCTCTCAGAGACAAACGATTTCTTTGTGTAATAATACTCCACTTCAACTCTCAGCATCAACAACAAACTCCCTGCTGTGTGTCTGCTGATTTATATTGTGCCCATGCTCTGTGATTTTACATCATGGGTGAAGTCATTATAAGGCGGTTTATATTTGTATCTCAAAATACACTGCCCTCGTGTGGTGCCCACTGGAACATCAAGCAAAAGCAACAAACCCTATATGCGACCACAAAACCAGTCACATGAGTCAATTTTTTGAAATTGAGAATTATACATCGTAAAAAACTGAAAGCTGAATAAATAAGCTTTCCATTGATGTATGGTTTGTTAGGATAGGACAATATTTGGCCGAGATACAACTATTGAAAATCTGGAATCTGAGGGAGCAAAAAAATCGAAACATTGAGAAAATCGCCTTTAAAATTGACCATTTATGTTCGCGATTGTGCTGCATTCACTCACAAATATAAATGTTTTATATATTTACAGTAGGAAATTTACAACATATGATCTTCACTTAATATCCTAATGATTTTTGGCGTAAAAGAAAAATCGATAATGTATTGTTGGCTATTGCCACAAATATACCCGTGCGACATGTGACTGGATTTGTGATCCAGGGTCACATGATCAAACAAGCAAAGCCTGGACTTATATGTAAAAGCTTCACATACGTTTTCAAAAACGCTGGTGGGGAAAGATACAAAGGTCAAATAAATGTCTGCAGTCTCATCACTGCAAAGCGTTCCTGTACTTGTTCAATCTTTGAATCTTATGATTTGCAAGTTATCTCCTCATTTGCACTGATGAGCGTCAGCGCATCAATAATCATTGCCAGTGGCCACAACAAATAGATCGAATGCTTCACAGCTGAAACCATAAGCACATCAGCTGGATTTATAATGGAAGAACGGTGCATTTTAATGTTGGACAAGTTTTGTGTTCGAATTATATGCAAAATGTCTAATGTAACTGCTTATGTTTTTGTCTTTCTGTGCTGCTGTGTGCTTATGTTAGTAAAATATGCACTGTGCAGTGTCTGGTTTCCTTGAGCTTCCGGTCAACAGGACTTAGGTCATGCTCAGCAATGCGAACCCCTATCCTGTCAGCACACTCAGACTCCAGGTTGGGACACGTGCCAGTTCCTCCTTTCCATGAGTGTCCATATGCACAAACCAGTCTGACCACCTGTCAAGAGACCGATATAGCAAACGGGTCTATGAGATGTTTGAGAAGCAAGGGCCTAAATGTAGAACCAGTAATGGGAAACATCTCTGCGTCCTGACCTGGTGTTGTTTTCTGCTATGTTTGTTGGCTGAGTTTGATGATGGAGCTGATCGTGATTCCTCGTGCAGATCCAGTCGGATAAACAGGAAGAGTGATCTCTCCCATCAGAACGGGGGAGGCAAGCGGGTCAATAGCAGCATAAATAATGGAACGCACTAGATGCATATTGTTAGTACAAATGAAGACGGGCCTGCTCGGCTCTCTCTCTGTGACCAGCATTGAGTGTGTGCCGGACAGCATGACCTGTTTGGAGAGGACGGTCCTGGGACAGTGTTTGGAGCAACAAGCCAACCTGTGCACTTTCTAAACTCTCCAAGCTTCATTTGAAATGTACATTCCAGGTTCAATACAAGTTAAGCTCAACCGACAGCATATGTGGCACAATATTGATGACTACTAAATGACTCGTACCTCCTTTAAAAATAAATAAATTGTTGACAGCAGCAAAGTTGTAAAATTTGATATTTTGCACAAAGGGTTAGTGTTTTTTCCCCCAAACTGAAATTATAGCACACATATTGTTTATATCTTGTGGCTATATATTGAGTATTTTAGTCTTTATGAATTGGCCCCCTTTACTTCCATTGTATCTATATCTATTCATTTTATCTATCTATCTTTTAGTCTATCTATCTATCAGTCTGTCCATCATCTATCCATCATTCAGTCTATCCATCCATCTATATGTCTATCATTCAGTCTGTCTATCTATCTATCTATCTATCTATCTATCTATCTATCTATCTATCTATCTATCTATCTATCTATCTATCTATCTATCTATCTATCTATCTATCTATCTATCTATCTATCTATCTATCTATCTATCTATCTGCTTTTGATTCTCTAAAAATGTCCAGTCAATTAGATTAAATGATTTAGAATGTAAACCAATCATGTACTCGAACATAATTTTTACTGAAACTGTAGTTCCCAGCATGCTTTGCTTGGGACTTGATTATTGTAGTAAGCTAATAGCTTGTTAGCTAGCTAGTACAATCTTAAAATTCAGTCATGTGACACAAAAATATGAAATTCAATAAATTATTAAATACTGTCAGGGATTGAGTCACTTCAAATTAATTAATTCCTTGATGTTGAAATTATGTGAACAAATAACTTAACTGATTCATGTGGGACCGATGTACATTATTAAATCATGTTAATCCAATACACCTTTTTTGTGTATACACTAAAAACGGGTGTTGAATTTACATGATTAAATCATTTACATCCATATGAGGCACAATTACCCCTGATTCATATGTATATGAATCAGTGGCGATTGTGCTTCATATGGTAATATATTTTAATAAATTGTTAAATATAATGCAATTTGAATACATTTTTAATAAAAAATAAGTTTTTTTTTATAATTTTTATTCAAAAAATAAACAATTTGCATGTTTAGTACCATGCTAAAAACATTATATGTTACACACACACACACACACACACACACACACACACACACACACACACACACACACACACACACACACACACACACACACACACACACACACACCACACATATTTATATATATATATAATGGTTTCAGTTGTGGAAGCCCATCAGTTGCATTGCATCTTTAGTGTCTCTTTAGTGTTCACCAGTGAGAACAAGGTATTAAAACTTCATCATATAAATATTTCCCAGGACGTGTCTGTCTGTATTAAAATGTACGTGTGTGCGTCCACTCACTTTGTTCCAGTTCAATTATTGATGTGCAAAACGGACACACTATATGCCTCTGTGCAGCATAGTCATGCCATAACAATAAATCAACAATATGTCTGTGCTGATTTGTGTGAGATTGATCTGCACTGCCAGAGAGGACAGCTTTGACAGCTCAGTCTGACTCACTGTCCATTATAACTGATGAGGATTCATCAAAGTTATGTAAGTATGTTTATGTAAAGTATCGCCCCATAAGTATTTTGTGTTCCAAAGAAGAAAGAAAATCATATATGTTTGGAACGACATGAAGGTGAGTAAATGATGACAGAATTTTCATTTAAAAAATTTTTTGAAGGCCATTTTATTAAATTTCAAAACATCAAACCAAGTGACATCTTAGTGAACTAAGCTTATTACTTACATTTTTTATTTGGGCTTTTAATTAACTGTGGCGGTGATTTTTAGTGGATGAAGTCAGTTTCTTTGTTTATCATATTAACATGTTCCGTAGTAATTTATAACAACAAATTACAATGTTTTTTTTTTATGTGCTTTATAATAATGTCTTTAAAATAAATGCAACTTGGTTTGATATTTAGCTGTTTAATAATATTTAATGCATTTTGATAGGGCTGTCAAATCATGATTAATCGCATCTAACATGAAAGTTTGTTTTTATATAATATATATAAAACACATATTTTATATCTATATCTATATATATATATATATACATACATATATAATATAATTATAAATATATAAACAAACTTTTTTAGATGCGATTAATCGCGATTAATCGATTCGACAGCACTATTATACACACGTATTGTATATACAAACGTTTATGTCAGATGACTAATTTTGATATTTGTAAATGTACCTTTACGAATCACAGTAGTTGTAAATCTGTATCAGTATCAGTACATCAAGTAGGCAGTAATGAAAGAAACAATTGCCATTTCATTCTTCTAGGTCCTAGCTTAACACAGTATGCAATAACTGTAATGGCTGAGTGTGAAAGATCAATTTTTAGGGCTGCCCTGGTAAGGCAAAAATGGACAAGAATCTCAATCAATAAACTGCATTAGAGTGCTGACCCTTCAGCTAAAGCCTATCTTTATGTCATGGGTCAATCCTGTTACGCAGAGCTTTTTTTTAATGACCCTTTCATATTTAAAATTTTTATTTTATTTAATTTTTTTTATCTCCGGTAGAGTTGCCTGAGCTTGATCAGAGCACATATGAGTAATCATGGTTTAATATTTATAAATATTCTTCCATTTTGTGTTGCATAGCAGGAATTAACGACCCATTAAGCTCATTTATATTTCCCGCGTCTCTTTGACACGTAGAGGAAACGTCACGGCTAGAGATCAGCACCTTGGACAGCGGCGCCCGTCAAAAATCAGCACACTTGGATTCTCCCACGGGAGAGTCGAGCAGGAGCGCGCACGGCAGCGAGACGCTTGTAAATGAATCATTTTGATTGGGCGAGAGCGCGCCTTGGAAACAAGGGCCGTGTGTTGATGCGCACGGCAGAACGTCCATTTCGAGGATGAATCAGAGGGGAGCAGCATCAGCATCAGCATCCCCATCACATTACGATCCACAGCATCAGCCGCTCCGACTGGCTATCACACCCTGCGAAGACGGAAAATAGGCGAATCTGCGCACGGTGCCTTTTATTTTTCCCTTTCTGGAAGCTCCATCTTCCTTTGAACGTCAACGTGGCGAGGAACCATATCGGGCCGGGAGGGGGATGGTGATGAACTTCAAATGGAGACGAGATGCTGGCATTTCCCCACTGCTCCTCAGCCAAAACTCCCTTTATTATTATTGCTGTTTTTAAAACACCAACCGAATGGATTCTTCTGAGCTCTGTGTTCGGGATGGGAGGTGGCGTTGGAATATGTCAATGGGGAGATGCACAAGGAAATTATGTGAAAGCTTCGTCATGATGCCTCTGATGAACAATAAACAAAACTATAGGATTGCAACTGAATCCCACTTCCAGCTCTTTTGGATTATGTTTTTATGCTGAAGGATCCGCGACGATGACTGTATGTGGCAGTGATGCTCTGCAATAGATAAATGCCATTTCGCATCTTCCTCGTCTCTCATCCGTGCATCCAGGCTTTGGGTTGCTGGGAGTTTATGAAAATTACATCTCTTTAGAGCTGAAACAATGCATCGCTGGCTATTCATTGCAATACCATAGGCTTATTATTGTCGACCTGTGATGATTGTAACAGCATTTAGAGAAGCAACATCGGCCATAACAAGCACATACATGCCATCAGACGGAAAACAACAAGCACAGAGATTTTTCTGACCAATTACCTTTGGTTTGGACACTTTCCTCTGAGGCTTTGGGGTAGCAACTGCATTTCTGCCGAATAAAATATTAACAATAGGCCTAAACGAATCAATAACAACAACAATACCAATAAAAACAATAATGCATAATAATAACAACAATATATAAAAATAACAACAATAATATAATCATTATATATAATCATATTTTTTTCTGTTAACAATTAAACAATTTCGTTTCAGCCATATAACACACACATGTAGTCAAACATGTTCAAGAACCGGATCCGCATGTTTTTTAACGAACTGAAGGTGCTGGTTTTCATGCGATCCGGTTCTTCTCGACGCTCCGACAGTGACGCAGAGCCGAACAGACGCTCGGACAGAATGAGGGGGCTCGGGATGGGCGGCTGCGGATGGCCGCCCTTCGTTGACTGCTCCAGCCGCGACGATGAGGAAGAATACTACGGGAGCGACCCCAGGCCCAGGAGCCTGGCGTTTGAGGAGAAAGACCCGAAACTGCAGGCGGGCCTGGACGCGGTCAGCCTCACCAGCAGCACGGCCAGCGGCATGAGGACACCCCAGTGTCGAATCTGCTTCCAAGGGCCCGAGCAGGTATACCTTTATACCTTTAAGGCCTGTGTGTGTGTTTTCTTTAGTCTGTTATTGCCGTATTTGCTAAATGTAAACGTTGGTGGTTGCTACACCATTTTGCACATGCGGCTTGTTATTGTTACTATAGTGAATTACTACAGCTCCACAAAGTACGTTGTTCATCGGCATTGCTCATTTCGGTTACACTTTATTTGAAGGTGTCCGTGTTACAGTGTAATTATACATTAAAGTACTGTGTAATAGTAATTAACTACATGTACTTACTATAGGGTTAGAGTTAGTTGCATGTAATTATACATGATTTATAGTTATTACTACAGTAACTACATGTAACGTGTAACAGGGACACTGTAAAATGAAGTGTTACCCTCATTTGTTGTTAATGCACTGATATAATTATGCACTTGTCCAAAAGGAAATATTTTTTAATGTTGGCTAAATACGCTTACATGAACACTTGGTAACACTTTATTTTACAGTGTCATTGTTACATATGTTACATGCAGTTACTATAGTAAAACTATAATATATGCATAATTACATGCAACAAACCCTAATCCTAACCCTTTAGTAAGTACATGTAGTTACTTAATATTATTCAGTACTTAAACGTATAAGACACCTTA
This sequence comes from Rutilus rutilus, assembly GCF_951802725.1. NCBI lineage: Eukaryota > Metazoa > Chordata > Actinopteri > Cypriniformes > Leuciscidae > Rutilus > Rutilus rutilus. The sequence continues at coordinate 13,364,174 of NC_140218.1, read as the reverse complement.
AAATAAAGTGTAACTGAACACTTTAATATGATTTCTTACAATAATAATAAATAAAATAAACTATTATACGTAGAGAAATAATTTGGTATTAAGTATGTGCAGTCTAAAGACAACTTTAACTTGAACACGACTTAACTATTTGCGCAAATATGCATTTAGTTCTACAAAACATGCATAATATTGTGTTTATTAATATTGTTCTGTAGTTTTGCTTGCTTACAATAAATATAAAACATGAATTGTTGGTGAAGTATTGGCAACGTGTTTAGCTCACGGAACAAAGACCATCGGCAACACGTCGTAACCTAATAATGCATTTCTCTTTTGATGGGATACAGGTATGCCATTGGAGCATGTCGATTTACAGGTTCAATATGTCCACACAATTAACCTCTCTATTGCTTTTTTATGAGCCGTGGAACTGTGTGGAAATGTATAGATCCTAATGTGGATGTTAAAGCCCCGGACAGCCTGAGGCTGATTCACTTGCGATGCAAAGACAGTTGTACATACAGCCTATAAGCTGGATTCACATGATCTGGAAGAAATGTTTGGAAAAACAATAATAATTGCATCTTGCATTAGTTTTTTTTAATTGTAAAGATGGTCAGGAGCAAAATAGATGTGCAATGTTTTATATCGCATGATGGATGACCTGCTTGATTTGTCATCCGATGAGCTGAACGTCTGTATTAGCGTAATCAGATTCTCATGGATAAATCAGCGTGCGTTTGTATTTGGATCGTATAGGCGGAACACGGGATGGATGTTTGGTCAGCAGCCAAGCTGCGAAACAACAGATGTGCGCAACCTGTAAAGCTCGTCTGCTGCAAGTTAGCCGTAGACATCAGCTAATATGGAGAGATGTTAGTGATGTACCAACACAATCCATCTGGCAGTCCATCTGATTTTGTCAGCCTCGGTGTGTTTTTCAATGCGAGATGCGTTTGAGTGTAAGCCTGCCGCTCAGGTAGATTGTTTAGTGAGCTGTTGAAAGTGCCGGACTGACAGAAGAAAAACAGCCACTAGAATAAAGACATGAGGAGTTCGCTGTCAGGATTTTAGTCTGAGTCATTCATTGTTATTGTTTAGATGGTCATAACTGCACCAGTTGGCAGAATTAAAGCGATAGGTCAACCAAAAATGGCAATTCTGTCATTTACTTACACTTAAGTCGTTCCAAACCTACATGACTTTGTGCAACAACAAAAAAAAAAAAGCAAAAAAAAATATATATATTGAGGAACACTGTACTCTAAAACAACATTGGACCCCAATGACTTTCAGTAAAAAAAAAAAAGTATTTAAAAAAAAAATTAACCGCATATTTCTACATTGGTGTCCAGTTAAAATAAGCTGTAGGCCTATATTTTTCTGAATTTTTTATCGTATTACAATATTTCACTATATTATTGTAGATATTTTACCAATGCCTAATTCTGTTTGGGGAGGTTGTTAAAAATGTTGATCACACTAGTCTACTTTAATGTATATGTGTACATGAACATAACATGCTTCTGAAAACGAAATATTTCTCTTATTTTCAGTCTCTCCCATTCACTTTCAATGGCCGTCCATTTTTGACCGGGAACACCACAAGTATGACTTTGTGCCATTTTGTACAAAATAAAAGTTTTTCAAAACAAACTTCCTTGTGAAACATTAAAGTAGACTAGTGTGATCAACAGTGCAAATCTTTTTAATATTTTATTTAATATTGTGAAAATTATTCATAAATAATGCTTTTTTTACTCAAAAAATTAGATACCTAATCTCAGATAAATGAGGCTCAGATGCAAACAGAAATATAAAACCAGTCCAAATTGAAAGAGAACAAGTTGACAAAAAGATTGAATCCAATATTGGATGATAATATAGCATAACAAGTGAAATTTATAAGCTATTTTTTGTAGGCCGGTCATTTTTGACCGGGAACACCACAAGTGTGACTATGTGCCATTATTTACAAAATAAAAGCATTTCAAAACAAACTTCCTGGTGAAACATTAAAGTAGACCAGTGTGATCAACAGTGCCAATTTTTTTCCCATATTTTTTTCCATATTTCCAAAATTATTCATAAATAATGCTTTTTTACTAAAAAAATAAAATAAAATAAAAGATTCCTACTCTCAGATAAATGAGACCTACGATTAATCAGATTGCAAATAAAAATACAAAACTAGTCCTAATTGAAAGAAAACAAGTTGACAAAAAGATTGAATCCAATATTGGGTGATAATATAGCATAACAAGTGATTTATAAGCTATTTTTTTGATGACCATTTTCTCCAGCATGATTGTGCCTTAATGGAAGCAAGAAAACCCATAAATTAAATATTTCGTATACATTTTATGTGATTAACTTTAAAATGTTCAAACTTAATATTTATTTCCACAATATAATTAATTACATTTATTTATTTATTTTATTCAAATTAAAATGATTATTATTTTTTATTCATTTAAGTTTATATATATATTTTTTTTATTATTATTATTTGTATACTTTTTAATTGATTTATTTTTTTTGCAGATTTTTATTGTGGACACAGTAGATCCAACTGTTTGTTTTTCACGTACGGGACTGACTCAATAGTGCCGAGTAAAAGTCTGATCTCTTTACTGGCCTGCTTCTGTGTTTAACAGACAAATTGAGATGAACACATTATAAATCTGTGTTTCTTCTCAGAATCAATAGTGATTATTAAGCTTAAAGTGGTTCTGATTCTAGTCACACCTCAAAATTGCATTTAGACACGCTGGTACCACGGTTAAAGAATCGATGCAATTAATGATCACAGATTGCTTTCCTCCTTTTCTTCTTTTATGCCGCAGTACTTCAGAAGCCATTCAGTCTTTCTCTAAAGATTATATCATTCTTACAGTCCTTTATCTCTGCCCCACAGTTGGACATCCTGTTCTTTATCCTCCACTTGTTATTCACATTGGATCTATTGTATGTTCTCTTGGCAGCTCTCTAAATGCTGTACTCTTACATGTGTAATGTTAGTTGATTCATGGTTTCTTCTTGCTAAATATACCTGGCACAGTCATTTTCAGTGGTTTTGCTGGATGCTGTATTATTAGTGGTTCTTGCTCATACTTAGGGTTGAGGATTTGAACAAACCCCTCATTTTAGATATAATTTTTCTAGAAAATTGCACATGCCTAGTTAGGGCTGCAAAGTCTAGATAAAAAAAAAGTTTTTTCTCATAAAAAATTACAAATGCAATAAAAAGCTACTGGTTTGCTGTGCTTGTTTGTAGGGCTGCACACTTTGGCCAAAACTGTGTGATTATATATCAATATGAAAATATAATAATATTAATAGTTAATATAAGTACCTTTTTTTTAAATACCCCATTTTATTTTACAGTGAAATATTACAATAGTAATATTTATTATTTTGATTAATATTATTATATCAATGAAAACACAATAGTAATAATAATAACAATATTAATAATATAATTATTGTTATTATTATTATTATATATTATATATTTTTATTTTACAGTGAAATATAACAATAGTAATATGTATGATTTTGTTTAATATTTTATATCAATATGACAATAATATAATTATTTGTGTTATTATTATGATTATTATATATTTTAGATATTAATTTTACTGTGAAATATTACAATAGTAATATTTATTATTTTGTTTATTTTTATGTCAACATAATGATAATATAATTATTATTATTATTATTAGTAGTAGTAGTAGTAATAAATATTCAATATATTTATAAATATTTTTTATATACTCAATTTTATTTCACAGTGAAATATTATAGTATTTATCATTTTGTTTAATATTTTTATCAATATAACAATATAAGAATATTAATAAAAATAATGATAGCAAAAATAATAAATAATAATAATATAATATAATTTTTTTTTCTTAAAATACTAATACTTATTTTACAGTGAAATATTTCAACATTAATATTTATTATTTTGTTTAATATTTGTATTTAATAATAACATATTTATAGCTGTCTTAATTAATTTTAAAACCATCAAGCTTTTATTTTGGCGGAAGACTGCAGAGAAAGCTTCTTAAAGCTTTTCCTTTGTTGACAACAGCCTAGCAACCGCATAGCAACCACAGAATGCACCAGAGTGACAGCTTGCAAAAGCTGCTGCTAATTTCTCAAAAGCTTTTTTCCCAACAATCCTGGAGCTGCAGGACTTTCAGAGGTGTGTATTGATTGAGTGTCTGGAGCAGTAGAGGAGAGAATAACTCACCCGTCGTCTTTTAACTGCACACTCTTCAGATCCTCCACACGCTCGTAAGTCTGGAGTCCAAAGCTCACGTCAGCAGCCGCATGCACACTGTGTCACTGATCGATTTATCATTTGTAACGGCGGACAGGTTCATGAGTAATATCTCATTTACGTAAATCAACTGGACCACAGCACTGTCCTGGTGGGCAGTCCAGTCATGAGGATCGTTGGTTCTGCGGCTGTAATGCAGCTTTAGAAGGCAACAGATGTCAGCTTTCAGCAGATGTGTTGTGTCGTGATCCCACTGGACGCTCACGTGATCATCTGAGACTCTGGAAACCAACGTCTTTGTTTGGAAGCACTGGACGAAATTAAAGGAGAACTCCGGTCAGTTTTAACATTGAGCTCATTTTTTTGTACATTTGGAGTGCTGTCAGTACAGAGAACAATGACAAAAATCGGTGTTGCCTACACCGAGTTATCCTCGTTTTAAAATTTGCACCCTGTTGACTTCAATGGGGCAAGTTTTAAACCTGCTTTTAGCCTCTTAACATCCTTGATGTGTCATTACAAGTGCACAGGTCATGTGAGTGATTCCTTCGGAGTGAACGCGGGTGAATCTGACTGCAGTAGATGTGAAAGATATTGATAAAAATGATGTTTATTCAGCCAGCGCACATACCTGTATTTACATCCTGTTTTCGGTCGAAGTCCACAGTAGTCGATTGTCGAGTTCACGCGGGTGATCATAGGTACTAAACCTATGCGCGTGAACTCGACAATCGATTACTGTGGACTTCGACCGAAAACAGGATGTAAATACAGGTATGTGCGCTGGCTGAATAAACATCATTTTTTATATATTTCTTTCACATCTACTGCAGTCAGATTCACCCGCGTTCACTCCGAAGGAATCACTCACATGACCTGTGCACTTGTAATGACACATCAAGGATGTTAAGAGGCTAAAAGCAGGTTTAAAACTTGCCCCATTGAAGTCAACAGGGTGCAAATTTTAAAACGAGGATAACACGGTGTAGGCAACACCGATTTTTGTCGTTGTTCTCTGTACTGACAGCACTCCAAATGTACAAAAAGATTTGCTCAATGTTAAAATTGACCGGAGTTCTCCTTTAAATCGGAATGATAGTTTATGTTAGTCATATATGCAGGAATATAAAACAGGGAAAAACAGTTTCATCTGTAATGTTTTATTACACAAATCTCTTGGTTACTTGATTCTGATTGGTCAGTTGAACAGTTCAAACATGTTTTCAACATTGATAATAATCAGAAATGTTTCTTGAGCTGCAAATCATCATATTAGAATGATTTCTGGAGGATCATGTGACACTAGACAGGAGTGATGATGCTGAAAATACAGTGTTTCTGTTGCAAGAATAAATTACGTTTTATAATATATTCATACAGAAAACTGATATTTTACATTGTAATAATATTTCACAATATTAAGATTTTTACTGTATTTTTGATCAAATAAATGCAACTTTTTTCAAAAACATTTCAAAAACAAAAACACATTAGTTTAGTCCAATTCTCACTATTAACTAGTTGCTTATTAGCATGCACATTACTAGGATATTGACTGTTTATTCGTACTTAAATAGCACATATTAATGCCTTATTCTGCATGATCATATTCTAAATGCCTTAATCATACTTAATACCTAAACATAACAACTACCTTACTATTAATAAGCAGTAATTAGGAGTTTATCGTAGTTAATAGTGAGATTTTGACCCTAATCTAAAGTGTGACCACATTTTTTAATTATTGAAAAATACAAGATATAATAGCATTGGTTACACTTTATTTAAAGGTGTCCGTGTTACAGTGTAATTATAAATGCAAGTACTGTATAATAATTATTAACTACATGTACTTACTATAAGGTTAGGTTATTACTACAGTAACTACATGTAACATGTGCAACAAGGACACTGTAAAATAAAGTGTTACCATAGCATTTCCAGTTCAGTTCACGTCTACATGTCCAAATAAAGCTGAATATGCAGGTCTGGGACTTAATTGTGTTGCTCGGGATTTGACTGGATCATAATAGTTTGGCTATGATATTTTTGGCTAATCTTATTTCTTCCCACTCACAGCCTTGGTGACGCCAGCAGAAAAGAGGCTATTTCAGAGGCAGAGAAAGTTATTATGATTGACAAAACATATTTTCCTGGCACAATAGACCTTATGTAGCTCCGCCTCTTTTCAGCTCTGCGCTCGTTGAGTTCTGTCTGACGGCTTTGTATTTCCACAGCATGAAGGTAAGATCTTACGGGTTTATGAATGAACCGCTCGGTTTTTAAAATCTTCCCGGTCTACTGACATCTGTTATGACATCCGCTTCAAGCATTACAAAGCTCATGATATCTATAGTTAACTACAATAAGTAAATCCACTTCACCAGTTGTTGAATCACTCTTCAACAGCGATGCCATAGATATATACAGAGCTACCGCAAAAACGGAAGTTCAAAGACAAAATTCAAAAAATGGCGGCGCTCTTGTTTCTCTGGTGCATAGGGTCTATAAGTCCAGGAACGTTTATTACAATAGTAAATAGTATGGTGTTTTGATTGTGTTCTCTCGTGCCTGCAGGGGGAGCTGTTGAGCCCATGCCGCTGCGACGGCTCCGTGCGCTGCACACACCAGCCCTGCCTCATCCGCTGGATCAGTGAGAGAGGATCCTGGAGCTGTGAGCTCTGCTACTTCAAGTACCAAGTCCTGGCCATCAGCACCAAGAACCCGCTGCAGGTGAAGCGTCAGTTTGTGAAGTATCTGGGTCAGGGCTAAGCACTGGCTAGCATCTCTATTTATAGGCTTCTACAAGCAAAGCGAGAAAATGCCATCTTATTGTGTGTTTTTTTTAATGTTGTGTGTTTCAGTGGCAGGCGATTTCTCTGACGGTGATCGAGAAGGTGCAGATTGCCGCCATTATCCTGGGCTCTCTCTTCCTCATCGCCAGTATCTCGTGGCTGGTGTGGTCTTCTCTCAGCCCGTCCGCCAAGTGGCAGCGCCAGGACCTGCTCTTCCAGATCTGCTACGGCATGTACGGCTTCATGGACATCGTGTGCATAGGTGAGAAGTACAACCACATGGATAAATCAGTGCAAACACACGTTTGTTTTAGGACCTCTCTTTGACTTCCTATATATAGACTAACTATAGACTAATAGACACACATTTGCATATACGTATGATTGGATATGTGTAAATGTAAATTTGTTACTCTTTACGATAAGGTTTGTTAACAGTTTACCATGGTTACCATGTTTAGATGGTTATGTTCATTTCTACATATGTTGATATATTGTAACATTACAATGAAACAATATTTATTTTGTGAACAATAAATAGTATAAATATAATATACTATTGTTAATAACTTTCATGATACTTTCGTTAACAATACATGAACTGATGATACTGATGTTCATTTATGCAATATATTTTGTAAAAAATAATTATATTATTAAAAATTATGTTCATATAATTTTATATGCACACTTATATATGTATATATCATTTGTAATCATTTTTATGTAGTAAAGCATTAGGTATCTTGAACTAACAATGAACTATACTTTTTAAGCATTTATTAATCTTGGTTTGGTGCTAATTACACTAATAGGCTACATTTTAATATGTCAATATTGCAAAATAATAAGTTTGAGTATATTGTGAATGAACATCAGTTAAGTTATTTATAGTAATATTCAAATTAATAAAAAATAATTAAATTTAATATCAAAAATGTAAATGGTAATTTACATAAACATTATATATTATTGTAATATATTTTTAATTTATATAAACATAATTTGAATAATATTTTAAAAATTTATTAATTTGTACTTTTTTCATTTATGTAACGTATGTTACACGTATGATCATTTATGTTATGTAATGTTACTATGTAAAATACAATGCATATAAAATATATATATATTTTTTTTTATATTAAAAAGTATTGTTTATATAAATTAAAATATATAAACTATTTTTTTTATATATTCTACAATAATATTATTCAGGTTAATTTATGTGTCATATATATATATATATATATATATATAATAAAATAATATTAACCTAGTCCTAGATGAATAAATGCTGTTAGAAATCTTGTTCATTGTTAGTTCATGATTCCTAGTGCATTTTCTCATGTTGCCTAAACAATTGAACCTTTTTGTAAAGTGTTGTCGAATCAATAAGTAACATCCCCTAATCTATAATTCCCCACAGGCCTTATTATCCACGAGGGCTCATCCGTGTACAGAATCTTCAAGCGATGGCAAGCTGTAAACCAGCAGTGGAAAGTATTGAACTATGAGAAGGCGAAGGACTTGGGAGACCCGTTGAGCTCCAGCAGTAAGGCAGGCAACCGCGGCTCACGCAGCAACACGCACGGCCTGGCCAGCGGCAGCAGGGGGGGCCAGCGAGTGCGCAGGTTAAGGACTATCCTCAACCACCACTGCGGATACACCATCCTCCACATCCTCAGTCAACTGCGGCCCAGCGACCCGCGGCTCGGCACCGCCACCAACCGCGAGGTGGTCATGCGGGTCACGACCGTATGAGGTCGGACCGGAGAGGGGGGAACAAAAAGATGCCACCGCGTTTCAGGCTCCAAGCGCCTTTTCCTGGAAAAGACAGTTTCGCGATGCCAGGATGATCGCGATTTTTTTCCTTGCATAACGTCTCACTTCGACTTTTTAAACGGACAGGAGCGCGACGAACAATGCGTAAGACATTGGCGCCATTAATTCCTGGAGTTTCTATTGGCGAGACTCTCATGATCTAGCACACAATTGCATTTTTAGTTCGATTTCCTCGCTGGTGTTGTTTTTTTATCGATGCGGTTTTTAAAACTTTTTGATTTTCTAAGGGAGAATGGCACATGAAGTGACACCGACATGTGATGTATATGGCGACTCATATGGACCTATTGTAAATGATGTTTACGGATGCTTCTGACGCAGCAAGAAAGCCAACCATAACCAAACGATCACAACACAATAACCAGGGAAACGAGATACGAATTGTTACATACTAAAATATATCAAAGGGGAGGGTGCAATAAGACATAATAAGATTATACAGAGAATAAAAAGTAAACATTTAAAAGAATTTGATCTTCTCTGCAATAAAGATACCTGTACATTTTACAGTGACCTTTGCATGAGGGTAGAGTTTTATGCCTCCTCGACACATGGACATGATGAATTTGTTTTATTCAGAATGGTGCTCGTTTGAATAAACACTACTATTCATCTGCTGTTTGTGAAATGCATCATCACACAAAGGCTTTTGTTCGTTTAAGTGGGTTACAGACACACACCTACAGTACACTACTTTTTTGTTAGCGGTTTGGAAGGTTTGCATACAGAGCTTTCAGTTGAATATGAACACCAGTGAATTACAATCATTTTTTATCATAATGCACAAATAACATTGCTAATTTCACCTTGATTTGAAAGGACATTTGATTAGCCTTAGTATCCAAAATGCAGTTGAGCACGAACATAATTTGTCATAATGTTAATTAACAATACTTAAAAAAAAAAACTAAAAAAAACACACAACAACAATGGAAGTAAATGCAGATATGGTTTGGAGGATTCAAAAGAATATAATTGCTTGATTTATTTTATAAAGCGGTTCGAAATTCATTAAAACTTACCTCTTAAAAGAAATTCCAGGAGCTCAATTGACAAAATGTGTTTCATAATGTTGAATATTATTTTATTAAAAAAAATGTATGTGCCCTCATAATCTTTATAATAACTTCCCCTCCCTTTTTTCTTTCTCTGATGACGTGTTTACCGCCATGAGGGCGGGGCAACCTGTCACTCACATGAGTTCCACCAATAGCAAACCACAACCATCCAATCAATTCCCCATGGACAAAAAGAAAGTTCAGAGAAGCCGTTTCACTCAGATATACAATATTACAATAGTGAAGAAAACACTTTCACAACTTCTGTTTCATGCCGACTTTAAAGGAAAATTCTGAGTGCAATATGTTGCATATAATTGACAAAATATGTTGATAGCATGAATTTTTTTTTTTTTTTTTTGTGGAAATCAACATTATGCAGAACATTGCGTCAATTGGACTTAACATATTGAACCCGGAAGTTTCCTTTAAAGGGATAGTTCGGCCCAAAATGATATTTAACCCATGATTTACTCACCCTCAAGCCGTTCGAGATGCATATGTCAATCTTTTTTCAGACAAACGCATTTTCAGTTATTTTAGAAAATGTCTTAGATCTTTCAGTGGTTATAATGTGAAGCTATGGGGTCCACCTCCTTCAAGTCCCAAAATGTGCATGCATCCTTCACAAAAGTAATCCATCCGGCTCCAGGGGGATAAACGAAGGCCTTCTGAGGGTAATCCGTGCGGTTTTGTCGTAAAAATATTCATATTTAAAACTTTATAAATGAAAATAACTGGCTTCCGGTAGCGGTCGACGCGCGTTCACGGAGATAGCGTAGAACGAACGTGATAGCGCAGCCAGAGAACAGAGCAAAACAAAACTCTACGTTCGTTCTACGTCACGACGCTTCCTACGCTACGTCCTACGTCATACGCCAGCATCCATCTCCGTGAACGCGCGTCGACCGCTACCGGAAGCCAGTTATTTTCATTTATAAAGTTTTAAATATGAATATTTTTACGACAAAACCCTCAGAAGGCCTTCGTTTATCCCCCTGGAGCCGGATGGATTACTTTTGTGAAGGATGCATGCACATTTTGGGACTTGGAGGAGGTGGACCCCATAGCTTCACACTATAACCACTGAAAGATCTAAGACATTTTCTAAAATAACTGAAAATGCGTTCGTCTGAAAAAAGATTGACATATGCATCTCGAACGGCTTCAGGGTGAGTAAATCATGGGTTAAATATCATTTTTGGCCCAACTATCCCTTTAACAAGTCATTTTATTTTTGTCAGTGTAAAGGTGGTCACATTTACCACTGTTCTGTGAATGTTCTCAAGCGAAATCCAGTCATTTCAATAGGAAGAGGGTGAAACACAGGGTGAAAGCTTTTCCCATGAAGATTTCGCACCGGGTTCAAGTTGGTCATACAGATTTGTTGCGTTAACCAACATAAATCTGCTTGGTTTGAAAGCGACTTCTGTGTGAGCTGTGCTTTGTTCATCGCTACGCTATTTATTTCCTACGAAATTTTGCTAAAGTGACGGCTTCTACCATTTGGGTGTTTTAAACAGTGATGACGTGTTGCCTGGTGGCAGAAAATGACAGTTCTGAAGTAGCAGGAAAGAATAAAAAAAATAAAAGGTAATTTTGAGATTTGTGATCTTACAATTCTAAGAAGAAAATCAGAATTGAAAGATATAAACTCAATATTCTGTCCTTTTACCTTAGAATTGTGACTCTCACACGCTTTTCAAAACCTTTTCCTCATCATCAAACCTAAAACAGCTGACGACTTTGCCACATTCTTTATAAATAAAACAACCATCAGCGGCCAATTTTCCACACCACAAACTGAAACACACATCTTAACAGCTAACACACACATTCCCCCCTCCTCCTCTCCGCTCTCGGAGGCAAAAGTCTCCAAGCTTATCCTTTCCAATCCCACTACTACCTGTCCGCTTGATCCCATTTCTTCTTCAGTTGTACCTGCACTCACTCACATCATCTACACCTCTCTTTACACTGGTACATTTCGCACAGCATTTAAGCAGGCTCGGATAACTCACTAAATCCAGCACTTTTAGAAAACTACAGATCCCTTCTTCCATTTATTGCTAAGACACTTGAACGAGTCGCGTTCAACCAAGTGTCTTCCTTTCTTACACAGAACAAACCACCTGGATAACAACCAGTCTGGTTTCAAAAGCGGCCACTCAACTGAGACTGCTATGCTCTCGGTTATTGAAGCTCTGAGACTGGCAAGAGCAGCTCCCAAATCCTCAGTACTCATCTTGCTGGATCTGTCTGCTGCTTTGACACAGTTAACCACCATATCCTACTGTCAATCCTAAGGATGAAGGGCATCTTAGGAACCGCACTCCAGTGGTTGAAGTCTTACCTCTCAGGTAGGTCCTTCAGAGTGTCGTGGAAGGGTGAGGTGTCTTAGTCGCAACATCTAGCTAGTGGGGTGCCTCTGGGCTCAGTGCTTGGACCACTTCTCTTCTCCATCTATTTGTCATCACTAGGACCTGTCATTCAGAAACATGGTTTTTCCTATCACTGCTATGCTGATGACACACAACTCTACCTCTCATTCCAACCAGAGGTTTTGACAGTAGCTTTTCGCATCTCAGCCTGCCTGACAGACATTTCTTGCTGGATGAAGGACCGCCATCTTTAACTCAGCCTTGCGAAGACAAAACTACTTGTGATCTCAGCCAACCCAACACTTCATCACAACTTCTTTATTCATCTAGGTTGGTCAACCATAACTCAGAAACCAGAAAGCCAGAAACCTTTGGAGTTGTGATTGAACTTCACAGACCACATTGCATATGTGCAAGTTATTCTGCAAGTGAACGGCGCCTTGTGGTGCCATCCCAAAAAGGCACAAAATCACTTTCACAGACCTTTTCGTAATGACCTGCCCAACTTAACCTAACAAACACTGGTAGTGTTGTACAACAGGTGCAATTTATATGATATTATACAAAATATTTTCATGGATCATCGCTCAACAATGAGCTGTTTTGCAGTTTCAACCCTCTCAGGTAACAACACTTGTGAAGCCAACAAACAAATCTCATACTGTGTCTTGACCTTGATCCGATGCATCTTTGCTTTAGCTCTTCATAGATTATCACTCCAGGCTCCAAGCATGAGGTCTCCTGGGCGCCACTATCATTGGGCGGCCCTTGCAGAGGTCACAGCGCTGCAGGGAGGGCATCTGTCACATACGTTCACCTGGCAGATGTGTGTCAACGCCAGAAACCCACTGCGAGTCCTCTCACAATGTCACACCACTGAAACATCCAAAGACAGCAGCACCAGTGTCTAAAGAGTTTAAAAGATGTTCTGAGATTAGAATGTGTAGTCATTGCGTTCAACCATATGCTTATATTTACTTGGGATTTAAAGATCTTGGCAAGCAAATTGCTTAAAATTTGGCTTTACTTGGAGCAAGTTAGTATCTACAAATGCACATGGTCCCTGGAACCATTCATTGAGTTTACATTTCACAGTTATGAAAACAAAATGAATTGCAGGATATAAACTCGCAATTGTGAGAAGAATAGTCATAATTCTGAGATAAAAAGTCGCAATTTCCTTTTGTATTTTTCATTCTGTGGGGGGAAAAAAGCTTCCAAAGGTCTCATTAGTTAACATTAGTTTAACGAATTAACCAACAGTGAGCTATACATTTGTTAGTTTTTATCTTCGTTAATGTTAATAAAAATACAATTGTTCAATGTTCGCTCATGTCAGTTGAGGTCCATTAAATAATATTATACGATTTTAAAAATGTATTAGTAAATGCAGAAATTAACATCAACTAAGATTAATAAATGCTTTAGAATTTTTTCATTGTTAATTCATATTTGCTAATGTAGTTAACTAATGTTAACAAATGAAACCTTGTAAAGCGTTACTAATTTGAGTTCAAACTGGAAAGGTATATTTTATTATACTAGCAGCCTCATATAAAATATTTATTTACAAATATTATTAGATACAGGGCTGCACAGTCATGAAAATATTTTGTTTTAAATGGTGTTTTACAGGCCTGGAAAAGTCATGGAAGTTTATATAGCAAATAAATACAGTAAATATATTTATTTTTTTCAAGTAATGCTTGGCTAAATATTGGCCTTAAAATGATGCAAGTTAAGCTCCATCCACACACAAAAATAAAATCAGCATTTTTTAAGCCATTACATCAACACCTCTCATAATGGGAGTGGGGGAACGGATTCCGACAGCTGGTTTTTTTTGCCGTCGGATTCTGTTCCCCCTATGTTTATTGAAGAATAAGGTTCTAAGATTTATCAACTTGCAGCAAATTGCTAGCCTCAATAGCCTAGTGGTCAGTTCCCTGACAATATTAGTTTTTTTTTAGCTTTGGGCGACCCGAGTTCAAGTCCCGGTTCGTCAAAGTTTCTTGATTCTATACTGTCCTATCATAATAAAAGGCAAAAAATATATTCTTTAAACTGATGCAAGTTAAGCTCCATCCACACACAAAAATAAAATCAGTATTTTTTAAGCCATTACATCAACACCTCTCATTGTGGGAGTGGGGGAACGGATTCCGACAGCTGTTTTTTTTGCCGTCGGATTCTGTTCCCCCTATGTTTCTGACACACTGAGGTTCTAATATTTATCAAATTGATGCTGTTTAAGATCCATCCACACACAGAATAGAATAAGCATATTTTAAGCCGATACATCAACATCTCTCATCATTGGGGTGGGGGAACGGATTTCGACAGCTGAACTATTTGCCGTCGGATTCTGTTCCCCCTATGTTTCTTACACAATGAGGTTCTAATATTTATGACATTATAGCTAATTAATAAAGCCAATAGCCTAGTGGTCCGTACACTCTGCACATGCATTCATTGTTTTTCAGCTTATTATGACCCGAGTTCAAGTCCCGGGTCATCGAACTTTCTTGATACTATACTTTCCTATCATAATAAAAGGCAAAAAATATATTCTTTAAACTGTTGCAAGTTAAGCTCCATCCACACACAAAATACAATCGGCATTTTTTAAGCCATTACATCAACACCTCTCATAATGGGAGTGGGGGAACGGATTCTGACAACTGTTTTTCTTTTTGCCGTCGGATTCTGTTCCCCCCATATTTCTGACACACTGAGGTTCTTATATTTATCAAATTGATGCTGTTTAAGCTCCATACACTCACAAAAATAGAATCAGCATTTTTTAAGCCATTACATCAACACCTCTCATAATGGGAGTGGGGGAACGGATTTCGACAGCTGAACTATTTGCCGTCGGATTCCGTTCCCCCTATGTTTCTTACACAATAAGGTTCTAATATTTATCAAATTGAAGGAAGTTACTAGTCTCAATAGCCTAGTTGTCAGTACCCTGACAATATTTATTTTAGCTTTGGGCAACCAGAGTTCAAGTCCAGGGTCGTCGAACTTTCTTGATACTATACTTTCCTATCATAATAAAAGGCAAAAAATATATTCTTTAAACTGTTGCAAGTTAAGCTCCATCCACACACAAAATAGAATCAGCATTTTTTAAGCCATTACATCAACACCTCTCATAATGGGAGTGGGGGAACGGATTCCGACAGCTGTTTTTTTGCCGTCGGATTCCGTTCCCCCTAGGTTTCTTACACAATAAGGTTCTAATATTTATTAAATTGTAGCATTTTGCTAGCCTCAATAGCCTAGTAGTCAGTCCCCTGACAATGTTTTTTTTTAGCTTTGGGGCGACCCGAGTTCAAGTCCCGGGTCATCGAACTTTCGTGATACTATACTTTCCTATCATAATAAAAGGCAAAAAATATATTCTTTAAACTGTTGCAAGTTAAGCTCCATCCACACACAAAAATAGAATCAGCATTTTTTAAGCCATTACATCAACACCTCTCATAATGGGAGTGGGGGAACGGATTCCGACAGCTGTTTTTTTGCCGTCGGATTCCGTTCCCCCTATGTTTCTTACACAATAAGGTTCTAATATTTATTAAATTGTTGCATTTTGCTAGCCTCAATAGCCTAGTGGTCAGTCCCCTGACAATATTTTTTTTTAGCTTTGGGGCGACCCGAGTTCAAGTCCCGGGTCATCGAACTTTCTTGATACTATACTTTCCTATCATAATAAAAGGCAAAAAATATATTCTTTAAACTGTTGCAAGTTAAGCTCCATCCACACACAAAATAGAATCGGCATTTTTTAAGCCATTACATCAACACCTCTCATAATGGGAGTGGGGGAACGGATTCCGACAGCTGTTTTTTTGCCGTCGGATTCGGTTCCCCCTATGTTTCTTACACAATAAGGTTCTAATATTTATTAAATTGTTACATTTTGCTAGCCTCAATAGCCTAGTGGTCAGTCCCCTGACAATATTTTTTTTTAGCTTTGGGGCGACCGGAGTTCAAGTCCCGGGTCATCGAACTTTCTTGATACTATACTTTCCTATCATAATAAAAGGCAAAAAATATATTCTTTAAACTGTTGCAAGTTAAGCTTCTTCCACACACAAAATAGAATCAGCATTTTTTAAGCCATTACATCAACACCTCTCATAATGGGAGTGGAGGAACGGATTCTGACAACTGTTTTTCTTTTTGCCGTCGGATTCTGTTCCCCCCATATTTCTGACACACTGAGGTTCTTATATTTATCAAATTGATGCTGTTTAAGCTCCATACACTCACAAAAATAGAATCAGCATTTTTTAAGCCATTACATCAACACCTCTCATAATGGGAGTGGGGGAACGGATTTCGACAGCTGAACTATTTGCCGTCGGATTCCGTTCCCCCTATGTTTCTTACACAATAAGGTTCTAATATTTATCAAATTGAAGGAAGTTACTAGTCTCAATAGCCTAGTTGTCAGTACCATGACAATATTTTTTTTAGCTTTGGGCAACCCGAGTTCAAGTCAAGGGTCGTCGAACTTTCTTGATACTATACTTTCCTATCATAATAAAAGGCAAAAAATATATTCTTTAAACTGTTGCAAGTTAAGCTCCATCCACACACAAAATAGAATCAGCATTTTTTAAGCCATTACATCAACACCTCTCATAATGGGAGTGGGGGAACGGATTCCGACAGCTGTTTTTTTGCCGTCGGATTCCGTTCCCCCTATGTTTCTTACACAATAAGGTTCTAATATTTATTAAATTGTAGAATTTTGCTAGCCTCAATAGCCTAGTGGTCAGTCCCCTGACAATATTTTTTTTTAGCT
Organism: Rutilus rutilus; assembly: GCF_951802725.1. Classification (NCBI taxonomy): domain Eukaryota; kingdom Metazoa; phylum Chordata; class Actinopteri; order Cypriniformes; family Leuciscidae; genus Rutilus; species Rutilus rutilus. The sequence goes on along the minus strand of NC_140218.1, from coordinate 13,346,985 downwards.
TTGGGGCGACCCGAGTTCAAGTCCCGGGTCATCGAACTTTCTTGATACTATACTTTCCTATCATAATAAAAGGCAAAAAATATATTCTTTAAACTGTTGCAAGTTAAGCTTCTTCCACACACAAAATAGAATCAGCATTTTTTAAGCCATTACATCAACACCTCTCATAATGGGAGTGGGGGAACGGATTCTGACAACTGTTTTTCTTTTTGCCGTCGGATTCTGTTCCCCCCATATTTCTGACACACTGAGGTTCTTATATTTATCAAATTGATGCTGTTTAAGCTCCATACACTCACAAAAATAGAATCAGCATTTTTTAAGCCATTACATCAACACCTCTCATAATGGGAGTGGGGGAACGGATTTCGACAGCTGAACTATTTGCCGTCGGATTCCGTTCCCCCTATGTTTCTTACACAATAAGGTTCTAATATTTATCAAATTGAAGGAAGTTACTAGTCTCAATAGCCTAGTGGTCAGTCCCCTGACAATATTTCTTTTTAGCTTTGGGGCGACCCGAGTTCAAGTCCCGGGTCATCGAACTTTCTTGATACTATACTTTCCTATCATAATAAAAGGCAAAAAATATATTCTTTAAACTGTTGCAAGTTAAGCTCCATCCACACACAAAATAGAATCAGCATTTTTTAAGCCATTACATCAACACCTCTCATAATGGGAGTGGGGGAACGGATTCCGACAGCTGTTTTTTTGCCGTCGGATTCCGTTCCCCCTATGTTTCTTACACAATAAGGTTCTAATATTTATTAAATTGTAGCATTTTGCTAGCCTCAATAGCCTAGTGGTCAGTCCCCTGACAATGTTTTTTTTTAGCTTTGGGGCGACCCGAGTTCAAGTCCCGGGTCATCGAACTTTCTTGATACTATACTTTCCTATCATAATAAAAGGCAAAAAATATATTCTTTAAACTGTTGCAAGTTAAGCTCCATCCACACACAAAATACAATCGGCATTTTTTAAGCCATTACATCAACACCTCTCATAATGGGAGTGGGGGAACGGATTCTGACAACTGTTTTTCTTTTTGCCGTCGGATTCTGTTCCCCCCATATTTCTGACACACTGAGGTTCTTATATTTATCAAATTGATGCTGTTTAAGCTCCATACACTCACAAAAATAGAATCAGCATTTTTTAAGCCATTACATCAACACCTCTCATAATGTGAGTGGGGGAACGGATTCCGACAGCAGTTTTTTTGCCGTCGGATTCCGTTCCCCCTATGTTTCTTACACAATAAGGTTCTAATATTTATTAAATTGTAGAATTTTGCTAGCCTCAATAGTCTAGTGGTCAGTCCCCTGACAATATTTTTTTTTAGCTTTGGGGCGACCCGAGTTCAAGTCCCGGGTCATCGAACTTTCTTGATACTATACTTTCCTATCATAATAAAAGGCAAAAAATATATTCTTTAAACTGTTGCAAGTTAAGCTCCATCCACACACAAAATAGAATCGTCATTTTTTAAGCCATTACATCAACACCTCTCATAATGGGAGTGGGGGAACGGATTCTGACAACTGTTTTTCTTTTTGCAGTCGGATTCTGTTCCCCCCATATTTCTGACACACTGAGGTTCTTATATTTATCAAATTGATGCTGTTTAAGCTCCATACACTCACAAAAATAGAATCAGCATTTTTTAAGCCATTACATCAACACCTCTCATAATGGGAGTGGGGGAACGGATTTCGACAGCTGAACTATTTGCCGTCGGATTCCGTTCCCCCTATGTTTCTTACACAATAAGGTTATAAAATTTATCAAATTGAAGGAAGTTACTAGTCTCAATAGCCTAGTGGTCAGTCCCCTGACAATATTTCTTTTTAGCTTTGGGGCGACCCGAGTTCAAGTCCCGGGTCATCGAACTTTCTTGATACTATACTTTCCTATCATAATAAAAGGCAAAAAATATAATCTTTAAACTGTTGCAAGTTAAGCTCCATCCACACACAAAATAGAATCAGCATTTTTTAAGCCATTACATCAACACCTCTCATAATGGGAGTGGGGGAACGGATTCCGACAGCTGTTTTTTTGCCGTCGGATTCCGTTCCCCCTATGTTTCTTACACAATAAGGTTCTAATATTTATTAAATTGTAGCATTTTGCTAGCCTCAATAGCCTAGTGGTCAGTCCCCTGACAATGTTTTTTTTTAGCTTTGGGGCGACCCGAGTTCAAGTCCCGGGTCATCGAACTTTCTTGATACTATACTTTCCTATCATAATAAAAGGCAAAAAATATATTCTTTAAACTGTTGCAAGTTAAGCTCCATCCACACACAAAATACAATCGGCATTTTTTAAGCCATTACATCAACACCTCTCATAATGGGAGTGGGGGAACGGATTCTGACAACTGTTTTTCTTTTTGCCGTCGGATTCTGTTCCCCCCATATTTCTGACACACTGAGGTTCTTATATTTATCAAATTGATGCTGTTTAAGCTCCATACACTCACAAAAATAGAATCAGCATTTTTTAAGCCATTACATCAACACCTCTCATAATGTGAGTGGGGGAACGGATTCCGACAGCAGTTTTTTTGCCGTCGGATTCCGTTCCCCCTATGTTTCTTACACAATAAGGTTCTAATATTTATTAAATTGTAGAATTTTGCTAGCCTCAATAGTCTAGTGGTCAGTCCCCTGACAATATTTTTTTTTAGCTTTGGGGCGACCCGAGTTCAAGTCCCGGGTCATCGAACTTTCTTGATACTATACTTTCCTATCATAATAAAAGGCAAAAAATATATTCTTTAAACTGTTGCAAGTTAAGCTCCATCCACACACAAAATAGAATCGTCATTTTTTAAGCCATTACATCAACACCTCTCATAATGGGAGTGGGGGAACGGATTTCGACAGCTGAACTATTTGCCGTCGGATTCCGTTCCCCCTATGTTTCTTACACAATAAGGTTCTAATATTTATCAAATTGAAGGAAGTTACTAGTCTCAATAGCCTAGTTGTCAGTACCCTGACAATATTTTTTTTAGCTTTGGGCAACCAGAGTTCAAGTCCAGGGTCGTCGAACTTTCTTAACACTATACTTTCCTATCATAATAAAAGGCAAAAAATATATTCTTTAAACTGTTGCAAGTTAAGCTCCATCCACACACAAAATAGAATCAGCATTTTTTAAGCCATTACATCAACACCTCTCATAATGGGAGTGGGGGAACGGATTTCGACAGCTGAACTATTTGCCGTCGGATTCCGTTCCCCCTATGTTTTATTACACAATAAGGTTCTAATATTTATCAAATTGAAGGAAGTTACTAGTCTCAATAGCCTAGTTGTCAGTACCATGACAATATTTTTTTTAGCTTTGGGCAACCCGAGTTCAAGTCCAGGGTCGTCGAACTTTCGTGATACTATACTTTCCTATCATAATAAAAGGCAAAAAATATATTCTTTAAACTGTTGCAAGTTAAGCTCCATCCACACACAAAAATAGAATCAGCATTTTTTAAGCCATTACATCAACACCTCTCATAATGGGAGTGGGGGAACGGATTCCGACAGCTGTTTTTTTGCCGTCGGATTCCGTTCCCCCTATGTTTCTTACACAATAAGGTTCTAATATTTATTAAATTGTAGAATTTTGCTAGCCTCAATAGCCTAGTGGTCAGTCCCCTGACAATATTTTTTTTTAGCTTTGGGGCGACCCGAGTTCAAGTCCCGGGTCATCGAACTTTCTTGATACTATACTTTCCTATCATAATAAAAGGCAAAAAATATATTCTTTAAACTGTTGCAAGTTAAGCTCCATCCACACACAAAATAGAATCAGCATTTTTTAAGCCATTACATCAACACCTCTCATAATGGGAGTGGAGGAACGGATTCCGACAGCTGTTTTTTGCCGTCGGATTCCGTTCCCCCTATGTTTCTTACACAATAAGGTTCTAATATTTATTAAATTGTAGAATTGTGCTAGCCTCAATAGCCTAGTGGTCAGTCCCCTGACAATATTTTTTTTTAGCTTTGGGGCGACCCGAGTTCAAGTCCCGGGTCATCGAACTTTCTTGATACTATACTTTCCTATCATAATAAAAGGCAAAAAATATATTCTTTAAACTGTTGCAAGTTAAGCTCCATCCACACACAAAATAGAATCAGCATTTTTTAAGCCATTACATCAACACCTCTCATAATGGGAGTGGGGGAACGGATTCCGAAAGCTGTTTTTTTGCCGTCGGATTCCGTTCCCCCTATGTTTCTTACACAATAAGGTTCTAATATTTATTAAATTGTAGAATTTTGCTAGCCTCAATAGCCTAGTGGTCAGTCCCTGACAATATTTTTTTTTAGCTTTGGGGCGACCCGAGTTCAAGTCCCGGGTCATCGAACTTTCTTGATACTATACTTTCCTATCATAATAAAAGGCAAAAAATAGATTCTTTAAACTGTTGCAAGTTAAGCTCCATCCACACACAAAATAGAATCAGCATTTTTTAAGCCATTACATCAACACCTCTCATAATGGGAGTGGGGGAACGGATTCCGACAGCTGTTTTTTTGCCGTCGGATTCCGTTCCCCCTATGTTTCTTACACAATAAGGTTCTAATATTTATTAAATTGTAGAATTTTGTTAGCCTCAATAGCCTAGTGGTCAGTCCCCTGACAATATTTTTTTTTAGCTTTGGGGCGACCCGAGTTCAAGTCCCGGGTCATCGAACTTTCTTGATACTATACTTTCCTATCATAATAAAAGGCAAAAAATATATTCTTTAAACTGTTGCAAGTTAAGCTCCATCCACACACAAAATAGAATCAGCATTTTTTAAGCCATTACATCAACACCTCTCATAATGGGAGTGGGGGAACGGATTCCGACAGCTGTTTTTTTGCCGTCGGATTCGGTTCCCCCTATGGTTCTTACACAATAAGGTTCTAATATTTATTAAATTGTTGCATTTTGCTAGCCTCAATAGCCTAGTGGTCAGTCCCCTGACAATATTTTTTTTTAGCTTTGGGGCGACCGGAGTTCAAGTCCCGGGTCATCGAACTTCTTGATACTATACTTTCCTATCATAATAAAAGGCAAAAAATATATTCTTTAAACTGTTGCAAGTTAAGCTCCATCCACACACAAAATAGAATCAGCATTTTTTAAGCCATTACATCAACACCTCTCATAATGGGAGTGGGGGAACGGATTCCGACAGCTGTTTTTTTGCCGTCGGATTCCGTTCCCCCTATGTTTCTTACACAATAAGGTTCTAATATTTATTAAATTGTAGAATTTTGCTAGCCTCAATAGCCTAGTGGTCAGTCCCCTGACAATATTTTTTTTTAGCTTTGGGGCGACCCGAGTTCAAGTCCCGGGTCATCGAACTTTCTTGATACTATACTTTCCTATCATAATAAAAGGCAAAAAATATATTCTTTAAACTGTTGCAAGTTAAGCTCCATCCACACACAAAATAGAATCAGCATTTTTTAAGCCATTACATCAACACCTCTCATAATGGGAGTGGAGGAACGGATTCCGACAGCTGTTTTTTGCCGTCGGATTCCGTTCCCCCTATGTTTCTTACACAATAAGGTTCTAATATTTATTAAATTGTAGAATTGTGCTAGCCTCAATAGCCTAGTGGTCAGTCCCCTGACAATATTTTTTTTTAGCTTTGGGGCGACCCGAGTTCAAGTCCCGGGTCATCGAACTTTCTTGATACTATACTTTCCTATCATAATAAAAGGCAAAAAATATATTCTTTAAACTGTTGCAAGTTAAGCTCCATCCACACACAAAATAGAATCAGCATTTTTTAAGCCATTACATCAACACCTCTCATAATGGGAGTGGGGGAACGGATTCCGACAGCTGTTTTTTTGCCGTCGGATTCCGTTCCCCCTATGTTTCTTACACAATAAGGTTCTAATATTTATTAAATTGTAGAATTTTGCTAGCCTCAATAGCCTAGTGGTCAGTCCCTGACAATATTTTTTTTTAGCTTTGGGGCGACCCGAGTTCAAGTCCCGGGTCATCGAACTTTCTTGATACTATACTTTCCTATCATAATAAAAGGCAAAAAATATATTCTTTAAACTGTTGCAAGTTAAGCTCCATCCACACACAAAATAGAATCAGCATTTTTTAAGCCATTACATCAACACCTCTCATAATGGGAGTGGGGGAACGGATTTCGACAGCTGAACTATTTGCCGTCGGATTCCGTTCCCCCTATGTTTCTTACACAATAAGGTTCTAATATTTATCAAATTGAAGAAAGTTACTAGTCTCAATAGCCTAGTTGTCAGTACCATGACAATTTTTTTTTTAGCTTTGGGGCGACCCGAGTTCAAGTCCCGGGTCATCGAACTTTCTTGATACTATACTTTCCTATCATAATAAAAGGCAAAAAATATATTCTTTAAACTGTTGCAAGTTAAGCTCCATCCACACACAAAATAGAATCAGCATTTTTTAAGCCATTACATCAACACCTCTCATAATGGGAGTGGGGGAACGGATTCCGACAGCTGTTTTTTGCCGTCGGATTCCGTTCCCCCTATGTTTCTTACACAATAAGGTTCTAATATTTATTAAATTGTAGAATTTTGCTAGCCTCAATAGCCTAGTGGTCAGTCCCCTGACAATATTTTTTTTTTAGCTTTGGGGCGACCCGAGTTCAAGTCCCGGGTCATCGAACTTTCTTGATACTATACTTTCCTATCATAATAAAAGGCAAAAAATATATTCTTTAAACTGTTGCAAGTTAAGCTCCATCCACACACAAAATAGAATCAGCATTTTTTAAGCCATTACATCAACACCTCTCATAATGGGAGTGGGGGAACGGATTCCGACAGCTGTTTTTTTGCCGTCGGATTCCGTTCCCCCTATGTTTCTTACACAATAAGGTTCTAATATTTATTAAATTGTAGAATTTTGTTAGCCTCAATAGCCTAGTGGTCAGTCCCCTGACAATATTTTTTTTTAGCTTTGGGGCGACCCGAGTTCAAGTCCCGGGTCATCGAACTTTCTTGATACTATACTTTCCTATCATAATAAAAGGCAAAAAATATATTCTTTAAACTGTTGCAAGTTAAGCTCCATCCACACACAAAATAGAATCAGCATTTTTTAAGCCATTACATCAACACCTCTCATAATGGGAGTGGGGGAACGGATTCCGACAGCTGTTTTTTGCCGTCGGATTCCGTTCCCCCTATGTTTCTTACACAATAAGGTTCTAATATTTATTAAATTGTAGAATTTTCCTAGCCTCAATAGCCTAGTGGTCAGTCCCCTGACAATATTTTTTTTTAGCTTTGGGGCGACCCGAGTTCAAGTCCCGGGTCATCGAACTTTCTTGATACTATACTTTCCTATCATAATAAAAGGCAAAAAATATATTCTTTAAACTGTTGCAAGTTAAGCTCCATCCACACACAAAATAGAATCAGCATTTTTTAAGCCATTACATCAACACCTCTCATAATGGGAGTGGGGGAACGGATTCCGACAGCTGTTTTTTTGCCGTCGGATTCCGTTCCCCCTATGTTTCTTACACAATAAGGTTCTAATATTTATTAAATTGTAGAATTTTGTTAGCCTCAATAGCCTAGTGGTCAGTCCCCTGACAATATTTTTTTTTAGCTTTGGGGCGACCCGAGTTCAAGTCCCGGGTCATCGAACTTTCTTGATACTATACTTTCCTATCATAATAAAAGGCAAAAAATATATTCTTTAAACTGTTGCAAGTTAAGCTCCATCCACACACAAAATAGAATCAGCATTTTTTAAGCCATTACATCAACACCTCTCATAATGGGAGTGGGGGAACGGATTCCGACAGCTGTTTTTTGCCGTCGGATTCCGTTCCCCCTATGTTTCTTACACAATAAGGTTCTAATATTTATTAAATTGTAGAATTTTGCTAGCCTCAATAGCCTAGTGGTCAGTCCCCTGACAATATTTTTTTTTAGCTTTGGGGCGACCCGAGTTCAAGTCCCGGGTCATCGAACTTTCTTGATACTATACTTTCCTATCATAATAAAAGGCAAAAAATATATTCTTTAAACTGTTGCAAGTTAAGCTCCATCCACACACAAAATAGAATCAGCATTTTTTAAGCCATTACATCAACACCTCTCATAATGGGAGTGGGGGAACGGATTTCGACAGCTGAACTATTTGCCGTCGGATTCCGTTCCCCCTATGTTTCTTACACAATAAGGTTCTAATATTTATCAAATTGAAAGAAGTTACTAGTCTCAATAGCCTAGTGGTCAGTCCCCTGACAATATTTCTTTTTAGCTTTGGGGCGACCCGAGTTCAAGTCCCGGGTCATCGAACTTTCTTGATACTATACTTTCCTATCATAATAAAAGGCAAAAAATATATTCTTTAAACTGTTGCAAGTTAAGCTCCATCCACACACAAAATAGAGTCAGCATTTTTTAAGCCATTACATCAACACCTCTCATAATGGGAGTGGGGGAACGGATTCCGACAGCTGTTTTTTGCCGTCGGATTCCGTTCCCCCTATGTTTCTTACACAATAAGGTTCTAATATTTATTAAATTGTAGAATTTTGCTAGCCTCAATAGCCTAGTGGTCAGTCCCCTGACAATATTTTTTTTTAGCTTTGGGGCGACCCGAGTTCAAGTCCCGGGTCATCGAACTTTCTTGATACTATACTTTCCTATCATAATAAAAGGCAAAAAATATATTCTTTAAACTGTTGCAAGTTAAGCTCCATCCACACACAAAATAGAATCAGCATTTTTTAAGCCATTACATCAACACCTCTCATAATGGGAGTGGGGGAACGGATTCCGACAGCTGTTTTTTTGCCGTCGGAATCCGTTCCCCCTATGTTTCTTACACAATAAGGTTCTAATATTTATTAAATTGTAGAATTTTGCTAGCCTCAATAGCCTAGTGGTCAGTCCCTGACAATATTTTTTTTTAGCTTTGGGGCGACCCGAGTTCAAGTCCCGGGTCATCGAACTTTCTTGATACTATACTTTCCTATCATAATAAAAGGCAAAAAATATATTCTTTAAACTGTTGCAAGTTAAGCTCCATCCACACACAAAATAGAATCAGCATTTTTTAAGCCATTACATCAACACCTCTCATAATGGGAGTGGGGGAACGGATTCCGACAGCTGTTTTTTTGCCGTCGGATTCCGTTCCCCCTATGTTTCTTACACAATAAGGTTCTAATATTTATTAAATTGTAGAATTTTGTTAGCCTCAATAGCCTAGTGGTCAGTCCCCTGACAATATTTTTTTTTAGCTTTGGGGCGACCCGAGTTCAAGTCCCGGGTCATCGAACTTTCTTGATACTATACTTTCCTATCATAATAAAAGGCAAAAAATATATTCTTTAAACTGTTGCAAGTTAAGCTCCATCCACACACAAAATAGAATCAGCATTTTTTAAGCCATTACATCAACACCTCTCATAATGGGAGTGGGGGAACGGATTCCGACAGCTGTTTTTTGCCGTCGGATTCCGTTCCCCCTATGTTTCTTACACAATAAGGTTCTAATATTTATTAAATTGTAGAATTTTGCTAGCCTCAATAGCCTAGTGGTCAGTCCCCTGACAATATTTTTTTTTAGCTTTGGGGCGACCCGAGTTCAAGTCCCGGGTCATCGAACTTTCTTGATACTATACTTTCCTATCATAATAAAAGGCAAAAAATATATTCTTTAAACTGTTGCAAGTTAAGCTCCATCCACACACAAAATAGAATCAGCATTTTTTAAGCCATTACATCAACACCTCTCATAATGGGAGTGGGGGAACGGATTCCGACAGCTGTTTTTTTGCCGTCGGATTCCGTTCCCCCTATGTTTCTTACACAATAAGGTTCTAATATTTATTAAATTGTAGAATTTTGTTAGCCTCAATAGCCTAGTGGTCAGTCCCCTGACAATATTTTTTTTTAGCTTTGGGGCGACCCGAGTTCAAGTCCCGGGTCATCGAACTTTCTTGATACTATACTTTCCTATCATAATAAAAGGCAAAAAATATATTCTTTAAACTGTTGCAAGTTAAGCTCCATCCACACACAAAATAGAATCAGCATTTTTTAAGCCATTACATCAACACCTCTCATAATGGGAGTGGGGGAACGGATTCCGACAACTGTTTTTCGTTTTGCCGTCGGATTCTGTTCCCCCCATATTTCTGACACACTGAGGTTCTTATATTTATCAAATTGATGCTGTTTAAGCTCCATACACTCACAAAAATAGAATCAGCATTTTTTAAGCCATTACATCAACACCTCTCATAATGGGAGTGGGGGAACGGATTTCGACAGCTGAACTATTTGCCGTCGGATTCCGTTCCCCCTATGTTTCTTACACAATAAGGTTCTAATATTTATCAAATTGAAGAAAGTTACTAGTCTCAATAGCCTAGTTGTCAGTACCATGACAATATTTTTTTTAGCTTTGGGCAACCCGAGTTCAAGTCCAGGGTCGTAGAACTTTCTTGATACTATACTTTCCTATCATAATAAAAGGCAAAAAATATATTCTTTAAACTGTTGCAAGTTAAGCTCCATCCACACACAAAATAGAATCAGCATTTTTTAAGCCATTACATCAACACCTCTCATAATGGGAGTGGGGGAACGGATTCCGACAGCTGTTTTTTTGCCGTCGGATTCCGTTCCCCCTATGTTTCTTACACAATAAGGTTCTAATATTTATTAAATTGTAGAATTTTGCTAGCCTCAATAGCCTAGTGGTCAGTCCCCTGACAATATTTTTTTTTAGCTTTGGGGCGACCCGAGTTCAAGTCCCGGGTCATCGAACTTTCTTGATACTATACTTTCCTATCATAATAAAAGGCAAAAAATATATTCTTTAAACTGTTGCAAGTTAAGCTCCATCCACACACAAAATAGAATCAGCATTTTTTAAGCCATTACATCAACACCTCTCATAATGGGAGTGGGGGAACGGATTCCGACAGCTGTTTTTTTGCCGTCGGATTCCGTTCCCCCTATGTTTCTTACACAATAAGGTTCTAATATTTATTAAATTGTAGAATTTTGTTAGCCTCAATAGCCTAGTGGTCAGTCCCCTGACAATATTTTTTTTTAGCTTTGGGGCGACCCGAGTTCAAGTCCCGGGTCATCGAACTTTCTTGATACTATACTTTCCTATCATAATAAAAGGCAAAAAATATATTCTTTAAACTGTTGCAAGTTAAGCTCCATCCACACACAAAATAGAATCAGCATTTTTTAAGCCATTACATCAACACCTCTCATAATGGGAGTGGGGGAACGGATTCCGACAGCTGTTTTTTGCCGTCGGATTCCGTTCCCCCTATGTTTCTTACACAATAAGGTTCTAATATTTATTAAATTGTAGAATTTTGCTAGCCTCAATAGCCTAGTGGTCAGTCCCCTGACAATATTTTTTTTTAGCTTTGGGGCGACCCGAGTTCAAGTCCCGGGTCATCGAACTTTCTTGATACTATACTTTCCTATCATAATAAAAGGCAAAAAATATATTCTTTAAACTGTTGCAAGTTAAGCTCCATCCACACACAAAATAGAATCAGCATTTTTTAAGCCATTACATCAACACCTCTCATAATGGGAGTGGGGGAACGGATTTCGACAGCTGAACTATTTGCCGTCGGATTCCGTTCCCCCTATGTTTCTTACACAATAAGGTTCTAATATTTATCAAATTGAAAGAAGTTACTAGTCTCAATAGCCTAGTGGTCAGTCCCCTGACAATATTTCTTTTTAGCTTTGGGGCGACCCGAGTTCAAGTCCCGGGTCATCGAACTTTCTTGATACTATACTTTCCTATCATAATAAAAGGCAAAAAATATATTCTTTAAACTGTTGCAAGTTAAGCTCCATCCACACACAAAATAGAGTCAGCATTTTTTAAGCCATTACATCAACACCTCTCATAATGGGAGTGGGGGAACGGATTCCGACAGCTGTTTTTTGCCGTCGGATTCCGTTCCCCCTATGTTTCTTACACAATAAGGTTCTAATATTTATTAAATTGTAGAATTTTGCTAGCCTCAATAGCCTAGTGGTCAGTCCCCTGACAATATTTTTTTTTAGCTTTGGGGCGACCCGAGTTCAAGTCCCGGGTCATCGAACTTTCTTGATACTATACTTTCCTATCATAATAAAAGGCAAAAAATATATTCTTTAAACTGTTGCAAGTTAAGCTCCATCCACACACAAAATAGAATCAGCATTTTTTAAGCCATTACATCAACACCTCTCATAATGGGAGTGGGGGAACGGATTCCGACAGCTGTTTTTTTGCCGTCGGAATCCGTTCCCCCTATGTTTCTTACACAATAAGGTTCTAATATTTATTAAATTGTAGAATTTTGCTAGCCTCAATAGCCTAGTGGTCAGTCCCTGACAATATTTTTTTTTAGCTTTGGGGCGACCCGAGTTCAAGTCCCGGGTCATCGAACTTTCTTGATACTATACTTTCCTATCATAATAAAAGGCAAAAAATATATTCTTTAAACTGTTGCAAGTTAAGCTCCATCCACACACAAAATAGAATCAGCATTTTTTAAGCCATTACATCAACACCTCTCATAATGGGAGTGGGGGAACGGATTCCGACAGCTGTTTTTTTGCCGTCGGATTCCGTTCCCCCTATGTTTCTTACACAATAAGGTTCTAATATTTATTAAATTGTAGAATTTTGTTAGCCTCAATAGCCTAGTGGTCAGTCCCCTGACAATATTTTTTTTTAGCTTTGGGGCGACCCGAGTTCAAGTCCCGGGTCATCGAACTTTCTTGATACTATACTTTCCTATCATAATAAAAGGCAAAAAATATATTCTTTAAACTGTTGCAAGTTAAGCTCCATCCACACACAAAATAGAATCAGCATTTTTTAAGCCATTACATCAACACCTCTCATAATGGGAGTGGGGGAACGGATTTCGACAGCTGAACTATTTGCCGTCGGATTCCGTTCCCCCTATGTTTCTTACACAATAAGGTTCTAATATTTATCAAATTGAAAGAAGTTACTAGTCTCAATAGCCTAGTGGTCAGTCCCCTGACAATATTTCTTTTTAGCTTTGGGGCGACCCGAGTTCAAGTCCCGGGTCATCGAACTTTCTTGATACTATACTTTCCTATCATAATAAAAGGCAAAAAATATATTCTTTAAACTGTTGCAAGTTAAGCTCCATCCACACACAAAATAGAGTCAGCATTTTTTAAGCCATTACATCAACACCTCTCATAATGGGAGTGGGGGAACGGATTCCGACAGCTGTTTTTTGCCGTCGGATTCCGTTCCCCCTATGTTTCTTACACAATAAGGTTCTAATATTTATTAAATTGTAGAATTTTGCTAGCCTCAATAGCCTAGTGGTCAGTCCCCTGACAATATTTTTTTTTAGCTTTGGGGCGACCCGAGTTCAAGTCCCGGGTCATCGAACTTTCTTGATACTATACTTTCCTATCATAATAAAAGGCAAAAAATATATTCTTTAAACTGTTGCAAGTTAAGCTCCATCCACACACAAAATAGAATCAGCATTTTTTAAGCCATTACATCAACACCTCTCATAATGGGAGTGGGGGAACGGATTCCGACAGCTGTTTTTTGCCGTCGGATTCCGTTCCCCCTATGTTTCTTACACAATAAGGTTCTAATATTTATTAAATTGTAGAATTTTGCTAGCCTCAATAGCCTAGTGGTCAGTCCCCTGACAATATTTTTTTTTAGCTTTGGGGCGACCCGAGTTCAAGTCCCGGGTCATCGAACTTTCTTGATACTATACTTTCCTATCATAATAAAAGGCAAAAAATATATTCTTTAAACTGTTGCAAGTTAAGCTCCATCCACACACAAAATAGAATCAGCATTTTTTAAGCCATTACATCAACACCTCTCATAATGGGAGTGGGGGAACGGATTCCGACAGCTGTTTTTTTGCCGTCGGATTCCGTTCCCCCTATGTTTCTTACACAATAAGGTTCTAATATTTATTAAATTGTAGAATTTTGTTAGCCTCAATAGCCTAGTGGTCAGTCCCCTGACAATATTTTTTTTTAGCTTTGGGGCGACCCGAGTTCAAGTCCCGGGTCATCGAACTTTCTTGATACTATACTTTCCTATCATAATAAAAGGCAAAAAATATATTCTTTAAACTGTTGCAAGTTAAGCTCCATCCACACACAAAATAGAATCAGCATTTTTTAAGCCATTACATCAACACCTCTCATAATGGGAGTGGGGGAACGGATTCCGACAACTGTTTTTCGTTTTGCCGTCGGATTCTGTTCCCCCCATATTTCTGACACACTGAGGTTCTTATATTTATCAAATTGATGCTGTTTAAGCTCCATACACTCACAAAAATAGAATCAGCATTTTTTAAGCCATTACATCAACACCTCTCATAATGGGAGTGGGGGAACGGATTTCGACAGCTGAACTATTTGCCGTCGGATTCCGTTCCCCCTATGTTTCTTACACAATAAGGTTCTAATATTTATCAAATTGAAGAAAGTTACTAGTCTCAATAGCCTAGTTGTCAGTACCATGACAATATTTTTTTTAGCTTTGGGCAACCCGAGTTCAAGTCCAGGGTCGTAGAACTTTCTTGATACTATACTTTCCTATCATAATAAAAGGCAAAAAATATATTCTTTAAACTGTTGCAAGTTAAGCTCCATCCACACACAAAATAGAATCAGCATTTTTTAAGCCATTACATCAACACCTCTCATAATGGGAGTGGGGGAACGGATTCCGACAGCTGTTTTTTTGCCGTCGGATTCCGTTCCCCCTATGTTTCTTACACAATAAGGTTCTAATATTTATTAAATTGTAGAATTTTGCTAGCCTCAATAGCCTAGTGGTCAGTCCCCTGACAATATTTTTTTTTAGCTTTGGGGCGACCCGAGTTCAAGTCCCGGGTCATCGAACTTTCTTGATACTATACTTTCCTATCATAATAAAAGGCAAAAAATATATTCTTTAAACTGTTGCAAGTTAAGCTCCATCCACACACAAAATAGAATCAGCATTTTTTAAGCCATTACATCAACACCTCTCATAATGGGAGTGGGGGAACGGATTCCGACAGCTGTTTTTTTGCCGTCGGATTCGGTTCCCCCTATGTTTCTTACACAATAAGGTTCTAATATTTATTAAATTGTTGCATTTTGCTAGCCTCAATAGCCTAGTGGTCAGTCCCCTGACAATATTTTTTTTTAGCTTTGGGGCGACCCGAGTTCAAGTCACGGGTCATCGAACTTTCTTGATACTATACTTTCCTATCATAATAAAAGGCAAAAAATATATTCTTTAAACTGTTGCAAGTTAAGCTCCATCCACACACAAAATAGAATCAGCATTTTTTAAGCCATTACATCAACACCTCTCATAATGGGAGTGGGGGAACGGATTCCGACAGCTGTTTTTTTGCCGTCGGATTCCGTTCCCCCTATGTTTCTTACACAATAAGGTTCTAATATTTATTAAATTGTAGAATTTTGTTAGTCTCAATAGCCTAGTGGTCAGTCCCCTGACAATATTTTTTTTTAGCTTTGGGGCGACCCGAGTTCAAGTCCCGGGTCATCGAACTTTCTTGATACTATACTTTCCTATCATAATAAAAGGCAAAAAATATATTCTTTAAACTGTTGCAAGTTAAGCTCCATCCACACACAAAATAGAATCAGCATTTTTTAAGCCATTACATCAACACCTCTCATAATGGGAGTGGGGGAACGGATTCCGACAGCTGTTTTTTGCCGTCGGATTCCGTTCCCCCTATGTTTCTTACACAATAAGGTTCTAATATTTATTAAATTGTAGAATTGTGCTAGCCTCAATAGCCTAGTGGTCAGTCCCCTGACAATATTTTTTTTTAGCTTTGGGGCGACCCGAGTTCAAGTCCCGGGTCATCGAACTTTCTTGATACTATACTTTCCTATCATAATAAAAGGCAAAAAATATATTCTTTAAACTGTTGCAAGTTAAGCTCCATCCACACACAAAATAGAATCAGCATTTTTTAAGCCATTACATCAACACCTCTCATAATGGGAGTGGGGGAACGGATTCCGACAGCTGTTTTTTTGCCGTCGGATTCCGTTCCCCCTATGTTTCTTACACAATAAGGTTCTAATATTTATTAAATTGTAGAATTTTGCTAGCCTCAATAGCCTAGTGGTCAGTCCCTGACAATATTTTTTTTTAGCTTTGGGGCGACCCGAGTTCAAGTCCAGGGTCATCGAACTTTCTTGATACTATACTTTCCTATCATAATAAAAGGCAAAAAATATATTCTTTAAACTGTTGCAAGTTAAGCTCCATCCACACACAAAATAGAATCAGCATTTTTTAAGCCATTACATCAACACCTCTCATAATGGGAGTGGGGGAACGGATTCCGACAGCTGTTTTTTTGCCGTCGGATTCCGTTCCCCCTATGTTTCTTACACAATGAGGTTCTAATATTTATTAAATTGTAGAATTTTGTTAGCCTCAATAGCCTAGTGGTCAGTCCCCTGACAATATTTTTTTTTAGCTTTGGGGCGACCCGAGTTCAAGTCCCGGGTCATCGAACTTTCTTGATACTATACTTTCCTATCATAATAAAAGGCAAAAAATATATTCTTTAAACTGTTGCAAGTTAAGCTCCATCCACACACAAAATAGAATCAGCATTTTTTAAGCCATTACATCAACACCTCTCATAATGGGAGTGGGGGAACGGATTCCGACATCTGTTTTTTAGCCGTCGGATTCGGTTCCCCCTATGGTTCTTACACAATAAGGTTCTAATATTTATTAAATTGTTGCATTTTGCTAGCCTCAATAGCCTAGTGGTCAGTCCCCTGACAATATTTTTTTTTAGCTTTGGGGCGACCGGAGTTCAAGTCCCGGGTCATCGAACTTCTTGATACTATACTTTCCTATCATAATAAAAGGCAAAAAAATATATTCTTTAAACTGTTGCAAGTTAAGCTCCATCCACACACAAAATAGAATCGGCATTTTTTAAGCCATTACATCAACACCTCTCATAATGGGAGTGGGGGAACGGATTCCGACAGCTGTTTTTTTGCCGTCGGATTCGGTTCCCCCTATGTTTCTTACACAATAAGGTTCTAATATTTATTAAATTGTTGCGTTTCGCTAGCCTCAATAGCCTAGTGGTCAGTCCCCTGACAATATTTTTTTTTAGCTTTGGGGCGACCCGAGTTCAAGTCCCGGGTCATCGAACTTTCTTGATACTATACTTTCCTATCATAATAAAAGGCAAAAAATATATTCTTTAAACTGTTGCAAGTTAAGCTCCATCCACACACAAAATAGAATCAGCATTTTTTAAGCCATTACATCAACACCTCTCATAATGGGAGTGGGGGAACGGATTCCGACAACTGTTTTTCGTTTTGCCGTCGGATTCTGTTCCCCGCATATTTCTGACACACTGAGGTTCTTATATTTATCAAATTGATGCTGTTTAAGCTCCATACACTCACAAAAATAGAATCAGCATTTTTTAAGCCATTACATCAACACCTCTCATAATGGGAGTGGGGGAACGGATTTCGACAGCTGAACTATTTGCCGTCGGATTCCGTTCCCCCTATGTTTCTTACACAATAAGGTTCTAATATTTATCAAATTAAAGAAAGTTACTAGTCTCAATAGCCTAGTTGTCAGTACCATGACAATATTTTTTTTAGCTTTGGGCAACCCGAGTTCAAGTCCAGGGTCGTCGAACTTTCTTGATACTATACTTTCCTATCATAATAAAAGGCAAAAAATATATTCTTTAAACTGTTGCAAGTTAAGCTCCATCCACACACAAAATAGAATCAGCATTTTTTAAGCCATTACATCAACACCTCTCATAATGGGAGTGGGGGAACGGATTCCGACAGCTGTTTTTTTGCCGTCGGATTCCGTTCCCCCTATGTTTCTTACACAATAAGGTTCTAATATTTATTAAATTGTAGAATTTTGTTAGCCTCAATAGCCTAGTGGTCAGTCCCCTGACAATATTTTTTTTTAGCTTTGGGGCGACCCGAGTTCAAGTCCCGGGTCATCGAACTTTCTTGATACTATACTTTCCTATCATAATAAAAGGCAAAAAATATATTCTTTAAACTGTTGCAAGTTAAGCTCCATCCACACACAAAATAGAATCAGCATTTTTTAAGCCATTACATCAACACCTCTCATAATGGGAGTGGGGGAACGGATTCCGACAACTGTTTTTCGTTTTGCCGTCGGATTCTGTTCCCCCCATATTTCTGACACACTGAGGTTCTTATATTTATCAAATTGATGCTGTTTAAGCTCCATACACTCACAAAAATAGAATCAGCATTTTTTAAGCCATTACATCAACACCTCTCATAATGGGAGTGGGGGAACGGATTTCGACAGCTGAACTATTTGCCGTCGGATTCCGTTCCCCCTATGTTTCTTACACAATAAGGTTCTAATATTTATCAAATTGAAGAAAGTTACTAGTCTCAATAGCCTAGTTGTCAGTACCATGACAATATTTTTTTTAGCTTTGGGCAACCCGAGTTCAAGTCCAGGGTCGTAGAACTTTCTTGATACTATACTTTCCTATCATAATAAAAGGCAAAAAATATATTCTTTAAACTGTTGCAAGTTAAGCTCCATCCACACACAAAATAGAATCAGCATTTTTTAAGCCATTACATCAACACCTCTCATAATGGGAGTGGGGGAACGGATTCCGACAGCTGTTTTTTTGCCGTCGGATTCCGTTCCCCCTATGTTTCTTACACAATAAGGTTCTAATATTTATTAAATTGTAGAATTTTGCTAGCCTCAATAGCCTAGTGGTCAGTCCCCTGACAATATTTTTTTTTAGCTTTGGGGCGACCCGAGTTCAAGTCCCGGGTCATCGAACTTTCTTGATACTATACTTTCCTATCATAATAAAAGGCAAAAAATATATTCTTTAAACTGTTGCAAGTTAAGCTCCATCCACACACAAAATAGAATCAGCATTTTTTAAGCCATTACATCAACACCTCTCATAATGGGAGTGGGGGAACGGATTCCGACAGCTGTTTTTTTGCCGTCGGATTCGGTTCCCCCTATGTTTCTTACACAATAAGGTTCTAATATTTATTAAATTGTTGCATTTTGCTAGCCTCAATAGCCTAGTGGTCAGTCCCCTGACAATATTTTTTTTTAGCTTTGGGGCGACCCGAGTTCAAGTCACGGGTCATCGAACTTTCTTGATACTATACTTTCCTATCATAATAAAAGGCAAAAAATATATTCTTTAAACTGTTGCAAGTTAAGCTCCATCCACACACAAAATAGAATCAGCATTTTTTAAGCCATTACATCAACACCTCTCATAATGGGAGTGGGGGAACGGATTCCGACAGCTGTTTTTTTGCCGTCGGATTCCGTTCCCCCTATGTTTCTTACACAATAAGGTTCTAATATTTATTAAATTGTAGAATTTTGTTAGTCTCAATAGCCTAGTGGTCAGTCCCCTGACAATATTTTTTTTTAGCTTTGGGGCGACCCGAGTTCAAGTCCCGGGTCATCGAACTTTCTTGATACTATACTTTCCTATCATAATAAAAGGCAAAAAATATATTCTTTAAACTGTTGCAAGTTAAGCTCCATCCACACACAAAATAGAATCAGCATTTTTTAAGCCATTACATCAACACCTCTCATAATGGGAGTGGGGGAACGGATTCCGACAGCTGTTTTTTGCCGTCGGATTCCGTTCCCCCTATGTTTCTTACACAATAAGGTTCTAATATTTATTAAATTGTAGAATTGTGCTAGCCTCAATAGCCTAGTGGTCAGTCCCCTGACAATATTTTTTTTTAGCTTTGGGGCGACCCGAGTTCAAGTCCCGGGTCATCGAACTTTCTTGATACTATACTTTCCTATCATAATAAAAGGCAAAAAATATATTCTTTAAACTGTTGCAAGTTAAGCTCCATCCACACACAAAATAGAATCAGCATTTTTTAAGCCATTACATCAACACCTCTCATAATGGGAGTGGGGGAACGGATTCCGACAGCTGTTTTTTTGCCGTCGGATTCCGTTCCCCCTATGTTTCTTACACAATAAGGTTCTAATATTTATTAAATTGTAGAATTTTGCTAGCCTCAATAGCCTAGTGGTCAGTCCCTGACAATATTTTTTTTTAGCTTTGGGGCGACCCGAGTTCAAGTCCAGGGTCATCGAACTTTCTTGATACTATACTTTCCTATCATAATAAAAGGCAAAAAATATATTCTTTAAACTGTTGCAAGTTAAGCTCCATCCACACACAAAATAGAATCAGCATTTTTTAAGCCATTACATCAACACCTCTCATAATGGGAGTGGGGGAACGGATTCCGACAGCTGTTTTTTTGCCGTCGGATTCCGTTCCCCCTATGTTTCTTACACAATGAGGTTCTAATATTTATTAAATTGTAGAATTTTGTTAGCCTCAATAGCCTAGTGGTCAGTCCCCTGACAATATTTTTTTTTAGCTTTGGGGCGACCCGAGTTCAAGTCCCGGGTCATCGAACTTTCTTGATACTATACTTTCCTATCATAATAAAAGGCAAAAAATATATTCTTTAAACTGTTGCAAGTTAAGCTCCATCCACACACAAAATAGAATCAGCATTTTTTAAGCCATTACATCAACACCTCTCATAATGGGAGTGGGGGAACGGATTCCGACATCTGTTTTTTAGCCGTCGGATTCGGTTCCCCCTATGGTTCTTACACAATAAGGTTCTAATATTTATTAAATTGTTGCATTTTGCTAGCCTCAATAGCCTAGTGGTCAGTCCCCTGACAATATTTTTTTTTAGCTTTGGGGCGACCGGAGTTCAAGTCCCGGGTCATCGAACTTCTTGATACTATACTTTCCTATCATAATAAAAGGCAAAAAAATATATTCTTTAAACTGTTGCAAGTTAAGCTCCATCCACACACAAAATAGAATCGGCATTTTTTAAGCCATTACATCAACACCTCTCATAATGGGAGTGGGGGAACGGATTCCGACAGCTGTTTTTTTGCCGTCGGATTCGGTTCCCCCTATGTTTCTTACACAATAAGGTTCTAATATTTATTAAATTGTTGCGTTTCGCTAGCCTCAATAGCCTAGTGGTCAGTCCCCTGACAATATTTTTTTTTAGCTTTGGGGCGACCCGAGTTCAAGTCCCGGGTCATCGAACTTTCTTGATACTATACTTTCCTATCATAATAAAAGGCAAAAAATATATTCTTTAAACTGTTGCAAGTTAAGCTCCATCCACACACAAAATAGAATCAGCATTTTTTAAGCCATTACATCAACACCTCTCATAATGGGAGTGGGGGAACGGATTCCGACAACTGTTTTTCGTTTTGCCGTCGGATTCTGTTCCCCGCATATTTCTGACACACTGAGGTTCTTATATTTATCAAATTGATGCTGTTTAAGCTCCATACACTCACAAAAATAGAATCAGCATTTTTTAAGCCATTACATCAACACCTCTCATAATGGGAGTGGGGGAACGGATTTCGACAGCTGAACTATTTGCCGTCGGATTCCGTTCCCCCTATGTTTCTTACACAATAAGGTTCTAATATTTATCAAATTAAAGAAAGTTACTAGTCTCAATAGCCTAGTTGTCAGTACCATGACAATATTTTTTTTAGCTTTGGGCAACCCGAGTTCAAGTCCAGGGTCGTCGAACTTTCTTGATACTATACTTTCCTATCATAATAAAAGGCAAAAAATATATTCTTTAAACTGTTGCAAGTTAAGCTCCATCCACACACAAAATAGAATCAGCATTTTTTAAGCCATTACATCAACACCTCTCATAATGGGAGTGGGGGAACGGATTCCGACAGCTGTTTTTTTGCCGTCGGATTCCGTTCCCCCTATGTTTCTTACACAATAAGGTTCTAATATTTATTAAATTGTAGAATTTTGTTAGCCTCAATAGCCTAGTGGTCAGTCCCCTGACAATATTTTTTTTTAGCTTTGGGGCGACCCGAGTTCAAGTCCCGGGTCATCGAACTTTCTTGATACTATACTTTCCTATCATAATAAAAGGCAAAAAATATATTCTTTAAACTGTTGCAAGTTAAGCTCCATCCACACACAAAATAGAATCAGCATTTTTTAAGCCATTACATCAACACCTCTCATAATGGGAGTGGGGGAACGGATTCCGACAACTGTTTTTCGTTTTGCCGTCGGATTCTGTTCCCCCCATATTTCTGACACACTGAGGTTCTTATATTTATCAAATTGATGCTGTTTAAGCTCCATACACTCACAAAAATAGAATCAGCATTTTTTAAGCCATTACATCAACACCTCTCATAATGGGAGTGGGGGAACGGATTTCGACAGCTGAACTATTTGCCGTCGGATTCCGTTCCCCCTATGTTTCTTACACAATAAGGTTCTAATATTTATCAAATTGAAGAAAGTTACTAGTCTCAATAGCCTAGTTGTCAGTACCATGACAATATTTTTTTTAGCTTTGGGCAACCCGAGTTCAAGTCCAGGGTCGTCGAACTTTCTTGATACTATACTTTCCTATCATAATAAAAGGCAAAAAATATATTCTTTAAACTGTTGCAAGTTAAGCTCCATCCACACACAAAATAGAATCAGCATTTTTTAAGCCATTACATCAACACCTCTCATTATGGGAGTGGGGGAACGGATTCCGACAGCTGTTTTTTTGCCGTCGGATTCCGTTCCCCCTATGTTTCTTACACAATAAGGTTCTAATATTTATTAAATTGTAGAATTTTGCTAGCCTCAATAGCCTAGTGGTCAGTCCCCTGACAATATTTTTTTTTAGCTTTGGGGCGACCCGAGTTCAAGTCCCGGGTCATCGAACTTTCTTGATACTATACTTTCCTATCATAATAAAAGGCAAAAAATATATTCTTTAAACTGTTGCAAGTTAAGCTCCATCCACACACAAAATAGAATCGGCATTTTTTAAGCCATTACATCAACACCTCTCATAATGGGAGTGGGGGAACGGATTCCGACAGCTGTTTTTTTGCCGTCGGATTCGGTTCCCCCTATGTTTCTTACACAATAAGGTTCTAATATTTATTAAATTGTTGCATTTTGCTAGCCTCAATAGCCTAGTGGTCAGTCCCCTGACAATATTTTTTTTTAGCTTTGGGGCGACCCGAGTTCAAGTCCCGGGTCATCGAACTTTCTTGATACTATACTTTCCTATCATAATAAAAGGCAAAAAATATATTCTTTAAACTGTTGCAAGTTAAGCTCCATCCACACACAAAATAGAATCAGCATTTTTTAAGCCATTACATCAACACCTCTCATAATGGGAGTGGGGGAACGGATTCTGACAGCTGTTTTTTTGCCGTCGGATTCCGTTCCCCCTATGTTTCTTACACAATAAGGTTCTAATATTTATTAAATTGTAGAATTTTGTTAGCCTCAATAGCCTAGTGGTCAGTCCCCTGACAATATTTTTTTTTAGCTTTGGGGCGACCCGAGTTCAAGTCCCGGGTCATCGAACTTTCTTGATACTATACTTTTCTATCATAATAAAAGGCAAAAAATATATTCTTTAAACTGTTGCAAGTTAAGCTCCATCCACACACAAAATAGAATCAGCATTTTTTAAGCCATTACATCAACACCTCTCATAATGGGAGTGGGGGAACGGATTCCGACAGCTGTTTTTTGCCGTCGGATTCCGTTCCCCCTATGTTTCTTACACAATAAGGTTCTAATATTTATTAAATTGTAGAATTTTGCTAGCCTCAATAGCCTAGTGGTCAGTCCCCTGACAATATTTTTTTTTAGCTTTGGGGCGACCCGAGTTCAAGTCCCGGGTCATCGAACTTTCTTGATACTATACTTTCCTATCATAATAAAAGGCAAAAAATATATTCTTTAAACTGTTGCAAGTTAAGCTCCATCCACACACAAAATAGAATCAGCATTTTTTAAGCCATTACATCAACACCTCTCATAATGGGAGTGGGGGAACGGATTCCGACAGCTGTTTTTTTGCCGTCGGATTCTGTTCCCCCTATGTTTCTTACACAATAAGGTTCTAATATTTATTAAATTGTAGAATTTTGCTAGCCTCAATAGCCTAGTGGTCAGTCCCTGACAATATTTTTTTTTAGCTTTGGGGCGACCCGAGTTCAAGTCCCGGGTCATCGAACTTTCTTGATAC
Organism: Rutilus rutilus; assembly: GCF_951802725.1. Lineage (NCBI taxonomy): Eukaryota > Metazoa > Chordata > Actinopteri > Cypriniformes > Leuciscidae > Rutilus > Rutilus rutilus. Next base: position 13,322,739 of record NC_140218.1, on the reverse strand, counting down.
TATACTTTCCTATCATAATAAAAGGCAAAAAATATATTCTTTAAACTGTTGCAAGTTAAGCTCCATCCACACACAAAATAGAATCAGCATTTTTTAAGCCATTACATCAACACCTCTCATAATGGGAGTGGGGGAACGGATTCCGACAGCTGTTTTTTTGCCGTCGGATTCCGTTCCCCCTATGTTTCTTACACAATAAGGTTCTAATATTTATTAAATTGTAGAATTTTGTTAGCCTCAATAGCCTAGTGGTCAGTCCCCTGACAATATTTTTTTTTAGCTTTGGGGCGACCCGAGTTCAAGTCCCGGGTCATCGAACTTTCTTGATACTATACTTTCCTATCATAATAAAAGGCAAAAAATATATTCTTTAAACTGTTGCAAGTTAAGCTCCATCCACACACAAAATAGAATCAGCATTTTTTAAGCCATTACATCAACACCTCTCATAATGGGAGTGGGGGAACGGATTCCGACAGCTGTTTTTTGCCGTCGGATTCCGTTCCCCCTATGTTTCTTACACAATAAGGTTCTAATATTTATTAAATTGTAGAATTTTGCTAGCCTCAATAGCCTAGTGGTCAGTCCCCTGACAATATTTTTTTTTAGCTTTGGGGCGACCCGAGTTCAAGTCCCGGGTCATCGAACTTTCTTGATACTATACTTTCCTATCATAATAAAAGGCAAAAAATATATTCTTTAAACTGTTGCAAGTTAAGCTCCATCCACACACAAAATAGAATCAGCATTTTTTAAGCCATTACATCAACACCTCTCATAATGGGAGTGGGGGAACGGATTCCGACAGCTGTTTTTTTGCCGTCGGATTCCGTTCCCCCTATGTTTCTTACACAATAAGGTTCTAATATTTATTAAATTGTAGAATTTTGTTAGCCTCAATAGCCTAGTGGTCAGTCCCCTGACAATATTTTTTTTTAGCTTTGGGGCGACCCGAGTTCAAGTCCCGGGTCATCGAACTTTCTTGATACTATACTTTCCTATCATAATAAAAGGCAAAAAATATATTCTTTAAACTGTTGCAAGTTAAGCTCCATCCACACACAAAATAGAATCAGCATTTTTTAAGCCATTACATCAACACCTCTCATAATGGGAGTGGGGGAACGGATTCCGACAGCTGTTTTTTGCCGTCGGATTCCGTTCCCCCTATGTTTCTTACACAATAAGGTTCTAATATTTATTAAATTGTAGAATTTTGCTAGCCTCAATAGCCTAGTGGTCAGTCCCCTGACAATATTTTTTTTTAGCTTTGGGGCGACCCGAGTTCAAGTCCCGGGTCATCGAACTTTCTTGATACTATACTTTCCTATCATAATAAAAGGCAAAAAATATATTCTTTAAACTGTTGCAAGTTAAGCTCCATCCACACACAAAATAGAATCAGCATTTTTTAAGCCATTACATCAACACCTCTCATAATGGGAGTGGGGGAACGGATTCCGACAGCTGTTTTTTTGCCGTCGGATTCCGTTCCCCCTATGTTTCTTACACAATAAGGTTCTAATATTTATTAAATTGTAGAATTTTGTTAGCCTCAATAGCCTAGTGGTCAGTCCCCTGACAATTTTTTTTTTAGCTTTGGGGCGACCCGAGTTCAAGTCCCGGGTCATCGAACTTTCTTGATACTATACTTTCCTATCATAATAAAAGGCAAAAAATATATTCTTTAAACTGTTGCAAGTTAAGCTCCATCCACACACAAAATAGAATCAGCATTTTTTAAGCCATTACATCAACACCTCTCATAATGGGAGTGGGGGAACGGATTCCGACAGCTGTTTTTTGCCGTCGGATTCCGTTCCCCCTATGTTTCTTACACAATAAGGTTCTAATATTTATTAAATTGTAGAATTTTGCTAGCCTCAATAGCCTAGTGGTCAGTCCCTGACAATATTTTTTTTTAGCTTTGGGGCGACCCGAGTTCAAGTCCCGGGTCATCGAACTTTCTTGATACTATACTTTCCTATCATAATAAAAGGCAAAAAATATATTCTTTAAACTGTTGCAAGTTAAGCTCCATCCACACACAAAATAGAATCAGCATTTTTTAAGCCATTACATCAACACCTCTCATAATGGGAGTGGGGGAACGGATTCCGACAGCTGTTTTTTTGCCGTCGGATTCCGTTCCCCCTATGTTTCTTACACAATAAGGTTCTAATATTTATTAAATTGTAGAATTTTGTTAGCCTCAATAGCCTAGTGGTCAGTCCCCTGGCAATTTTTTTTTTAGCTTTGGGGCGACCCGAGTTCAAGTCCCGGGTCATCGAACTTTCTTGATACTATACTTTCCTATCATAATAAAAGGCAAAAAATATATTCTTTAAACTGTTGCAAGTTAAGCTCCATCCACACACAAAATAGAATCAGCATTTTTTAAGCCATTACATCAACACCTCTCATAATGGGAGTGGGGGAACGGATTCCGACAGCTGTTTTTTGCCGTCGGATTCCGTTCCCCCTATGTTTCTTACACAATAAGGTTCTAATATTTATTAAATTGTAGAATTTTGCTAGCCTCAATAGCCTAGTGGTCAGTCCCCTGACAATATTTTTTTTTTAGCTTTGGGGCGACCCGAGTTCAAGTCCCGGGTCATCGAACTTTCTTGATACTATACTTTCCTATCATAATAAAAGGCAAAAAATATATTCTTTAAACTGTTGCAAGTTAAGCTCCATCCACACACAAAATAGAATCAGCATTTTTTAAGCCATTACATCAACACCTCTCATAATGGGAGTGGGGGAACGGATTCCGACAGCTGTTTTTTTGCCGTCGGATTCCGTTCCCCCTATGTTTCTTACACAATAAGGTTCTAATATTTATTAAATTGTAGAATTTTGCTAGCCTCAATAGCCTAGTGGTCAGTCCCTGACAATATTTTTTTTTAGCTTTGGGGCGACCCGAGTTCAAGTCCCGGGTCATCGAACTTTCTTGATACTATACTTTCCTATCATAATAAAAGGCAAAAAATATATTCTTTAAACTGTTGCAAGTTAAGCTCCATCCACACACAAAATAGAATCAGCATTTTTTAAGCCATTACATCAACACCTCTCATAATGGGAGTGGGGGAACGGATTCCGACAGCTGTTTTTTTGCCGTCGGATTCCGTTCCCCCTATGTTTCTTACACAATAAGGTTCTAATATTTATTAAATTGTAGAATTTTGTTAGCCTCAATAGCCTAGTGGTCAGTCCCCTGACAATATTTTTTTTTAGCTTTGGGGCGACCCGAGTTCAAGTCCCGGGTCATCGAACTTTCTTGATACTATACTTTCCTATCATAATAAAAGGCAAAAAATATATTCTTTAAACTGTTGCAAGTTAAGCTCCATCCACACACAAAATAGAATCAGCATTTTTTAAGCCATTACATCAACACCTCTCATAATGGGAGTGGGGGAACGGATTCCGACAGCTGTTTTTTGCCGTCGGATTCCGTTCCCCCTATGTTTCTTACACAATAAGGTTCTAATATTTATTAAATTGTAGAATTTTCCTAGCCTCAATAGCCTAGTGGTCAGTCCCCTGACAATATTTTTTTTTAGCTTTGGGGCGACCCGAGTTCAAGTCCCGGGTCATCGAACTTTCTTGATACTATACTTTCCTATCATAATAAAAGGCAAAAAATATATTCTTTAAACTGTTGCAAGTTAAGCTCCATCCACACACAAAATAGAATCAGCATTTTTTAAGCCATTACATCAACACCTCTCATAATGGGAGTGGGGGAACGGATTCCGACAGCTGTTTTTTTGCCGTCGGATTCCGTTCCCCCTATGTTTCTTACACAATAAGGTTCTAATATTTATTAAATTGTAGAATTTTGTTAGCCTCAATAGCCTAGTGGTCAGTCCCCTGACAATATTTTTTTTTAGCTTTGGGGCGACCCGAGTTCAAGTCCCGGGTCATCGAACTTTCTTGATACTATACTTTCCTATCATAATAAAAGGCAAAAAATATATTCTTTAAACTGTTGCAAGTTAAGCTCCATCCACACACAAAATAGAATCAGCATTTTTTAAGCCATTACATCAACACCTCTCATAATGGGAGTGGGGGAACGGATTTCGACAGCTGAACTATTTGCCGTCGGATTCCGTTCCCCCTATGTTTCTTACACAATAAGGTTCTAATATTTATCAAATTGAAAGAAGTTACTAGTCTCAATAGCCTAGTGGTCAGTCCCCTGACAATATTTCTTTTTAGCTTTGGGGCGACCCGAGTTCAAGTCCCGGGTCATCGAACTTTCTTGATACTATACTTTCCTATCATAATAAAAGGCAAAAAATATATTCTTTAAACTGTTGCAAGTTAAGCTCCATCCACACACAAAATAGAATCAGCATTTTTTAAGCCATTACATCAACACCTCTCAAAATGGGAGGGGGGAACGGATTCCGACAGCTGTTTTTTTGCCGTCGGATTCCGTTCCCCCTATGTTTCTTACACAATAAGGTTCTAATATTTATTAAATTGTAGAATTTTGCTAGCCTCAATAGCCTAGTGGTCAGTCCCCTGACAATATTTTTTTTTAGCTTTGGGGCGACCCGAGTTCAAGTCCCGGGTCATCGAACTTTCTTGATACTATACTTTCCTATCATAATAAAAGGCAAAAAATATATTCTTTAAACTGTTGCAAGTTAAGCTCCATCCACACACAAAATAGAATCAGCATTTTTTAAGCCATTACATCAACACCTCTCATAATGGGAGTGGGGGAACGGATTCCGACAGCTGTTTTTTTGCCGTCGGATTCGGTTCCCCCTATGGTTCTTACACAATAAGGTTCTAATATTTATTAAATTGTTGCATTTTGCTAGCCTCAATAGCCTAGTGGTCAGTCCCCTGACAATATTTTTTTTTAGCTTTGGGGCGACCGGAGTTCAAGTCCCGGGTCATCGAACTTCTTGATACTATACTTTCCTATCATAATAAAAGGCAAAAAATATATTCTTTAAACTGTTGCAAGTTAAGCTCCATCCACACACAAAATAGAATCAGCATTTTTTAAGCCATTACATCAACACCTCTCATAATGGGAGTGGGGGAACGGATTCCGACAGCTGTTTTTTTGCCGTCGGATTCCGTTCCCCCTATGTTTCTTACACAATAAGGTTCTAATATTTATTAAATTGTAGAATTTTGCTAGCCTCAATAGCCTAGTGGTCAGTCCCCTGACAATATTTTTTTTTAGCTTTGGGGCGACCCGAGTTCAAGTCCCGGGTCATCGAACTTTCTTGATACTATACTTTCCTATCATAATAAAAGGCAAAAAATATATTCTTTAAACTGTTGCAAGTTAAGCTCCATCCACACACAAAATAGAATCAGCATTTTTTAAGCCATTACATCAACACCTCTCATAATGGGAGTGGAGGAACGGATTCCGACAGCTGTTTTTTGCCGTCGGATTCCGTTTCCCCTATGTTTCTTACACAATAAGGTTCTAATATTTATTAAATTGTAGAATTGTGCTAGCCTCAATAGCCTAGTGGTCAGTCCCCTGACAATATTTTTTTTTAGCTTTGGGGCGACCCAAGTTCAAGTCCCGGGTCATCGAACTTTCTTGATACTATACTTTCCTATCATAATAAAAGGCAAAAAATATATTCTTTAAACTGTTGCAAGTTAAGCTCCATCCACACACAAAATAGAATCAGCATTTTTTAAGCCATTACATCAACACCTCTCATAATGGGAGTGGGGGAACGGATTCCGACAGCTGTTTTTTTGCCGTCGGATTCCGTTCCCCCTATGTTTCTTACACAATAAGGTTCTAATATTTATTAAATTGTAGAATTTTGCTAGCCTCAATAGCCTAGTGGTCAGTCCCTGACAATATTTTTTTTTAGCTTTGGGGCGACCCGAGTTCAAGTCCCGGGTCATCGAACTTTCTTGATACTATACTTTCCTATCATAATAAAAGGCAAAAAATATATTCTTTAAACTGTTGCAAGTTAAGCTCCATCCACACACAAAATAGAATCAGCATTTTTTAAGCCATTACATCAACACCTCTCATAATGGGAGTGGGGGAACGGATTCCGACAGCTGTTTTTTTGCCGTCGGATTCCGTTCCCCCTATGTTTCTTACACAATAAGGTTCTAATATTTATTAAATTGTAAAATTTTGTTAGCCTCAATAGCCTAGTGGTCAGTCCCCTGACAATATTTTTTTTTAGCTTTGGGGCGACCCGAGTTCAAGTCCCGGGTCATCGAACTTTCTTGATACTATACTTTCCTATCATAATAAAAGGCAAAAAATATATTCTTTAAACTGTTGCAAGTTAAGCTCCATCCACACACAAAATAGAATCAGCATTTTTTAAGCCATTACATCAACACCTCTCATAATGGGAGTGGGGGAACGGATTCCGACAACTGTTTTTCGTTTTGCCGTCGGATTCTGTTCCCCCCATATTTCTGACACACTGAGGTTCTTATATTTATCAAATTGATGCTGTTTAAGCTCCATACACTCACAAAAATAGAATCAGCATTTTTTAAGCCATTACATCAACACCTCTCATAATGGGAGTGGGGGAACGGATTTCGACAGCTGAACTATTTGCCGTCGGATTCCGTTCCCCCTATGTTTCTTACACAATAAGGTTCTAATATTTATCAAATTGAAGAAAGTTACTAGTCTCAATAGCCTAGTTGTCAGTACCATGACAATTTTTTTTTTAGCTTTGGGGCGACCCGAGTTCAAGTCCCGGGTCATCGAACTTTCTTGATACTATACTTTCCTATCATAATAAAAGGCAAAAAATATATTCTTTAAACTGTTGCAAGTTAAGCTCCATCCACACACAAAATAGAATCAGCATTTTTTAAGCCATTACATCAACACCTCTCATAATGGGAGTGGGGGAACGGATTCCGACAGCTGTTTTTTGCCGTCGGATTCCGTTCCCCCTATGTTTCTTACACAATAAGGTTCTAATATTTATTAAATTGTAGAATTTTGCTAGCCTCAATAGCCTAGTGGTCAGTCCCCTGACAATATTTTTTTTTTAGCTTTGGGGCGACCCGAGTTCAAGTCCCGGGTCATCGAACTTTCTTGATACTATACTTTCCTATCATAATAAAAGGCAAAAAATATATTCTTTAAACTGTTGCAAGTTAAGCTCCATCCACACACAAAATAGAATCAGCATTTTTTAAGCCATTACATCAACACCTCTCATAATGGGAGTGGGGGAACGGATTCCGACAGCTGTTTTTTTGCCGTCGGATTCCGTTCCCCCTATGTTTCTTACACAATAAGGTTCTAATATTTATTAAATTGTAGAATTTTGCTAGCCTCAATAGCCTAGTGGTCAGTCCCTGACAATATTTTTTTTTAGCTTTGGGGCGACCCGAGTTCAAGTCCCGGGTCATCGAACTTTCTTGATACTATACTTTCCTATCATAATAAAAGGCAAAAAATAGATTCTTTAAACTGTTGCAAGTTAAGCTCCATCCACACACAAAATAGAATCAGCATTTTTTAAGCCATTACATCAACACCTCTCATAATGGGAGTGGGGGAACGGATTCCGACAGCTGTTTTTTTGCCGTCGGATTCCGTTCCCCCTATGTTTCTTACACAATAAGGTTCTAATATTTATTAAATTGTAGAATTTTGTTAGCCTCAATAGCCTAGTGGTCAGTCCCCTGACAATATTTTTTTTTAGCTTTGGGGCGACCCGAGTTCAAGTCCCGGGTCATCGAACTTTCTTGATACTATACTTTCCTATCATAATAAAAGGCAAAAAATATATTCTTTAAACTGTTGCAAGTTAAGCTCCATCCACACACAAAATAGAATCAGCATTTTTTAAGCCATTACATCAACACCTCTCATAATGGGAGTGGAGGAACGGATTCCGACAGCTGTTTTTTGCCGTCGGATTCCGTTTCCCCTATGTTTCTTACACAATAAGGTTCTAATATTTATTAAATTGTAGAATTGTGCTAGCCTCAATAGCCTAGTGGTCAGTCCCCTGACAATATTTTTTTTTAGCTTTGGGGCGACCCGAGTTCAAGTCCCGGGTCATCGAACTTTCTTGATACTATACTTTCCTATCATAATAAAAGGCAAAAAATATATTCTTTAAACTGTTGCAAGTTAAGCTCCATCCACACACAAAATAGAATCAGCATTTTTTAAGCCATTACATCAACACCTCTCATAATGGGAGTGGGGGAACGGATTCCGACAGCTGTTTTTTTGCCGTCGGATTCCGTTCCCCCTATGTTTCTTACACAATAAGGTTCTAATATTTATTAAATTGTAGAATTTTGCTAGCCTCAATAGCCTAGTGGTCAGTCCCTGACAATATTTTTTTTTAGCTTTGGGGCGACCCGAGTTCAAGTCCCGGGTCATCGAACTTTCTTGATACTATACTTTCCTATCATAATAAAAGGCAAAAAATATATTCTTTAAACTGTTGCAAGTTAAGCTCCATCCACACACAAAATAGAATCAGCATTTTTTAAGCCATTACATCAACACCTCTCATAATGGGAGTGGGGGAACGGATTCCGACAGCTGTTTTTTTGCCGTCGGATTCCGTTCCCCCTATGTTTCTTACACAATAAGGTTCTAATATTTATTAAATTGTAAAATTTTGTTAGCCTCAATAGCCTAGTGGTCAGTCCCCTGACAATATTTTTTTTTAGCTTTGGGGCGACCCGAGTTCAAGTCCCGGGTCATCGAACTTTCTTGATACTATACTTTCCTATCATAATAAAAGGCAAAAAATATATTCTTTAAACTGTTGCAAGTTAAGCTCCATCCACACACAAAATAGAATCAGCATTTTTTAAGCCATTACATCAACACCTCTCATAATGGGAGTGGGGGAACGGATTCCGACAACTGTTTTTCGTTTTGCCGTCGGATTCTGTTCCCCCCATATTTCTGACACACTGAGGTTCTTATATTTATCAAATTGATGCTGTTTAAGCTCCATACACTCACAAAAATAGAATCAGCATTTTTTAAGCCATTACATCAACACCTCTCATAATGGGAGTGGGGGAACGGATTTCGACAGCTGAACTATTTGCCGTCGGATTCCGTTCCCCCTATGTTTCTTACACAATAAGGTTCTAATATTTATCAAATTGAAGAAAGTTACTAGTCTCAATAGCCTAGTTGTCAGTACCATGACAATTTTTTTTTTAGCTTTGGGGCGACCCGAGTTCAAGTCCCGGGTCATCGAACTTTCTTGATACTATACTTTCCTATCATAATAAAAGGCAAAAAATATATTCTTTAAACTGTTGCAAGTTAAGCTCCATCCACACACAAAATAGAATCAGCATTTTTTAAGCCATTACATCAACACCTCTCATAATGGGAGTGGGGGAACGGATTCCGACAGCTGTTTTTTGCCGTCGGATTCCGTTCCCCCTATGTTTCTTACACAATAAGGTTCTAATATTTATTAAATTGTAGAATTTTGCTAGCCTCAATAGCCTAGTGGTCAGTCCCCTGACAATATTTTTTTTTTAGCTTTGGGGCGACCCGAGTTCAAGTCCCGGGTCATCGAACTTTCTTGATACTATACTTTCCTATCATAATAAAAGGCAAAAAATATATTCTTTAAACTGTTGCAAGTTAAGCTCCATCCACACACAAAATAGAATCAGCATTTTTTAAGCCATTACATCAACACCTCTCATAATGGGAGTGGGGGAACGGATTCCGACAGCTGTTTTTTTGCCGTCGGATTCCGTTCCCCCTATGTTTCTTACACAATAAGGTTCTAATATTTATTAAATTGTAGAATTTTGCTAGCCTCAATAGCCTAGTGGTCAGTCCCTGACAATATTTTTTTTTAGCTTTGGGGCGACCCGAGTTCAAGTCCCGGGTCATCGAACTTTCTTGATACTATACTTTCCTATCATAATAAAAGGCAAAAAATAGATTCTTTAAACTGTTGCAAGTTAAGCTCCATCCACACACAAAATAGAATCAGCATTTTTTAAGCCATTACATCAACACCTCTCATAATGGGAGTGGGGGAACGGATTCCGACAGCTGTTTTTTTGCCGTCGGATTCCGTTCCCCCTATGTTTCTTACACAATAAGGTTCTAATATTTATTAAATTGTAGAATTTTGTTAGCCTCAATAGCCTAGTGGTCAGTCCCCTGACAATATTTTTTTTTAGCTTTGGGGCGACCCGAGTTCAAGTCCCGGGTCATCGAACTTTCTTGATACTATACTTTCCTATCATAATAAAAGGCAAAAAATATATTCTTTAAACTGTTGCAAGTTAAGCTCCATCCACACACAAAATAGAATCAGCATTTTTTAAGCCATTACATCAACACCTCTCATAATGGGAGTGGGGGAACGGATTCCGACAGCTGTTTTTTGCCGTCGGATTCCGTTCCCCCTATGTTTCTTACACAATAAGGTTCTAATATTTATTAAATTGTAGAATTTTCCTAGCCTCAATAGCCTAGTGGTCAGTCCCCTGACAATATTTTTTTTTAGCTTTGGGGCGACCCGAGTTCAAGTCCCGGGTCATCGAACTTTCTTGATACTATACTTTCCTATCATAATAAAAGGCAAAAAATATATTCTTTAAACTGTTGCAAGTTAAGCTCCATCCACACACAAAATAGAATCAGCATTTTTTAAGCCATTACATCAACACCTCTCATAATGGGAGTGGGGGAACGGATTCCGACAGCTGTTTTTTTGCCGTCGGATTCCGTTCCCCCTATGTTTCTTACACAATAAGGTTCTAATATTTATTAAATTGTAGAATTTTGTTAGCCTCAATAGCCTAGTGGTCAGTCCCCTGACAATATTTTTTTTTAGCTTTGGGGCGACCCGAGTTCAAGTCCCGGGTCATCGAACTTTCTTGATACTATACTTTCCTATCATAATAAAAGGCAAAAAATATATTCTTTAAACTGTTGCAAGTTAAGCTCCATCCACACACAAAATAGAATCAGCATTTTTTAAGCCATTACATCAACACCTCTCATAATGGGAGTGGGGGAACGGATTCCGACAGCTGTTTTTTGCCGTCGGATTCCGTTCCCCCTATGTTTCTTACACAATAAGGTTCTAATATTTATTAAATTGTAGAATTTTGCTAGCCTCAATAGCCTAGTGGTCAGTCCCCTGACAATATTTTTTTTTAGCTTTGGGGCGACCCGAGTTCAAGTCCCGGGTCATCGAACTTTCTTGATACTATACTTTCCTATCATAATAAAAGGCAAAAAATATATTCTTTAAACTGTTGCAAGTTAAGCTCCATCCACACACAAAATAGAATCAGCATTTTTTAAGCCATTACATCAACACCTCTCATAATGGGAGTGGGGGAACGGATTTCGACAGCTGAACTATTTGCCGTCGGATTCCGTTCCCCCTATGTTTCTTACACAATAAGGTTCTAATATTTATCAAATTGAAAGAAGTTACTAGTCTCAATAGCCTAGTGGTCAGTCCCCTGACAATATTTCTTTTTAGCTTTGGGGCGACCCGAGTTCAAGTCCCGGGTCATCGAACTTTCTTGATACTATACTTTCCTATCATAATAAAAGGCAAAAAATATATTCTTTAAACTGTTGCAAGTTAAGCTCCATCCACACACAAAATAGAGTCAGCATTTTTTAAGCCATTACATCAACACCTCTCATAATGGGAGTGGGGGAACGGATTCCGACAGCTGTTTTTTGCCGTCGGATTCCGTTCCCCCTATGTTTCTTACACAATAAGGTTCTAATATTTATTAAATTGTAGAATTTTGCTAGCCTCAATAGCCTAGTGGTCAGTCCCCTGACAATATTTTTTTTTTAGCTTTGGGGCGACCCGAGTTCAAGTCCCGGGTCATCGAACTTTCTTGATACTATACTTTCCTATCATAATAAAAGGCAAAAAATATATTCTTTAAACTGTTGCAAGTTAAGCTCCATCCACACACAAAATAGAATCAGCATTTTTTAAGCCATTACATCAACACCTCTCATAATGGGAGTGGGGGAACGGATTCCGACAGCTGTTTTTTTGCCGTCGGAATCCGTTCCCCCTATGTTTCTTACACAATAAGGTTCTAATATTTATTAAATTGTAGAATTTTGCTAGCCTCAATAGCCTAGTGGTCAGTCCCTGACAATATTTTTTTTTAGCTTTGGGGCGACCCGAGTTCAAGTCCCGGGTCATCGAACTTTCTTGATACTATACTTTCCTATCATAATAAAAGGCAAAAAATATATTCTTTAAACTGTTGCAAGTTAAGCTCCATCCACACACAAAATAGAATCAGCATTTTTTAAGCCATTACATCAACACCTCTCATAATGGGAGTGGGGGAACGGATTCCGACAGCTGTTTTTTTGCCGTCGGATTCCGTTCCCCCTATGTTTCTTACACAATAAGGTTCTAATATTTATTAAATTGTAGAATTTTGTTAGCCTCAATAGCCTAGTGGTCAGTCCCCTGACAATATTTTTTTTTAGCTTTGGGGCGACCCGAGTTCAAGTCCCGGGTCATCGAACTTTCTTGATACTATACTTTCCTATCATAATAAAAGGCAAAAAATATATTCTTTAAACTGTTGCAAGTTAAGCTCCATCCACACACAAAATAGAATCAGCATTTTTTAAGCCATTACATCAACACCTCTCATAATGGGAGTGGGGGAACGGATTCCGACAGCTGTTTTTTGCCGTCGGATTCCGTTCCCCCTATGTTTCTTACACAATAAGGTTCTAATATTTATTAAATTGTAGAATTTTGCTAGCCTCAATAGCCTAGTGGTCAGTCCCCTGACAATATTTTTTTTTAGCTTTGGGGCGACCCGAGTTCAAGTCCCGGGTCATCGAACTTTCTTGATACTATACTTTCCTATCATAATAAAAGGCAAAAAATATATTCTTTAAACTGTTGCAAGTTAAGCTCCATCCACACACAAAATAGAATCAGCATTTTTTAAGCCATTACATCAACACCTCTCATAATGGGAGTGGGGGAACGGATTCCGACAGCTGTTTTTTTGCCGTCGGATTCCGTTCCCCCTATGTTTCTTACACAATAAGGTTCTAATATTTATTAAATTGTAGAATTTTGTTAGCCTCAATAGCCTAGTGGTCAGTCCCCTGACAATATTTTTTTTTAGCTTTGGGGCGACCCGAGTTCAAGTCCCGGGTCATCGAACTTTCTTGATACTATACTTTCCTATCATAATAAAAGGCAAAAAATATATTCTTTAAACTGTTGCAAGTTAAGCTCCATCCACACACAAAATAGAATCAGCATTTTTTAAGCCATTACATCAACACCTCTCATAATGGGAGTGGGGGAACGGATTCCGACAACTGTTTTTCGTTTTGCCGTCGGATTCTGTTCCCCCCATATTTCTGACACACTGAGGTTCTTATATTTATCAAATTGATGCTGTTTAAGCTCCATACACTCACAAAAATAGAATCAGCATTTTTTAAGCCATTACATCAACACCTCTCATAATGGGAGTGGGGGAACGGATTTCGACAGCTGAACTATTTGCCGTCGGATTCCGTTCCCCCTATGTTTCTTACACAATAAGGTTCTAATATTTATCAAATTGAAGAAAGTTACTAGTCTCAATAGCCTAGTTGTCAGTACCATGACAATATTTTTTTTAGCTTTGGGCAACCCGAGTTCAAGTCCAGGGTCGTAGAACTTTCTTGATACTATACTTTCCTATCATAATAAAAGGCAAAAAATATATTCTTTAAACTGTTGCAAGTTAAGCTCCATCCACACACAAAATAGAATCAGCATTTTTTAAGCCATTACATCAACACCTCTCATAATGGGAGTGGGGGAACGGATTCCGACAGCTGTTTTTTTGCCGTCGGATTCCGTTCCCCCTATGTTTCTTACACAATAAGGTTCTAATATTTATTAAATTGTAGAATTTTGCTAGCCTCAATAGCCTAGTGGTCAGTCCCCTGACAATATTTTTTTTTAGCTTTGGGGCGACCCGAGTTCAAGTCCCGGGTCATCGAACTTTCTTGATACTATACTTTCCTATCATAATAAAAGGCAAAAAATATATTCTTTAAACTGTTGCAAGTTAAGCTCCATCCACACACAAAATAGAATCAGCATTTTTTAAGCCATTACATCAACACCTCTCATAATGGGAGTGGGGGAACGGATTCCGACAGCTGTTTTTTTGCCGTCGGATTCGGTTCCCCCTATGTTTCTTACACAATAAGGTTCTAATATTTATTAAATTGTTGCATTTTGCTAGCCTCAATAGCCTAGTGGTCAGTCCCCTGACAATATTTTTTTTTAGCTTTGGGGCGACCCGAGTTCAAGTCACGGGTCATCGAACTTTCTTGATACTATACTTTCCTATCATAATAAAAGGCAAAAAATATATTCTTTAAACTGTTGCAAGTTAAGCTCCATCCACACACAAAATAGAATCAGCATTTTTTAAGCCATTACATCAACACCTCTCATAATGGGAGTGGGGGAACGGATTCCGACAGCTGTTTTTTTGCCGTCGGATTCCGTTCCCCCTATGTTTCTTACACAATAAGGTTCTAATATTTATTAAATTGTAGAATTTTGTTAGCCTCAATAGCCTAGTGGTCAGTCCCCTGACAATATTTTTTTTTAGCTTTGGGGCGACCCGAGTTCAAGTCCCGGGTCATCGAACTTTCTTGATACTATACTTTCCTATCATAATAAAAGGCAAAAAATATATTCTTTAAACTGTTGCAAGTTAAGCTCCATCCACACACAAAATAGAATCAGCATTTTTTAAGCCATTACATCAACACCTCTCATAATGGGAGTGGGGGAACGGATTCCGACAACTGTTTTTCGTTTTGCCGTCGGATTCTGTTCCCCCCATATTTCTGACACACTGAGGTTCTTATATTTATCAAATTGATGCTGTTTAAGCTCCATACACTCACAAAAATAGAATCAGCATTTTTTAAGCCATTACATCAACACCTCTCATAATGGGAGTGGGGGAACGGATTTCGACAGCTGAACTATTTGCCGTCGGATTCCGTTCCCCCTATGTTTCTTACACAATAAGGTTCTAATATTTATCAAATTGAAGAAAGTTACTAGTCTCAATAGCCTAGTTGTCAGTACCATGACAATATTTTTTTTAGCTTTGGGCAACCCGAGTTCAAGTCCAGGGTCGTAGAACTTTCTTGATACTATACTTTCCTATCATAATAAAAGGCAAAAAATATATTCTTTAAACTGTTGCAAGTTAAGCTCCATCCACACACAAAATAGAATCAGCATTTTTTAAGCCATTACATCAACACCTCTCATAATGGGAGTGGGGGAACGGATTCCGACAGCTGTTTTTTTGCCGTCGGATTCCGTTCCCCCTATGTTTCTTACACAATAAGGTTCTAATATTTATTAAATTGTAGAATTTTGCTAGCCTCAATAGCCTAGTGGTCAGTCCCCTGACAATATTTTTTTTTAGCTTTGGGGCGACCCGAGTTCAAGTCCCGGGTCATCGAACTTTCTTGATACTATACTTTCCTATCATAATAAAAGGCAAAAAATATATTCTTTAAACTGTTGCAAGTTAAGCTCCATCCACACACAAAATAGAATCAGCATTTTTTAAGCCATTACATCAACACCTCTCATAATGGGAGTGGGGGAACGGATTCCGACAGCTGTTTTTTTGCCGTCGGATTCGGTTCCCCCTATGTTTCTTACACAATAAGGTTCTAATATTTATTAAATTGTTGCATTTTGCTAGCCTCAATAGCCTAGTGGTCAGTCCCCTGACAATATTTTTTTTTAGCTTTGGGGCGACCCGAGTTCAAGTCACGGGTCATCGAACTTTCTTGATACTATACTTTCCTATCATAATAAAAGGCAAAAAATATATTCTTTAAACTGTTGCAAGTTAAGCTCCATCCACACACAAAATAGAATCAGCATTTTTTAAGCCATTACATCAACACCTCTCATAATGGGAGTGGGGGAACGGATTCCGACAGCTGTTTTTTTTGCCGTCGGATTCCGTTCCCCCTATGTTTCTTACACAATAAGGTTCTAATATTTATTAAATTGTAGAATTTTGTTAGTCTCAATAGCCTAGTGGTCAGTCCCCTGACAATATTTTTTTTTAGCTTTGGGGCGACCCGAGTTCAAGTCCCGGGTCATCGAACTTTCTTGATACTATACTTTCCTATCATAATAAAAGGCAAAAAATATATTCTTTAAACTGTTGCAAGTTAAGCTCCATCCACACACAAAATAGAATCAGCATTTTTTAAGCCATTACATCAACACCTCTCATAATGGGAGTGGGGGAACGGATTCCGACAGCTGTTTTTTGCCGTCGGATTCCGTTCCCCCTATGTTTCTTACACAATAAGGTTCTAATATTTATTAAATTGTAGAATTTTGCTAGCCTCAATAGCCTAGTGGTCAGTCCCCTGACAATATTTTTTTTTAGCTTTGGGGCGACCCGAGTTCAAGTCCCGGGTCATCGAACTTTCTTGATACTATACTTTCCTATCATAATAAAAGGCAAAAAATATATTCTTTAAACTGTTGCAAGTTAAGCTCCATCCACACACAAAATAGAATCAGCATTTTTTAAGCCATTACATCAACACCTCTCATAATGGGAGTGGGGGAACGGATTCCGACAGCTGTTTTTTGCCGTCGGATTCCGTTCCCCCTATGTTTCTTACACAATAAGGTTCTAATATTTATTAAATTGTAGAATATTGCTAGCCTCAATAGCCTAGTGGTCAGTCCCCTGACAATATTTTTTTTTAGCTTTGGGGCGACCCGAGTTCAAGTCCCGGGTCATCGAACTTTCTTGATACTATACTTTCCTATCATAATAAAAGGCAAAAAATATATTCTTTAAACTGTTGCAAGTTAAGCTCCATCCACACACAAAATAGAATCAGCATTTTTTAAGCCATTACATCAACACCTCTCATAATGGGAGTGGGGGAACGGATTCCGACAGCTGTTTTTTTGCCGTCGGATTCCGTTCCCCCTATGTTTCTTACACAATAAGGTTCTAATATTTATTAAATTGTAGAATTTTGCTAGCCTCAATAGCCTAGTGTTCAGTCCCTGACAATATTTTTTTTTAGCTTTGGGGCGACCCGAGTTCAAGTCCAGGGTCATCGAACTTTCTTGATACTATACTTTCCTATCATAATAAAAGGCAAAAAATATATTCTTTAAACTGTTGCAAGTTAAGCTCCATCCACACACAAAATAGAATCAGCATTTTTTAAGCCATTACATCAACACCTCTCATAATGGGAGTGGGGGAACGGATTCCGACAGCTGTTTTTTTGCCGTCGGATTCCGTTCCCCCTATGTTTCTTACACAATGAGGTTCTAATATTTATTAAATTGTAGAATTTTGTTAGCCTCAATAGCCTAGTGGTCAGTCCCCTGACAATATTTTTTTTTAGCTTTGGGGCGACCCGAGTTCAAGTCCCGGGTCATCGAACTTTCTTGATACTATACTTTCCTATCATAATAAAAGGCAAAAAATATATTCTTTAAACTGTTGCAAGTTAAGCTCCATCCACACACAAAATAGAATCAGCATTTTTTAAGCCATTACATCAACACCTCTCATAATGGGAGTGGGGGAACGGATTCCGACATCTGTTTTTTAGCCGTCGGATTCGGTTCCCCCTATGGTTCTTACACAATAAGGTTCTAATATTTATTAAATTGTTGCATTTTGCTAGCCTCAATAGCCTAGTGGTCAGTCCCCTGACAATATTTTTTTTTAGCTTTGGGGCGACCGGAGTTCAAGTCCCGGGTCATCGAACTTCTTGATACTATACTTTCCTATCATAATAAAAGGCAAAAAAATATATTCTTTAAACTGTTGCAAGTTAAGCTCCATCCACACACAAAATAGAATCGGCATTTTTTAAGCCATTACATCAACACCTCTCATAATGGGAGTGGGGGAACGGATTCCGACAGCTGTTTTTTTGCCGTCGGATTCGGTTCCCCCTATGTTTCTTACACAATAAGGTTCTAATATTTATTAAATTGTTGCGTTTTGCTAGCCTCAATAGCCTAGTGGTCAGTCCCCTGACAATATTTTTTTTTAGCTTTGGGGCGACCCGAGTTCAAGTCCCGGGTCATCGAACTTTCTTGATACTATACTTTCCTATCATAATAAAAGGCAAAAAATATATTCTTTAAACTGTTGCAAGTTAAGCTCCATCCACACACAAAATAGAATCAGCATTTTTTAAGCCATTACATCAACACCTCTCATAATGGGAGTGGGGGAACGGATTCCGACAACTGTTTTTCGTTTTGCCGTCGGATTCTGTTCCCCGCATATTTCTGACACACTGAGGTTCTTATATTTATCAAATTGATGCTGTTTAAGCTCCATACACTCACAAAAATAGAATCAGCATTTTTTAAGCCATTACATCAACACCTCTCATAATGGGAGTGGGGGAACGGATTTCGACAGCTGAACTATTTGCCGTCGGATTCCGTTCCCCCTATGTTTCTTACACAATAAGGTTCTAATATTTATCAAATTAAAGAAAGTTACTAGTCTCAATAGCCTAGTTGTCAGTACCATGACAATATTTTTTTTAGCTTTGGGCAACCCGAGTTCAAGTCCAGGGTCGTCGAACTTTCTTGATACTATACTTTCCTATCATAATAAAAGGCAAAAAATATATTCTTTAAACTGTTGCAAGTTAAGCTCCATCCACACACAAAATAGAATCGGCATTTTTTAAGCCATTACATCAACACCTCTCATAATGGGAGTGGGGGAACGGATTCCGACAGCTGTTTTTTTGCCGTCGGATTCGGTTCCCCCTATGTTTCTTACACAATAAGGTTCTAATATTTATTAAATTGTTGCGTTTTGCTAGCCTCAATAGCCTAGTGGTCAGTCCCCTGACAATATTTTTTTTTAGCTTTGGGGCGACCCGAGTTCAAGTCCCGGGTCATCGAACTTTCTTGATACTATACTTTCCTATCATAATAAAAGGCAAAAAATATATTCTTTAAACTGTTGCAAGTTAAGCTCCATCCACACACAAAATAGAATCAGCATTTTTTAAGCCATTACATCAACACCTCTCATAATGGGAGTGGGGGAACGGATTCCGACAACTGTTTTTCGTTTTGCCGTCGGATTCTGTTCCCCGCATATTTCTGACACACTGAGGTTCTTATATTTATCAAATTGATGCTGTTTAAGCTCCATACACTCACAAAAATAGAATCAGCATTTTTTAAGCCATTACATCAACACCTCTCATAATGGGAGTGGGGGAACGGATTTCGACAGCTGAACTATTTGCCGTCGGATTCCGTTCCCCCTATGTTTCTTACACAATAAGGTTCTAATATTTATCAAATTAAAGAAAGTTACTAGTCTCAATAGCCTAGTTGTCAGTACCATGACAATATTTTTTTTAGCTTTGGGCAACCCGAGTTCAAGTCCAGGGTCGTCGAACTTTCTTGATACTATACTTTCCTATCATAATAAAAGGCAAAAAATATATTCTTTAAACTGTTGCAAGTTAAGCTCCATCCACACACAAAATAGAATCAGCATTTTTTAAGCCATTACATCAACACCTCTCATAATGGGAGTGGGGGAACGGATTCCGACAGCTGTTTTTTTGCCGTCGGATTCCGTTCCCCCTATGTTTCTTACACAATAAGGTTCTAATATTTATTAAATTGTAGAATTTTGTTAGCCTCAATAGCCTAGTGGTCAGTCCCCTGACAATATTTTTTTTTAGCTTTGGGGCGACCCGAGTTCAAGTCCCGGGTCATCGAACTTTCTTGATACTATACTTTCCTATCATAATAAAAGGCAAAAAATATATTCTTTAAACTGTTGCAAGTTAAGCTCCATCCACACACAAAATAGAATCAGCATTTTTTAAGCCATTACATCAACACCTCTCATAATGGGAGTGGGGGAACGGATTCCGACAACTGTTTTTCGTTTTGCCGTCGGATTCTGTTCCCCCCATATTTCTGACACACTGAGGTTCTTATATTTATCAAATTGATGCTGTTTAAGCTCCATACACTCACAAAAATAGAATCAGCATTTTTTAAGCCATTACATCAACACCTCTCATAATGGGAGTGGGGGAACGGATTTCGACAGCTGAACTATTTGCCGTCGGATTCCGTTCCCCCTATGTTTCTTACACAATAAGGTTCTAATATTTATCAAATTGAAGAAAGTTACTAGTCTCAATAGCCTAGTTGTCAGTACCATGACAATATTTTTTTTAGCTTTGGGCAACCCGAGTTCAAGTCCAGGGTCGTCGAACTTTCTTGATACTATACTTTCCTATCATAATAAAAGGCAAAAAATATATTCTTTAAACTGTTGCAAGTTAAGCTCCATCCACACACAAAATAGAATCAGCATTTTTTAAGCCATTACATCAACACCTCTCATAATGGGAGTGGGGGAACGGATTCCGACAGCTGTTTTTTTGCCGTCGGATTCCGTTCCCCCTATGTTTCTTACACAATAAGGTTCTAATATTTATTAAATTGTAGAATTTTGCTAGCCTCAATAGCCTAGTGGTCAGTCCCCTGACAATATTTTTTTTTAGCTTTGGGGCGACCCGAGTTCAAGTCCCGGGTCATCGAACTTTCTTGATACTATACTTTCCTATCATAATAAAAGGCAAAAAATATATTCTTTAAACTGTTGCAAGTTAAGCTCCATCCACACACAAAATAGAATCGGCATTTTTTAAGCCATTACATCAACACCTCTCATAATGGGAGTGGGGGAACGGATTCCGACAGCTGTTTTTTTGCCGTCGGATTCGGTTCCCCCTATGTTTCTTACACAATAAGGTTCTAATATTTATTAAATTGTTGCATTTTGCTAGCCTCAATAGCCTAGTGGTCAGTCCCCTGACAATATTTTTTTTTAGCTTTGGGGCGACCCGAGTTCAAGTCCCGGGTCATCGAACTTTCTTGATACTATACTTTCCTATCATAATAAAAGGCAAAAAATATATTCTTTAAACTGTTGCAAGTTAAGCTCCATCCACACACAAAATAGAATCAGCATTTTTTAAGCCATTACATCAACACCTCTCATAATGGGAGTGGGGGAACGGATTCCGACAGCTGTTTTTTTGCCGTCGGATTCCGTTCCCCCTATGTTTCTTACACAATAAGGTTCTAATATTTATTAAATTGTAGAATTTTGCTAGCCTCAATAGCCTAGTGGTCAGTCCCTGACAATATTTTTTTTTAGCTTTGGGGCGACCCGAGTTCAAGTCCCGGGTCATCGAACTTTCTTGATACTATACTTTCCTATCATAATAAAAGGCAAAAAATATATTCTTTAAACTGTTGCAAGTTAAGCTCCATCCACACACAAAATAGAATCAGCATTTTTTAAGCCATTACATCAACACCTCTCATAATGGGAGTGGGGGAACGGATTCCGACAGCTGTTTTTTTGCCGTCGGATTCCGTTCCCCCTATGTTTCTTACACAATAAGGTTCTAATATTTATTAAATTGTAGAATTTTGTTAGCCTCAATAGCCTAGTGGTCAGTCCCCTGACAATATTTTTTTTTAGCTTTGGGGCGACCCGAGTTCAAGTCCCGGGTCATCGAACTTTCTTGATACTATACTTTCCTATCATAATAAAAGGCAAAAAATATATTCTTTAAACTGTTGCAAGTTAAGCTCCATCCACACACAAAATAGAATCAGCATTTTTTAAGCCATTACATCAACACCTCTCATAATGGGAGTGGGGGAACGGATTCCGACAGCTGTTTTTTGCCGTCGGATTCCGTTCCCCCTATGTTTCTTACACAATAAGGTTCTAATATTTATTAAATTGTAGAATTTTGCTAGCCTCAATAGCCTAGTGGTCAGTCCCCTGACAATATTTTTTTTTAGCTTTGGGGCGACCCGAGTTCAAGTCCCGGGTCATCGAACTTTCTTGATACTATACTTTCCTATCATAATAAAAGGCAAAAAATATATTCTTTAAACTGTTGCAAGTTAAGCTCCATCCACACACAAAATAGAATCAGCATTTTTTAAGCCATTACATCAACACCTCTCATAATGGGAGTGGGGGAACGGATTCCGACAGCTGTTTTTTTGCCGTCGGATTCCGTTCCCCCTATGTTTCTTACACAATAAGGTTCTAATATTTATTCAATTGTAGAATTTTGCTAGCCTCAATAGCCTAGTGGTCAGTCCCTGACAATATTTTTTTTTAGCTTTGGGGCGACCCGAGTTCAAGTCCCGGGTCATCGAACTTTCTTGATACTATACTTTCCTATCATAATAAAAGGCAAAAAATATATTCTTTAAACTGTTGCAAGTTAAGCTCCATCCACACACAAAATAGAATCAGCATTTTTTAAGCCATTACATCAACACCTCTCATAATGGGAGTGGGGGAACGGATTCCGACAGCTGTTTTTTTGCCGTCGGATTCCGTTCCCCCTATGTTTCTTACACAATAAGGTTCTAATATTTATTAAATTGTTGAATTTTGCTAGCCTCAATAGCCTAGTGGTCAGTCCCCTGACAATATTTTTTTTTAGCTTTGGGGCGACCCGAGTTCAAGTCCCGGGTCATCGAACTTTCTTGATACTATACTTTCCTATCATAATAAAAGGCAAAAAATATATTCTTTAAACTGTTGCAAGTTAAGCTCCATCCACACACAAAATAGAATCGGCATTTTTTAAGCCATTACATCAACACCTCTCATAATGGGAGTGGGGGAACGGATTCCGACATCTGTTTTTTAGCCGTCGGATTCGGTTCCCCCTATGGTTCTTACACAATAAGGTTCTAATATTTATTAAATTGTTGCATTTTGCTAGCCTCAATAGCCTAGTGGTCAGTCCCCTGACAATATTTTTTTTTAGCTTTGGGGCGACCGGAGTTCAAGTCCCGGGTCATCGAACTTCTTGATACTATACTTTCCTATCATAATAAAAGGCAAAAAAATATATTCTTTAAACTGTTGCAAGTTAAGCTCCATCCACACACAAAATAGAATCGGCATTTTTTAAGCCATTACATCAACACCTCTCATAATGGGAGTGGGGGAACGGATTCCGACAGCTGTTTTTTTGCCGTCGGATTCGGTTCCCCCTATGTTTCTTACACAATAAGGTTCTAATATTTATTAAATTGTTGCATTTTGCTAGCCTCAATAGCCTAGTGGTCAGTCCCCTGACAATATTTTTTTTTAGCTTTGGGGCGACCCGAGTTCAAGTCCCGGGTCATCGAACTTTCTTGATACTATACTTTCCTATCATAATAAAAGGCAAAAAATATATTCTTTAAACTGTTGCAAGTTAAGCTCCATCCACACACAAAATAGAATCAGCATTTTTTAAGCCATTACATCAACACCTCTCATAATGGGAGTGGGGGAACGGATTCCGACAACTGTTTTTCGTTTTACCGTCGGATTCTGTTCCCCGCATATTTCTGACACACTGAGGTTCTTATATTTATCAAATTGATGCTGTTTAAGCTCCATACACTCACAAAAATAGAATCAGCATTTTTTAAGCCATTACATCAACACCTCTCATAATGGGAGTGGGGGAACGGATTTCGACAGCTGAACTATTTGCCGTCGGATTCCGTTCCCCCTATGTTTCTTACACAATAAGGTTCTAATATTTATCAAATTAAAGAAAGTTACTAGTCTCAATAGCCTAGTTGTCAGTACCATGACAATATTTTTTTTAGCTTTGGGCAACCCGAGTTCAAGTCCAGGGTCGTCGAACTTTCTTGATACTATACTTTCCTATCATAATAAAAGGCAAAAAATATATTCTTTAAACTGTTGCAAGTTAAGCTCCATCCACACACAAAATAGAATCAGCATTTTTTAAGCCATTACATCAACACCTCTCATAATGGGAGTGGGGGAACGGATTCCGACAGCTGTTTTTTTGCCGTCGGATTCCGTTCCCCCTATGTTTCTTACACAATAAGGTTCTAATATTTATTAAATTGTAGAATTTTGTTAGCCTCAATAGCCTAGTGGTCAGTCCCCTGACAATATTTTTTTTTAGCTTTGGGGCGACCCGAGTTCAAGTCCCGGGTCATCGAACTTTCTTGATACTATACTTTCCTATCATAATAAAAGGCAAAAAATATATTCTTTAAACTGTTGCAAGTTAAGCTCCATCCACACACAAAATAGAATCAGCATTTTTTAAGCCATTACATCAACACCTCTCATAATGGGAGTGGGGGAACGGATTCCGACAACTGTTTTTCGTTTTGCCGTCGGATTCTGTTCCCCCCATATTTCTGACACACTGAGGTTCTTATATTTATCAAATTGATGCTGTTTAAGCTCCATACACTCACAAAAATAGAATCAGCATTTTTTAAGCCATTACATCAACACCTCTCATAATGGGAGTGGGGGAACGGATTTCGACAGCTGAACTATTTGCCGTCGGATTCCGTTCCCCCTATGTTTCTTACACAATAAGGTTCTAATATTTATCAAATTGAAGAAAGTTACTAGTCTCAATAGCCTAGTTGTCAGTACCATGACAATATTTTTTTTAGCTTTGGGCAACCCGAGTTCAAGTCCAGGGTCGTCGAACTTTCTTGATACTATACTTTCCTATCATAATAAAAGGCAAAAAATATATTCTTTAAACTGTTGCAAGTTAAGCTCCATCCACACACAAAATAGAATCAGCATTTTTTAAGCCATTACATCAACACCTCTCATAATGGGAGTGGGGGAACGGATTCCGACAGCTGTTTTTTTGCCGTCGGATTCCGTTCCCCCTATGTTTCTTACACAATAAGGTTCTAATATTTATTAAATTGTAGAATTTTGCTAGCCTCAATAGCCTAGTGGTCAGTCCCCTGACAATATTTTTTTTTAGCTTTGGGGCGACCCGAGTTCAAGTCCCGGGTCATCGAACTTTCTTGATACTATACTTTCCTATCATAATAAAAGGCAAAAAATATATTCTTTAAACTGTTGCAAGTTAAGCTCCATCCACACACAAAATAGAATCGGCATTTTTTAAGCCATTACATCAACACCTCTCATAATGGGAGTGGGGGAACGGATTCCGACAGCTGTTTTTTTGCCGTCGGATTCGGTTCCCCCTATGTTTCTTACACAATAAGGTTCTAATATTTATTAAATTGTTGCATTTTGCTAGCCTCAATAGCCTAGTGGTCAGTCCCCTGACAATATTTTTTTTTAGCTTTGGGGCGACCCGAGTTCAAGTCCCGGGTCATCGAACTTTCTTGATACTATACTTTCCTATCATAATAAAAGGCAAAAAATATATTCTTTAAACTGTTGCAAGTTAAGCTCCATCCACACACAAAATAGAATCAGCATTTTTTAAGCCATTACATCAACACCTCTCATAATGGGAGTGGGGGAACGGATTCCGACAGCTGTTTTTTTGCCGTCGGATTCCGTTCCCCCTATGTTTCTTACACAATAAGGTTCTAATATTTATTAAATTGTAGAATTTTGCTAGCCTCAATAGCCTAGTGGTCAGTCCCTGACAATATTTTTTTTTAGCTTTGGGGCGACCCGAGTTCAAGTCCCGGGTCATCGAACTTTCTTGATACTATACTTTCCTATCATAATAAAAGGCAAAAAATATATTCTTTAAACTGTTGCAAGTTAAGCTCCATCCACACACAAAATAGAATCAGCATTTTTTAAGCCATTACATCAACACCTCTCATAATGGGAGTGGGGGAACGGATTCCGACAGCTGTTTTTTTGCCGTCGGATTCCGTTCCCCCTATGTTTCTTACACAATAAGGTTCTAATATTTATTAAATTGTAGAATTTTGTTAGCCTCAATAGCCTAGTGGTCAGTCCCCTGACAATATTTTTTTTTAGCTTTGGGGCGACCCGAGTTCAAGTCCCGGGTCATCGAACTTTCTTGATACTATACTTTCCTATCATAATAAAAGGCAAAAAATATATTCTTTAAACTGTTGCAAGTTAAGCTCCATCCACACACAAAATAGAATCAGCATTTTTTAAGCCATTACATCAACACCTCTCATAATGGGAGTGGGGGAACGGATTCCGACAGCTGTTTTTTGCCGTCGGATTCCGTTCCCCCTATGTTTCTTACACAATAAGGTTCTAATATTTATTAAATTGTAGAATTTTGCTAGCCTCAATAGCCTAGTGGTCAGTCCCCTGACAATATTTTTTTTTAGCTTTGGGGCGACCCGAGTTCAAGTCCCGGGTCATCGAACTTTCTTGATACTATACTTTCCTATCATAATAAAAGGCAAAAAATATATTCTTTAAACTGTTGCAAGTTAAGCTCCATCCACACACAAAATAGAATCAGCATTTTTTAAGCCATTACATCAACACCTCTCATAATGGGAGTGGGGGAACGGATTCCGACATCTGTTTTTTAGCCGTCGGATTCGGTTCCCCCTATGGTTCTTACACAATAAGGTTCTAATATTTATTAAATTGTTGCATTTTGCTAGCCTCAATAGCCTAGTGGTCAGTCCCCTGACAATATTTTTTTTTAGCTTTGGGGCGACCGGAGTTCAAGTCCCGGGTCATCGAACTTCTTGATACTATACTTTCCTATCATAATAAAAGGCAAATAAATATATTCTTTAAACTGTTGCAAGTTAAGCTCCATCCACACACAAAATAGAATCGGCATTTTTTAAGCCATTACATCAACACCTCTCATAATGGGAGTGGGGGAACGGATTCCGACAGCTGTTTTTTTGCCGTCGGATTCGGTTCCCCCTATGTTTCTTACACAATAAGGTTCTAATATTTATTAAATTGTTGCATTTTGCTAGCCTCAATAGCCTAGTGGTCAGTCCCCTGACAATATTTTTTTTTAGCTTTGGGGCGACCCGAGTTCAAGTCCCGGGTCATCGAACTTTCTTGATACTATACTTTCCTATCATAATAAAAGGCAAAAAATATATTCTTTAAACTGTTGCAAGTTAAGCTCCATCCACACACAAAATAGAATCAGCATTTTTTAAGCCATTACATCAACACCTCTCATAATGGGAGTGGGGGAACGGATTCCGACAACTGTTTTTCGTTTTACCGTCGGATTCTGTTCCCCGCATATTTCTGACACACTGAGGTTCTTATATTTATCAAATTGATGCTGTTTAAGCTCCATACACTCACAAAAATAGAATCAGCATTTTTTAAGCCATTACATCAACACCTCTCATAATGGGAGTGGGGGAACGGATTTCGACAGCTGAACTATTTGCCGTCGGATTCCGTTCCCCCTATGTTTCTTACACAATAAGGTTCTAATATTTATCAAATTAAAGAAAGTTACTAGTCTCAATAGCCTAGTTGTCAGTACCATGACAATATTTTTTATAGCTTTGGGCAACCCGAGTTCAAGTCCAGGGTCGTCGAACTTTCTTGATACTATACTTTCCTATCATAATAAAAGGCAAAAAATATATTCTTTAAACTGTTGCAAGTTAAGCTCCATCCACACACAAAATAGAATCAGCATTTTTTAAGCCATTACATCAACACCTCTCATAATGGGAGTGGGGGAACGGATTCCGACAGCTGTTTTTTTGCCGTCGGATTCCGTTCCCCCTATGTTTCTTACACAATAAGGTTCTAATATTTATTAAATTGTAGAATTTTGTTAGCCTCAATAGCCTAGTGGTCAGTCCCCTGACAATATTTTTTTTTAGCTTTGGGGCGACCCGAGTTCAAGTCCCGGGTCATCGAACTTTCTTGATACTATACTTTCCTATCATAATAAAAGGCAAAAAATATATTCTTTAAACTGTTGCAAGTTAAGCTCCATCCACACACAAAATAGAATCAGCATTTTTTAAGCCATTACATCAACACCTCTCATAATGGGAGTGGGGGAACGGATTCCGACAACTGTTTTTCGTTTTGCCGTCGGATTCTGTTCCCCCCATATTTCTGACACACTGAGGTTCTTATATTTATCAAATTGATGCTGTTTAAGCTCCATACACTCACAAAAATAGAATCAGCATTTTTTAAGCCATTACATCAACACCTCTCATAATGGGAGTGGGGGAACGGATTTCGACAGCTGAACTATTTGCCGTCGGATTCCGTTCCCCCTATGTTTCTTACACAATAAGGTTCTAATATTTATCAAATTGAAGAAAGTTACTAGTCTCAATAGCCTAGTTGTCAGTACCATGACAATATTTTTTTTAGCTTTGGGCAACCCGAGTTCAAGTCCAGGGTCGTCGAACTTTCTTGATACTATACTTTCCTATCATAATAAAAGGCAAAAAATATATTCTTTAAACTGTTGCAAGTTAAGCTCCATCCACACACAAAATAGAATCAGCATTTTTTAAGCCATTACATCAACACCTCTCATAATGGGAGTGGGGGAACGGATTCCGACAGCTGTTTTTTTGCCGTCGGATTCCGTTCCCCCTATGTTTCTTACACAATAAGGTTCTAATATTTATTAAATTGTAGAATTTTGCTAGCCTCAATAGCCTAGTGGTCAGTCCCCTGACAATATTTTTTTTTAGCTTTGGGGCGACCCGAGTTCAAGTCCCGGGTCATCGAACTTTCTTGATACTATACTTTCCTATCATAATAAAAGGCAAAAAATATATTCTTTAAACTGTTGCAAGTTAAGCTCCATCCACACACAAAATAGAATCGGCATTTTTTAAGCCATTACATCAACACCTCTCATAATGGGAGTGGGGGAACGGATTCCGACAGCTGTTTTTTTGCCGTCGGATTCGGTTCCCCCTATGTTTCTTACACAATAAGGTTCTAATATTTATTAAATTGTTGCATTTTGCTAGCCTCAATAGCCTAGTGGTCAGTCCCCTGACAATATTTTTTTTTAGCTTTGGGGCGACCCGAGTTCAAGTCCCGGGTCATCGAACTTTCTTGATACTATACTTTCCTATCATAATAAAAGGCAAAAAATATATTCTTTAAACTGTTGCAAGTTAAGCTCCATCCACACACAAAATAGAATCAGCATTTTTTAAGCCATTACATCAACACCTCTCATAATGGGAGTGGGGGAACGGATTCCGACAGCTGTTTTTTTGCCGTCGGATTCCGTTCCCCCTATGTTTCTTACACAATAAGGTTCTAATATTTATTAAATTGTAGAATTTTGCTAGCCTCAATAGCCTAGTGGTCAGTCCCTGACAATATTTTTTTTTAGCTTTGGGGCGACCCGAGTTCAAGTCCCGGGTCATCGAACTTTCTTGATACTATACTTTCCTATCATAATAAAAGGCAAAAAATATATTCTTTAAACTGTTGCAAGTTAAGCTCCATCCACACACAAAATAGAATCAGCATTTTTTAAGCCATTACATCAACACCTCTCATAATGGGAGTGGGGGAACGGATTCCGACAGCTGTTTTTTTGCCGTCGGATTCCGTTCCCCCTATGTTTCTTACACAATAAGGTTCTAATATTTATTAAATTGTAGAATTTTGCTAGCCTCAATAGCCTAGTGGTCAGTCCCCTGACAATATTTTTTTTTAGCTTTGGGGCGACCCGAGTTCAAGTCCCGGGTCATCGAACTTTCTTGATACTATACTTTCCTATCATAATAAAAGGCAAAAAATATATTCTTTAAACTGTTGCAAGTTAAGCTCCATCCACACACAAAATAGAATCGGCATTTTTTAAGCCATTACATCAACACCTCTCATAATGGGAGTGGGGGAACGGATTCCGACAGCTGTTTTTTTGCCGTCGGATTCGGTTCCCCCTATGTTTCTTACACAATAAGGTTCTAATATTTATTAAATTGTTGCATTTTGCTAGCCTCAATAGCCTAGTGGTCAGTCCCCTGACAATATTTTTTTTTAGCTTTGGGGCGACCCGAGTTCAAGTCCCGGGTCATCGAACTTTCTTGATACTATACTTTCCTATCATAATAAAAGGCAAAAAATATATTCTTTAAACTGTTGCAAGTTAAGCTCCATCCACACACAAAATAGAATCAGCATTTTTTAAGCCATTACATCAACACCTCTCATAATGGGAGTGGGGGAACGGATTCCGACAGCTGTTTTTTTGCCGTCGGATTCCGTTCCCCCTATGTTTCTTACACAATAAGGTTCTAATATTTATTAAATTGTAGAATTTTGCTAGCCTCAATAGCCTAGTGGTCAGTCCCTGACAATATTTTTTTTTAGCTTTGGGGCGACCCGAGTTCAAGTCCCGGGTCATCGAACTTTCTTGATACTATACTTTCCTATCATAATAAAAGGCAAAAAATATATTCTTTAAACTGTTGCAAGTTAAGCTCCATCCACACACAAAATAGAATCAGCATTTTTTAAGCCATTACATCAACACCTCTCATAATGGGAGTGGGGGAACGGATTCCGACAGCTGTTTTTTTGCCGTCGGATTCCGTTCCCCCTATGTTTCTTACACAATAAGGTTCTAATATTTATTAAATTGTAGAATTTTGTTAGCCTCAATAGCCTAGTGGTCAGTCCCCTGACAATATTTTTTTTTAGCTTTGGGGCGACCCGAGTTCAAGTCCCGGGTCATCGAACTTTCTTGATACTATACTTTCCTATCATAATAAAAGGCAAAAAATATATTCTTTAAACTGTTGCAAGTTAAGCTCCATCCACACACAAAATAGAATCAGCATTTTTTAAGCCATTACATCAACACCTCTCATAATGGGAGTGGGGGAACGGATTCCGACAGCTGTTTTTTGCCGTCGGATTCCGTTCCCCCTATGTTTCTTACACAATAAGGTTCTAATATTTATTAAATTGTAGAATTTTGCTAGCCTCAATAGCCTAGTGGTCAGTCCCCTGACAATATTTTTTTTTAGCATTGGGGCGACCCAAGTTCAAGTCCCGGGTCATCGAACTTTCTTGATACTATACTTTCCTATCATAATAAAAGGCAAAAAATATATTCTTTAAACTGTTGCAAGTTAAGCTCCATCCACACACAAAATAGAATCAGCATTTTTTAAGCCATTACATCAACACCTCTCATAATGGGAGTGGGGGAACGGATTCCGACAGCTGTTTTTTTGCCGTCGGATTCCGTTCCCCCTATGTTTCTTACACAATAAGGTTCTAATATTTATTAAATTGTAGAATTTTGCTAGCCTCAATAGCCTAGTGGTCAGTCCCTGACAATATTTTTTTTTAGCTTTGGGGCGACCCGAGTTCAAGTCCCGGGTCATCGAACTTTCTTGATACTATACTTTCCTATGATAATAAAAGGCAAAAAATATATTCTTTAAACTGTTGCAAGTTAAGCTCCATCCACACACAAAATAGAATCAGCATTTTTTAAGCCATTACATCAACACCTCTCATAATGGGAGTGGGGGAACGGATTCCGACAGCTGTTTTTTTTGCCGTCGGATTCCGTTCCCCCTATGTTTCTTACACAATAAGGTTCTAATATTTATTAAATTGTAACATTTTGCTAGCCTCAATAGCCTAGTGGTCAGTCCCCTGACAATTATTTTTTTTAGCTTTGGGGCGACCCGAGTTCAAGTCCCGGGTCATCGAACTTTCTTGATACTATACTTTCCTATCATAATAAAAGGCAAAAAATATATTCTTTAAACTGTTGCAAGTTAAGCTCCATCCACACACAAAATAGAATCAGCATTTTTTAAGCCATTACATCAACACCTCTCATAATGGGAGGGGGGAACGGATTCCGACAGCTGTTTTTTTGCCGTCGGATTCCGTTCCCCCTATGTTTCTTACACAATAAGGTTCTAATATTTATTAAATTGTAGAATTTTGCTAGCCTCAATAGCCTAGTGGTCAGTCCCCTGACAATATTTTTTTTTAGCTTTGGGGCGACCCGAGTTCAAGTCCCGGGTCATCGAACTTTCTTGATACTATACTTTCCTATCATAATAAAAGGCAAAAAATATATTCTTTAAACTGTTGCAAGTTAAGCTCCATCCACACACAAAATAGAATCAGCATTTTTTAAGCCATTACATCAACACCTCTCATAATGGGAGTGGGGGAACGGATTCCGACAGCTGTTTTTTTGCCGTCGGATTCCGTTCCCCCTATGTTTCTTACACAATAAGGTTCTAATATTTATTAAATTGTTGAATTTTGCTAGCCTCAATAGCCTAGTGGTCAGTCCCCTGACAATATTTTTTTTTAGCTTTGGGGCGACCCGAGTTCAAGTCCCGGGTCATCGAACTTTCTTGATACTATACTTTCCTATCATAATAAAAGGCAAAAAATATATTCTTTAAACTGTTGCAAGTTAAGCTCCATCCACACACAAAATAGAATCGGCATTTTTTAAGCCATTACATCAACACCTCTCATAATGGGAGTGGGGGAACGGATTCCGACATCTGTTTTTTAGCCGTCGGATTCGGTTCCCCCTATGTTTCTTACACAATAAGGTTCTAATATTTATTAAATTGTTGCATTTTGCTAGCCTCAATAGCCTAGTGGTCAGTCCCCTGACAATATTTTTTTTTAGCTTTGGGGCGACCCGAGTTCAAGTCCCGGGTCATCGAACTTTCTTGATACTATACTTTCCTATCATAATAAAAGGCAAAAAATATATTCTTTAAACTGTTGCAAGTTAAGCTCCATCCACACACAAAATAGAATCAGCATTTTTTAAGCCATTACATCAACACCTCTCATAATGGGAGTGGGGGAACGGATTCCGACAACTGTTTTTCGTTTTGCCGTCGGATTCTGTTCCCCGCATATTTCTGACACACTGAGGTTCTTATATTTATCAAATTGATGCTGTTTAAGCTCCATACACTCACAAAAATAGAATCAGCATTTTTTAAGCCATTACATCAACACCTCTCATAATGGGAGTGGGGGAACGGATTTCGACAGCTGAACTATTTGCCGTCGGATTCCGTTCCCCCTATGTTTCTTACACAATAAGGTTCTAATATTTATCAAATTAAAGAAAGTTACTAGTCTCAATAGCCTAGTTGTCAGTACCATGACAATATTTTTTTTAGCTTTGGGCAACCCGAGTTCAAGTCCAGGGTCGTCGAACTTTCTTGATACTATACTTTCCTATCATAATAAAAGGCAAAAAATATATTCTTTAAACTGTTGCAAGTTAAGCTCCATCCACACACAAAATAGAATCAGCATTTTTTAAGCCATTACATCAACACCTCTCATAATGGGAGTGGGGGAACGGATTCCGACAGCTGTTTTTTTGCCGTCGGATTCCGTTCCCCCTATGTTTCTTACACAATAAGGTTCTAATATTTATTAAATTGTAGAATTTTGTTAGCCTCAATAGCCTAGTGGTCAGTCCCCTGACAATATTTTTTTTTAGCTTTGGGGCGACCCGAGTTCAAGTCCCGGGTCATCGAACTTTCTTGATACTATACTTTCCTATCATAATAAAAGGCAAAAAATATATTCTTTAAACTGTTGCAAGTTAAGCTCCATCCACACACAAAATAGAATCAGCATTTTTTAAGCCATTACATCAACACCTCTCATAATGGGAGTGGGGGAACGGATTCCGACAACTGTTTTTCGTTTTGCCGTCGGATTCTGTTCCCCCCATATTTCTGACACACTGAGGTTCTTATATTTATCAAATTGATGCTGTTTAAGCTCCATACACTCACAAAAATAGAATCAGCATTTTTTAAGCCATTACATCAACACCTCTCATAATGGGAGTGGGGGAACGGATTTCGACAGCTGAACTATTTGCCGTCGGATTCCGTTCCCCCTATGTTTCTTACACAATAAGGTTCTAATATTTATCAAATTGAAGAAAGTTACTAGTCTCAATAGCCTAGTTGTCAGTACCATGACAATATTTTTTTTAGCTTTGGGCAACCCGAGTTCAAGTCCAGGGTCGTCGAACTTTCTTGATACTATACTTTCCTATCATAATAAAAGGCAAAAAATATATTCTTTAAACTGTTGCAAGTTAAGCTCCATCCACACACAAAATAGAATCAGCATTTTTTAAGCCATTACATCAACACCTCTCATAATGGGAGTGGGGGAACGGATTCCGACAGCTGTTTTTTTGCCGTCGGATTCCGTTCCCCCTATGTTTCTTACACAATAAGGTTCTAATATTTATTAAATTGTAGAATTTTGCTAGCCTCAATAGCCTAGTGGTCAGTCCCCTGACAATATTTTTTTTTAGCTTTGGGGCGACCCGAGTTCAAGTCCCGGGTCATCGAACTTTCTTGATACTATACTTTCCTATCATAATAAAAGGCAAAAAATATTTTCTTTAAACTGTTGCAAGTTAAGCTCCATCCACACACAAAATAGAATCGGCATTTTTTAAGCCATTACATCAACACCTCTCATAATGGGAGTGGGGGAACGGATTCCGACAGCTGTTTTTTTGCCGTCGGATTCGGTTCCCCCTATGTTTCTTACACAATAAGGTTCTAATATTTATTAAATTGTTGCATTTTGCTAGCCTCAATAGCCTAGTGGTCAGTCCCCTGACAATATTTTTTTTTAGCTTTGGGGCGACCCGAGTTCAAGTCCCGGGTCATCGAACTTTCTTGATACTATACTTTCCTATCATAATAAAAGGCAAAAAATATATTCTTTAAACTGTTGCAAGTTAAGCTCCATCCACACACAAAATAGAATCAGCATTTTTTAAGCCATTACATCAACACCTCTCATAATGGGAGTGGGGGAACGGATTCCGACAGCTGTTTTTTTGCCGTCGGATTCCGTTCCCCCTATGTTTCTTACACAATAAGGTTCTAATATTTATTAAATTGTAGAATTTTGCTAGCCTCAATAGCCTAGTGGTCAGTCCCTGACAATATTTTTTTTTAGCTTTGGGGCGACCCGAGTTCAAGTCCCGGGTCATCGAACTTTCTTGATACTATACTTTCCTATCATAATAAAAGGCAAAAAATATATTCTTTAAACTGTTGCAAGTTAAGCTCCATCCACACACAAAATAGAATCAGCATTTTTTAAGCCATTACATCAACACCTCTCATAATGGGAGTGGGGGAACGGATTCCGACAGCTGTTTTTTTGCCGTCGGATTCCGTTCCCCCTATGTTTCTTACACAATAAGGTTCTAATATTTATTAAATTGTAGAATTTTGCTAGCCTCAATAGCCTAGTGGTCAGTCCCCTGACAATATTTTTTTTTAGCTTTGGGGCGACCCGAGTTCAAGTCCCGGGTCATCGAACTTTCTTGATACTATACTTTCCTATCATAATAAAAGGCAAAAAATATATTCTTTAAACTGTTGCAAGTTAAGCTCCATCCACACACAAAATAGAATCGGCATTTTTTAAGCCATTACATCAACACCTCTCATAATGGGAGTGGGGGAACGGATTCCGACAGCTGTTTTTTTGCCGTCGGATTCGGTTCCCCCTATGTTTCTTACACAATAAGGTTCTAATATTTATTAAATTGTTGCATTTTGCTAGCCTCAATAGCCTAGTGGTCAGTCCCCTGACAATATTTTTTTTTAGCTTTGGGGCGACCCGAGTTCAAGTCCCGGGTCATCGAACTTTCTTGATACTATACTTTCCTATCATAATAAAAGGCAAAAAATATATTCTTTAAACTGTTGCAAGTTAAGCTCCATCCACACACAAAATAGAATCAGCATTTTTTAAGCCATTACATCAACACCTCTCATAATGGGAGTGGGGGAACGGATTCCGACAGCTGTTTTTTTGCCGTCGGATTCCGTTCCCCCTATGTTTCTTACACAATAAGGTTCTAATATTTATTAAATTGTAGAATTTTGCTAGCCTCAATAGCCTAGTGGTCAGTCCCTGACAATATTTTTTTTTAGCTTTGGGGCGACCCGAGTTCAAGTCCCGGGTCATCGAACTTTCTTGATACTATACTTTCCTATCATAATAAAAGGCAAAAAATATATTCTTTAAACTGTTGCAAGTTAAGCTCCATCCACACACAAAATAGAATCAGCATTTTTTAAGCCATTACATCAACACCTCTCATAATGGGAGTGGGGGAACGGATTCCGACAGCTGTTTTTTTGCCGTCGGATTCCGTTCCCCCTATGTTTCTTACACAATAAGGTTCTAATATTTATTAAATTGTAGAATTTTGTTAGCCTCAATAGCCTAGTGGTCAGTCCCCTGACAATATTTTTTTTTAGCTTTGGGGCGACCCGAGTTCAAGTCCCGGGTCATCGAACTTTCTTGATACTATACTTTCCTATCATAATAAAAGGCAAAAAATATATTCTTTAAACTGTTGCAAGTTAAGCTCCATCCACACACAAAATAGAATCAGCATTTTTTAAGCCATTACATCAACACCTCTCATAATGGGAGTGGGGGAACGGATTCCGACAGCTGTTTTTTGCCGTCGGATTCCGTTCCCCCTATGTTTCTTACACAATAAGGTTCTAATATTTATTAAATTGTAGAATTTTGCTAGCCTCAATAGCCTAGTGGTCAGTCCCCTGACAATATTTTTTTTTAGCTTTGGGGCGACCCAAGTTCAAGTCCCGGGTCATCGAACTTTCTTGATACTATACTTTCCTATCATAATAAAAGGCAAAAAATATATTCTTTAAACTGTTGCAAGTTAAGCTCCATCCACACACAAAATAGAATCAGCATTTTTTAAGCCATTACATCAACACCTCTCATAATGGGAGTGGGGGAACGGATTCCGACAGCTGTTTTTTTGCCGTCGGATTCCGTTCCCCCTATGTTTCTTACACAATAAGGTTCTAATATTTATTAAATTGTAGAATTTTGCTAGCCTCAATAGCCTAGTGGTCAGTCCCTGACAATATTTTTTTTTAGCTTTGGGGCGACCCGAGTTCAAGTCCCGGGTCATCGAACTTTCTTGATACTATACTTTCCTATGATAATAAAAGGCAAAAAATATATTCTTTAAACTGTTGCAAGTTAAGCTCCATCCACACACAAAATAGAATCAGCATTTTTTAAGCCATTACATCAACACCTCTCATAATGGGAGTGGGGGAACGGATTCCGACAGCTGTTTTTTTTGCCGTCGGATTCCGTTCCCCCTATGTTTCTTACACAATAAGGTTCTAATATTTATTAAATTGTAACATTTTGCTAGCCTCAATAGCCTAGTGGTCAGTCCCCTGACAATTATTTTTTTTAGCTTTGGGGCGACCCGAGTTCAAGTCCCGGGTCATCGAACTTTCTTGATACTATACTTTCCTATCATAATAAAAGGCAAAAAATATATTCTTTAAACTGTTGCAAGTTAAGCTCCATCCACACACAAAATAGAATCAGCATTTTTTAAGCCATTACATCAACACCTCTCATAATGGGAGGGGGGAACGGATTCCGACAGCTGTTTTTTTGCCGTCGGATTCCGTTCCCCCTATGTTTCTTACACAATAAGGTTCTAATATTTATTAAATTGTAGAATTTTGCTAGCCTCAATAGCCTAGTGGTCAGTCCCCTGACAATATTTTTTTTTAGCTTTGGGGCGACCCGAGTTCAAGTCCCGGGTCATCGAACTTTCTTGATACTATACTTTCCTATCATAGTAAAAGGCAAAAAATATATTCTTTAAACTGTTGCAAGTTAAGCTCCATCCACACACAAAATAGAATCAGCATTTTTTAAGCCATTACATCAACACCTCTCATAATGGGAGTGGGGGAACGGATTCCGACAGCTGTTTTTTTGCCGTCGGATTCCGTTCCCCCTATGTTTCTTACACAATAAGGTTCTAATATTTATTAAATTGTTGAATTTTGCTAGCCTCAATAGCCTAGTGGTCAGTCCCCTGACAATATTTTTTTTTAGCTTTGGGGCGACCCGAGTTCAAGTCCCGGGTCATCGAACTTTCTTGATACTATACTTTCCTATCATAATAAAAGGCAAAAAATATATTCTTTA
The DNA here is from genome assembly GCF_951802725.1 of Rutilus rutilus. Taxonomy (NCBI): domain Eukaryota; kingdom Metazoa; phylum Chordata; class Actinopteri; order Cypriniformes; family Leuciscidae; genus Rutilus; species Rutilus rutilus. Next base: position 13,284,786 of record NC_140218.1, on the reverse strand, counting down.
AACTGTTGCAAGTTAAGCTCCATCCACACACAAAATAGAATCGGCATTTTTTAAGCCATTACATCAACACCTCTCATAATGGGAGTGGGGGAACGGATTCCGACATCTGTTTTTTAGCCGTCGGATTCGGTTCCCCCTATGGTTCTTACACAATAAGGTTCTAATATTTATTAAATTGTTGCATTTTGCTAGCCTCAATAGCCTAGTGGTCAGTCCCCTGACAATATTTTTTTTTAGCTTTGGGGCGACCGGAGTTCAAGTCCCGGGTCATCGACCTTCTTGATACTATACTTTCCTATCATAATAAAAGGCAAAAAAATATATTCTTTAAACTGTTGCAAGTTAAGCTCCATCCACACACAAAATAGAATCGGCATTTTTTAAGCCATTACATCAACACCTCTCATAATGGGAGTGGGGGAACGGATTCCGACAGCTGTTTTTTTGCCGTCGGATTCGGTTCCCCCTATGTTTCTTACACAATAAGGTTCTAATATTTATTAAATTGTTGCATTTTGCTAGCCTCAATAGCCTAGTGGTCAGTCCCCTGACAATATTTTTTTTTAGCTTTGGGGCGACCCGAGTTCAAGTCCCGGGTCATCGAACTTTCTTGATACTATACTTTCCTATCATAATAAAAGGCAAAAAATATATTCTTTAAACTGTTGCAAGTTAAGCTCCATCCACACACAAAATAGAATCAGCATTTTTTAAGCCATTACATCAACACCTCTCATAATGGGAGTGGGGGAACGGATTCCGACAACTGTTTTTCGTTTTGCCGTCGGATTCTGTTCCCCGCATATTTCTGACACACTGAGGTTCTTATATTTATCAAATTGATGCTGTTTAAGCTCCATACACTCACAAAAATAGAATCAGCATTTTTTAAGCCATTACATCAACACCTCTCATAATGGGAGTGGGGGAACGGATTTCGACAGCTGAACTATTTGCCGTCGGATTCCGTTCCCCCTATGTTTCTTACACAATAAGGTTCTAATATTTATCAAATTAAAGAAAGTTACTAGTCTCAATAGCCTAGTTGTCAGTACCATGACAATATTTTTTTTAGCTTTGGGCAACCCGAGTTCAAGTCCAGGGTCGTCGAACTTTCTTGATACTATACTTTCCTATCATAATAAAAGGCAAAAAATATATTCTTTAAACTGTTGCAAGTTAAGCTCCATCCACACACAAAATAGAATCAGCATTTTTTAAGCCATTACATCAACACCTCTCATAATGGGAGTGGGGGAACGGATTCCGACAGCTGTTTTTTTGCCGTCGGATTCCGTTCCCCCTATGTTTCTTACACAATAAGGTTCTAATATTTATTAAATTGTAGAATTTTGTTAGCCTCAATAGCCTAGTGGTCAGTCCCCTGACAATATTTTTTTTTAGCTTTGGGGCGACCCGAGTTCAAGTCCCGGGTCATCGAACTTTCTTGATACTATACTTTCCTATCATAATAAAAGGCAAAAAATATATTCTTTAAACTGTTGCAAGTTAAGCTCCATCCACACACAAAATAGAATCAGCATTTTTTAAGCCATTACATCAACACCTCTCATAATGGGAGTGGGGGAACGGATTCCGACAACTGTTTTTCGTTTTGCCGTCGGATTCTGTTCCCCCCATATTTCTGACACACTGAGGTTCTTTATTTATCAAATTGATGCTGTTTAAGCTCCATACACTCACAAAAATAGAATCAGCATTTTTTAAGCCATTACATCAACACCTCTCATAATGGGAGTGGGGGAACGGATTTCGACAGCTGAACTATTTGCCGTCGGATTCCGTTCCCCCTATGTTTCTTACACAATAAGGTTCTAATATTTATCAAATTGAAGAAAGTTACTAGTCTCAATAGCCTAGTTGTCAGTACCATGACAATATTTTTTTTAGCTTTGGGCAACCCGAGTTCAAGTCCAGGGTCGTCGAACTTTCTTGATACTATACTTTCCTATCATAATAAAAGGCAAAAAATATATTCTTTAAACTGTTGCAAGTTAAGCTCCATCCACACACAAAATAGAATCAGCATTTTTTAAGCCATTACATCAACACCTCTCATAATGGGAGTGGGGGAACGGATTCCGACAACTGTTTTTCGTTTTGCCGTCGGATTCTGTTCCCCCCATATTTCTGACACACTGAGGTTCTTATATTTATCAAATTGATGCTGTTTAAGCTCCATACACTCACAAAAATAGAATCAGCATTTTTTAAGCCATTACATCAACACCTCTCATAATGGGAGTGGGGGAACGGATTTCGACAGCTGAACTATTTGCCGTCGGATTCCGTTCCCCCTATGTTTCTTACACAATAAGGTTCTAATATTTATCAAATTGAAGAAAGTTACTAGTCTCAATAGCCTAGTTGTCAGTACCATGACAATATTTTTTTTAGCTTTGGGCAACCCGAGTTCAAGTCCAGGGTCGTCGAACTTTCTTGATACTATACTTTCCTATCATAATAAAAGGCAAAAAATATATTCTTTAAACTGTTGCAAGTTAAGCTCCATCCACACACAAAATAGAATCAGCATTTTTTAAGCCATTACATCAACACCTCTCATAATGGGAGTGGGGGAACGGATTCCGACAGCTGTTTTTTTGCCGTCGGATTCCGTTCCCCCTATGTTTCTTACACAATAAGGTTCAAATATTTATTAAATTGTTGCATTTTGCTAGCCTCAATAGCCTAGTGCTCAGTCCCCTGACAATATTTTTTTTTAGCTTTGGGGCGACCCGAGTTCAAGTCCCGGGTCATCGAACTTTCTTGATACTATACTTTCCTATCATAATAAAAGGCAAAAAATATATTCTTTAAACTGTTGCAAGTTAAGCTCCATCCACACACAAAATAGAATCAGCATTTTTTAAGCCATTACATCAACACCTCTCATAATGGGAGTGGGGGAACGGATTTCGACAGCTGAACTATTTGCCGTCGGATTCCGTTCCCCCTATGTTTCTTACACAATAAGGTTCTAATATTTATCAAATTGAAAGAAGTTACTAGTCTCAATAGCCTAGTGGTCAGTCCCCTGACAATATTTCTTTTTAGCTTTGGGGCGACCCGAGTTCAAGTCCCGGGTCATCGAACTTTCTTGATACTATACTTTCCTATCATAATAAAAGGCAAAAAATATATTCTTTAAACTGTTGCAAGTTAAGCTCCATCCACACACAAAATAGAATCAGCATTTTTTAAGCCATTACATCAACACCTCTCATAATGGGAGGGGGGAACGGATTCCGACAGCTGTTTTTTTGCCGTCGGATTCCGTTCCCCCTATGTTTCTTACACAATAAGGTTCTAATATTTATTAAATTGTAGAATTTTGCTAGCCTCAATAGCCTAGTGGTCAGTCCCCTGACAATATTTTTTTTTAGCTTTGGGGCGACCCGAGTTCAAGTCCCGGGTCATCGAACTTTCTTGATACTATACTTTCCTATCATAATAAAAGGCAAAAAATATATTCTTTAAACTGTTGCAAGTTAAGCTCCATCCACACACAAAATAGAATCAGCATTTTTTAAGCCATTACATCAACACCTCTCATAATGGGAGTGGGGGAACGGATTCCGACAGCTGTTTTTTTGCCGTCGGATTCGGTTCCCCCTATGGTTCTTACACAATAAGGTTCTAATATTTATTAAATTGTTGCATTTTGCTAGCCTCAATAGCCTAGTGGTCAGTCCCCTGACAATATTTTTTTTTAGCTTTGGGGCGACCGGAGTTCAAGTCCCGGGTCATCGAACTTCTTGATACTATACTTTCCTATCATAATAAAAGGCAAAAAATATATTCTTTAAACTGTTGCAAGTTAAGCTCCATCCACACACAAAATAGAATCAGCATTTTTTAAGCCATTACATCAACACCTCTCATAATGGGAGTGGGGGAACGGATTCCGACAGCTGTTTTTTTGCCGTCGGATTCCGTTCCCCCTATGTTTCTTACACAATAAGGTTCTAATATTTATTAAATTGTAGAATTTTGCTAGCCTCAATAGCCTAGTGGTCAGTCCCCTGACAATATTTTTTTTTAGCTTTGGGGCGACCCGAGTTCAAGTCCCGGGTCATCGAACTTTCTTGATACTATACTTTCCTATCATAATAAAAGGCAAAAAATATATTCTTTAAACTGTTGCAAGTTAAGCTCCATCCACACACAAAATAGAATCAGCATTTTTTAAGCCATTACATCAACACCTCTCATAATGGGAGTGGAGGAACGGATTCCGACAGCTGTTTTTTGCCGTCGGATTCCGTTCCCCCTATGTTTCTTACACAATAAGGTTCTAATATTTATTAAATTGTAGAATTGTGCTAGCCTCAATAGCCTAGTGGTCAGTCCCCTGACAATATTTTTTTTTAGCTTTGGGGCGACCCGAGTTCAAGTCCCGGGTCATCGAACTTTCTTGATACTATACTTTCCTATCATAATAAAAGGCAAAAAATATATTCTTTAAACTGTTGCAAGTTAAGCTCCATCCACACACAAAATAGAATCAGCATTTTTTAAGCCATTACATCAACACCTCTCATAATGGGAGTGGGGGAACGGATTCCGACAGCTGTTTTTTTGCCGTCGGATTCCGTTCCCCCTATGTTTCTTACACAATAAGGTTCTAATATTTATTAAATTGTAGAATTTTGCTAGCCTCAATAGCCTAGTGGTCAGTCCCTGACAATATTTTTTTTTAGCTTTGGGGCGACCCGAGTTCAAGTCCCGGGTCATCGAACTTTCTTGATACTATACTTTCCTATCATAATAAAAGGCAAAAAATATATTCTTTAAACTGTTGCAAGTTAAGCTCCATCCACACACAAAATAGAATCAGCATTTTTTAAGCCATTACATCAACACCTCTCATAATGGGAGTGGGGGAACGGATTCCGACAGCTGTTTTTTTGCCGTCGGATTCCGTTCCCCCTATGTTTCTTACACAATAAGGTTCTAATATTTATTAAATTGTAAAATTTTGTTAGCCTCAATAGCCTAGTGGTCAGTCCCCTGACAATATTTTTTTTTAGCTTTGGGGCGACCCGAGTTCAAGTCCCGGGTCATCGAACTTTCTTGATACTATACTTTCCTATCATAATAAAAGGCAAAAAATATATTCTTTAAACTGTTGCAAGTTAAGCTCCATCCACACACAAAATAGAATCAGCATTTTTTAAGCCATTACATCAACACCTCTCATAATGGGAGTGGGGGAACGGATTCCGACAACTGTTTTTCGTTTTGCCGTCGGATTCTGTTCCCCCCATATTTCTGACACACTGAGGTTCTTATATTTATCAAATTGATGCTGTTTAAGCTCCATACACTCACAAAAATAGAATCAGCATTTTTTAAGCCATTACATCAACACCTCTCATAATGGGAGTGGGGGAACGGATTTCGACAGCTGAACTATTTGCCGTTGGATTCCGTTCCCCCTATGTTTCTTACACAATAAGGTTCTAATATTTATCAAATTGAAGAAAGTTACTAGTCTCAATAGCCTAGTTGTCAGTACCATGACAATATTTTTTTTAGCTTTGGGCAACCCGAGTTCAAGTCCAGGGTCGTCGAACTTTCTTGATACTATACTTTCCTATCATAATAAAAGGCAAAAAATATATTCTTTAAACTGTTGCAAGTTAAGCTCCATCCACACACAAAATAGAATCAGCATTTTTTAAGCCATTACATCAACACCTCTCATAATGGGAGTGGGGGAACGGATTCCGACAGCTGTTTTTTTGCCGTCGGATTCCATTCCCCCTATGTTTCTTACACAATAAGGTTCTAATATTTATTAACTTGTAGAATTTTGCTAGCCTCAATAGCCTAGTGGTCAGTCCCCTGACAATATTTTTTTTTAGCTTTGGGGCGACCCGAGTTCAAGTCCCGGGTCATCGAACTTTCTTGATACTATACTTTCCTATCATAATAAAAGGCAAAAAATATATTCTTTAAACTGTTGCAAGTTAAGCTCCATCCACACACAAAATAGAATCAGCATTTTTTAAGCCATTACATCAACACCTCTCATAATGGGAGTGGGGGAACGGATTCCGACAGCTGTTTTTTGCCGTCGGATTCCGTTCCCCCTATGTTTCTTACACAATAAGGTTCTAATATTTATTAAATTGTAGAATTTTGCTAGCCTCAATAGCCTAGTGGTCAGTCCCCTGACAATATTTTTTTTTAGCTTTGGGGCGACCCGAGTTCAAGTCCCGGGTCATCGAACTTTCTTGATACTATACTTTCCTATCATAATAAAAGGCAAAAAATATATTCTTTAAACTGTTGCAAGTTAAGCTCCATCCACACACAAAATAGAATCAGCATTTTTTAAGCCATTACATCAACACCTCTCATAATGGGAGTGGGGGAACGGATTTCGACAGCTGAACTATTTGCCGTCGGATTCTGTTCCCCCTATGTTTCTTACACAATAAGGTTCTAATATTTATCAAATTGAAGGAAGTTACTAGTCTCAATAGCCTAGTGGTCAGTCCCCTGACAATATTTTTTTTTAGCTTTGGGGCGACCCGAGTTCAAGTCCCGGGTCATCGAACTTTCTTGATACTATACTTTCCTATCATAATAAAAGGCAAAAAATATATTCTTTAAACTGTTGCAAGTTAAGCTCCATCCACACACAAAATAGAATCAGCATTTTTTAAGCCATTACATCAACACCTCTCATAATGGGAGTGGGGGAACGGATTTCGACAGCTGAACTATTTGCCGTCGGATTCCGTTCCCCCTATGTGTCTTACACAATAAGGTTCTAATATTTATCAAATTGAAGGAAGTTACTAGTCTCAATAGCCTAGTGGTCAGTCCCCTGACAATATTTCTTTTTAGCTTTGGGGCGACCCGAGTTCAAGTCCCGGGTCATCGAACTTTCTTGATACTATACTTTCCTATCATAATAAAAGGCAAAAAATATATTCTTTAAACTGTTGCAAGTTAAGCTCCATCCACACACAAAATAGAATCAGCATTTTTTAAGCCATTACATCAACACCTCTCATAATGGGAGTGGGGGAACGGATTCCGACAGCTGTTTTTTTGCCGTCGGATTCCGTTCCCCCTATGTTTCTTACACAATAAGGTTCTAATATTTATTAAATTGTAGAATTTTGTTAGCCTCAATAGCCTAGTGGTCAGTCCCCTGACAATATTTTTTTTTAGCTTTGGGGCGACCCGAGTTCAAGTCCCGGGTCATCGAACTTTCTTGATACTATACTTTCCTATCATAATAAAAGGCAAAAAATATATTCTTTAAACTGTTGCAAGTTAAGCTCCATCCACACACAAAATAGAATCAGCATTTTTTAAGCCATTACATCAACACCTCTCATAATGGGAGTGGGGGAACGGATTCCGACAACTGTTTTTCGTTTTGCCGTCGGATTCTGTTCCCCCCATATTTCTGACACACTGAGGTTCTTATATTTATCAAATTGATGCTGTTTAAGCTCCATACACTCACAAAAATAGAATCAGCATTTTTTAAGCCATTACATCAACACCTCTCATAATGGGAGTGGGGGAACGGATTTCGACAGCTGAACTATTTGCCGTCGGATTCCGTTCCCCCTATGTTTCTTACACAATAAGGTTCTAATATTTATCAAATTGAAGAAAGTTACTAGTCTCAATAGCCTAGTTGTCAGTACCATGACAATATTTTTTTTAGCTTTGGGCAACCCGAGTTCAAGTCCAGGGTCGTCGAACTTTCTTGATACTATACTTTCCTATCATAATAAAAGGCAAAAAATATATTCTTTAAACTGTTGCAAGTTAAGCTCCATCCACACACAAAATAGAATCAGCATTTTTTAAGCCATTACATCAACACCTCTCATAATGGGAGTGGGGGAACGGATTCCGACAGCTGTTTTTTTGCCGTCGGATTCCGTTCCCCCTATGTTTCTTACACAATAAGGTTCTAATATTTATTAAATTGTAGAATTTTGCTAGCCTCAATAGCCTAGTGGTCAGTCCCCTGACAATATTTTTTTTTAGCTTTGGGGCGACCCGAGTTCAAGTCCCGGGTCATCGAACTTTCTTGATACTATACTTTCCTATCATAATAAAAGGCAAAAAATATATTCTTTAAACTGTTGCAAGTTAAGCTCCATCCACACACAAAATAGAATCGGCATTTTTTAAGCCATTACATCAACACCTCTCATAATGGGAGTGGGGGAACGGATTCCGACAGCTGTTTTTTTGCCGTCGGATTCGGTTCCCCCTATGTTTCTTACACAATAAGGTTCTAATATTTATTAAATTGTTGCATTTTGCTAGCCTCAATAGCCTAGTGGTCAGTCCCCTGACAATATTTTTTTTTAGCTTTGGGGCGACCCGAGTTCAAGTCCCGGGTCATCGAACTTTCTTGATACTATACTTTCCTATCATAATAAAAGGCAAAAAATATATTCTTTAAACTGTTGCAAGTTAAGCTCCATCCACACACAAAATAGAATCAGCATTTTTTAAGCCATTACATCAACACCTCTCATAATGGGAGTGGGGGAACGGATTTCGACAGCTGAACTATTTGCCGTCGGATTCCGTTCCCCCTATGTTTCTTACACAATAAGGTTCTAATATTTATCAAATTGAAGGAAGTTACTAGTCTCAATAGCCTAGTGGTCAGTCCCCTGACAATATTTCCTTTTAGCTTTGGGGCGACCCGAGTTCAAGTCCCGGGTCATCGAACTTTCTTGATACTATACTTTCCTATCATAATAAAAGGCAAAAAATATATTCTTTAAACTGTTGCAAGTTAAGCTCCATCCACACACAAAATAGAATCAGCATTTTTTAAGCCATTACATCAACACCTCTCATAATGGGAGTGGGGGAACGGATTCCGACAGCTGTTTTTTGCCGTCGGATTCCGTTCCCCCTATGTTTCTTACACAATAAGGTTCTAATATTTATTAAATTGTAGAATTTTGCTAGCCTCAATAGCCTAGTGGTCAGTCCCCTGACAATATTTTTTTTTAGCTTTGGGGCGACCCGAGTTCAAGTCCCGGGTCATCGAACTTTCTTGATACTATACTTTCCTATCATAATAAAAGGCAAAAAATATATTCTTTAAACTGTTGCAAGTTAAGCTCCATCCACACACAAAATAGAATCAGCATTTTTTAAGCCATTACATCAACACCTCTCATAATGGGAGTGGGGGAACGGATTTCGACAGCTGAACTATTTGCCGTCGGATTCTGTTCCCCCTATGTTTCTTACACAATAAGGTTCTAATATTTATCAAATTGAAGGAAGTTACTAGTCTCAATAGCCTAGTGGTCAGTCCCCTGACAATATTTCTTTTTAGCTTTGGGGCGACCCGAGTTCAAGTCCCGGGTCATCGAACTTTCTTGATACTATACTTTCCTATCATAATAAAAGGCAAAAAATATATTCTTTAAACTGTTGCAAGTTAAGCTCCATCCACACACAAAATAGAATCAGCATTTTTTAAGCCATTACATCAACACCTCTCATAATGGGAGTGGGGGAACGGATTTCGACAGCTGAACTATTTGCCGTCGGATTCCGTTCCCCCTATGTTTCTTACACAATAAGGTTCTAATATTTATCAAATTGAAGGAAGTTACTAGTCTCAATAGCCTAGTGGTCAGTCCCCTGACAATATTTTTTTTTAGCTTTGGGGCGACCCGAGTTCAAGTCCCGGGTCATCGAACTTTCTTGATACTATACTTTCCTATCATAATAAAAGGCAAAAAATATATTCTTTAAACTGTTGCAAGTTAAGCTCCATCCACACACAAAATAGAATCAGCATTTTTTAAGCCATTACATCAACACCTCTCATAATGGGAGTGGGGGAACGGATTCCGACAGCTGTTTTTTTGCCGTCGGATTCCGTTCCCCCTATGTTTCTTACACAATAAGGTTCTAATATTTATTAAATTGTAGAATTTTGCTAGCCTCAATAGCCTAGTGGTCAGTCCCTGACAATATTTTTTTTTAGCTTTGGGGCGACCCGAGTTCAAGTCCCGGGTCATCGAACTTTCTTGATACTATACTTTCCTATCATAATAAAAGGCAAAAAATATATTCTTTAAACTGTTGCAAGTTAAGCTCCATCCACACACAAAATAGAATCAGCATTTTTTAAGCCATTACATCAACACCTCTCATAATGGGAGTGGGGGAACGGATTCCGACAGCTGTTTTTTTGCCGTCGGATTCCGTTCCCCCTATGTTTCTTACACAATAAGGTTCTAATATTTATTAAATTGTAAAATTTTGTTAGCCTCAATAGCCTAGTGGTCAGTCCCCTGACAATATTTTTTTTTAGCTTTGGGGCGACCCGAGTTCAAGTCCCGGGTCATCGAACTTTCTTGATACTATACTTTCCTATCATAATAAAAGGCAAAAAATATATTCTTTAAACTGTTGCAAGTTAAGCTCCATCCACACACAAAATAGAATCAGCATTTTTTAAGCCATTACATCAACACCTCTCATAATGGGAGTGGGGGAACGGATTCCGACAACTGTTTTTCGTTTTGCCGTCGGATTCTGTTCCCCCCATATTTCTGACACACTGAGGTTCTTATATTTATCAAATTGATGCTGTTTAAGCTCCATACACTCACAAAAATAGAATCAGCATTTTTTAAGCCATTACATCAACACCTCTCATAATGGGAGTGGGGGAACGGATTTCGACAGCTGAACTATTTGCCGTCGGATTCCGTTCCCCCTATGTTTCTTACACAATAAGGTTCTAATATTTATCAAATTGAAGAAAGTTACTAGTCTCAATAGCCTAGTTGTCAGTACCATGACAATATTTTTTTTAGCTTTGGGCAACCCGAGTTCAAGTCCAGGGTCGTCGAACTTTCTTGATACTATACTTTCCTATCATAATAAAAGGCAAAAAATATATTCTTTAAACTGTTGCAAGTTAAGCTCCATCCACACACAAAATAGAATCAGCATTTTTTAAGCCATTACATCAACACCTCTCATAATGGGAGTGGGGGAACGGATTCCGACAGCTGTTTTTTTGCCGTCGGATTCCATTCCCCCTATGTTTCTTACACAATAAGGTTCTAATATTTATTAACTTGTAGAATTTTGCTAGCCTCAATAGCCTAGTGGTCAGTCCCCTGACAATATTTTTTTTTAGCTTTGGGGCGACCCGAGTTCAAGTCCCGGGTCATCGAACTTTCTTGATACTATACTTTCCTATCATAATAAAAGGCAAAAAATATATTCTTTAAACTGTTGCAAGTTAAGCTCCATCCACACACAAAATAGAATCGGCATTTTTTAAGCCATTACATCAACACCTCTCATAATGGGAGTGGGGGAACGGATTCCGACAGCTGTTTTTTTGCCGTCGGATTCGGTTCCCCCTATGTTTCTTACACAATAAGGTTCTAATATTTATTAAATTGTTGCATTTTGCTAGCCTCAATAGCCTAGTGGTCAGTCCCCTGACAATATTTTTTTTTAGCTTTGGGGCGACCCGAGTTCAAGTCCCGGGTCATCGAACTTTCTTGATACTATACTTTCCTATCATAATAAAAGGCAAAAAATATATTCTTTAATCTGTTGCAAGTTAAGCTCCATCCACACACAAAATAGAATCAGCATTTTTTAAGCCATTACATCAACACCTCTCATAATGGGAGTGGGGGAACGGATTTCGACAGCTGAACTATTTGCCGTCGGATTCCGTTCCCCCTATGTTTCTTACACAATAAGGTTCTAATATTTATCAAATTGAAGGAAGTTACTAGTCTCAATAGCCTAGTGGTCAGTCCCCTGACAATATTTCTTTTTAGCTTTGGGGCGACCCGAGTTCAAGTCCCGGGTCATCGAACTTTCTTGATACTATACTTTCCTATCATAATAAAAGGCAAAAAATATATTCTTTAAACTGTTGCAAGTTAAGCTCCATCCACACACAAAATAGAATCAGCATTTTTTAAGCCATTACATCAACACCTCTCATAATGGGAGTGGGGGAACGGATTCCGACAGCTGTTTTTTGCCGTCGGATTCCGTTCCCCCTATGTTTCTTACACAATAAGGTTCTAATATTTATTAAATTGTAGAATTTTGCTAGCCTCAATAGCCTAGTGGTCAGTCCCCTGACAATATTTTTTTTTAGCTTTGGGGCGACCCGAGTTCAAGTCCCGGGTCATCGAACTTTCTTGATACTATACTTTCCTATCATAATAAAAGGCAAAAAATATATTCTTTAAACTGTTGCAAGTTAAGCTCCATCCACACACAAAATAGAATCAGCATTTTTTAAGCCATTACATCAACACCTCTCATAATGGGAGTGGGGGAACGGATTTCGACAGCTGAACTATTTGCCGTCGGATTCTGTTCCCCCTATGTTTCTTACACAATAAGGTTCTAATATTTATCAAATTGAAGGAAGTTACTAGTCTCAATAGCCTAGTGGTCAGTCCCCTGACAATATTTTTTTTTAGCTTTGGGGCGACCCGAGTTCAAGTCCCGGGTCATCGAACTTTCTTGATACTATACTTTCCTATCATAATAAAAGGCAAAAAATATATTCTTTAAACTGTTGCAAGTTAAGCTCCATCCACACACAAAATAGAATCAGCATTTTTTAAGCCATTACATCAACACCTCTCATAATGGGAGTGGGGGAACGGATTTCGACAGCTGAACTATTTGCCGTCGGATTCCGTTCCCCCTATGTGTCTTACACAATAAGGTTCTAATATTTATCAAATTGAAGGAAGTTACTAGTCTCAATAGCCTAGTGGTCAGTCCCCTGACAATATTTCTTTTTAGCTTTGGGGCGACCCGAGTTCAAGTCCCGGGTCATCGAACTTTCTTGATACTATACTTTCCTATCATAATAAAAGGCAAAAAATATATTCTTTAAACTGTTGCAAGTTAAGCTCCATCCACACACAAAATAGAATCAGCATTTTTTAAGCCATTACATCAACACCTCTCATAATGGGAGTGGGGGAACGGATTCCGACAGCTGAAAATAAAGAAAATATATTCTTTAAACTGTTGCAAGTTAAGCTCCATCCACACACAAAATAGAATCGGCATTTTTTAAGCCATTACATCAACACCTCTCATAATGGGAGTGGGGGAACGGATTCCGACAGCTGTTTTTTTGCCGTCGGATTCGGTTCCCCCTATGTTTCTTACACAATAAGGTTCTAATATTTATTAAATTGTTGCATTTTGCTAGCCTCAATAGCCTAGTGGTCAGTCCCCTGACAATATTTTTTTTTAGCTTTGGGGCGACCCGAGTTCAAGTCCCGGGTCATCGAACTTTCTTGATACTATACTTTCCTATCATAATAAAAGGCAAAAAATATATTCTTTAATCTGTTGCAAGTTAAGCTCCATCCACACACAAAATAGAATCAGCATTTTTTAAGCCATTACATCAACACCTCTCATAATGGGAGTGGGGGAACGGATTTCGACAGCTGAACTATTTGCCGTCGGATTCCGTTCCCCCTATGTTTCTTACACAATAAGGTTCTAATATTTATCAAATTGAAGGAAGTTACTAGTCTCAATAGCCTAGTGGTCAGTCCCCTGACAATATTTCTTTTTAGCTTTGGGGCGACCCGAGTTCAAGTCCCGGGTCATCGAACTTTCTTGATACTATACTTTCCTATCATAATAAAAGGCAAAAAATATATTCTTTAAACTGTTGCAAGTTAAGCTCCATCCACACACAAAATAGAATCAGCATTTTTTAAGCCATTACATCAACACCTCTCATAATGGGAGTGGGGGAACGGATTCCGACAGCTGTTTTTTGCCGTCGGATTCCGTTCCCCCTATGTTTCTTACACAATAAGGTTCTAATATTTATTAAATTGTAGAATTTTGCTAGCCTCAATAGCCTAGTGGTCAGTCCCCTGACAATATTTTTTTTTAGCTTTGGGGCGACCCGAGTTCAAGTCCCGGGTCATCGAACTTTCTTGATACTATACTTTCCTATCATAATAAAAGGCAAAAAATATATTCTTTAAACTGTTGCAAGTTAAGCTCCATCCACACACAAAATAGAATCAGCATTTTTTAAGCCATTACATCAACACCTCTCATAATGGGAGTGGGGGAACGGATTTCGACAGCTGAACTATTTGCCGTCGGATTCTGTTCCCCCTATGTTTCTTACACAATAAGGTTCTAATATTTATCAAATTGAAGGAAGTTACTAGTCTCAATAGCCTAGTGGTCAGTCCCCTGACAATATTTTTTTTTAGCTTTGGGGCGACCCGAGTTCAAGTCCCGGGTCATCGAACTTTCTTGATACTATACTTTCCTATCATAATAAAAGGCAAAAAATATATTCTTTAAACTGTTGCAAGTTAAGCTCCATCCACACACAAAATAGAATCAGCATTTTTTAAGCCATTACATCAACACCTCTCATAATGGGAGTGGGGGAACGGATTTCGACAGCTGAACTATTTGCCGTCGGATTCCGTTCCCCCTATGTGTCTTACACAATAAGGTTCTAATATTTATCAAATTGAAGGAAGTTACTAGTCTCAATAGCCTAGTGGTCAGTCCCCTGACAATATTTCTTTTTAGCTTTGGGGCGACCCGAGTTCAAGTCCCGGGTCATCGAACTTTCTTGATACTATACTTTCCTATCATAATAAAAGGCAAAAAATATATTCTTTAAACTGTTGCAAGTTAAGCTCCATCCACACACAAAATAGAATCAGCATTTTTTAAGCCATTACATCAACACCTCTCATAATGGGAGTGGGGGAACGGATTCCGACAGCTGAACTATTTGCCGTCGGATTCCGTTCCCCCTATGTTTCTTACACAATAAGGTTCTAATATTTATCAAATTGAAGAAAGTTACTAGTCTCAATAGCCTAGTTGTCAGTACCATGACAATATTTTTTTTAGCTTTGGGCAACCCGAGTTCAAGTCCAGGGTCGTCGAACTTTCTTGATACTATACTTTCCTATCATAATAAAAGGCAAAAAATATATTCTTTAAACTGTTGCAAGTTAAGCTCCATCCACACACAAAATAGAATCAGCATTTTTTAAGCCATTACATCAACACCTCTCATAATGGGAGTGGGGGAACGGATTCCGACAGCTGTTTTTTTGCCGTCGGATTCCGTTCCCCCTATGTTTCTTACACAATAAGGTTCTAATATTTATTAAATTGTAGAATTTTGCTAGCCTCAATAGCCTAGTGGTCAGTCCCCTGACAATATTTTTTTTTAGCTTTGGGGCGACCCGAGTTCAAGTCCCGGGTCATCGAACTTTCTTGATACTATACTTTCCTATCATAATAAAAGGCAAAAAATATATTCTTTAAACTGTTGCAAGTTAAGCTCCATCCACACACAAAATAGAATCGGCATTTTTTAAGCCATTACATCAACACCTCTCATAATGGGAGTGGGGGAACGGATTCCGACAGCTGTTTTTTTGCCGTCGGATTCGGTTCCCCCTATGTTTCTTACACAATAAGGTTCTAATATTTATTAAATTGTTGCATTTTGCTAGCCTCAATAGCCTAGTGGTCAGTCCCCTGACAATATTTTTTTTTAGCTTTGGGGCGACCCGAGTTCAAGTCCCGGGTCATCGAACTTTCTTGATACTATACTTTCCTATCATAATAAAAGGCAAAAAATATATTCTTTAAACTGTTGCAAGTTAAGCTCCATCCACACACAAAATAGAATCAGCATTTTTTAAGCCATTACATCAACACCTCTCATAATGGGAGTGGGGGAACGGATTTCGACAGCTGAACTATTTGCCGTCGGATTCCGTTCCCCCTATGTTTCTTACACAATAAGGTTCTAATATTTATCAAATTGAAGGAAGTTACTAGTCTCAATAGCCTAGTGGTCAGTCCCCTGACAATATTTCTTTTTAGCTTTGGGGCGACCCGAGTTCAAGTCCCGGGTCATCGAACTTTCTTGATACTATACTTTCCTATCATAATAAAAGGCAAAAAATATATTCTTTAAACTGTTGCAAGTTAAGCTCCATCCACACACAAAATAGAATCAGCATTTTTTAAGCCATTACATCAACACCTCTCATAATGGGAGTGGGGGAACGGATTCCGACAGCTGTTTTTTGCCGTCGGATTCCGTTCCCCCTATGTTTCTTACACAATAAGGTTCTAATATTTATTAAATTGTAGAATTTTGCTAGCCTCAATAGCCTAGTGGTCAGTCCCCTGACAATATTTTTTTTTAGCTTTGGGGCGACCCGAGTTCAAGTCCCGGGTCATCGAACTTTCTTGATACTATACTTTCCTATCATAATAAAAGGCAAAAAATATATTCTTTAAACTGTTGCAAGTTAAGCTCCATCCACACACAAAATAGAATCAGCATTTTTTAAGCCATTACATCAACACCTCTCATAATGGGAGTGGGGGAACGGATTTCGACAGCTGAACTATTTGCCGTCGGATTCTGTTCCCCCTATGTTTCTTACACAATAAGGTTCTAATATTTATCAAATTGAAGGAAGTTACTAGTCTCAATAGCCTAGTGGTCAGTCCCCTGACAATATTTCTTTTTAGCTTTGGGGCGACCCGAGTTCAAGTCCCGGGTCATCGAACTTTCTTGATACTATACTTTCCTATCATAATAAAAGGCAAAAAATATATTCTTTAAACTGTTGCAAGTTAAGCTCCATCCACACACAAAATAGAATCAGCATTTTTTAAGCCATTACATCAACACCTCTCATAATGGGAGTGGGGGAACGGATTTCGACAGCTGAACTATTTGCCGTCGGATTCCGTTCCCCCTATGTTTCTTACACAATAAGGTTCTAATATTTATCAAATTGAAGGAAGTTACTAGTCTCAATAGCCTAGTGGTCAGTCCCCTGACAATATTTCTTTTTAGCTTTGGGGCGACCCGAGTTCAAGTCCCGGGTCATCGAACTTTCTTGATACTATACTTTCCTATCATAATAAAAGGCAAAACATATATTCTTTAAACTGTTGCAAGTTAAGCTCCATCCACACACAAAATAGAATCAGCATTTTTTAAGCCATTACATCAACACCTCTCATAATGGGAGTGGGGGAACGGATTCCGACAGCTGTTTTTTTGCCGTCGGATTCCGTTCCCCCTATGTTTCTTACACAATAAGGTTCTAATATTTATTAAATTGTAGAATTTTGCTAGCCTCAATAGCCTAGTGGTCAGTCCCTGAAAATATTTTTTTTTAGCTTTGGGGCGACCCGAGTTCAAGTCCCGGGTCATCGAACTTTCTTGATACTATACTTTCCTATCATAATAAAAGGCAAAAAATATATTCTTTAAACTGTTGCAAGTTAAGCTCCATCCACACACAAAATAGAATCAGCATTTTTTAAGCCATTACATCAACACCTCTCATAATGGGAGTGGGGGAACGGATTCCGACAGCTGTTTTTTTGCCGTCGGATTCCGTTCCCCCTATGTTTCTTACACAATAAGGTTCTAATATTTATTAAATTGTAGAATTTTGTTAGCCTCAATAGCCTAGTGGTCAGTCCCCTGACAATATTTTTTTTTAGCTTTGGGGCGACCCGAGTTCAAGTCCCGGGTCATCGAACTTTCTTGATACTATACTTTCCTATCATAATAAAAGGCAAAAAATATATTCTTTAAACTGTTGCAAGTTAAGCTCCATCCACACACAAAATAGAATCAGCATTTTTTAAGCCATTACATCAACACCTCTCATAATGGGAGTGGGGGAACGGATTCCGACAACTGTTTTTCGTTTTGCCGTCGGATTCTGTTCCCCCCATATTTCTGACACACTGAGGTTCTTATATTTATCAAATTGATGCTGTTTAAGCTCCATACACTCACAAAAATAGAATCAGCATTTTTTAAGCCATTACATCAACACCTCTCATAATGGGAGTGGGGGAACGGATTTCGACAGCTGAACTATTTGCCGTCGGATTCCGTTCCCCCTATGTTTCTTACACAATAAGGTTCTAATATTTATTAAATTGTAGAATTTTGCTAGCCTCAATAGCCTAATGGTCAGTCCCCTGACAATATTTTTTTTTAGCTTTGGGGCGACCCGAGTTCAAGTCCCGGGTCATCGAACTTTCTTGATACTATACTTTCCTATCATAATAAAAGGCAAAAAATATATTCTTTAAACTGTTGCAAGTTAAGCTCCATCCACACACAAAATAGAATCAGCATTTTTAAGCCATTACATCAACACCTCTCATAATGGGAGTGGGGGAACGGATTCCGACAACTGTTTTTCGTTTTGCCGTCGGATTCTGTTCCCCCCATATTTCTGACACACTGAGGTTCTTATATTTATCAAATTGATGCTGTTTAAGCTCCATACACTCACAAAAATAGAATCAGCATTTTTTAAGCCATTACATCAACACCTCTCATAATGGGAGTGGGGGAACGGATTCCGACAGCTGTTTTTTTGCCGTCGGATTCCGTTCCCCCTAGGTTTCTTACACAATAAGGTTCTAATATTTATTAAATTGTAGCATTTTGCTAGCCTCAATAGCGTAGTGGTCAGTCCCCTGACAATGTTTTTTTTTAGCTTTGGGGCGACCCGAGTTCAAGTCCCGGGTCATCGAACTTTCGTGATACTATACTTTCCTATCATAATAAAAGGCAAAAAATATATTCTTTAAACTGTTGCAAGTTAAGCTCCATCCACACACAAAAATAGAATCAGCATTTTTTAAGCCATTACATCAACACCTCTCATAATGGGAGTGGGGGAACGGATTCCGACAGCTGTTTTTTTGCCGTCGGATTCCGTTCCCCCTATGTTTCTTACACAATAAGGTTCTAATATTTATTAAATTGTAGAATTTTGCTAGCCTCAATAGCCTAGTGGTCAGTCCCCTGACAATATTTTTTTTTAGCTTTGGGGCGACCCGAGTTCAAGTCCCGGGTCATCGAACTTTCTTGATACTATACTTTCCTATCATAATAAAAGGCAAAAAATATATTCTTTAAACTGTTGCAAGTTAAGCTCCATCCACACACAAAATAGAATCAGCATTTTTTAAGCCATTACATCAACACCTCTCATAATGGGAGTGGGGGAACGGATTTCGACAGCTGAACTATTTGCCGTCGGATTCTGTTCCCCCTATGTTTCTTACACAATAAGGTTCTAATATTTATCAAATTGAAGGAAGTTACTAGTCTCAATAGCCTAGTGGTCAGTCCCCTGACAATATTTCTTTTTAGCTTTGGGGCGACCCGAGTTCAAGTCCCGGGTCATCGAACTTTCTTGATACTATACTTTCCTATCATAATAAAAGGCAAAAAATATATTCTTTAAACTGTTGCAAGTTAAGCTCCATCCACACACAAAATAGAATCAGCATTTTTTAAGCCATTACATCAACACCTCTCATAATGGGAGTGGGGGAACGGATTTCGACAGCTGAACTATTTGCCGTCGGATTCCGTTCCCCCTATGTTTCTTACACAATAAGGTTCTAATATTTATCAAATTGAAGGAAGTTACTAGTCTAAATAGCCTAGTGGTCAGTCCCCTGACAATATTTCTTTTTAGCTTTGGGGCGACCCGAGTTCAAGTCCCGGGTCATCGAACTTTCTTGATACTATACTTTCCTATCATAATAAAAGGCAAAAAATATATTCTTTAAACTGTTGCAAGTTAAGCTCCATCCACACACAAAATAGAATCAGCATTTTTTAAGCCATTACATCAGCACCTCTCATAATGGGAGTGGGGGAACGGATTCCGACAGCTGTTTTTTGCCGTCGGATTTCGTTCCCCCTATGTTTCTTACACAATAAGGTTCTAATATTTATTAAATTGTAGAATTTTGCTAGCCTCAATAGCCTAATGGTCAGTCCCCTGACAATATTTTTTTTAGCTTTGGGGCGACCCGAGTTCAAGTCCCGGGTCATCGAACTTTCTTGATACTATACTTTCCTATCATAATAAAAGGCAAAAAATATATTCTTTAAACTGTTGCAAGTTAAGCTCCATCCACACACAAAATAGAATCAGCATTTTTTAAGCCATTACATCAACACCTCTCATAATGGGAGTGGGGGAACGGATTCCGACAGCTGTTTTTTGCCGTCGGATTCCGTTCCCCCTATGTTTCTTACACAATAAGGTTCTAATATTTATTAAATTGTAGAATTTTGCTAGCCTCAATAGCCTAGTGGTCAGTCCCCTGACAATATTTTTTTTTAGCTTTGGGGCGACCCGAGTTCAAGTCCCGGGTCATCGAACTTTCTTGATACTATACTTTCCTATCATAATAAAAGGCAAAAAATATATTCTTTAAACTGTTGCAAGTTAAGCTCCATCCACACACAAAATAGAATCAGCATTTTTTAAGCCATTACATCAACACCTCTCATAATGGGAGTGGGGGAACGGATTCCGACAGCTGTTTTTTTGCCGTCGGATTCCGTTCCCCCTATGTTTCTTACACAATAAGGTTCTAATATTTATTAAATTGTAGAATTTTGCTAGCCTCAATAGCCTAGTGGTCAGTCCCTGACAATATTTTTTTTTAGCTTTGGGGCGACCCGAGTTCAAGTCCCGGGTCATCGAACTTTCTTGATACTATACTTTCCTATCATAATAAAAGGCAAAAAATATATTCTTTAAACTGTTGCAAGTTAAGCTCCATCCACACACAAAATAGAATCAGCATTTTTTAAGCCATTACATCAACACCTCTCATAATGGGAGTGGGGGAACGGATTCCGACAGCTGTGTTTTTGCCGTCGGATTCCGTTCCCCCTATGTTTCTTACACAATAAGGTTCTAATATTTATTAAATTGTAGAATTTTGTTAGCCTCAATAGCCTAGTGGTCAGTCCCCTGACAATATTTTTTTTTAGCTTTGGGGCGACCCGAGTTCAAGTCCCGGGTCATCGAACTTTCTTGATACTATACTTTCCTATCATAATAAAAGGCAAAAAATATATTCTTTAAACTGTTGCAAGTTAAGCTCCATCCACACACAAAATAGAATCAGCATTTTTTAAGCCATTACATCAACACCTCTCATAATGGGAGTGGGGGAACGGATTCCGACAACTGTTTTTCGTTTTGCCGTCGGATTCTGTTCCCCCCATATTTCTGACACACTGAGGTTCTTATATTTATCAAATTGATGCTGTTTAAGCTCCATACACTCACAAAAATAGAATCAGCATTTTTTAAGCCATTACATCAACACCTCTCATAATGGGAGTGGGGGAACGGATTTCGACAGCTGAACTATTTGCCGTCGGATTCCGTTCCCCCTATGTTTCTTACACAATAAGGTTCTAATATTTATCAAATTGAAGAAAGTTACTAGTCTCAATAGACTAGTTGTCAGTACCATGACAATATTTTTTTTAGCTTTGGGCAACCCGAGTTCAAGTCCAGGGTCGTAGAACTTTCTTGATACTATACTTTCCTATCATAATAAAAGGCAAAAAATATATTCTTTAAACTGTTGCAAGTTAAGCTCCATCCACACACAAAATAGAATCAGCATTTTTTAAGCCATTACATCAACACCTCTCATAATGGGAGTGGGGGAACGGATTCCGACAGCTGTTTTTTTGCCGTCGGATTCCGTTCCCCCTATGTTTCTTACACAATAAGGTTCTAATATTTATTAAATTGTAGAATTTTGCTAGCCTCAATAGCCTAGTGGTCAGTCCCCTGACAATATTTTTTTTTAGCTTTGGGGCGACCCGAGTTCAAGTCCCGGGTCATCGAACTTTCTTGATACTATACTTTCCTATCATAATAAAAGGCAAAAAATATATTCTTTAAACTGTTGCAAGTTAAGCTCCATCCACACACAAAATAGAATCAGCATTTTTTAAGCCATTACATCAACACCTCTCATAATGGGAGTGGGGGAACGGATTCCGACAGCTGTTTTTTTGCCGTCGGATTCGGTTCCCCCTATGTTTCTTACACAATAAGGTTCTAATATTTATTAAATTGTTGCATTTTGCTAGCCTCAATAGCCTAGTGGTCAGTCCCCTGACAATATTTTTTTTTAGCTTTGGGGCGACCCGAGTTCAAGTCCCGGGTCATCGAACTTTCTTGATACTATACTTTCCTATCATAATAAAAGGCAAAAAATATATTCTTTAAACTGTTGCAAGTTAAGCTCCATCCACACACAAAATAGAATCAGCATTTTTTAAGCCATTACATCAACACCTCTCATAATGGGAGTGGGGGAACGGATTCCGACAGCTGTTTTTTTGCCGTCGGATTCCGTTCCCCCTATGTTTCTTACACAATAAGGTTCTAATATTTATTAAATTGTAGAATTTTGTTAGCCTCAATAGCCTAGTGGTCAGTCCCCTGACAATATTTTTTTTTAGCTTTGGGGCGACCCGAGTTCAAGTCCCGGGTCATCGAACTTTCTTGATACTATACTTTCCTATCATAATAAAAGGCAAAAAATATATTCTTTAAACTGTTGCAAGTTAAGCTCCATCCACACACAAAATAGAATCAGCATTTTTTAAGCCATTACATCAACACCTCTCATAATGGGAGTGGGGGAACGGATTCCGACAGCTGTTTTTTGCCGTCGGATTCCGTTCCCCCTATGTTTCTTACACAATAAGGTTCTAATATTTATTAAATTGTAGAATTTAGCTAGCCTCAATAGCCTAGTGGTCAGTCCCCTGACAATATTTTTTTTTAGCTTTGGGGCGACCCGAGTTCAAGTCCCGGGTCATCGAACTTTCTTGATACTATACTTTCCTATCATAATAAAAGGCAAAAAATATATTCTTTAAACTGTTGCAAGTTAAGCTCCATCCACACACAAAATAGAATCAGCATTTTTTAAGCCATTACATCAACACCTCTCATAATGGGAGTGGGGGAACGGATTCCGACAGCTGTTTTTTTGCCGTCGGATTCCGTTCCCCCTATGTTTCTTACACAATAAGGTTCTAATATTTATTAAATTGTAGAATTTTGCTAGCCTCAATAGCCTAGTGGTCAGTCCCTGACAATATTTTTTTTTAGCTTTGGGGCGACCCGAGTTCAAGTCCCGGGTCATCGAACTTTCTTGATACTATACTTTCCTATCATAATAAAAGGCAAAAAATATATTCTTTAAACTGTTGCAAGTTAAGCTCCATCCACACACAAAATAGAATCAGCATTTTTTAAGCCATTACATCAACACCTCTCATAATGGGAGTGGGGGAACGGATTCCGACAGCTGTTTTTTTGCCGTCGGATTCCGTTCCCCCTATGTTTCTTACACAATAAGGTTCTAATATTTATTAAATTGTAGAATTTTGTTAGCCTCAATAGCCTAGTGGTCAGTCCCCTGACAATATTTTTTTTTAGCTTTGGGGCGACCCGAGTTCAAGTCCCGGGTCATCGAACTTTCTTGATACTATACTTTCCTATCATAATAAAAGGCAAAAAATATATTCTTTAAACTGTTGCAAGTTAAGCTCCATCCACACACAAAATAGAATCAGCATTTTTTAAGCCATTACATCAACACCTCTCATAATGGGAGTGGGGGAACGGATTCCGACAACTGTTTTTCGTTTTGCCGTCGGATTCTGTTCCCCCCATATTTCTGACACACTGAGGTTCTTATATTTATCAAATTGATGCTGTTTAAGCTCCATACACTCACAAAAATAGAATCAGCATTTTTTAAGCCATTACATCAACACCTCTCATAATGGGAGTGGGGGAACGGATTTCGACAGCTGAACTATTTGCCGTCGGATTCCGTTCCCCCTATGTTTCTTACACAATAAGGTTCTAATATTTATCAAATTGAAGAAAGTTACTAGTCTCAATAGCCTAGTTGTCAGTACCATGACAATATTTTTTTTAGCTTTGGGCAACCCGAGTTCAAGTCCAGGGTCGTCGAACTTTCTTGATACTATACTTTCCTATCATAATAAAAGGCAAAAAATATATTCTTTAAACTGTTGCAAGTTAAGCTCCATCCACACACAAAATAGAATCAGCATTTTTTAAGCCATTACATCAACACCTCTCATAATGGGAGTGGGGGAACGGATTCCGACAGCTGTTTTTTTGCCGTCGGATTCCGTTCCCCCTATGTTTCTTACACAATAAGGTTCTAATATTTATTAAATTGTAGAATTTTGCTAGCCTCAATAGCCTAGTGGTCAGTCCCCTGACAATATTTTTTTTTAGCTTTGGGGCGACCCGAGTTCAAGTCCCGGGTCATCGAACTTTCTTGATACTATACTTTCCTATCATAATAAAAGGCAAAAAATATATTCTTTAAACTGTTGCAAGTTAAGCTCCATCCACACACAAAATAGAATCGGCATTTTTTAAGCCATTACATCAACACCTCTCATAATGGGAGTGGGGGAACGGATTCCGACAGCTGTTTTTTTGCCGTCGGATTCGGTTCCCCCTATGTTTCTTACACAATAAGGTTCTAATATTTATTAAATTGTTGCATTTTGCTAGCCTCAATAGCCTAGTGGTCAGTCCCCTGACAATATTTTTTTTTAGCTTTGGGGCGACCCGAGTTCAAGTCCCGGGTCATCGAACTTTCTTGATACTATACTTTCCTATCATAATAAAAGGCAAAAAATATATTCTTTAAACTGTTGCAAGTTAAGCTCCATCCACACACAAAATAGAATCAGCATTTTTTAAGCCATTACATCAACACCTCTCATAATGGGAGTGGGGGAACGGATTTCGACAGCTGAACTATTTGCCGTCGGATTCCGTTCCCCCTATGTTTCTTACACAATAAGGTTCTAATATTTATCAAATTGAAGGAAGTTACTAGTCTCAATAGCCTAGTGGTCAGTCCCCTGACAATATTTCTTTTTAGCTTTGGGGCGACCCGAGTTCAAGTCCCGGGTCATCGAACTTTCTTGATACTATACTTTCCTATCATAATAAAAGGCAAAAAATATATTCTTTAAACTGTTGCAAGTTAAGCTCCATCCACACACAAAATAGAATCAGCATTTTTTAAGCCATTACATCAACACCTCTCATAATGGGAGTGGGGGAACGGATTCCGACAGCTGTTTTTTGCCGTCGGATTCCGTTCCCCCTATGTTTCTTACACAATAAGGTTCTAATATTTATTAAATTGTAGAATTTTGCTAGCCTCAATAGCCTAGTGGTCACCCTGACAATATTTTTTTTTAGCTTTGGGGCGACCCGAGTTCAAGTCCTGGGTCATCGAACTTTCTTGATACTATACTTTCCTATGATAATAAAAGGCAAAAAATATATTCTTTAAACTGTTGCAAGTTAAGCTCCATCCACACACAAAATAGAATCAGCATTTTTTAAGCCATTACATCAACACCTCTCATAATGGGAGTGGGGGAACGGATTCCGACAGCTGTTTTTTTTGCCGTCGGATTCCGTTCCCCCTATGTTTCTTACACAATAAGGTTCTAATATTTATTAAATTGTAACATTTTGCTAGCCTCAATAGCCTAGTGGTCAGTCCCCTGACAATTATTTTTTTTAGCTTTGGGGCGACCCGAGTTCAAGTCCCGGGTCATCGAACTTTCTTGATACTATACTTTCCTATCATAATAAAAGGCAAAAAATATATTCTTTAAACTGTTGCAAGTTAAGCTCCATCCACACACAAAATAGAATCAGCATTTTTTAAGCCATTACATCAACACCTCTCATAATGGGAGGGGGGAACGGATTCCGACAGCTGTTTTTTTGCCGTCGGATTCCGTTCCCCCTATGTTTCTTACACAATAAGGTTCTAATATTTATTAAATTGTAGAATTTTGCTAGCCTCAATAGCCTAGTGGTCAGTCCCCTGACAATATTTTTTTTTAGCTTTGGGGCGACCCGAGTTCAAGTCCCGGGTCATCGAACTTTCTTGATACTATACTTTCCTATCATAATAAAAGGCAAAAAATATATTCTTTAAACTGTTGCAAGTTCAATTCAATTCAATTCAAATTTATTTGTATAGCGCTTTTCACAATACATATTGTTTCAAAGCAGCTTTACAGAAAGTGCATTTCAGAAATGTACATAGAGAAATACAGTTAGTTATTCATGTATTGATTTAGGGCATAAACATCGCCCGCGTCGAGTCGTCTCAACTGTAGTATAAAATGTAAGTATTATGTGAATGCCTGGCTGAAGAGATGCGTCTTTAATCTAGTTTTAAACTGGGACAGCGAGTCTGAGCCTCGAACAATATCAGGAAGGCCATTCCACAGTTTAGGAGCTAAATGTGAAAAAGCTCTCCCTCCTGTAGTGGACTTAGATATCCTAGGAATGACCAGAAGCCTCGAATTTAGTGATCTTAAAGAGCGCGATGGATTGTAGGGCGATAGAAGTTCCGTTAAATACACGGGAGCTAAACCATTTAGGGCTTTATAGGTCAGTAGCAATACTTTGTAATTGATACGGAACTTTATAGGTAACCAATGTAGAGACGACAGAATTGGTGTTATATGATCGTATTTTCTTGATCTAGTAAGAACTCTAGCGGCGGCATTTTGGACTAACTGTAGCTTGTTTATTGAGGATGCAGGACAACCGGCTAATAAAGCATTACAGTAATCTAGTCTCGAGGTCATGAATGCATGAACTAACTTTTCTGCATCAGAAACAGATAGCATGTTACGTAGCTTAGCAATGTTTCTAAGGTGGAAAAAGGCTGTTCTTGTAACATATGAAATATGATTTTCAAAAGACAAGTTGCGGTCTAATATAACACCCAGGTCTTTTACTGTAGAGGATAAAGTAACAGGACACCCTTCTAAATTAAAGTTGTATTGTAAGAGGTTTTGTGGGCAGTTTTTTGGACTAATAAGTAATACCTCCGTTTTATCTGAATTTAATAGCAGAAAATTACATGTCATCCCGTATTTTATATCTTTAACACACTCTGTTAATTTAGATAATTTAGCGTTTTCATCTGGTCGTGATGAAATATATAATTGAGTGTCATCAGCATAACAGTGGAAATTAATTCCATGTTTTCTTATAATATTACCAAGTGGCAGCATATATATTGAGAATAGCAGAGGGCCTAACACAGATCCTTGCGGTACACCGTAGTTTACTGACGTTATCTTCGATTTTTCCCCATTTACGCAGACAAAATGGTAACGGTCTGATAAGTACGATCTAAACCAGTTTAATGCCTGTCCCTGAACACCAGTGTAGTTTTGTAGTCGGTCTAAGAGTATTGTGTGATCTATAGTATCGAACGCAGCACTAAGATCAAGTAAAACTAGTATTGAGATACAGCCTTGGTCAGAAGCTAAAAGTAAATCATTTGTGATTTTAACGAGCGCAGTTTCTGTGCTATGATGCGGCCTGAATCCTGACTGAAACTTTTCATAGATATCATTTTCTTGCAAGAAAGAGCACAGTTGAGCGGACACAACTTTTTCTAATATTTTAGACATAAATGGAAGATTTGAAATGGGTCTGTAATTTGCTAGGTTATTATGATCTAATTGTGGTTTCTTAATAAGAGGTTTTATAACTGCCAACTTGAATATTCTTGGAACATGACCTAAGGATAAAGACGAGTTAATAATATTGAGAAGAGGCTCTTCCACTACAGGTAACACTTGTTTCAGTAGTTTAGTTGGTATTGGATCTAATAAACACGTTGTTGGTTTAGATGCAATGATAAGTTTATTTAACTCTTCCTGTCCTATAGTTGCAAAGCGCTGTAATTGTTCTTGCGGGGTGATAATTGAGGCTGAATCATAAGACACCATTAAAGATTGTACATTTACAATTGTGTTTCTGATGCTTTCTATTTTCTCAGTGAAGAAATTCATAAAATCATTACTACTACACTGTGACAGAATATTTTGCTCCGGTAACGTCTGTTTATTTGTTAGTCTAGCGACGGTGTTAAATAAAAACCTTGGATTGTTTTGGTTGTTTTCTATTAGTTTGCGGAGATGCTCAGCCCTGGCTGCTTTTAGGGCCTTTTTATAACGTGACATACTGTCTTTCCATGCGATTCTAAAGACCTCTAGATTAGTTTGTTTCCATTTACGCTCTAAATTACGAGTTTCTCTCTTTAGAACATGCGTAACACTGTTGTACCATGGTGCTTTAGTTTTCTCTCTAACCTTTTTTAATCTAATTGGTGCAACGATGTCTAATGTACTAGAGAAAATGGTGCTCATAGTGCTAGTCATTTCCTCTAGTTCATCTGTTTGTTTGGGTTCACTGAGCAGCTGAGACAGATCAGGTAAGCTATTTGAGAAATGATCTGTAGTTGTTGGAAGGATTGTTCTGCCTGGTCGATAACGCGGCGCAACATGACAAATTTCAGCGGTACGTAGTATGCAAGTGACCATGTAATGGTCAGTGACTTCATCACTTTGCGGTATAATATCTATATCGGTTGGATCGGCTCCATGTGATATAATTAAATCTAGCGTATGATTAAGACGATGAGTGGGACCAGTTACGTTTTGCTTGACCCCAAAGGAGTTTAATAAATCTGTAAACGCAGCCCCTAACGCATCATTTGAATTATCTACGTGTATGTTAAAATCTCCAACAATTAATGCTTTATCGACATTGACCAAAAGATCTGAGAGAAAGTCTGCAAACTCTTTTAGGAAATCAGCGTAAGGCCCAGGCGGTCTATATACGGTAGCCAAGGCTAGAGATAATATGGATTTCTTTCTTACATCTAAGAGAGTAACATTTAGCACAAGTACTTCAAACGAATTAAACCTGTGACCTGTTTTCTGAGTAACAGTAAGAATATCTTTATAGATTATAGCAACACCACCGCCAGTTAAGTTAAGCTCCATCCACACACAAAATAGAATCAGCATTTTTTAAGCCATTACATCAACACCTCTCATAATGGGAGTGGGGGAACGGATTCCGACAGCTGTTTTTTTGCCGTCGGATTCCGTTCCCCCTGTGTTTCTTACACAATAAGGTTCTAATATTTATTAAATTGTTGAATTTTGCTAGCCTCAATAGCCTAGTGGTCAGTCCCCTGACAATATTTTTTTTTAGCTTTGGGGCGACCCGAGTTCAAGTCCCGGGTCATCGAACTTTCTTGATACTATACTTTCCTATCATAATAAAAGGCAAAAAATATATTCTTTAAACTGTTGCAAGTTAAGCTCCATCCACACACAAAATAGAATCGGCATTTTTTAAGCCATTACATCAACACCTCTCATAATGGGAGTGGGGGAACGGATTCCGACATCTGTTTTTTAGCCGTCGGATTCGGTTCCCCCTATGGTTCTTACACAATAAGGTTCTAATATTTATTAAATTGTTGCATTTTGCTAGCCTCAATAGCCTAGTGGTCAGTCCCCTGACAATATTTTTTTTTAGCTTTGGGGCGACCGGAGTTCAAGTCCCGGGTCATCGAACTTCTTGATACTATACTTTCCTATCATAATAAAAGGCAAAAAAATATATTCTTTAAACTGTTGCAAGTTAAGCTCCATCCACACACAAAATAGAATCAGCATTTTTTAAGCCATTACATCAACACCTCTCATAATGGGAGTGGGGGAACGGATTCCGACAGCTGTTTTTTTGCCGTCGGATTCCGTTCCCCCTATGTTTCTTACACAATAAGGTTCTAATATTTATTAAATTGTAGAATTTTGCTAGCCTCAATAGCCTAGTGGTCAGTCCCTGACAATATTTTTTTTTAGCTTTGGGGCGACCCGAGTTCAAGTCCCGGGTCATCGAACTTTCTTGATACTATACTTTCCTATCATAATAAAAGGCAAAAAATATATTCTTTAAACTGTTGCAAGTTAAGCTCCATCCACACACAAAATAGAATCAGCATTTTTTAAGCCATTACATCAACACCTCTCATAATGGGAGTGGGGGAACGGATTCCGACAGCTGTTTTTTGCCGTCGGATTCCGTTCCCCCTATGTTTCTTACACAATAAGGTTCTAATATTTATTAAATTGTAGAATTTTGCTAGCCTCAATAGCCTAGTGGTCAGTCCCCTGACAATATTTTTTTTTAGCTTTGGGGCGACCCGAGTTCAAGTCCCGGGTCATCGAACTTTCTTGATACTATACTTTCCTATCATAATAAAAGGCAAAAAATATATTCTTTAAACTGTTGCAAGTTAAGCTCCATCCACACACAAAATAGAATCAGCATTTTTTAAGCCATTACATCAACACCTCTCATAATGGGAGTGGGGGAACGGATTCCGACAGCTGTTTTTTTGCCGTCGGATTCCGTTCCCCCTATGTTTCTTACACAATAAGGTTCTAATATTTATTAAATTGTAGAATTTTGCTAGCCTCAATAGCCTAGTGGTCAGTCCCTGACAATATTTTTTTTTAGCTTTGGGGCGACCCGAGTTCAAGTCCCGGGTCATCGAACTTTCTTGATACTATACTTTCCTATCATAATAAAAGGCAAAAAATATATTCTTTAAACTGTTGCAAGTTAAGCTCCATCCACACACAAAATAGAATCAGCATTTTTTAAGCCATTACATCAACACCTCTCATAATGGGAGTGGGGGAACGGATTCCGACAGCTGTTTTTTTGCCGTCGGATTCCGTTCCCCCTATGTTTCTTACACAATAAGGTTCTAATATTTATTAAATTGTAGAATTTTGTTAGCCTCAATAGCCTAGTGGTCAGTCCCCTGACAATATTTTTTTTTAGCTTTGGGGCGACCCGAGTTCAAGTCCCGGGTCATCGAACTTTCTTGATACTATACTTTCCTATCATAATAAAAGGCAAAAAATATATTCTTTAAACTGTTGCAAGTTAAGCTCCATCCACACACAAAATAGAATCAGCATTTTTTAAGCCATTACATCAACACCTCTCATAATGGGAGTGGGGGAACGGATTCCGACAGCTGTTTTTTGCCGTCGGATTCCGTTCCCCCTATGTTTCTTACACAATAAGGTTCTAATATTTATTAAATTGTAGAATTTTGTTAGCCTCAATAGCCTAGTGGTCAGTCCCCTGACAATATTTTTTTTTAGCTTTGGGGCGACCCGAGTTCAAGTCCCGGCTCATCGAACTTTCTTGATACTATACTTTCCTATCATAATAAAAGGCAAAAAATATATTCTTTAAACTGTTGCAAGTTAAGCTCCATCCACACACAAAATAGAATCAGCATTTTTTAAGCCATTACATCAACACCTCTCATAATGGGAGTGGGGGAACGGATTCCGACAGCTGTTTTTTTGCCGTCGGATTCCGTTCCCCCTATGTTTCTTACACAATAAGGTTCTAATATTTATTAAATTGTAGAATTTTGTTAGCCTCAATAGCCTAGTGGTCAGTCCCCTGACAATTTTTTTTTTTAGCTTTGGGGCGACCCGAGTTCAAGTCCCGGGTCATCGAACTTTCTTGATACTATACTTTCCTATCATAATAAAAGGCAAAAAATATATTCTTTAAACTGTTGCAAGTTAAGCTCCATCCACACACAAAATAGAATCAGCATTTTTTAAGCCATTACATCAACACCTCTCATAATGGGAGTGGGGGAACGGATTCCGACAGCTGTTTTTTGCCGTCGGATTCCGTTCCCCCTATGTTTCTTACACAATAAGGTTCTAATATTTATTAAATTGTAGAATTTTGCTAGCCTCAATAGCCTAGTGGTCAGTCCCCTGACAATATTTTTTTTTAGCTTTGGGGCGACCCGAGTTCAAGTCCCGGGTCATCGAACTTTCTTGATACTATACTTTCCTATCATAATAAAAGGCAAAAAATATATTCTTTAAACTGTTGCAAGTTAAGCTCCATCCACACACAAAATAGAATCAGCATTTTTTAAGCCATTACATCAACACCTCTCATAATGGGAGTGGGGGAACGGATTCCGACAGCTGTTTTTTTGCCGTCGGATTCCGTTCCCCCTATGTTTCTTACACAATAAGGTTCTAATATTTATTAAATTGTAGAATTTTGCTAGCCTCAATAGCCTAGTGGTCAGTCCCTGACAATATTTTTTTTTAGCTTTGGGGCGACCCGAGTTCAAGTCCCGGGTCATCGAACTTTCTTGATACTATACTTTCCTATCATAATAAAAGGCAAAAAATATATTCTTTAAACTGTTGCAAGTTAAGCTCCATCCACACACAAAATAGAATCAGCATTTTTTAAGCCATTACATCAACACCTCTCATAATGGGAGTGGGGGAACGGATTCCGACAGCTGTTTTTTTGCCGTCGGATTCCGTTCCCCCTATGTTTCTTACACAATAAGGTTCTAATATTTATTAAATTGTAGAATTTTGTTAGCCTCAATAGCCTAGTGGTCAGTCCCCTGACAATATTTTTTTTTAGCTTTGGGGCGACCCGAGTTCAAGTCCCGGGTCATCGAACTTTCTTGATACTATACTTTCCTATCATAATAAAAGGCAAAAAATATATTCTTTAAACTGTTGCAAGTTAAGCTCCATCCACACACAAAATAGAATCAGCATTTTTTAAGCCATTACATCAACACCTCTCATAATGGGAGTGGGGGAACGGATTCCGACAGCTGTTTTTTTGCCGTCGGATTCCGTTCCCCCTATGTTTCTTACACAATAAGGTTCTAATATTTATTAAATTGTAGAATTTTGCTAGCCTCAATAGCCTAGTGGTCAGTCCCTGACAATATTTTTTTTAGCTTTGGGGCGACCCGAGTTCAAGTCCCGGGTTATCGAACTTTCTTGATACTATACTTTCCTATCATAATAAAAGGCAAAAAATATATTCTTTAAACTGTTGCAAGTTAAGCTCCATCCACACACAAAATAGAATCAGCATTTTTTAAGCCATTACATCAACACCTCTCATAATGGGAGTGGGGGAACGGATTCCGACAGCTGTTTTTTTGCCGTCGGATTCCGTTCCCCCTATGTTTCTTACACAATAAGGTTCTAATATTTATTAAATTGTAGAATTTTGTTAGCCTCAATAGCCTAGTGGTCAGTCCCCTGACAATATTTTTTTTTAGCTTTGGGGCGACCCGAGTTCAAGTCCCGGGTCATCGAACTTTCTTGATACTATACTTTCCTATCATAATAAAAGGCAAAAAATATATTCTTTAAACTGTTGCAAGTTAAGCTCCATCCACACACAAAATAGAGTCAGCATTTTTTAAGCCATTACATCAACACCTCTCATAATGGGAGTGGGGGAACGGATTCCGACAGCTGTTTTTTGCCGTCGGATTCCGTTCCCCCTATGTTTCTTACACAATAAGGTTCTAATATTTATTAAATTGTAGAATTTTGCTAGCCTCAATAGCCTAGTGGTCAGTCCCCTGACAATATTTTTTTTTAGCTTTGGGGCGACCCGAGTTCAAGTCCCGGGTCATCGAACTTTCTTGATACTATACTTTCCTATCATAATAAAAGGCAAAAAATATATTCTTTAAACTGTTGCAAGTTAAGCTCCATCCACACACAAAATAGAATCAGCATTTTTTAAGCCATTACATCAACACCTCTCATAATGGGAGTGGGGGAACGGATTCCGACAGCTGTTTTTTTGCCGTCGGATTCCGTTCCCCCTATGTTTCTTACACAATAAGGTTCTAATATTTATTAAATTGTAGAATTTTGCTAGCCTCAATAGCCTAGTGGTCAGTCCCTGACAATATTTTTTTTTTGCTTTGGGGCGACCCGAGTTCAAGTCCCGGGTCATCGAACTTTCTTGATACTATACTTTCCTATCATAATAAAAGGCAAAAAATATATTCTTTAAACTGTTGCAAGTTAAGCTCCATCCACACACAAAATAGAATCAGCATTTTTTAAGCCATTACATCAACACCTCTCATAATGGGAGTGGGGGAACGGATTCCGACAGCTGTTTTTTTGCCGTCGGATTCCGTTCCCCCTATGTTTCTTACACAATAAGGTTCTAATATTTATTAAATTGTAGAATTTTGTTAGCCTCAATAGCCTAGTGGTCAGTCCCCTGACAATATTTTTTTTTAGCTTTGGGGCGACCCGAGTTCAAGTCCCGGGTCATCGAACTTTCTTGATACTATACTTTCCTATCATAATAAAAGGCAAAAAATATATTCTTTAAACTGTTGCAAGTTAAGCTCCATCCACACACAAAATAGAATCAGCATTTTTTAAGCCATTACATCAACACCTCTCATAATGGGAGTGGGGGAACGGATTCCGACAGCTGTTTTTTGCCGTCGGATTCCGTTCCCCCTATGTTTCTTACACAATAAGGTTCTAATATTTATTAAATTGTAGAATTTTGCTAGCCTCAATAGCCTAGTGGTCAGTCCCCTGACAATATTTTTTTTTAGCTTTGGGGCGACCCGAGTTCAAGTCCCGGGTCATCGAACTTTCTTGATACTATACTTTCCTATCATAATAAAAGGCAAAAAATATATTCTTTAAACTGTTGCAAGTTAAGCTCCATCCACACACAAAATAGAATCAGCATTTTTTAAGCCATTACATCAACACCTCTCATAATGGGAGTGGGGGAACGGATTCCGACAGCTGTTTTTTGCCGTCGGATTCCGTTCCCCCTATGTTTCTTACACAATAAGGTTCTAATATTTATTAAATTGTAGAATTTTGCTAGCCTCAATAGCCTAGTGGTCAGTCCCCTGACAATATTTTTTTTTAGCTTTGGGGCGACCCGAGTTCAAGTCCCGGGTCATCGAACTTTCTTGATACTATACTTTCCTATCATAATAAAAGGCAAAAAATATATTCTTTAAACTGTTGCAAGTTAAGCTCCATCCACACACAAAATAGAATCAGCATTTTTTAAGCCATTACATCAACACCTCTCATAATGGGAGTGGGGGAACGGATTCCGACAGCTGTTTTTTTGCCGTCGGATTCC
The DNA here is from genome assembly GCF_951802725.1 of Rutilus rutilus. Lineage (NCBI taxonomy): Eukaryota > Metazoa > Chordata > Actinopteri > Cypriniformes > Leuciscidae > Rutilus > Rutilus rutilus. Next base: position 13,249,882 of record NC_140218.1, on the reverse strand, counting down.
GTTCCCCCTATGTTTCTTACACAATAAGGTTCTAACATTTATTAAATTGTAGAATTTTGCTAGCCTCAATAGCCTAGTGGTCAGTCCCCTGACAATATTTTTTTTTAGCTTTGGGGCGACCCGAGTTCAAGTCCCGGGTCATCGAACTTTCTTGATACTATACTTTCCTATCATAATAAAAGGCAAAAAATATATTCTTTAAACTGTTGCAAGTTAAGCTCCATCCACACACAAAATAGAATCAGCATTTTTTAAGCCATTACATCAACACCTCTCATAATGGGAGTGGGGGAACGGATTTCGACAGCTGAACTATTTGCCGTCGGATTCCGTTCCCCCTATGTTTCTTACACAATAAGGTTCTAATATTTATCAAATTGAAGGAAGTTACTAGTCTCAATAGCCTAGTGGTCAGTCCCCTGACAATTTTTCTTTTTAGCTTTGGGGCGACCCGAGTTCAAGTCCCGGGTCATCGAACTTTCTTGATACTATACTTTCCTATCATAATAAAAGGCAAAAAATATATTCTTTAAACTGTTGCAAGTTAAGCTCCATCCACACACAAAATAGAATCAGCATTTTTTAAGCCATTACATCAACACCTCTCATAATGGGAGTGGGGGAACGGATTCTGACAACTGTTTTTCTTTTTGCCGTCGGATTCTGTTCCCCCCATATTTCTGACACACTGAGGTTCTTATATTTATCAAATTGATGCTGTTTAAGCTCCATACACTCACAAAAATAGAATCAGCATTTTTTAAGCCATTACATCAACACCTCTCATAATGGGAGTGGGGGAACGGATTCCGACAGCTGAACTATTTGCCTTCGGATTCCGTTCCCCCTATGTTTCTTACACAATAAGGTTCTAATATTTATTAAATTGTAACATTTTGCTAGCCTAAATAGCCTAGTGGTCAGTCCCCTGACAATATTTCTTTTTAGCTTTGGGGCGACCCGAGTTCAAGTCCCGGGTCATCGAACTTTCTTGATACTATACTTTCCTATCATAATAAAAGGCAAAAAATATATTCTTTAAACTGTTGCAAGTTAAGCTCCATCCACACACAAAATAGAATCAGCATTTTTTAAGCCATTACATCAACACCTCTCATAATGGGAGTGGGGGAACGGATTCCGACAACTGTTTTTCGTTTTGCCGTCGGATTCTGTTCCCCCCATATTTCTGACACACTGAGGTTCTTATATTTATCAAATTGATGCTGTTTAAGCTCCATACACTCACAAAAATAGAATCAGCATTTTTTAAGCCATTACATCAACACCTCTCATAATGGGAGTGGGGGAACGGATTTCGACAGCTGAACTATTTGCCGTCGGATTCCGTTCCCCCTATGTTTCTTACACAATAAGGTTCTAATATTTATCAAATTGAAGAAAGATACTAGTCTCAATAGCCTAGTTGTCTGTACCATGACAATATTTTTTTTAGCTTTGGGCAACCCGAGTTCAAGTCCTGGGTCGTCGAACTTTCTTGATACTATACTTTCCTATCATAATAAAAGGCAAAAAATATATTCTTTAAACTGTTGCAAGTTAAGCTCCATCCACACACAAAATAGAATCAGCATTTTTTAAGCCATTACATCAACACCTCTCATAATGGGAGTGGGGGAACGGATTTCGACAGCTGAACTATTTGCCGTCGGATTCCGTTCCCCCTATGTTTCTTACACAATAAGGTTCTAATATTTATCAAATTAAAGGAAGTTACTAGTCTCAATAGCCTAGTGGTCAGTCCCCTGACAATATTTATTTTTAGCTTTGGGGCGACCCGAGTTCAAGTCCCGGGTCATCGAACTTTCTTGATACTATACTTTCCTATCATAATAAAAGGCAAAAAATATATTCTTTAAACTGTTGCAAGTTAAGCTCCATCGAACACACAAAATAGAATCAGCATTTTTTAAGCCATTACATCAACACCTCTCATAATGGGAGTGGGGGAACGGATTCTGACAACTGTTTTTCTTTTTGCCGCCGGATTCTGTTCCCCCCATATTTCTGACACACTGAGGTTCTTATATTTATCAAATTGATGCTGTTTAAGCTCCATACACTCACAAAAATAGAATCAGCATTTTTTAAGCCATTACATCAACACCTCTCATAATGGGAGTGGGGGAACGGATTCCGACAGCTGTTTTTTTGCCGTCGGATTCCGTTCCCCCTATGTTTCTTACACAATAAGGTTCTAATATTTATTAAATTGTAGAATTTTGTTAGCCTCAATAGCCTAGTGGTCAGTCCCCTGACAATTTTTTTTTTTAGCTTTGGGGCGACCCGAGTTCAAGTCCCGGGTCATCGAACTTTCTTGATACTATACTTTCCTATCATAATAAAAGGCAAAAAATATATTCTTTAAACTGTTGCAAGTTAAGCTCCATCCACACACAAAATAGAATCAGCATTTTTTAAGCCATTACATCAACACCTCTCATAATGGGAGTGGGGGAACGGATTCCGACAGCTGTTTTTTGCCGTCGGATTCCGTTCCCCCTATGTTTCTTACACAATAAGGTTCTAATATTTATTAAATTGTAGAATTTTGCTAGCCTCAATAGCCTAGTGGTCAGTCCCCTGACAATATTTTTTTTTAGCTTTGGGGCGACCCGAGTTCAAGTCCCGGGTCATCGAACTTTCTTGATACTATACTTTCCTATCATAATAAAAGGCAAAAAATATATTCTTTAAACTGTTGCAAGTTAAGCTCCATCCACACACAAAATAGAATCAGCATTTTTTAAGCCATTACATCAACACCTCTCATAATGGGAGTGGGGGAACGGATTCCGACAGCTGTTTTTTTGCCGTCGGATTCCGTTCCCCCTATGTTTCTTACACAATAAGGTTCTAATATTTATTAAATTGTAGAATTTTGCTAGCCTCAATAGCCTAGTGGTCAGTCCCTGACAATATTTTTTTTTAGCTTTGGGGCGACCCGAGTTCAAGTCCCGGGTCATCGAACTTTCTTGATACTATACTTTCCTATCATAATAAAAGGCAAAAAATATATTCTTTAAACTGTTGCAAGTTAAGCTCCATCCACACACAAAATAGAATCAGCATTTTTTAAGCCATTACATCAACACCTCTCATAATGGGAGTGGGGGAACGGATTCCGACAGCTGTTTTTTTGCCGTCGGATTCCGTTCCCCCTATGTTTCTTACACAATAAGGTTCTAATATTTATTAAATTGTAGAATTTAGTTAGCCTCAATAGCCTAGTGGTCAGTCCCCTGACAATATTTTTTTTTAGCTTTGGGGCGACCCGAGTTCAAGTCCCGGGTCATCGAACTTTCTTGATACTATACTTTCCTATCATAATAAAAGGCAAAAAATATATTCTTTAAACTGTTGCAAGTTAAGCTCCATCCACACACAAAATAGAATCAGCATTTTTTAAGCCATTACATCAACACCTCTCATAATGGGAGTGGGGGAACGGATTCCGACAGCTGTTTTTTTGCCGTCGGATTCCGTTCCCCCTATGTTTCTTACACAATAAGGTTCTAATATTTATTAAATTGTAGAATTTTGCTAGCCTCAATAGCCTAGTGGTCAGTCCCTGACAATATTTTTTTTAGCTTTGGGGCGACCCGAGTTCAAGTCCCGGGTTATCGAACTTTCTTGATACTATACTTTCCTATCATAATAAAAGGCAAAAAATATATTCTTTAAACTGTTGCAAGTTAAGCTCCATCCACACACAAAATAGAATCAGCATTTTTTAAGCCATTACATCAACACCTCTCATAATGGGAGTGGGGGAACGGATTCCGACAGCTGTTTTTTTGCCGTCGGATTCCGTTCCCCCTATGTTTCTTACACAATAAGGTTCTAATATTTATTAAATTGTAGAATTTTGTTAGCCTCAATAGCCTAGTGGTCAGTCCCCTGACAATATTTTTTTTTAGCTTTGGGGCGACCCGAGTTCAAGTCCCGGGTCATCGAACTTTCTTGATACTATACTTTCCTATCATAATAAAAGGCAAAAAATATATTCTTTAAACTGTTGCAAGTTAAGCTCCATCCACACACAAAATAGAGTCAGCATTTTTTAAGCCATTACATCAACACCTCTCATAATGGGAGTGGGGGAACGGATTCCGACAGCTGTTTTTTGCCGTCGGATTCCGTTCCCCCTATGTTTCTTACACAATAAGGTTCTAATATTTATTAAATTGTAGAATTTTGCTAGCCTCAATAGCCTAGTGGTCAGTCCCCTGACAATATTTTTTTTTAGCTTTGGGGCGACCCGAGTTCAAGTCCCGGGTCATCGAACTTTCTTGATACTATACTTTCCTATCATAATAAAAGGCAAAAAATATATTCTTTAAACTGTTGCAAGTTAAGCTCCATCCACACACAAAATAGAATCAGCATTTTTTAAGCCATTACATCAACACCTCTCATAATGGGAGTGGGGGAACGGATTCCGACAGCTGTTTTTTTGCCGTCGGATTCCGTTCCCCCTATGTTTCTTACACAATAAGGTTCTAATATTTATTAAATTGTAGAATTTTGCTAGCCTCAATAGCCTAGTGGTCAGTCCCTGACAATATTTTTTTTTAGCTTTGGGGCGACCCGAGTTCAAGTCCCGGGTCATCGAACTTTCTTGATACTATACTTTCCTATCATAATAAAAGGCAAAAAATATATTCTTTAAACTGTTGCAAGTTAAGCTCCATCCACACACAAAATAGAATCAGCATTTTTTAAGCCATTACATCAACACCTCTCATAATGGGAGTGGGGGAACGGATTCCGACAGCTGTTTTTTTGCCGTCGGATTCCGTTCCCCCTATGTTTCTTACACAATAAGGTTCTAATATTTATTAAATTGTAGAATTTTGTTAGCCTCAATAGCCTAGTGGTCAGTCCCCTGACAATATTTTTTTTTAGCTTTGGGGCGACCCGAGTTCAAGTCCCGGGTCATCGAACTTTCTTGATACTATACTTTCCTATCATAATAAAAGGCAAAAAATATATTCTTTAAACTGTTGCAAGTTAAGCTCCATCCACACACAAAATAGAATCAGCATTTTTTAAGCCATTACATCAACACCTCTCATAATGGGAGTGGGGGAACGGATTCCGACAGCTGTTTTTTGCCGTCGGATTCCGTTCCCCCTATGTTTCTTACACAATAAGGTTCTAATATTTATTAAATTGTAGAATTTTGCTAGCCTCAATAGCCTAGTGGTCAGTCCCCTGACAATATTTTTTTTTAGCTTTGGGGCGACCCGAGTTCAAGTCCCGGGTCATCGAACTTTCTTGATACTATACTTTCCTATCATAATAAAAGGCAAAAAATATATTCTTTAAACTGTTGCAAGTTAAGCTCCATCCACACACAAAATAGAATCAGCATTTTTTAAGCCATTACATCAACACCTCTCATAATGGGAGTGGGGGAACGGATTCCGACAGCTGTTTTTTGCCGTCGGATTCCGTTCCCCCTATGTTTCTTACACAATAAGGTTCTAATATTTATTAAATTGTAGAATTTTGCTAGCCTCAATAGCCTAGTGGTCAGTCCCCTGACAATATTTTTTTTTAGCTTTGGGGCGACCCGAGTTCAAGTCCCGGGTCATCGAACTTTCTTGATACTATACTTTCCTATCATAATAAAAGGCAAAAAATATATTCTTTAAACTGTTGCAAGTTAAGCTCCATCCACACACAAAATAGAATCAGCATTTTTTAAGCCATTACATCAACACCTCTCATAATGGGAGTGGGGGAACGGATTCCGACAGCTGTTTTTTTGCCGTCGGATTCCGTTCCCCCTATGTTTCTTACACAATAAGGTTCTAACATTTATTAAATTGTAGAATTTTGCTAGCCTCAATAGCCTAGTGGTCAGTCCCCTGACAATATTTTTTTTTAGCTTTGGGGCGACCCGAGTTCAAGTCCCGGGTCATCGAACTTTCTTGATACTATACTTTCCTATCATAATAAAAGGCAAAAAATATATTCTTTAAACTGTTGCAAGTTAAGCTCCATCCACACACAAAATAGAATCAGCATTTTTTAAGCCATTACATCAACACCTCTCATAATGGGAGTGGGGGAACGGATTTCGACAGCTGAACTATTTGCCGTCGGATTCCGTTCCCCCTATGTTTCTTACACAATAAGGTTCTAATATTTATCAAATTGAAGGAAGTTACTAGTCTCAATAGCCTAGTGGTCAGTCCCCTGACAATTTTTCTTTTTAGCTTTGGGGCGACCCGAGTTCAAGTCCCGGGTCATCGAACTTTCTTGATACTATACTTTCCTATCATAATAAAAGGCAAAAAATATATTCTTTAAACTGTTGCAAGTTAAGCTCCATCCACACACAAAATAGAATCAGCATTTTTTAAGCCATTACATCAACACCTCTCATAATGGGAGTGGGGGAACGGATTCTGACAACTGTTTTTCTTTTTGCCGTCGGATTCTGTTCCCCCCATATTTCTGACACACTGAGGTTCTTATATTTATCAAATTGATGCTGTTTAAGCTCCATACACTCACAAAAATAGAATCAGCATTTTTTAAGCCATTACATCAACACCTCTCATAATGGGAGTGGGGGAACGGATTCCGACAGCTGAACTATTTGCCTTCGGATTCCGTTCCCCCTATGTTTCTTACACAATAAGGTTCTAATATTTATTAAATTGTAACATTTTGCTAGCCTAAATAGCCTAGTGGTCAGTCCCCTGACAATATTTCTTTTTAGCTTTGGGGCGACCCGAGTTCAAGTCCCGGGTCATCGAACTTTCTTGATACTATACTTTCCTATCATAATAAAAGGCAAAAAATATATTCTTTAAACTGTTGCAAGTTAAGCTCCATCCACACACAAAATAGAATCAGCATTTTTTAAGCCATTACATCAACACCTCTCATAATGGGAGTGGGGGAACGGATTCCGACAACTGTTTTTCGTTTTGCCGTCGGATTCTGTTCCCCCCATATTTCTGACACACTGAGGTTCTTATATTTATCAAATTGATGCTGTTTAAGCTCCATACACTCACAAAAATAGAATCAGCATTTTTTAAGCCATTACATCAACACCTCTCATAATGGGAGTGGGGGAACGGATTTCGACAGCTGAACTATTTGCCGTCGGATTCCGTTCCCCCTATGTTTCTTACACAATAAGGTTCTAATATTTATCAAATTGAAGAAAGATACTAGTCTCAATAGCCTAGTTGTCTGTACCATGACAATATTTTTTTTAGCTTTGGGCAACCCGAGTTCAAGTCCTGGGTCGTCGAACTTTCTTGATACTATACTTTCCTATCATAATAAAAGGCAAAAAATATATTCTTTAAACTGTTGCAAGTTAAGCTCCATCCACACACAAAATAGAATCAGCATTTTTTAAGCCATTACATCAACACCTCTCATAATGGGAGTGGGGGAACGGATTTCGACAGCTGAACTATTTGCCGTCGGATTCCGTTCCCCCTATGTTTCTTACACAATAAGGTTCTAATATTTATCAAATTAAAGGAAGTTACTAGTCTCAATAGCCTAGTGGTCAGTCCCCTGACAATATTTATTTTTAGCTTTGGGGCGACCCGAGTTCAAGTCCCGGGTCATCGAACTTTCTTGATACTATACTTTCCTATCATAATAAAAGGCAAAAAATATATTCTTTAAACTGTTGCAAGTTAAGCTCCATCGAACACACAAAATAGAATCAGCATTTTTTAAGCCATTACATCAACACCTCTCATAATGGGAGTGGGGGAACGGATTCTGACAACTGTTTTTCTTTTTGCCGCCGGATTCTGTTCCCCCCATATTTCTGACACACTGAGGTTCTTATATTTATCAAATTGATGCTGTTTAAGCTCCATACACTCACAAAAATAGAATCAGCATTTTTTAAGCCATTACATCAACACCTCTCATAATGGGAGTGGGGGAACGGATTCCGACAGCTGTTTTTTTGCCGTCGGATTCCGTTCCCCCTATGTTTCTTACACAATAAGGTTCTAATATTTATTAAATTGTAACATTTTGCTAGCCTCAATAGCCTAGTGGTCAGTCCCCTGACAATTTTTTTTTTTAGCTTTGGGGCGACCCGAGTTCAAGTCCCGGGTCATCGAACTTTCTTGATACTATACTTTCCTATCATAATAAAAGGCAAAAAATATATTCTTTAAACTGTTGCAAGTTAAGCTCCATCCACACACAAAATAGAATCGTCATTTTTTAAGCCATTACATCAACACCTCTCATAATGGGAGTGGGGGAACGGATTCCGACAGCTGTTTTTTGCCGTCGGATTCCGTTCCCCCTATGTTTCTTACACAATAAGGTTCTAATATTTATTAAATTGCAACATTTTGCTAGCCTCAATAGCCTAGTGGTCAGTCCCCTGACAATATTTTTTTTTAGCTTTGGGGCGACCCGAGTTCAAGTCCCGGGTCATCGAACTTTCTTGATACTATACTTTCCTATCATAATAAAAGGCAAAAAATATATTCTTTAAACTGTTGCAAGTTAAGCTCCATCCACACACAAAATAGAATCAGCATTTTTTTAAGCCATTACATCAACACCTCTCATAATGGGAGTGGGGGAACGGATTCCGACAACTGTTTTTCGTTTTGCCGTCGGATTCTGTTCCCCCCATATTTCTGACACACTGAGGTTCTTATATTTATCAAATTGATGCTGTTTAAGCTCCATACACTCACAAAAATAGAATCAGCATTTTTTAAGCCATTACATCAACACCTCTCATAATGGGAGTGGGGGAACGGATTTCGACAGCTGAACTATTTGCCGTCGGATTCCGTTCCCCCTATGTTTCTTACACAATAAGGTTCTAATATTTATCAAATTGAAGAAAGATACTAGTCTCAATAGCCTAGTTGTCTGTACCATGACAATATTTTTTTTAGCTTTGGGCAACCCGAGTTCAAGTCCAGGGTCGTCGAACTTTCTTGATACTATACTTTCCTATCATAATAACAGGCAAAAAATATATTCTTTAAACTGTTGCAAGTTAAGCTCCATCCACACACAAAATAGAATCAGCATTTTTTAAGCCATTACATCAACACCTCTCATAATGGGAGTGGGGGAACGGATTTCGACAGCTGAACTATTTGCCGTCGGATTCCGTTCCCCCTATGTTTCTTACACAATAAGGTTCTAATATTTATCAAATTGAAGGAAGTTACTAGTCTCAATAGCCTAGTGGTCAGTCCCCTGACAATATTTCTTTTTAGCTTTGGGGCGACCCGAGTTCAAGTCCCGGGTCATCAAACTTTCTTGATACTATACTTTCCTATCATAATAAAAGGCAAAAAATATATTCTTTAAACTGTTGCAAGTTAAGCTCCATCCACACACAAAATAGAATCAGCATTATTTAAGCCATTACATCAACACCTCTCATAATGGGAGTGGGGGAACGGATTTCGACAGCTGAACTATTTGCCGTCGGATTCCGTTCCCCCTATGTTTTATTACACAATAAGGTTCTAATATTTATTAAATTGTAGAATTTTGCTAGTCTCAATAGCCTAGTGGTCAGTCCCCTGACAGTATTTTTTTTTTAGCTTTGGGGCGACCCGAGTTCAAGTCCCGGGTCATCGAACTTTCTTGATACTATACTTTCCTATCATAATAAAAGGCATAAAATATATTCTTTAAACTGTTGCAAGTTAAGCTCCATCCACACACAAAATAGAATCAGCATTTTTTAAGCCATTACATCAACACCTCTCATAATGGGAGTGGGGGAACGGATTCTGACAACTGTTTTTCTTTTTGCCGTCGGATTCTGTTCCCCCCATATTTCTGACACACTGAGGTTCTTATATTTATCAAATTGATGCTTTTTAAGCTCCATACACTCACAAAAATAGAATCAGCATTTTTTAAGCCATTACATCAACACCTCTCATAATGGGAGTGGGGGAACGGATTTCGACAGCTGAACTATTTGCCGTCGGATTCCGTTCCCCCTATGTTTCTTACACAATAAGGTTCTAATATTTATCAAATTGAAGGAAGTTACTAGTCTCAATAGCCTAGTTGTCAGTACCCTGACAATATTTTTTTTAGCTTTGGGCAACCCGAGTTCAAGTCCAGGGTCGTCGAACTTTCTTGATACTATACTTTCCTATCATAATAAAAGGCAAAAAATATATTCTTTAAACTGTTGCAAGTTAAGCTCCATCCACACTCAAAACAGAATCAGCATTTTTTAAGCCATTACATCAACACCTCTCATAATGGAAGTGGGGGAACGGATTCCGACAGCTGTTTTTTTGCCGTCGGAATCCGTTCCCCTGATGTTTCTTACACAATAAGGTTCTAATATTTATTAAATTGTAGAATTTTGCTTGCCTCAATAGCCTAGTGGTCAGTCCCCTGACAATTTTTTTTTTTAGCTTTGGGGCGACCCGAGTTCAAGTCCCGGGTCATCAAACTTTCTTGATACTATACTTTCCTATCATAATAAAAGGCAAAAAATATATTCTTTAAACTATTGCAAGTTAAGCTCCATCCACACACAAAATAGAATCAGCATTTTTTAAGCCATTACATCAACACCTCTCATAATGGGAGTGGGGGAACGGATTTCGACAGCTGAACTATTTGCCGTCGGATTCCGTTCCCCCTATGTTTCTTACACAATAAGGTTCTAATATTTATCAAATTGAAGGAAGTTACTAGTCTCAATAGCCTAGTGGTCAGTCCCCTGACAATTTTTCTTTTTAGCTTTGGGGCGACCCGAGTTCAAGTCCCGGGTCATCGAACTTTCTTGATACTATACTTTCCTATCATAATAAAAGGCAAAAAATATATTCTTTAAACTGTTGCAAGTTAAGCTCCATCCACACACAAAATAGAATCAGCATTTTTTAAGCCATTACATCAACACCTCTCATAATGGGAGTGGGGGAACGGATTTCGACAGCTGAACTATTTGCCGTCGGATTCCGTTCCCCCTATGTTTCTTACACAATAAGGTTCTAATATTTATCAAATTGAAGGAAGTTATTAGTCTCAATAGCCTAGTGGTCAGTCCCCTGAGAATATTTCTTTTTAGCTTTGGGGCGACCCGAGTTCAAGTCCCGGGTCATCGAACTTTCTTGATACTATACTTTCCTATCATAATAAAAGGCAAAAAATATATTCTTTAAACTGTTGCAAGTTAAGCTCCATCCACACACAAAATAAAATCAGCATTTTTTAAGCCATTACATCAACACCTCTCATAATGGGAGTGGGGGAACGGATTCCGACAGCTGTTTTTTTGCCGTCGGATTCCGTTCCCCCTATGTTTCTTACACAATAAGGTTCTAATATTTATTAAATTGTAGCATTTTGCTAGCCTCAATAGCCTAGTGGTCAGTCCCCTGACAATGTTTTTTTTTAGCTTTGGGGCGACCCGAGTTCAAGTCCCGGGTCATCGAACTTTCTTGATACTATACTTTCCTATCATAATAAAAGGCAAAAAATATATTCTTTAAACTGTTGCAAGTTAAGCTCCATCCACACACAAAATACAATCGGCATTTTTTAAGCCATTACATCAACACCTCTCATAATGGGAGTGGGGGAACGGATTCTGACAACTGTTTTTCTTTTTGCCGTCGGATTCTGTTCCCCCCATATTTCTGACACACTGAGGTTCTTATATTTATCAAATTGATGCTGTTTAAGCTCCATACACTCACAAAAATAGAATCAGCATTTTTTAAGCCATTACATCAACACCTCTCATAATGTGAGTGGGGGAACGGATTCCGACAGCTGTTTTTTTGCCGTCGGATTCTGTTCCCCCTATGTTTCTTACACAATAAGGTTCTAATATTTATTAAATTGTAGAATTTTGCTAGCCTCAATAGCCTAGTGGTCAGTCCCCTGACAATATTTTTTTTTAGCTTTGGGGCGACTCGAGTTCAAGTCCCGGGTCATCGAACTTTCTTGATACTATACTTTCCTATCATAATAAAAGGCAAAAAATATATTCTTTAAACTGTTGCAAGTTAAGCTCCATCCACACACAAAATAGAATCGTCATTTTTTAAGCCATTACATCAACACCTCTCATAATGGGAGTGGGGGAACGGATTTCGACAGCTGAACTATTTGCCGTCGGATTCCGTTCCCCCTATGTTTCTTACACAATAAGGTTCTAATATTTATCAAATTGAAGGAAGTTACTAGTCTCAATAGCCTAGTTGTCAGTACCCTGACAATATTTTTTTTAGCTTTGGGCAACCAGAGTTCAAGTCCAGGGTCGTCGAACTTTCTTAATACTATACTTTCCTATCATAATAAAAGGCAAAAAATATATTCTTTAAACTGTTGCAAGTTAAGCTCCATCCACACACAAAATAGAATCAGCATTTTTTAAGCCATTACATCAACACCTCTCATAATGGGAGTGGGGGAACGGATTTCGACAGCTGAACTATTTGCCGTCGGATTCCGTTCCCCCTATGTTTCTTACACAATAAGGTTCTAATATTTATCAAATTGAAGGAAGTTACTAGTCTCAATAGCCTAGTTGTCAGTACCCTGACAATATTTTTTTTAGCTTTGGGCAACCAGAGTTCAAGTCCAGGGTCGTCGAACTTTCTTGATACTATACTTTCCTATCATAATAAAAGGCAAAAAATATATTCTTTAAACTGTTGCAAGTTAAGCTCCATCCACACACAAAATAGAATCAGCATTTTTTAAGCCATTACATCAGCACCTCTCATAATGGGAGTGGGGGAACGGATTCCGACAGCTGTTTTTTTGCCGTCGGATTCCGTTCCCCCTAGGTTTCTTACACAATAAGGTTCTAATATTTATTAAATTGTAGCATTTTGCTAGCCTCAATAGCCTAGTGGTCAGTCCCCTGACAATGTTTTTTTTTAGCTTTGGGGCGACCCGAGTTCAAGTCCCGGGTCATCGAACTTTCTTGATACTATACTTTCCTATCATAATAAAAGGCAAAAAATATATTCTTTAAACTGTTGCAAGTTAAGCTCCATCCACACACAAAATACAATCGGCATTTTTTAAGCCATTACATCAACACCTCTCATAATGGGAGTGGGGGAACGGATTCTGACAACTGTTTTTCTTTTTGCCGTCGGATTCTGTTCCCCCCATATTTCTGACACACTGAGGTTCTTATATTTATCAAATTGATGCTGTTTAAGCTCCATACACTCACAAAAATAGAATCAGCATTTTTTAAGCCATTACATCAACACCTCTCATAATGTGAGTGGGGGAACGGATTCCGACAGCTGTTTTTTTGCCGTCGGATTCTGTTCCCCCTATGTTTCTTACACAATAAGGTTCTAATATTTATTAAATTGTAGAATTTTGCTAGCCTCAATAGCCTAGTGGTCAGTCCCCTGACAATATTTTTTTTTAGCTTTGGGGCGACCCGAGTTCAAGTCCCGGGTCATCGAACTTTCTTGATACTATACTTTCCTATCATAATAAAAGGCAAAAAATATATTCTTTAAACTGTTGCAAGTTAAGCTCCATCCACACACAAAATAGAATCAGCATTTTTTTAAGCCATTACATCAACACCTCTCATAATGGGAGTGGGGGAACGGATTCCGACAACTGTTTTTCGTTTTGCCGTCGGATTCTGTTCCCCCCATATTTCTGACACACTGAGGTTCTTATATTTATCAAATTGATGCTGTTTAAGCTCCATACACTCACAAAAATAGAATCAGCATTTTTTAAGCCATTACATCAACACCTCTCATAATGGGAGTGGGGGAACGGATTTCGACAGCTGAACTATTTGCCGTCGGATTCCGTTCCCCCTATGTTTCTTACACAATAAGGTTCTAATATTTATCAAATTGAAGAAAGATACTAGTCTCAATAGCCTAGTTGTCTGTACCATGACAATATTTTTTTTAGCTTTGGGCAACCCGAGTTCAAGTCCAGGGTCGTCGAACTTTCTTGATACTATACTTTCCTATCATAATAAAAGGCAAAAAATATATTCTTTAAACTGTTGCAAGTTAAGCTCCATCCACACACAAAATAGAATCAGCATTTTTTAAGCCATTACATCAACACCTCTCATAATGGGAGTGGGGGAACGGATTTCGACAGCTGAACTATTTGCCGTCGGATTCCGTTCCCCCTATGTTTCTTACACAATAAGGTTCTAATATTTATCAAATTGAAGGAAGTTACTAGTCTCAATAGCCTAGTGGTCAGTCCCCTGACAATATTTCTTTTTAGCTTTGGGGCGACCCGAGTTCAAGTCCCGGGTCATCAAACTTTCTTGATACTATACTTTCCTATCATAATAAAAGGCAAAAAATATATTCTTTAAACTGTTGCAAGTTAAGCTCCATCCACACACAAAATAGAATCAGCATTATTTAAGCCATTACATCAACACCTCTCATAATGGGAGTGGGGGAACGGATTTCGACAGCTGAACTATTTGCCGTCGGATTCCGTTCCCCCTATGTTTTATTACACAATAAGGTTCTAATATTTATTAAATTGTAGAATTTTGCTAGTCTCAATAGCCTAGTGGTCAGTCCCCTGACAGTATTTTTTTTTTAGCTTTGGGGCGACCCGAGTTCAAGTCCCGGGTCATCGAACTTTCTTGATACTATACTTTCCTATCATAATAAAAGGCATAAAATATATTCTTTAAACTGTTGCAAGTTAAGCTCCATCCACACACAAAATAGAATCAGCATTTTTTAAGCCATTACATCAACACCTCTCATAATGGGAGTGGGGGAACGGATTCTGACAACTGTTTTTCTTTTTGCCGTCGGATTCTGTTCCCCCCATATTTCTGACACACTGAGGTTCTTATATTTATCAAATTGATGCTTTTTAAGCTCCATACACTCACAAAAATAGAATCAGCATTTTTTAAGCCATTACATCAACACCTCTCATAATGGGAGTGGGGGAACGGATTTCGACAGCTGAACTATTTGCCGTCGGATTCCGTTCCCCCTATGTTTCTTACACAATAAGGTTCTAATATTTATCAAATTGAAGGAAGTTACTAGTCTCAATAGCCTAGTTGTCAGTACCCTGACAATATTTTTTTTAGCTTTGGGCAACCCGAGTTCAAGTCCAGGGTCGTCGAACTTTCTTGATACTATACTTTCCTATCATAATAAAAGGCAAAAAATATATTCTTTAAACTGTTGCAAGTTAAGCTCCATCCACACTCAAAACAGAATCAGCATTTTTTAAGCCATTACATCAACACCTCTCATAATGGAAGTGGGGGAACGGATTCCGACAGCTGTTTTTTTGCCGTCGGAATCCGTTCCCCTGATGTTTCTTACACAATAAGGTTCTAATATTTATTAAATTGTAGAATTTTGCTTGCCTCAATAGCCTAGTGGTCAGTCCCCTGACAATTTTTTTTTTTAGCTTTGGGGCGACCCGAGTTCAAGTCCCGGGTCATCAAACTTTCTTGATACTATACTTTCCTATCATAATAAAAGGCAAAAAATATATTCTTTAAACTATTGCAAGTTAAGCTCCATCCACACACAAAATAGAATCAGCATTTTTTAAGCCATTACATCAACACCTCTCATAATGGGAGTGGGGGAACGGATTTCGACAGCTGAACTATTTGCCGTCGGATTCCGTTCCCCCTATGTTTCTTACACAATAAGGTTCTAATATTTATCAAATTGAAGGAAGTTACTAGTCTCAATAGCCTAGTGGTCAGTCCCCTGACAATTTTTCTTTTTAGCTTTGGGGCGACCCGAGTTCAAGTCCCGGGTCATCGAACTTTCTTGATACTATACTTTCCTATCATAATAAAAGGCAAAAAATATATTCTTTAAACTGTTGCAAGTTAAGCTCCATCCACACACAAAATAGAATCAGCATTTTTTAAGCCATTACATCAACACCTCTCATAATGGGAGTGGGGGAACGGATTTCGACAGCTGAACTATTTGCCGTCGGATTCCGTTCCCCCTATGTTTCTTACACAATAAGGTTCTAATATTTATCAAATTGAAGGAAGTTATTAGTCTCAATAGCCTAGTGGTCAGTCCCCTGAGAATATTTCTTTTTAGCTTTGGGGCGACCCGAGTTCAAGTCCCGGGTCATCGAACTTTCTTGATACTATACTTTCCTATCATAATAAAAGGCAAAAAATATATTCTTTAAACTGTTGCAAGTTAAGCTCCATCCACACACAAAATAAAATCAGCATTTTTTAAGCCATTACATCAACACCTCTCATAATGGGAGTGGGGGAACGGATTCCGACAGCTGTTTTTTTGCCGTCGGATTCCGTTCCCCCTATGTTTCTTACACAATAAGGTTCTAATATTTATTAAATTGTAGCATTTTGCTAGCCTCAATAGCCTAGTGGTCAGTCCCCTGACAATGTTTTTTTTTAGCTTTGGGGCGACCCGAGTTCAAGTCCCGGGTCATCGAACTTTCTTGATACTATACTTTCCTATCATAATAAAAGGCAAAAAATATATTCTTTAAACTGTTGCAAGTTAAGCTCCATCCACACACAAAATACAATCGGCATTTTTTAAGCCATTACATCAACACCTCTCATAATGGGAGTGGGGGAACGGATTCTGACAACTGTTTTTCTTTTTGCCGTCGGATTCTGTTCCCCCCATATTTCTGACACACTGAGGTTCTTATATTTATCAAATTGATGCTGTTTAAGCTCCATACACTCACAAAAATAGAATCAGCATTTTTTAAGCCATTACATCAACACCTCTCATAATGTGAGTGGGGGAACGGATTCCGACAGCTGTTTTTTTGCCGTCGGATTCTGTTCCCCCTATGTTTCTTACACAATAAGGTTCTAATATTTATTAAATTGTAGAATTTTGCTAGCCTCAATAGCCTAGTGGTCAGTCCCCTGACAATATTTTTTTTTAGCTTTGGGGCGACTCGAGTTCAAGTCCCGGGTCATCGAACTTTCTTGATACTATACTTTCCTATCATAATAAAAGGCAAAAAATATATTCTTTAAACTGTTGCAAGTTAAGCTCCATCCACACACAAAATAGAATCGTCATTTTTTAAGCCATTACATCAACACCTCTCATAATGGGAGTGGGGGAACGGATTTCGACAGCTGAACTATTTGCCGTCGGATTCCGTTCCCCCTATGTTTCTTACACAATAAGGTTCTAATATTTATCAAATTGAAGGAAGTTACTAGTCTCAATAGCCTAGTTGTCAGTACCCTGACAATATTTTTTTTAGCTTTGGGCAACCAGAGTTCAAGTCCAGGGTCGTCGAACTTTCTTAATACTATACTTTCCTATCATAATAAAAGGCAAAAAATATATTCTTTAAACTGTTGCAAGTTAAGCTCCATCCACACACAAAATAGAATCAGCATTTTTTAAGCCATTACATCAACACCTCTCATAATGGGAGTGGGGGAACGGATTTCGACAGCTGAACTATTTGCCGTCGGATTCCGTTCCCCCTATGTTTCTTACACAATAAGGTTCTAATATTTATCAAATTGAAGGAAGTTACTAGTCTCAATAGCCTAGTTGTCAGTACCCTGACAATATTTTTTTTAGCTTTGGGCAACCAGAGTTCAAGTCCAGGGTCGTCGAACTTTCTTGATACTATACTTTCCTATCATAATAAAAGGCAAAAAATATATTCTTTAAACTGTTGCAAGTTAAGCTCCATCCACACACAAAATAGAATCAGCATTTTTTAAGCCATTACATCAGCACCTCTCATAATGGGAGTGGGGGAACGGATTCCGACAGCTGTTTTTTTGCCGTCGGATTCCGTTCCCCCTAGGTTTCTTACACAATAAGGTTCTAATATTTATTAAATTGTAGCATTTTGCTAGCCTCAATAGCCTAGTGGTCAGTCCCCTGACAATGTTTTTTTTTAGCTTTGGGGCGACCCGAGTTCAAGTCCCGGGTCATCGAACTTTCTTGATACTATACTTTCCTATCATAATAAAAGGCAAAAAATATATTCTTTAAACTGTTGCAAGTTAAGCTCCATCCACACACAAAATACAATCGGCATTTTTTAAGCCATTACATCAACACCTCTCATAATGGGAGTGGGGGAACGGATTCTGACAACTGTTTTTCTTTTTGCCGTCGGATTCTGTTCCCCCCATATTTCTGACACACTGAGGTTCTTATATTTATCAAATTGATGCTGTTTAAGCTCCATACACTCACAAAAATAGAATCAGCATTTTTTAAGCCATTACATCAACACCTCTCATAATGTGAGTGGGGGAACGGATTCCGACAGCTGTTTTTTTGCCGTCGGATTCTGTTCCCCCTATGTTTCTTACACAATAAGGTTCTAATATTTATTAAATTGTAGAATTTTGCTAGCCTCAATAGCCTAGTGGTCAGTCCCCTGACAATATTTTTTTTTAGCTTTGGGGCGACCCGAGTTCAAGTCCCGGGTCATCGAACTTTCTTGATACTATACTTTCCTATCATAATAAAAGGCAAAAAATATATTCTTTAAACTGTTGCAAGTTAAGCTCCATCCACACACAAAATAGAATCAGCATTTTTTTAAGCCATTACATCAACACCTCTCATAATGGGAGTGGGGGAACGGATTCCGACAACTGTTTTTCGTTTTGCCGTCGGATTCTGTTCCCCCCATATTTCTGACACACTGAGGTTCTTATATTTATCAAATTGATGCTGTTTAAGCTCCATACACTCACAAAAATAGAATCAGCATTTTTTAAGCCATTACATCAACACCTCTCATAATGGGAGTGGGGGAACGGATTTCGACAGCTGAACTATTTGCCGTCGGATTCCGTTCCCCCTATGTTTCTTACACAATAAGGTTCTAATATTTATCAAATTGAAGAAAGATACTAGTCTCAATAGCCTAGTTGTCTGTACCATGACAATATTTTTTTTAGCTTTGGGCAACCCGAGTTCAAGTCCAGGGTCGTCGAACTTTCTTGATACTATACTTTCCTATCATAATAAAAGGCAAAAAATATATTCTTTAAACTGTTGCAAGTTAAGCTCCATCCACACACAAAATAGAATCAGCATTTTTTAAGCCATTACATCAACACCTCTCATAATGGGAGTGGGGGAACGGATTTCGACAGCTGAACTATTTGCCGTCGGATTCCGTTCCCCCTATGTTTCTTACACAATAAGGTTCTAATATTTATCAAATTGAAGGAAGTTACTAGTCTCAATAGCCTAGTGGTCAGTCCCCTGACAATATTTCTTTTTAGCTTTGGGGCGACCCGAGTTCAAGTCCCGGGTCATCGAACTTTCTTGATACTATACTTTCCTATCATAATAAAAGGCAAAAAATATATTCTTTAAACTGTTGCAAGTTAAGCTCCATCCACACACAAAATAGAATCGTCATTTTTTAAGCCATTACATCAACACCTCTCATAATGGGAGTGGGGGAACGGATTCCGACAGCTGTTTTTTTGCCGTCGGATTCCGTTCCCCCTATGTTTCTTACACAATAAGGTTCTAATATTTATTAAATTGCAGCATTTTGCTAGCCTCAATAGCCTAGTGGTCAGTCCCCTGACAATATTTTTTTTTAGCTTTGGGGCGACCCGAGTTCAAGTCCCGGGTCATCAAACTTTCTTGATACTATACTTTCCTATCATAATAAAAGGCAAAAAATATATTCTTTAAACTGTTGCAAGTTAAGCTCCATCCACACACAAAATAGAATCAGCATTATTTAAGCCATTACATCAACACCTCTCATAATGGGAGTGGGGGAACGGATTTCGACAGCTGAACTATTTGCCGTCGGATTCCGTTCCCCCTATGTTTTATTACACAATAAGGTTCTAATATTTATTAAATTGTAGAATTTTGCTAGTCTCAATAGCCTAGTGGTCAGTCCCCTGACAGTATTTTTTTTTTAGCTTTGGGGCGACCCGAGTTCAAGTCCCGGGTCATCGAACTTTCTTGATACTATACTTTCCTATCATAATAAAAGGCATAAAATATATTCTTTAAACTGTTGCAAGTTAAGCTCCATCCACACACAAAATAGAATCAGCATTTTTTAAGCCATTACATCAACACCTCTCATAATGGGAGTGGGGGAACGGATTCTGACAACTGTTTTTCTTTTTGCCGTCGGATTCTGTTCCCCCCATATTTCTGACACACTGAGGTTCTTATATTTATCAAATTGATGCTTTTTAAGCTCCATACACTCACAAAAATAGAATCAGCATTTTTTAAGCCATTACATCAACACCTCTCATAATGGGAGTGGGGGAACGGATTTCGACAGCTGAACTATTTGCCGTCGGATTCCGTTCCCCCTATGTTTCTTACACAATAAGGTTCTAATATTTATCAAATTGAAGGAAGTTACTAGTCTCAATAGCCTAGTTGTCAGTACCCTGACAATATTTTTTTTAGCTTTGGGCAACCCGAGTTCAAGTCCAGGGTCGTCGAACTTTCTTGATACTATACTTTCCTATCATAATAAAAGGCAAAAAATATATTCTTTAAACTGTTGCAAGTTAAGCTCCATCCACACTCAAAACAGAATCAGCATTTTTTAAGCCATTACATCAACACCTCTCATAATGGAAGTGGGGGAACGGATTCCGACAGCTGTTTTTTTGCCGTCGGAATCCGTTCCCCTGATGTTTCTTACACAATAAGGTTCTAATATTTATTAAATTGTAGAATTTTGCTTGCCTCAATAGCCTAGTGGTCAGTCCCCTGACAATTTTTTTTTTTAGCTTTGGGGCGACCCGAGTTCAAGTCCCGGGTCATCAAACTTTCTTGATACTATACTTTCCTATCATAATAAAAGGCAAAAAATATATTCTTTAAACTATTGCAAGTTAAGCTCCATCCACACACAAAATAGAATCAGCATTTTTTAAGCCATTACATCAACACCTCTCATAATGGGAGTGGGGGAACGGATTTCGACAGCTGAACTATTTGCCGTCGGATTCCGTTCCCCCTATGTTTCTTACACAATAAGGTTCTAATATTTATCAAATTGAAGGAAGTTACTAGTCTCAATAGCCTAGTGGTCAGTCCCCTGACAATTTTTCTTTTTAGCTTTGGGGCGACCCGAGTTCAAGTCCCGGGTCATCGAACTTTCTTGATACTATACTTTCCTATCATAATAAAAGGCAAAAAATATATTCTTTAAACTGTTGCAAGTTAAGCTCCATCCACACACAAAATAGAATCAGCATTTTTTAAGCCATTACATCAACACCTCTCATAATGGGAGTGGGGGAACGGATTTCGACAGCTGAACTATTTGCCGTCGGATTCCGTTCCCCCTATGTTTCTTACACAATAAGGTTCTAATATTTATCAAATTGAAGGAAGTTATTAGTCTCAATAGCCTAGTGGTCAGTCCCCTGAGAATATTTCTTTTTAGCTTTGGGGCGACCCGAGTTCAAGTCCCGGGTCATCGAACTTTCTTGATACTATACTTTCCTATCATAATAAAAGGCAAAAAATATATTCTTTAAACTGTTGCAAGTTAAGCTCCATCCACACACAAAATAAAATCAGCATTTTTTAAGCCATTACATCAACACCTCTCATAATGGGAGTGGGGGAACGGATTCCGACAGCTGTTTTTTTGCCGTCGGATTCCGTTCCCCCTATGTTTCTTACACAATAAGGTTCTAATATTTATTAAATTGTAGCATTTTGCTAGCCTCAATAGCCTAGTGGTCAGTCCCCTGACAATGTTTTTTTTTAGCTTTGGGGCGACCCGAGTTCAAGTCCCGGGTCATCGAACTTTCTTGATACTATACTTTCCTATCATAATAAAAGGCAAAAAATATATTCTTTAAACTGTTGCAAGTTAAGCTCCATCCACACACAAAATACAATCGGCATTTTTTAAGCCATTACATCAACACCTCTCATAATGGGAGTGGGGGAACGGATTCTGACAACTGTTTTTCTTTTTGCCGTCGGATTCTGTTCCCCCCATATTTCTGACACACTGAGGTTCTTATATTTATCAAATTGATGCTGTTTAAGCTCCATACACTCACAAAAATAGAATCAGCATTTTTTAAGCCATTACATCAACACCTCTCATAATGTGAGTGGGGGAACGGATTCCGACAGCTGTTTTTTTGCCGTCGGATTCTGTTCCCCCTATGTTTCTTACACAATAAGGTTCTAATATTTATTAAATTGTAGAATTTTGCTAGCCTCAATAGCCTAGTGGTCAGTCCCCTGACAATATTTTTTTTTAGCTTTGGGGCGACTCGAGTTCAAGTCCCGGGTCATCGAACTTTCTTGATACTATACTTTCCTATCATAATAAAAGGCAAAAAATATATTCTTTAAACTGTTGCAAGTTAAGCTCCATCCACACACAAAATAGAATCGTCATTTTTTAAGCCATTACATCAACACCTCTCATAATGGGAGTGGGGGAACGGATTTCGACAGCTGAACTATTTGCCGTCGGATTCCGTTCCCCCTATGTTTCTTACACAATAAGGTTCTAATATTTATCAAATTGAAGGAAGTTACTAGTCTCAATAGCCTAGTTGTCAGTACCCTGACAATATTTTTTTTAGCTTTGGGCAACCAGAGTTCAAGTCCAGGGTCGTCGAACTTTCTTAATACTATACTTTCCTATCATAATAAAAGGCAAAAAATATATTCTTTAAACTGTTGCAAGTTAAGCTCCATCCACACACAAAATAGAATCAGCATTTTTTAAGCCATTACATCAACACCTCTCATAATGGGAGTGGGGGAACGGATTTCGACAGCTGAACTATTTGCCGTCGGATTCCGTTCCCCCTATGTTTCTTACACAATAAGGTTCTAATATTTATCAAATTGAAGGAAGTTACTAGTCTCAATAGCCTAGTTGTCAGTACCCTGACAATATTTTTTTTAGCTTTGGGCAACCAGAGTTCAAGTCCAGGGTCGTCGAACTTTCTTGATACTATACTTTCCTATCATAATAAAAGGCAAAAAATATATTCTTTAAACTGTTGCAAGTTAAGCTCCATCCACACACAAAATAGAATCAGCATTTTTTAAGCCATTACATCAGCACCTCTCATAATGGGAGTGGGGGAACGGATTCCGACAGCTGTTTTTTTGCCGTCGGATTCCGTTCCCCCTAGGTTTCTTACACAATAAGGTTCTAATATTTATTAAATTGTAGCATTTTGCTAGCCTCAATAGCCTAGTGGTCAGTCCCCTGACAATGTTTTTTTTTAGCTTTGGGGCGACCCGAGTTCAAGTCCCGGGTCATCGAACTTTCTTGATACTATACTTTCCTATCATAATAAAAGGCAAAAAATATATTCTTTAAACTGTTGCAAGTTAAGCTCCATCCACACACAAAATACAATCGGCATTTTTTAAGCCATTACATCAACACCTCTCATAATGGGAGTGGGGGAACGGATTCTGACAACTGTTTTTCTTTTTGCCGTCGGATTCTGTTCCCCCCATATTTCTGACACACTGAGGTTCTTATATTTATCAAATTGATGCTGTTTAAGCTCCATACACTCACAAAAATAGAATCAGCATTTTTTAAGCCATTACATCAACACCTCTCATAATGTGAGTGGGGGAACGGATTCCGACAGCTGTTTTTTTGCCGTCGGATTCTGTTCCCCCTATGTTTCTTACACAATAAGGTTCTAATATTTATTAAATTGTAGAATTTTGCTAGCCTCAATAGCCTAGTGGTCAGTCCCCTGACAATATTTTTTTTTAGCTTTGGGGCGACTCGAGTTCAAGTCCCGGGTCATCGAACTTTCTTGATACTATACTTTCCTATCATAATAAAAGGCAAAAAATATATTCTTTAAACTGTTGCAAGTTAAGCTCCATCCACACACAAAATAGAATCGTCATTTTTTAAGCCATTACATCAACACCTCTCATAATGGGAGTGGGGGAACGGATTTCGACAGCTGAACTATTTGCCGTCGGATTCCGTTCCCCCTATGTTTCTTACACAATAAGGTTCTAATATTTATCAAATTGAAGGAAGTTACTAGTCTCAATAGCCTAGTTGTCAGTACCCTGACAATATTTTTTTTAGCTTTGGGCAACCAGAGTTCAAGTCCAGGGTCGTCGAACTTTCTTGATACTATACTTTCCTATCATAATAAAAGGCAAAAAATATATTCTTTAAACTGTTGCAAGTTAAGCTCCATCCACACACAAAATAGAATCAGCATTTTTTAAGCCATTACATCAGCACCTCTCATAATGGGAGTGGGGGAACGGATTCCGACAGCTGTTTTTTTGCCGTCGGATTCCGTTCCCCCTAGGTTTCTTACACAATAAGGTTCTAATATTTATTAAATTGTAGCATTTTGCTAGCCTCAATAGCCTAGTGGTCAGTCCCCTGACAATGTTTTTTTTTAGCTTTGGGGCGACCCGAGTTCAAGTCCCGGGTCATCGAACTTTCTTGATACTATACTTTCCTATCATAATAAAAGGCAAAAAATATATTCTTTAAACTGTTGCAAGTTAAGCTCCATCCACACACAAAATAGAATCAGCATTTTTTAAGCCATTACATCAACACCTCTCATAATGGGAGTGGGGGAACGGATTTCGACAGCTGAACTATTTGCCGTCGGATTCCGTTCCCCCTATGTTTCTTACACAATAAGGTTCTAATATTTATCAAATTGAAGGAAGTTACTAGTCTCAATAGCCTAGTGGTCAGTCCCCTGACAATATTTCTTTTTAGCTTTGAGGCGACCCGAGTTCAAGTCCCGGGTCATCGAACTTTCTTGATACTATACTTTCCTATCATAATAAAAGGCAAAAAATATATTCTTTAAACTGTTGCAAGTTAAGCTCCATCCACACACAAAATAGAATCAGCATTTTTTAAGCCATTACATCAACACCTCTCATAATGGGAGTGGGGGAACGGATTCCGACAGCTGTTTTTTGCCGTCGGATTCCGTTCCCCCTATGTTTCTTACACAATAAGGTTCTAATATTTATTAAATTGTAGAATTTTGCTAGCCTCAATAGCCTAGTGGTCAGTCCTCTGACAATATTTTTTTTTAGCTTTGGGGCGACCCGAGTTCAAGTCCCGGGTCATCGAACTTTCTTGATACTATACTTTCCTATCATAATAAAAGGCAAAAAATATATTCTTTAAACTATTGCAAGTTAAGCTCCATCCACACACAAAATAGAATCAGCATTTTTTAAGCCATTACATCAACACCTCTCATAATGGGAGTGGGGGAACGGATTTCGACAGCTGAACTATTTGCCGTCGGATTCCGTTCCCCCTATGTTTCTTACACAATAAGGTTCTAATATTTATCAAATTGAAGGAAGTTACTAGTCTCAATAGCCTAGTGGTCAGTCCCCTGCCAATTTTTCTTTTTAGCTTTGGGGCGACCCGAGTTCAAGTCCCGGGTCATCGAACTTTCTTGATACTATACTTTCCTATCATAATAAAAGGCAAAAAATATATTCTTTAAACTGTTGCAAGTTAAGCTCCATCCACACACAAAATAGAATCAGCATTATTTAAGCCATTACATCAACACCTCTCATAATGGGAGTGGGGGAACGGATTTCGACAGCTGAACTATTTGCCGTCGGATTCCGTTCCCCCTATGTTTTATTACACAATAAGGTTCTAATATTTATTAAATTGTAGAATTTTGCTAGTCTCAATAGCCTAGTGGTCAGTCCCCTGACAGTATTTTTTTTTTAGCTTTGGGGCGACCCGAGTTCAAGTCCCGGGTCATCGAACTTTCTTGATACTATACTTTCCTATCATAATAAAAGGCATAAAATATATTCTTTAAACTGTTGCAAGTTAAGCTCCATCCACACACAAAATAGAATCAGCATTTTTTAAGCCATTACATCAACACCTCTCATAATGGGAGTGGGGGAACGGATTCTGACAACTGTTTTTCTTTTTGCCGTCGGATTCTGTTCCCCCCATATTTCTGACACACTGAGGTTCTTATATTTATCAAATTGATGCTTTTTAAGCTCCATACACTCACAAAAATAGAATCAGCATTTTTTAAGCCATTACATCAACACCTCTCATAATGGGAGTGGGGGAACGGATTTCGACAGCTGAACTATTTGCCGTCGGATTCCGTTCCCCCTATGTTTCTTACACAATAAGGTTCTAATATTTATCAAATTGAAGGAAGTTACTAGTCTCAATAGCCTAGTTGTCAGTACCCTGACAATATTTTTTTTAGCTTTGGGCAACCCGAGTTCAAGTCCAGGGTCGTCGAACTTTCTTGATACTATACTTTCCTATCATAATAAAAGGCAAAAAATATATTCTTTAAACTGTTGCAAGTTAAGCTCCATCCACACTCAAAACAGAATCAGCATTTTTTAAGCCATTACATCAACACCTCTCATAATGGAAGTGGGGGAACGGATTCCGACAGCTGTTTTTTTGCCGTCGGAATCCGTTCCCCTGATGTTTCTTACACAATAAGGTTCTAATATTTATTAAATTGTAGAATTTTGCTTGCCTCAATAGCCTAGTGGTCAGTCCCCTGACAATTTTTTTTTTTAGCTTTGGGGCGACCCGAGTTCAAGTCCCGGGTCATCAAACTTTCTTGATACTATACTTTCCTATCATAATAAAAGGCAAAAAATATATTCTTTAAACTATTGCAAGTTAAGCTCCATCCACACACAAAATAGAATCAGCATTTTTTAAGCCATTACATCAACACCTCTCATAATGGGAGTGGGGGAACGGATTTCGACAGCTGAACTATTTGCCGTCGGATTCCGTTCCCCCTATGTTTCTTACACAATAAGGTTCTAATATTTATCAAATTGAAGGAAGTTACTAGTCTCAATAGCCTAGTGGTCAGTCCCCTGACAATTTTTCTTTTTAGCTTTGGGGCGACCCGAGTTCAAGTCCCGGGTCATCGAACTTTCTTGATACTATACTTTCCTATCATAATAAAAGGCAAAAAATATATTCTTTAAACTGTTGCAAGTTAAGCTCCATCCACACACAAAATAGAATCAGCATTTTTTAAGCCATTACATCAACACCTCTCATAATGGGAGTGGGGGAACGGATTTCGACAGCTGAACTATTTGCCGTCGGATTCCGTTCCCCCTATGTTTCTTACACAATAAGGTTCTAATATTTATCAAATTGAAGGAAGTTATTAGTCTCAATAGCCTAGTGGTCAGTCCCCTGAGAATATTTCTTTTTAGCTTTGGGGCGACCCGAGTTCAAGTCCCGGGTCATCGAACTTTCTTGATACTATACTTTCCTATCATAATAAAAGGCAAAAAATATATTCTTTAAACTGTTGCAAGTTAAGCTCCATCCACACACAAAATAAAATCAGCATTTTTTAAGCCATTACATCAACACCTCTCATAATGGGAGTGGGGGAACGGATTCCGACAGCTGTTTTTTTGCCGTCGGATTCCGTTCCCCCTATGTTTCTTACACAATAAGGTTCTAATATTTATTAAATTGTAGCATTTTGCTAGCCTCAATAGCCTAGTGGTCAGTCCCCTGACAATGTTTTTTTTTAGCTTTGGGGCGACCCGAGTTCAAGTCCCGGGTCATCGAACTTTCTTGATACTATACTTTCCTATCATAATAAAAGGCAAAAAATATATTCTTTAAACTGTTGCAAGTTAAGCTCCATCCACACACAAAATACAATCGGCATTTTTTAAGCCATTACATCAACACCTCTCATAATGGGAGTGGGGGAACGGATTCTGACAACTGTTTTTCTTTTTGCCGTCGGATTCTGTTCCCCCCATATTTCTGACACACTGAGGTTCTTATATTTATCAAATTGATGCTGTTTAAGCTCCATACACTCACAAAAATAGAATCAGCATTTTTTAAGCCATTACATCAACACCTCTCATAATGTGAGTGGGGGAACGGATTCCGACAGCTGTTTTTTTGCCGTCGGATTCTGTTCCCCCTATGTTTCTTACACAATAAGGTTCTAATATTTATTAAATTGTAGAATTTTGCTAGCCTCAATAGCCTAGTGGTCAGTCCCCTGACAATATTTTTTTTTAGCTTTGGGGCGACTCGAGTTCAAGTCCCGGGTCATCGAACTTTCTTGATACTATACTTTCCTATCATAATAAAAGGCAAAAAATATATTCTTTAAACTGTTGCAAGTTAAGCTCCATCCACACACAAAATAGAATCGTCATTTTTTAAGCCATTACATCAACACCTCTCATAATGGGAGTGGGGGAACGGATTTCGACAGCTGAACTATTTGCCGTCGGATTCCGTTCCCCCTATGTTTCTTACACAATAAGGTTCTAATATTTATCAAATTGAAGGAAGTTACTAGTCTCAATAGCCTAGTTGTCAGTACCCTGACAATATTTTTTTTAGCTTTGGGCAACCAGAGTTCAAGTCCAGGGTCGTCGAACTTTCTTAATACTATACTTTCCTATCATAATAAAAGGCAAAAAATATATTCTTTAAACTGTTGCAAGTTAAGCTCCATCCACACACAAAATAGAATCAGCATTTTTTAAGCCATTACATCAACACCTCTCATAATGGGAGTGGGGGAACGGATTTCGACAGCTGAACTATTTGCCGTCGGATTCCGTTCCCCCTATGTTTCTTACACAATAAGGTTCTAATATTTATCAAATTGAAGGAAGTTACTAGTCTCAATAGCCTAGTTGTCAGTACCCTGACAATATTTTTTTTAGCTTTGGGCAACCAGAGTTCAAGTCCAGGGTCGTCGAACTTTCTTGATACTATACTTTCCTATCATAATAAAAGGCAAAAAATATATTCTTTAAACTGTTGCAAGTTAAGCTCCATCCACACACAAAATAGAATCAGCATTTTTTAAGCCATTACATCAGCACCTCTCATAATGGGAGTGGGGGAACGGATTCCGACAGCTGTTTTTTTGCCGTCGGATTCCGTTCCCCCTAGGTTTCTTACACAATAAGGTTCTAATATTTATTAAATTGTAGCATTTTGCTAGCCTCAATAGCCTAGTGGTCAGTCCCCTGACAATGTTTTTTTTTAGCTTTGGGGCGACCCGAGTTCAAGTCCCGGGTCATCGAACTTTCTTGATACTATACTTTCCTATCATAATAAAAGGCAAAAAATATATTCTTTAAACTGTTGCAAGTTAAGCTCCATCCACACACAAAATACAATCGGCATTTTTTAAGCCATTACATCAACACCTCTCATAATGGGAGTGGGGGAACGGATTCTGACAACTGTTTTTCTTTTTGCCGTCGGATTCTGTTCCCCCCATATTTCTGACACACTGAGGTTCTTATATTTATCAAATTGATGCTGTTTAAGCTCCATACACTCACAAAAATAGAATCAGCATTTTTTAAGCCATTACATCAACACCTCTCATAATGTGAGTGGGGGAACGGATTCCGACAGCTGTTTTTTTGCCGTCGGATTCTGTTCCCCCTATGTTTCTTACACAATAAGGTTCTAATATTTATTAAATTGTAGAATTTTGCTAGCCTCAATAGCCTAGTGGTCAGTCCCCTGACAATATTTTTTTTTAGCTTTGGGGCGACTCGAGTTCAAGTCCCGGGTCATCGAACTTTCTTGATACTATACTTTCCTATCATAATAAAAGGCAAAAAATATATTCTTTAAACTGTTGCAAGTTAAGCTCCATCCACACACAAAATAGAATCGTCATTTTTTAAGCCATTACATCAACACCTCTCATAATGGGAGTGGGGGAACGGATTTCGACAGCTGAACTATTTGCCGTCGGATTCCGTTCCCCCTATGTTTCTTACACAATAAGGTTCTAATATTTATCAAATTGAAGGAAGTTACTAGTCTCAATAGCCTAGTTGTCAGTACCCTGACAATATTTTTTTTAGCTTTGGGCAACCAGAGTTCAAGTCCAGGGTCGTCGAACTTTCTTGATACTATACTTTCCTATCATAATAAAAGGCAAAAAATATATTCTTTAAACTGTTGCAAGTTAAGCTCCATCCACACACAAAATAGAATCAGCATTTTTTAAGCCATTACATCAGCACCTCTCATAATGGGAGTGGGGGAACGGATTCCGACAGCTGTTTTTTTGCCGTCGGATTCCGTTCCCCCTAGGTTTCTTACACAATAAGGTTCTAATATTTATTAAATTGTAGCATTTTGCTAGCCTCAATAGCCTAGTGGTCAGTCCCCTGACAATGTTTTTTTTTAGCTTTGGGGCGACCCGAGTTCAAGTCCCGGGTCATCGAACTTTCTTGATACTATACTGTACTTTCCTATCATAATAAAAGGCAAAAAATATATTCTTTAAACTGTTGCAAGTTAAGCTCCATCCACACACAAAATAGAATCAGCATTTTTTAAGCCATTACATCAACACCTCTCATAATGGGAGTGGGGGAACGGATTTCGACAGCTGAACTATTTGCCGTCGGATTCCGTTCCCCCTATGTTTCTTACACAATAAGGTTCTAATATTTATCAAATTGAAGGAAGTTACTAGTCTCAATAGCCTAGTGGTCAGTCCCCTGACAATATTTCTTTTTAGCTTTGAGGCGACCCGAGTTCAAGTCCCGGGTCATCGAACTTTCTTGATACTATACTTTCCTATCATAATAAAAGGCAAAAAATATATTCTTTAAACTGTTGCAAGTTAAGCTCCATCCACACACAAAATAGAATCAGCATTTTTTAAGCCATTACATCAACACCTCTCATAATGGGAGTGGGGGAACGGATTCCGACAGCTGTTTTTTGCCGTCGGATTCCGTTCCCCCTATGTTTCTTACACAATAAGGTTCTAATATTTATTAAATTGTAGAATTTTGCTAGCCTCAATAGCCTAGTGGTCAGTCCTCTGACAATATTTTTTTTTAGCTTTGGGGCGACCCGAGTTCAAGTCCCGGGTCATCGAACTTTCTTGATACTATACTTTCCTATCATAATAAAAGGCAAAAAATATATTCTTTAAACTATTGCAAGTTAAGCTCCATCCACACACAAAATAGAATCAGCATTTTTTAAGCCATTACATCAACACCTCTCATAATGGGAGTGGGGGAACGGATTTCGACAGCTGAACTATTTGCCGTCGGATTCCGTTCCCCCTATGTTTCTTACACAATAAGGTTCTAATATTTATCAAATTGAAGGAAGTTACTAGTCTCAATAGCCTAGTGGTCAGTCCCCTGCCAATTTTTCTTTTTAGCTTTGGGGCGACCCGAGTTCAAGTCCCGGGTCATCGAACTTTCTTGATACTATACTTTCCTATCATAATAAAAGGCAAAAAATATATTCTTTAAACTGTTGCAAGTTAAGCTCCATCCACACACAAAATAGAATCAGCATTTTTTAAGCCATTACATCAACACCTCTCATAATGGGAGTGGGGGAACGGATTCCGACAGCTGTTTTTTGCCGTCGGATTCCGTTCCCCCTATGTTTCTCACACAATAAGGTTCTAATATTTATTAAATTGTAGAATTTTGCTAGCCTCAATAGCCTAGTGGTCAGTCCCCTGACAATATTTTTTTTTAGCTTTGGGGCGACCCGAGTTCAAGTCCCGGGTCATCGAACTTTCTTGATACTATACTTTCCTATCATAATAAAAGGCAAAAAATATATTCTTTAAACTGTTGCAAGTTAAGCTCCATCCACACACAAAATAGAATCAGCATTTTTTAAGCCATTACATCAACACCTCTCATAATGGGAGTGGGGGAACGGATTCCGACAGCTGTTTTTTGCCGTCGGATTCCGTTCCCCCTATGTTTCTCACACAATAAGGTTCTAATATTTATTAAATTGTACAATTTTGCTAGCCTCAATAGCCTAGTGGTCAGTCCCCTGACAATATTTTTTTTTAGCTTTGGGGCGACCCGAGTTCAAGTCCCGGGTCATCGAACTTTCTTGATACTATACTTTCCTATCATAATAAAAGGCAAAAAATATATTCTTTAAACTGTTGCAAGTTAAGCTCCATCCACACACAAAATAGAATCAGCATTTTTTAAGCCATTACATCAACACCTCTCATAATGGGAGTGGGGGAACGGATTCCGACAGCTGTTTTTTTGCCGTCGGATTCCGTTCCCCCTATGTTTCTTACATAATAAGGTTCTAATATTTATTAAATTGTAGAATTTTGCTTGCCTCAATAGCCTAGTGGTCAGTCCCCTGACAATTTTTTTTTTTAGCTTTGGGGCGACCCGAGTTCAAGTCCCGGGTCATCAAACTTTCTTGATACTATACTTTCCTATCATAATAAAAGGCAAAAAATATATTCTTTAAACTGTTGCAAGTTAAGCTCCATCCACACACAAAATAGAATCAGCATTTTTTAAGCCATTACATCAACACCTCTCATAATGGGAGTGGGGGAACGGATTTCGACAGCTGAACTATTTGCCGTCGGATTCCGTTCCCCCTATGTTTCTTACACAATAAGGTTCTAATATTTATTAAATTGTAGAATTTTGCTAGCCTCAATAGCCTAGTGGTCAGTCCCCTGACAATATTTTTTTTTAGCTTTGGGGCGACCCGAGTTCAAGTCCCGGGTCATCGAACTTTCTTGATACTATACTTTCCTATCATAATAAAAGGCAAAAAATATATTCTTTAAACTATTGCAAGTTAAGCTCCATCCACACACAAAATAGAATCAGCATTTTTTAAGCCATTACATCAACACCTCTCATAATGGGAGTGGGGGAACGGATTTCGACAGCTGAACTATTTGCCGTCGGATTCCGTTCCCCCTATGTTTCTTACACAATAAGGTTCTAATATTTATCAAATTGAAGGAAGTTACTAGTCTCAATAGCCTAGTGGTCAGTCCCCTGACAATTTTTCTTTTTAGCTTTGGGGCGACCCGAGTTCAAGTCCCGGGTCATCGAACTTTCTTGATACTATACTTTCCTATCATAATAAAAGGCAAAAAATATATTCTTTAAACTGTTGCAAGTTAAGCTCCATCCACACACAAAATAGAATCAGCATTTTTTAAGCCATTACATCAACACCTCTCATAATGGGAGTGGGGGAACGGATTCCGACAACTGTTTTTCGTTTTGCCGTCGGATTCTGTTCCCCCCATATTTCTGACACACTGAGGTTCTTATATTTATCAAATTGATGCTGTTTAAGCTCCATACACTCACAAAAATAGAATCAGCATTTTTTAAGCCATTACATCAACACCTCTCATAATGGGAGTGGGGGAACGGATTTCGACAGCTGAACTATTTGCCGTCGGATTCCGTTCCCCCTATGTTTCTTACACAATAAGGTTCTAATATTTATCAAATTGAAGAAAGATACTAGTCTCAATAGCCTAGTTGTCTGTACCATGACAATATTTTTTTTAGCTTTGGGCAACCCGAGTTCAAGTCCTGGGTCGTCGAACTTTCTTGATACTATACTTTCCTATCATAATAAAAGGCAAAAAATATATTCTTTAAACTGTTGCAAGTTAAGCTCCATCCACACACAAAATAGAATCAGCATTTTTTAAGCCATTACATCAACACCTCTCATAATGGGAGTGGGGGAACGGATTTCGACAGCTGAACTATTTGCCGTCGGATTCCGTTCCCCCTATGTTTCTTACACAATAAGGTTCTAATATTTATCAAATTAAAGGAAGTTACTAGTCTCAATAGCCTAGTGGTCAGTCCCCTGACAATATTTATTTTTAGCTTTGGGGCGACCCGAGTTCAAGTCCCGGGTCATCGAACTTTCTTGATACTATACTTTCCTATCATAATAAAAGGCAAAAAATATATTCTTTAAACTGTTGCAAGTTAAGCTCCATCGAACACACAAAATAGAATCAGCATTTTTTAAGCCATTACATCAACACCTCTCATAATGGGAGTGGGGGAACGGATTCTGACAACTGTTTTTCTTTTTGCCGCCGGATTCTGTTCCCCCCATATTTCTGACACACTGAGGTTCTTATATTTATCAAATTGATGCTGTTTAAGCTCCATACACTCACAAAAATAGAATCAGCATTTTTTAAGCCATTACATCAACACCTCTCATAATGGGAGTGGGGGAACGGATTCCGACAGCTGTTTTTTTGCCGTCGGATTCCGTTCCCCCTATGTTTCTTACACAATAAGGTTCTAATATTTATTAAATTGTAACATTTTGCTAGCCTCAATAGCCTAGTGGTCAGTCCCCTGACAATTTTTTTTTTTAGCTTTGGGGCGACCCGAGTTCAAGTCCCGGGTCATCGAACTTTCTTGATACTATACTTTCCTATCATAATAAAAGGCAAAAAATATATTCTTTAAACTGTTGCAAGTTAAGCTCCATCCACACACAAAATAGAATCGTCATTTTTTAAGCCATTACATCAACACCTCTCATAATGGGAGTGGGGGAACGGATTCCGACAGCTGTTTTTTGCCGTCGGATTCCGTTCCCCCTATGTTTCTTACACAATAAGGTTCTAATATTTATTAAATTGCAGCATTTTGCTAGCCTCAATAGCCTAGTGGTCAGTCCCCTGACAATATTTTTTTTTAGCTTTGGGGCGACCCGAGTTCAAGTCCCGGGTCATCGAACTTTCTTGATACTATACTTTCCTATCATAATAAAAGGCAAAAAATATATTCTTTAAACTGTTGCAAGTTAAGCTCCATCCACACACAAAATAGAATCAGCATTTTTTTAAGCCATTACATCAACACCTCTCATAATGGGAGTGGGGGAACGGATTCCGACAACTGTTTTTCGTTTTGCCGTCGGATTCTGTTCCCCCCATATTTCTGACACACTGAGGTTCTTATATTTATCAAATTGATGCTGTTTAAGCTCCATACACTCACAAAAATAGAATCAGCATTTTTTAAGCCATTACATCAACACCTCTCATAATGGGAGTGGGGGAACGGATTTCGACAGCTGAACTATTTGCCGTCGGATTCCGTTCCCCCTATGTTTCTTACACAATAAGGTTCTAATATTTATCAAATTGAAGAAAGATACTAGTCTCAATAGCCTAGTTGTCTGTACCATGACAATATTTTTTTTAGCTTTGGGCAACCCGAGTTCAAGTCCAGGGTCGTCGAACTTTCTTGATACTATACTTTCCTATCATAATAAAAGGCAAAAAATATATTCTTTAAACTGTTGCAAGTTAAGCTCCATCCACACACAAAATAGAATCAGCATTTTTTAAGCCATTACATCAACACCTCTCATAATGGGAGTGGGGGAACGGATTTCGACAGCTGAACTATTTGCCGTCGGATTCCGTTCCCCCTATGTTTCTTACACAATAAGGTTCTAATATTTATCAAATTGAAGGAAGTTACTAGTCTCAATAGCCTAGTGGTCAGTCCCCTGACAATATTTCTTTTTAGCTTTGGGGCGACCCGAGTTCAAGTCCCGGGTCATCGAACTTTCTTGATACTATACTTTCCTATCATAATAAAAGGCAAAAAATATATTCTTTAAACTGTTGCAAGTTAAGCTCCATCCACACACAAAATAGAATCGTCATTTTTTAAGCCATTACATCAACACCTCTCATAATGGGAGTGGGGGAACGGATTCCGACAGCTGTTTTTTTGCCGTCGGATTCCGTTCCCCCTATGTTTCTTACACAATAAGGTTCTAATATTTATTAAATTGCAGCATTTTGCTAGCCTCAATAGCCTAGTGGTCAGTCCCCTGACAATATTTTTTTTTAGCTTTGGGGCGACCCGAGTTCAAGTCCCGGGTCATCAAACTTTCTTGATACTATACTTTCCTATCATAATAAAAGGCAAAAAATATATTCTTTAAACTGTTGCAAGTTAAGCTCCATCCACACACAAAATAGAATCAGCATTATTTAAGCCATTACATCAACACCTCTCATAATGGGAGTGGGGGAACGGATTTCGACAGCTGAACTATTTGCCGTCGGATTCCGTTCCCCCTATGTTTTATTACACAATAAGGTTCTAATATTTATTAAATTGTAGAATTTTGCTAGTCTCAATAGCCTAGTGGTCAGTCCCCTGACAGTATTTTTTTTTTAGCTTTGGGGCGACCCGAGTTCAAGTCCCGGGTCATCGAACTTTCTTGATACTATACTTTCCTATCATAATAAAAGGCATAAAATATATTCTTTAAACTGTTGCAAGTTAAGCTCCATCCACACACAAAATAGAATCAGCATTTTTTAAGCCATTACATCAACACCTCTCATAATGGGAGTGGGGGAACGGATTCTGACAACTGTTTTTCTTTTTGCCGTCGGATTCTGTTCCCCCCATATTTCTGACACACTGAGGTTCTTATATTTATCAAATTGATGCTTTTTAAGCTCCATACACTCACAAAAATAGAATCAGCATTTTTTAAGCCATTACATCAACACCTCTCATAATGGGAGTGGGGGAACGGATTTCGACAGCTGAACTATTTGCCGTCGGATTCCGTTCCCCCTATGTTTCTTACACAATAAGGTTCTAATATTTATCAAATTGAAGGAAGTTACTAGTCTCAATAGCCTAGTTGTCAGTACCCTGACAATATTTTTTTTAGCTTTGGGCAACCCGAGTTCAAGTCCAGGGTCGTCGAACTTTCTTGATACTATACTTTCCTATCATAATAAAAGGCAAAAAATATATTCTTTAAACTGTTGCAAGTTAAGCTCCATCCACACTCAAAACAGAATCAGCATTTTTTAAGCCATTACATCAACACCTCTCATAATGGAAGTGGGGGAACGGATTCCGACAGCTGTTTTTTTGCCGTCGGAATCCGTTCCCCTGATGTTTCTTACACAATAAGGTTCTAATATTTATTAAATTGTAGAATTTCGCTTGCCTCAATAGCCTAGTGGTCAGTCCCCTGACAATATTTTTTTTTAGCTTTGGGGCGACCCGAGTTCAAGTCCCGGGTCATCGAACTTTCTTGATACTATACTTTCCTATCATAATAAAAGGCAAAAAATATATTCTTTAAACTATTGCAAGTTAAGCTCCATCCACACACAAAATAGAATCAGCATTTTTTAAGCCATTACATCAACACCTCTCATAATGGGAGTGGGGGAACGGATTTCGACAGCTGAACTATTTGCCGTCGGATTCCGTTCCCCCTATGTTTCTTACACAATAAGGTTCTAATATTTATCAAATTGAAGGAAGTTACTAGTCTCAATAGCCTAGTGGTCAGTCCCCTGACAATTTTTCTTTTTAGCTTTGGGGCGACCCGAGTTCAAGTCCCGGGTCATCGAACTTTCTTGATACTATACTTTCCTATCATAATAAAAGGCAAAAAATATATTCTTTAAACTGTTGCAAGTTAAGCTCCATCCACACACAAAATAGAATCAGCATTTTTTAAGCCATTACATCAACACCTCTCATAATGGGAGTGGGGGAACGGATTCTGACAACTGTTTTTCTTTTTGCCGTCGGATTCTGTTCCCCCCATATTTCTGACACACTGAGGTTCTTATATTTATCAAATTGATGCTGTTTAAGCTCCATACACTCACAAAAATAGAATCAGCATTTTTTAAGCCATTACATCAACACCTCTCATAATGGGAGTGGGGGAACGGATTCCGACAGCTGAACTATTTGCCGTCGGATTCCGTTCCCCCTATGTTTCTTACACAATAAGGTTCTAATATTTATTAAATTGTAACATTTTGCTAGCCTAAATAGCCTAGTGGTCAGTCCCCTGACAATATTTCTTTTTAGCTTTGGGGCGACCCGAGTTCAAGTCCCGGGTCATCGAACTTTCTTGATACTATACTTTCCTATCATAATAAAAGGCAAAAAATATATTCTTTAAACTGTTGCAAGTTAAGCTCCATCCACACACAAAATAGAATCAGCATTTTTTAAGCCATTACATCAACAACTCTCATAATGGGAGTGGGGGAACGGATTCCGACAGCTGTTTTTTGCCGTCGGATTCCGTTCCCCCTATGTTTCTTACACAATAAGGTTCTAATATTTATTAAATTGCAGCATTTTGCTAGCCTCAATAGCCTAGTGGTCAGTCCCCTGACAATATTTTTTTTTAGCTTTGGGGCGACCCGAGTTCAAGTCCCGGGTCATCGAACTTTCTTGATACTATACTTTCCTATCATAATAAAAGGCAAAAAATATATTCTTTAAACTGTTGCAAGTTAAGCTCCATCCACACACAAAATAGAATCAGCATTTTTTAAGCCATTACATCAACACCTCTCATAATGGGAGTGGGGGAACGGATTCCGACAACTGTTTTTCGTTTTGCCGTCGGATTCTGTTCCCCCCATATTTCTGACACACTGAGGTTCTTATATTTATCAAATTGATGCTGTTTAAGCTCCATACACTCACAAAAATAGAATCAGCATTTTTTAAGCCATTACATCAACACCTCTCATAATGGGAGTGGGGGAACGGATTTCGACAGCTGAACTATTTGCCGTCGGATTCCGTTCCCCCTATGTTTCTTACACAATAAGGTTCTAATATTTATCAAATTGAAGAAAGATACTAGTCTCAATAGCCTAGTTGTCTGTACCATGACAATATTTTTTTTAGCTTTGGGCAACCCGAGTTCAAGTCCTGGGTCGTCGAACTTTCTTGATACTATACTTTCCTATCATAATAAAAGGCAAAAAATATATTCTTTAAACTGTTGCAAGTTAAGCTCCATCCACACACAAAATAGAATCAGCATTTTTTAAGCCATTACATCAACACCTCTCATAATGGGAGTGGGGGAACGGATTTCGACAGCTGAACTATTTGCCGTCGGATTCCGTTCCCCCTATGTTTCTTACACAATAAGGTTCCAATATTTATCAAATTGAAGGAAGTTACTAGTCTCAATAGCCTAGTGGTCAGTCCCCTGACAATATTTCTTTTTAGCTTTGGGGCGACCCGAGTTCAAGTCCCGGGTCATCGAACTTTCTTGATACTATACTTTCCTATCATAATAAAAGGCAAAAAATATATTCTTTAAACTGTTGCAAGTTAAGCTCCATCCACACACAAAATAGAATCAGCATTTTTTAAGCCATTACATCAACACCTCTCATAATGGGAGTGGGGGAACGGATTCCGACAGCTGTTTTTTTGCCGTCGGATTCCGTTCCCCCTATGTTTCTTACACAATAAGGTTCTAATATTTATTAAATTGTAACATTTTGCTAGCCTCAATAGCCTAGTGGTCAGTCCCCTGACAATTATTTTTTTTTAGCTTTGGGGCGACCCGAGTTCAAGTCCAGGGTCGTCGAACTTTCTTGATACTATACTTTCCTATCATAATAAAAGGCAAAAAATATATTCTTTAAACTGTTGCAAGTTAAGCTCCATCCACACTCAAAACAGAATCAGCATTTTTTTAAGCCATTACATCAACACCTCTCATAATGGGAGTGGGGGAACGGATTCCGACAGCTGTTTTTTTTTGCCGTCGGATTCTGTTCCCCCCATATTTCTGACAAACTGAGGTTCTAATATTTATCAAATTGATGCTGTTTAAGCTCCATCCACACACAGAATAGAATAAGCATATTTTAAGCCGATACATCAACATCTCTCATCATTGGGGTGGGGGAACGGATTTCGACATCTGAACTATTTGCCGTCGGATTCTGTTCCCCCTATGTTTCTTACACAATGAGGTTCTAATATTTATGACATTACAGCTAATTACTAAAGACAATAGCCTAGTGGTCTGTACACTCTGCACATGTATTTATTGTTTTTCAGCTTATTACGACCCAAGTTCAAGTCCCGGTTCGTCAAACTTTCTTGATACTATACTGTCCTATCATAATAAAAGGCAAAAAAATAAATTATTTAAAATGATGCAAGTTAAGCTCAATCCACACACAGAATAGAATAAGCATATTTTAAGCCGATACATCAACATCTCTCATCATTGGGGTGGGGGAACGGATTTTGACAGCTGAACTATTTGCCGTCGGATTCTGTTCCCCCTATGTTTATTAAAGAATAAGGTTCTAAGATTTATCAACTTGCAGCAAATTGTTAGTCTCAATAGCCTAGTGGTCAGTTCCCTGACAATATTAGTTTTTTTTTAGCTTTGGGCGACCCGAGTTCAAGTCCCGGTTCGTCAAAGTTTCTTGATTCTATACAGTCCTATCATGATAAAAGGCAAAAAAAATATTTTCTTTAAACTGATGCAAGTTAAGCTCCATCCACACACAAAAATAAAATCAGTATTTTTTAAGCCATTACATCAACACCTCTCATAATGGGAGTGCTGTTTAAGCTCCATCCACACACAGAATAGAATAAGCATATTTTAAGCCGATACATCAACATCTCTCATCATTGGGGTGGGGGAACGGATTTCGACAGCTGAACTATTTGCCGTCGGATTCTGTTCCCCCTATGTTTCTTACACAATGAGGTTCTAATATTTATGAC
The DNA here is from genome assembly GCF_951802725.1 of Rutilus rutilus. Classification (NCBI taxonomy): domain Eukaryota; kingdom Metazoa; phylum Chordata; class Actinopteri; order Cypriniformes; family Leuciscidae; genus Rutilus; species Rutilus rutilus. The sequence goes on along the minus strand of NC_140218.1, from coordinate 13,209,431 downwards.
ATTGCAACTAATTACTAAAGCCAATAGTCTAGTGGTCTGTACACTCTGCACATGCATTCATTGTTTTTCAGCTTATTACGACCCGAGTTCAAGTCCCGGTTCGTCAAACTTTCTTGATACTATTCAAAAAAATAAATTATTTAAATAGACTAAAATGTTTTATTCAGCAAATAGTTGGTTGTTGATAAATTGGTCAAACTGATTCACAAATTGGTCTAAATGACTAAATTCGAGGAATTTGAATGATTTAAAACTAAATATTTGCATAATATTGACATATATATTTTTTTTACATATATCAGGAGGGATTTTGGCCCACTCCTCCACACAGATCTTCTCTAGATCAGTCAGGTTTCTGGGCTGTCGCTGAGAAACACGGAGTTTGAGCTCCCTCAAACTCTGGAGTTTAGGTCTGGAGACTGGCTAGCCCACGCCAGAACCTTGATATGCTTCTTACAGAGCCACTCCTTGGTTATCCTGGCTGTGTGTTTCGGGTCATTGTCATGTTGGAAGACCCAGCCTCGACCCATCTTCAATGCTCTAACTGAGGGAAGGAGGTTGTTCCCCAAAATCTCGCAATACATGGCCCCGGTCATCCTCTCCTTAATACAGTGCAGTCGCCCTGTCCCATGTGCAGAAAAACACCCCCAAAGCATGATGCTACCACCCCCATGCTTCACAGTAGGGATGGTGTTCTTGGGATGGTACTCATCATTCTTCTTCCTCCAAACACGTTTAGTGGAATTATGACCAGAAAGTTCTATTTTGGTCTCATCTGACCACATGACTTTCTCCCATGACTCCTCTGGATCATCCAAATGGTCATTGGCAAACTTAAGACGGGCCTTGACATGTGCTGGTTTAAGCAGGGGAACCTTCCGTGCCATGCATGATTTCAAACCATGACGTCTTAGTGTATTACCAACAGTAACCTTGGAAACGGTGGTCCCAGCTCTTTTCAGGTCATTGACCAGCTCCTCCCGTGTAGTTCTGGGCTGATTTCTCACCTTTCTTAGGATCATTGAGACCCCACGAGGTGAGATCTTGCATGGAGCCCCAGTCCGAGGGAGATTGACAGTCATGTTTAGCTTTCTTCCATTTTCTAATGATTGCTCCAACAGTGGACCTTTTTTCACCAAGCTGCTTGGCAATTTCCCCGTCGCCCTTTCCAGCCTTGTGGAGGTGTACAATTTTGTCTCTAGTGTCTTTGGACAGCTCTTTGGTCTTGGCCATGTTAGTAGTTGGATTCTTACTGATTGTACGGGGTGGACAGGTGTCTTTATGCAGCTCACGACCTCAAACAGGTGCATCTAATTTAGGATAATAAATGGAGGTGGACATTTTAAAGGCAGACTAACAGGTCTTTGAGGGTCAGAATTCTAGCTGATAGACAGGTGTTCAAATACTTATTTGCAGCTGTATCATACAAATAAATAGTTAAAAAATCATATATTGTGATTTCTGGATTTTTTTTTTTTAGATTATGTCTCTCACAGTGGACATGCACCTACGATGACAATTTCAGACCCCTCCATGATTTCCAAGTGGGAGAACTTGCAAAATAGCAGGGTGTTCAAATACTTATTTTCCTCACTGTATATATATATATATATATATATATATATATATATATACATATATATATATATGTACACACATACACACATCCATTAGGAATATATATATATGTATACACACTATTTTATTCACACCAAGTCCCAACCTGTCTGCAAAAGCATAATTTCCTAAAGTGCCAGAGGGACAAAAAGCCAAACTGCCTCTAAAAATGGCAGTGACAATGGATCATTACCAGAATAAATTCCCCTTAGAGAGATTATAAAAATAAACCCACAGCTAAGAGTGTAGTAAGCAGCTCGAGCGGTTCATTCATCACTCTCATACACTGGCTACTGTACCTCAGATTCATCAGGCCCACACTGTATTCTGGATCAAAGTTTATTGTGATTTCATCTACTTCACATGGTGATTAAACGGTACAAACAGCCATCATCATTGCACCAAAGCCAAGAACCCCGGCAACATTCACGAGACGAGCTCAGTACAACACATCAAGTGCTCTAAGATCAACTGAGATGAACAGCTAACATGTTACCCATCGCTCTGAGCGCTATCTAAATAGTGTTATCTGTGAGAGGTCTCGCTCTTATTTCACTGTGCACCAAGGGCGAGTTCCCACACAACAACACTCCATCCAAACGTCATCTTTTAGACATTACAGAACAAATAACAAGTAACTGTCGTCACAATTCACACTGACAAATTCAGTCTTAGGTTATGGATAAATACAAATCAAATAAGTGCTAGTAGAATAAGAGGATACTTTCAAATCAACAAAAATATTATGCAAAGTTGAAGAGAATTACAAGGATTTAAAAGAAAGAGCATCATTATTAGGTTAAATATAAACAGATATAAAGTTCCATTAATAATCCACACATATTTAATAAATAAATTAAGCACAATAACGGTTACATAATAACTTGATTATGTAGTGTGTAACTAAAAGCTCTCTGCGGTCATGTCACAAACTTGATATGGCAATAAATCTCACTTATTAAAAACATTATTATGACAGCAGAAAAAATAGGGTAATTTCAAGACACGAGTGATCTAGAGAGGTTTAATATCAATCATAAACTATATTTCAGATATATAAAATTTCTGTGTATCACTTTCTCCAGGTATTTTGGCCCGTTCAGGTTCAGGCTCACATTCAGGTTCCCATCACCAATATACAGCAGCGATGACATCCTGTGTCTTGTTGCAACTTAAAAATATGTTGCAAACGAAAACATCCCAAATATAAAATTTGGGTCTGCCAACAGAATGCTTTAGTATTGTCAGACTGACATCACTATCATGTATCTTCTCAACACATTATAATTGGGCAGACGTCAATGAAACCTTATAAATATCTTTCTAGAGGAGAGATCGCTTCTGCTGACACACGCCCAGCTTAAACAGTTCAGAAACATAATTCTCTGATTGACAGGTTAAACTAAATTTACATTATTTTGAAAAATGTTGCCTATTTTTAAACATCATTAACATTTTTCAGACTTAACAGGTTTATATGGAATACATGGAATACTAGCGGACAACTTACTGCGTAAAAAAATTAAATAAAAAGTATGCAAAACGTGAAATGTGATTTTTCATAACATAAAATTCTTATATAAATCTTATCAATAAGAAGAATAACCCTTTTTTTTTGCATTTTTAATGCAATTTTTGTATAAAAATGTCTTACTGTTTTGCCAGTCCAATTAAATAAGTCAAGAGAGAGATGTTAAAATGTGTAAGTCGCTTTGGATAAAATCTAGTAGGTCATTTCCTTTGCATACTGTACACATCAGTAGTACGCTAGCATGTTATTCCAAACACAGCCATGTTTCAAAGTTTTGAGGAGATTTTGGCCCCGTTTACACCTGGTATTAAGAAGCGTTTTCGTCTATCCGATCACAATTGGATGGCGCTAAATACAGGTGTAAACGGGGTCTAAACCGGTTTGATCTTGTCCACTTTTGACCACTTCCAGAAGTAGTCAAAAACACATTCGACCGGATTGCTTTCGTAGAGTAAACACTCATGTGGTCGAATGTGTTCGAACAGCCACAAAAGACGCCAACTCTTCGCCTACTGAGCTAACGCTAAACATTATGGGAAGTGCGCTAGCCAGACGGGATTTAAACTTTGTCGGCTGGAGACCCAAGTTTGGTTTGAAGATGAAAAACATACCAAGCACAATGTTCTCTCACCATTCCTGATTTCTAACACACACTCAGCTGTTCAGCTGGTCTTGTGGCTGTCAGAGAAGAAACTAAAGCTGCTTCTCTTTCTGTCGTCTCCGGGCACGTTCATATGTAAATTGCTGAGCCACACATTACCTGCCCATAGACCCTCCTCTCGAAGAAATCAGGACAGAAGTGGTTGAAAGTGGACAAAAGAGTGGATCAAAACACCAGGTGTAAACGGGAATGTGTCTCCCTCGTCTACTTGTGATCCGATCGACCAAAACACATGTTAATACCAGGTGTAAACAAGGCCTTTGTTGCATTTTTCAGACATAATGACTGATATTTTAAGAAACGGCTGAAACAAGACCAATGTTTTCTGTTTATGGCATAGTTTTGAAACGCAAGAAGTGCTCCTTTGAAATGCTGTATAGAAAAACACTAAAATGAATAAAATAATCTAAAATGGCATTTCTACTTGAACATCCATGACACCATCCTGACATTTCCCCCCAGCACATATCAAAGCTCACGTCGAGATGGTCCTCCTCACAGGTACGGGTACTGGTGGAGCTTCCTCTGGCTGAGGGGAAACGCTGCAGGCCGCTGGTACGGAGTTGAAGCCTGACACATGACGCCCATGGCACTGTTCTTCTGCAGGAGGCTCAGAGATGCCGAGTACGGCCCGGCGGTGCGCGTGTGTCGGCCGGAGGAAGAGGAGCAGGAGGAACCGGCTGAATTGTGCAGCTGGTCCACCGCCTGCGACACGGAGGCCAGGGCCGCAGATGCCGGGTATGCGTACAGGCTGGAGGCGGAGCCGAAGAGTGACGCTTCATGAAGCCTGTAGGAGTGGGAGGGGCCTGTAGGAGGGTAGGTGGGTTGGCGTCTCAGGGATCCGCCCCCTGCACGATCGTGGGATGACATCATTGATTGCTGCGCCTGTTGAATGAATTAAAAAACGTACAAATCACTTGATGACCGAGTTGGAAAAAACAACCAAATGATAGATATTAAAAATAAACCCTGGTTTGTCACAATCACCCTTGGGTTGGCACACAATTGCCTTTCTTGTGTTGTTGTGTTTCCTATTGAAACAGGAAGTTGGGGCAAATATATAACATGCATTTATCTGTTATATTTTGGTTTGTCAACTTTTAGGAGTATACTCTCATTTACAATACCATTCAAAAGTTTGGGGTCAGTATGATATTTTTTACGTTTTTGAAATAAGTGTCTTCTGCTCAAGGCTGCATTTCAGAAATACAGTCAAAAAGAGTAATATTGTGAAAATATCGCATTTTCAGCATCATTACTCCCGTCTTCAGTGTCACATGAACCTTCAGAAATCATTCTAATATGCTGATTTGATGCTCAAGAAACATTTATTATTATCAAAGTTATTATCAATATTGAAAACTGTTGCGCTGCTTAATATTTTTGTGGAAACCATGATACATTTTTTCAGGATTCTTTAATGAACAGAATGTTTATTTAAAAATTTTTATCTTTTGTAACATTACAAAATGTCTTTTACTGTCACTGTCCTTCCTGAATAAAAGTACTGATTTCTTACTGACCCCAAACTTTTGACTGGTAGTGGATAAAGTAAACCAAAACTAACAGATATTGACTAACAGCCACGAAACGTCCATTCTGATGTCATGTGGTCTTCAATAAGCATGCGGTGCACCTGTACAGATGTACCTGGCTCAGGTTGAGAGGCTGAGATCTGTTTGATGCCGCCCTCTGATGCCGGTCGCTGGACTGTGAGGCCGTTCCTTTCTTTAATTTTCCAGAACTATTAGCATTGTTCTCTGGAAGCAAAGAAAATTATATTTAAGGATCAAATCTGCACAGCTATGATGTCACAAGCATGACAACATTATCATATGACCGGCATATCCATGTCTATTCAATATTCAACAACTTGTTCTTAATCACGAGCACATTTCACATTGACTTATAAAAAAGATACAGTAGAACAAAAGCCTATTTAAATCTAAAAATGGAGAACTGATTATGAATGTTTTTGGTGTAAGAAGCAATTACTATCATGAATGGACGGAAGGGAAAAAGCTACACAAGTGTAGGCGCCTCTAATGAATCAAAACCCAATATTCAGATGACTAGAAGTCTGAACGACTCTGACGAACCTCCTGACGCTCCGTCCCACAGCTGTGTCTTCACTGAGGGTGTGACCATGGCTAGAGCCTTGGGAAGGCGTTTGGGACTGAGAGGGGTGCTGGTGGAGGAGTCAGAGTCCTGGGAGTCATGGACAGTCACACAGCTGATGACGTTTGTACGCTGGTTCACACTACAGCCGCCACACAAGAGAAGAGAGATTTTTCTATGTTTTTGAAAGAAATCTTTTATGATCTCCGAGGCTGCATTTATTCATTAAAAGGTGTTATTATTACTATTTTAAATAACTTATACAAATAAATGTTCTATTTGTTTATATTTAACATTGTATTTATTAATGTAAGAACAATCTTCAGTGTCACATGATCCTTCAGAAATCATCCAAATATGCTGATTTGGTGCTTCAGAAATATTTTTCATTATTGTGAACGTTGAAAACGTTGTGCTACTTTTTAATTTTGGTGGAAATGGTGACATTATAAATGCATTCACTGTCACTTTTGATCAATTTAATGCGTCCTTGATGAATAAAAGTATACATTTTCTTTTTACTGACCAAAAATCTTACTGACCCCAAACCTTTAAATGCTAGTGTATAGTCGCTTTTCCACGGTCGGGACAAAGCCAAACCATTCGCTTACTTTAGTAATATTGTTTTAATCAGCATTAAGAGATTCTGATGGGATTGAATTTTTGAATGAGTGAATTTTATTTTTATATCTGTGTTGTAAATTATTGTACATTTTTGATACAGAAATGTACATTTTTTTCTACATTAAGATTACCGTACCTTTCTTTGCAAATTTAGAAACAAGGTGTGTGAACTGTAGGTATTACTAGTCTACAAAGAAAAAAATTAAAATACACAAGACACATATAACATAGCATAATATGTATAAAACTACAATACAGAGTTTTAGTTGGGATGTAAAAGTGATCCCACCTTTCAGGAGGAAACTTCCTGTCGTCATCGTCCTCAGTGTCGCTGTGGATGGTGATGATGCTGACAGCAGGGCTGGGGGTGTCGGAGATGACGATGGGCTGGGACGCATCACCACAGTTGTGCGCTCCCAAAGAGGCCGGCTGCTGGGAGGACGTGGGTCTGCGAGGTAAATAAGAAATAAAATGACTTGAAATTAACAACAGATTTTTTAAACATGTTAGCATAATCAACTTTTTTCCCCCCATTCAGAGATGGCTGCACATATTGAGACTCAAGAGCGTTACCTGGCTCTGCTCTCAGCACGTCGACCCTTTGACCTCTTCACTCCGCTCTGCTGTGTACGACTGCTGGCTGCTCCTGCGTGGGAGGGCTGAGCGCTCACGTTACGCCCCTCACACTGACCTCCGTGTCGACCCCTGGCAGAGTGGATTAAATGCATGCTGTTTTGACAATGGTTATAATTGGTTATTAGCTATTTTGCAATTCATCGAATTCAGTTTTCACTCCAGAGGCATGTTGTTCTACAGTACAGTCAGCAGCAACAAAAATCACACTGTCATTCTGCAATGAGTTCTATTGCGTAACAAGAAATACATTTGGAAACACAGGTAACAGATTGGTGTAATATTCCAGTTCATTAATGCGCTGTCACTGTAATCAGGCAATAACGCACATGTGAATCAAACAAAAAATGCCAAGAACATGCCCATTTCACCTCAAATTTATTTTTCAATTCTTACCATAAAGTTTGTTATATATACAGTATATGAAGAGTTCAGATGCAAAAGCCTCTAAGTGCCATCTGAAATTTTCATTTTTATCAAGCTCGTATATTTAAGTTCAGTAATTTCACTTAAATGGCAATGAAAATTACTTATTAATTGTCATTTAAGTGAAATTACTGAACTTAAATATACGAGCTTGATAAAAATGATCATTCTAGAAGAAAATTTCAGCAACAATTAAGTAATAAAATATGTATTTTTTCTTGTTATATATATTCTCGATACATTTTTTTTTTAATTTATTAAATAAATCATATTATTATTAATTATTTTCTTTTGATTTTGAGGTGAAATCAGTGTTATTTTATTATCATTGAGATACTATTACAGTTATAATACATTTTTAGAATGAGATTTGTTTATATTTTTCGTTTTCATGTTAATTTCAGAAAGTTTTAGTAACTTTGCTGTGTTTTTTTTTATTTTTACATGTTTTTATTTTATTTTTATATGTCTATATAGTTATTATTAATATTTATTTCAGTTTTTTTAGTACATCAAGTTAAAACTAAATGAGAAAATGGGAAATGTTGAAATAAAATAAAATATAAAAAAACACCCATAAGCTTATTTCAGCTAACATTTATAGTAACAAGTAACGAAAATGTTTTTTTTAAGGTTTTAGTTTTAGTTATAATAACAGTGCTGCGATTAATCGATTTGACCGCACTAAATGATAACCCCAGGGGAAATGTGACAGACATGTTTTGACAGGCTTTGTGAGAAACACCTGTAAAGCAAACCCCAGATGCTTTCAGACTCGAGTGCAACACCATAGCAAGTCTTTCACGCAAATCAAACTCGATGGTTGATTGAATCCAGGCTTGCAACAAAACCTGAAATGTAAAACTGCGAGTGTAAACTGCTGTGGGGGCAGCTCTGACCTCCAGCTACTGTTCTGTTGGGTGGTGTTGTCTGAGAACAGAGAGCCCACGGGGGAATCGGACAGCACAGGCTGGCTGGGATTGTGCATGGCCATGCCTGACATCTGCTGCCATGAAGAGGGAATGAGGATCTGCTGTGTGCCTGCAGGCCAGCCCTGCTAAACACATACACACACACAAAGACATTAACAAATGCACTGTCACAAACCCAAAAACAACTTTTTTAGTAACTCTATTAATTTGGAGCAACAAGGCCTGTTCACACTCCCGTCAAAAGCTTTAATGCAAACTGTGATTCAATAAACTGAATTGACAACAGAGGGGAACTTTTATCAATAATAGCAAGGCTTTTGTAATAGAATGGTAATTGGTGGGTATAGTATAAATATGCATTACATATTTCCTATTTCGTCAACAGTTGCTTTTCATATCACTCCTTTCTGCAGTGAATATGCAAACAGGGCTTAAGACATTGATGCACTTTGATTGACAGATGAATACTGAGCACCGTGGCGTCGCTCAGTTTGTCTTTGTTCGATCTCTTCCTGTCATACGTGAAAAATGGATCTTGTCCTGCAAGCTCTTAAAATCATGCAGAACTTCATTAAAAACACAAAACAACACAGTGATAAAGACAATTTCAATTCTGTAGCTTGAATAATCATGAATCCTTCATGGGAGTAAAAAAAAAAATCATGATTTGAACAGATCAGCCGTTTATAAAGAGAAGAATAAATAGATACGAAAGAAAACTATGACAATTGAGCGGGGAATTTAACTCAAGTGATCACCAAAGCAAAACAAGTGACGAGTTACGGTTGCCAGTCCATTTATCTGCATAGAGAGGAAGTGACTGGTTAGCAGTGGAAGAAAAAGGAGAATGAGACAATGGGGAGACATTTGTTGCCACAGGAGTGGGTCTGTGGAAAGAGAAATCACTTGGATTGCACAGAGTCAAGCAGCCATGCTTCACTGGATAGAGCCCTGGGGCCCAGAAGAGATGCAGCTCCAGTCCAAAAGAAAAACCGCCTTGTTAAATCATGATTGATAGGTGAAGAAAGAAGAGAACTAAACTAAAACAGCCACTTTCCACCCAAAACCCCACAAAAACTCTTTAAGAAATTAGGGCAAATAGCAAATCACATCAATTCTTTTAATATTTTCCTTTCATAACTGCCTTCACAACATCACAGAGCAATAGCAATGTGCAGTGAATTTACATTAGCTACCTATGACACTTTAGGTCACAATCATAGTCTGTGCATCTACGCAAACGCACATGTGAATGATTCTATATACCGTATACATGTTGATTTATTTTTAATAAAGGATATTTCAAAATAATATATATTTTTAAAACGTTAAATATAAAACTATTATTATTATTATTATTATTATTATTATATAATTGTGACCCTGGATCACAAAACCAGTCACAAGTCGCACGGGTATATTTGAGGCAATAGCCAACAATACATTGTTTGGGTCAAAATTATAGATTTTTCTTTTATGCCAAAAATCATTAGAATATTAAGTAAAGATCATGTTCCATGAAGATATTTAGTAAATTTCCTACCGTAAATATATAAAACATTTACTTTTGTGAGTGAATGCAGCACAATCGCAAACATAAATGGACTTTAAAGGCATCATAATGTTTTGATTTTTTTTGCACCCTCAGATTCCAGATTTTCAAATAGTTGTACCTCGGCCAAATATTGTCCTATCCTAACAAACCATTCATCAATGAAAGCTTATTTAATCAGTTTTAAAAAATTGACCCATGTGACCCAGGTTTTGTGGTCCAGGGTCACAATTTATAAAAAAAATATTTTTATATTAAAATAGCATTTATAAAAAAAATAACTTGCAAATATGCATCTACAAGAGCAACTAGTCAGTACTGATACTGAATTAAATTTAGACATCACTGAAAAGTAATGATAACTTGCAATTGAGTGAGTTAGATGATTCAGGAACCTCTTTGTTTGATTCAGTGAGTCGTTCAGTGAAGATTTCATTCAGCTGATTCAAACTGGTTACTGTTCTTTTTGATTGATTCATTCAAAGAACCAGTTCATTTGTTGTAAATTACACAGCACTGATTGGTGGTCGCATAGTACAGTTGTTTTTGTGTGCAGCCCATGAGCACACATCTCAATCAAAAAAACATGTTTTCTTACAAGTATTGTTTGGTTCGCTATCTTATTTCATTCAATTCTGAAGTTTGGCATAAAAATGCAACATGCAGCAAGGCAAAGATTGTAAGAGAAAATTAGTGAGAAAGAGGAGGAACTAGGCGTGTCTCGTGGCAGGGCGCAGGTTTACCAGCATGGTGGCACTCTGCTCCAGACGCCGAGAGCCCAAGGCCAGCGGCGTCATTCCCGCCACTGGAAGGCGCAGGGAGGCCAGCGCCAGCGGGGTGCTGCTGCTGCTCTGGGTGGGGTAGGGATAGAGGGATGTGTGGAGGAACTGAGGATGGAGGAAAGGGTGGCACGGTTACAACACGCCGGCTGAGCGGACGGAGAAAGCAACTCGCCCAAAGACTTCCCACAAAATGAAGAAAATATTGACAAGAAGTACAAAACAGATCAGTATCTTTTGACTGTAAAGGCAGCAAATCACTAGTCGACAACCTACCGACTGTTTGTACGGAAATCTCACCCTTTCCATTCAGAGATCTTTCAAACTCACTGAAAATACATTACCGTTCAAATGTTTGGGGTCAGTAGGACAGAGTTCCTCAAATCCAGCCCTAATCAAAGACACCTGAGCAAGCCAAACAAGGTCTTCAGAGTTACTAGAAAATTACAGGTAGGCAAGTTTGATCAGAGCTGAAGCTAAACTCAGCAGGACCGTGGCCCACCAGGGCTGGATTTAAGGAACCCTGCAGTAGGATTTTGTTCAAGAAATTGATACTTATATTAAGCAAGGACATATTAAATTGATAAAAAATTACAGTTAAGACATTTATAATGTTACAAAAGATTTCATACAAATGATGTTTTTTTTTGGCCTGATTTTTCATCAGAAAATTCTGAAAAAATGTATGATGGTTTCTACAAAAATATTAAGCAACTGATTTTAATATTGATGATAATAAGAAACGTTTCTTAAGCAGCAAATCTGCATATGAACAGAAACTATAACTACGACAGATCAGATAATAGAACATTTAGGGATGCACAGATATGAAAATATCGATACCGATAATTCTTTATATTTGAAAGTCCATAACCGTTACACTGGCCGATAAATCTAAATTCAAATTTTCATATAATTTTTGAGAGCCTGATTAGATAAAACAAAGGTCTCACCATTAAAGGGGTCATATGATGCGATTTCTTGTTTTCCTTTTTCTTTAGTGTGTTATGTAGAAATTTGCAGAGTTACAAAGCTCAAGGTGTCAAACCCACAGAGATATTCTTTGTAAAAGTTAAGGCTCAGCCACGCCTTCCTAAAACACTTCATTCAAATACGCCTCTCTTATCCTCTCTTATTATTATTAACTCTTATTCTAGCTGTGTTATTGTTGCTGCCGGCGCCGCCATGTCGTGGAGACACTGTGTTTTCCGTTGCGAAAGCCAAACTACTTTGTTTGGCCTTCCAAAAGAGGACACAATTAGAAAACAGTGGGGCAATTCCATCTTTGCAAGTACATTCTGGCGCTTGTAAATATGCAAGTATGTTTTCATATTTGAAAAACTTGCTGTCCCTTTTGTTTTAGTCTTCACTGTTATTCTTATTGCAAATTAAAGAGGAATAAAGTGATTTAAGAAAAACCAAACACTCAACCATAAATGCCTATGTGAGGGAATTACAAGAACAGAGAAACAAGGATCATATGAAACCGTGAAAGAGGAGAAACACCTCCAGATAACACACTGTTCGCTCATGGAGACACAAGCATGATGCTTACCTGTGTGAGCATGCTGGGCTGAATGTGTAGGGGCTGGGTGGATTGGTTCTGGGGCACTATGGGTACTGAGTTGTCCATTCTCACTGGATATCCAGTGTGTTTATTGGAGGTCTGCAGCCCTGGTGAATTAAACATGAGTGATTCAGTTTAAATGCATTTGGAAGCAGCATGAGTCTAAAGGAAAGGAGGGTAGGATGTAGGGAGAAGTGGGTTTGGACAAAGCTGTAGCAGGATTGGGTAAACGGGGTAGGGTACAGGCTCACCCTGGATGGTAGGAGGGCACACAATGAGGGTTTGCTGGAAGGGCTCTGTCTGGGCACACAGCTGAGTAGGGCGAGCCTGCAACGGCACACTCTGCTGAGCCAAGCCTGGTATATTTATAGTGGCCTGCTGGTACAGACCAGGCTGGTAGTTGAGTAAAGGAACGTTGCTGCTAAGAGACAGGGACTGGCCCCCCGTGGAGGCCATCTGGCAGTTACGGAAAGAGAGGGAGATTCTTAACACCACTGACTAAGCACAGAAATAGCACTGAAGACTTTAAATAGCATGCATACTACGCTTTAAAGCTATAATTCACCTAAAATGACAGGTGTGACATTGTTTACTCACACTCATGATGATCCAAACCTCTTTACGCAGACCATTCATAGTGACCACGACTGACTCCAAAACTCCAAAAATGACCAAATCAACCACATATAAGGTAGTTCATATGACTTGTGCACTATATTCCAGTGTTGTCATTGTTAAAGGGTTAGTTCACCCAAAAATCTGTCAGTAATTACTCACCCTCATGTTGTTCCAACCCCGTAAGACTTTCGTTCATCTTCGGAACACAAATTAAGATATTTCTGATGAAATCTGAGAGCTGACTCACTCCTTCATAGGCTTTTAGGCAATTTCATTCTGCCGGTCCAGAAAAGTTAGAAAAAACAGTGGCTCAACCTTAAATTTATCAAGCGACGAGAATACTTTTTGTGCGCAAAACCCCCCAAAAATAACGAGTTTATTCAACTATTGATTTTCTTCTGTGTGGGCCTCTGAGTGAGCTCATGAGAGTGCCACGCCACGACACATGCGTGAGAACTGAGAAGATGACGCTCACGATCATTTGATGGGAAAGTGTGAAAGGTAAGCCATTCATTTTGCGGCATTGGCATAGTACGAACTACAGGGGAGCTAGGCTCCCCTTAATAAGACATGGGCTCCCCTGAAAACGAGATATGTGAAATTTTGGGGGGTCTCAAAAAATATTGACAAAGTGTATATTTTGACATGCAATTTCAGTTGTGTAATGTGATCATGATGGATTATTATGTGTAAAATAGCAAAAAATATTATTCATTCATGCATGACGGCAATTAAAACCTAATTTACTTCAATAAAGATTACTATACATGCTATTCTTGTCATGAGCATCAATGTGTGGGGGCGCTGCGGTGCAAATTCCACATATGTTAGTACGTCATAGATTCGTAGAAAAAAATAAACGTTGGAGGCCATTTATCTGCGCGCGAAGTCCTTAATTCATTCTGCTGTTATACCCATACTGTCTATGGTTATACCATCATAGCCATGGCAAAAAGAAAACAAGGCAGTTTAATTAATTTTGGTTTTATTAAGAAATTGGGTAGTGATGACGTTAATCGCAGCACGACCGATTCACCTGCTGCAAGCACTGTTAGACCTCCTGCCGTGCATAGGCTGAAATAGGCTGTCTTTGCCTATAAGACCAAGACTTTACGATTGAAAAACGCTTGATAAACATAAGGTTGAGCCACTGTAGTCACTTGGACTATTTTAACAATGTCTTTACTAACCTTTCTGGGCCGGTAGATGCAATTACCTAGCAGCCTTTGAAGGAGTGAGTCAGCTCTCAGATTTCATCAAAAATATCTTAATTTGTGTTCCGAAGATGAACGAAAGTCTTACGGGTTTGGAACAACATGAGGGTGAGTAATTACTGACAGAATGTTCATTTTTGGGTGAACTAACCCTTTAACTAAAACTTAAACTATTAAAAATCATTTTCAGTAATATATATATATATATATATATTTATTTATATGTGTATAACATTTATATATGTGTGTATTTATACATACATATACATACATATACAGTACATATATATAAAATATAAAATTATTACATGAATAACCTGAACTTAAACTTAAATAAAAATGAGAAATGTTGCCTTGGCAACTAATTGAAATAAATAATTTGAAATACTATAAAATACTAAAACTAAAAGAAAAAAGAAAGAAAACTAAGATATATTAAAAAAGATAATATTAAAAAAATTACTAGAGCACAGAACAGAAAACTAAAATGAAAATATTACAAATAAAAGCTCATTCAAAATATTAATAAATACTGTAATAGTATATAAATAATACTAAAAATCACACTGCTATATCTCAAGTCTTCTGAAGTAATACGATAACTTTGTGTGAGGAACAGAGCAAAGTTTTATTCAAATTCACCAGTAATCTTGCCCTCCTTTGACCCGTTAACTCGAGAACTGAATAACTGAGTCATTGAGTTGAACTTGAGATCCAGATCAGTCTGATTTGTGAAGGATGCTTTTGTTCCAATTCAATATTCGCTTCAGTCGGTTCTAAGATTCTCAACTCACTGATTCGGTTGCAGTGGTTCACAAATGATCAGCAGTCATATCATTTCAGAAGACTTGCGTGAGTCATTCGAAGCGATTTTGTGGAAGTTTTTTGTCATTTTTGAAGATTTAACAGACATGGCGAATATGAACTGACGTTGTATGTAAAAGAGCTCCCTCAAAAATCATTGTCTTTCACAGAATAAAACGGCATATGGGATTTTTAGGTGAACTATGGCTTTAACGCACACATGCATTCCCAGTGATACTCAGTTGCATAATTATATTCTTATATTATTAAACATACTGAATCCAAATGCATTGCAAACAAATTAAATTTGATGTAATGCATCTGTGCAGTAGCACACACCTGACTGTGCTGATTGAGTTGACTGCTGAAGGTGACCGTGAGGTTGGCGGCCGCGCTGGGGGTGTTGTGGCTGGCGAACAGGTTCTTGTTATTGTCGAATGCTGTACACCTGCGCTTGCAGATCTCCATGTTTTGGAAGCAGGACTTCACACTGCACAACAAGAGAGGGCGGCACTGAGGTTAGTGTCCTCAGAGGAGTACAGACAGATATGTGGCTATTCTATATACATTATATGTAGATAATCAACTCATCAGCAGGGCTTACTGAGAGCTGTGTGGGAAGTGAAGTAGGTGAGCCATAGTCACAAACGGGTGGTTGAGGGTCTTCGTGGGCGTGATCCTCTTGTCTGCGTCTAGTGTTAGCATTTTCTTTAGCAGGTCAATGAACTCCCTCCGATCAGCCTTCTCCGCTAAAATGTCCGTGCCTTCCAGGTTAGTCATGTTGACCTGGAAAGAAGGCACCATGTGTCATAAGGAAGTATTTACAAACTCTTTTATGATTGGAAAACCAAGTTGTGAAAGAAGTCTCACCAAGGATGCATTTATCTGATCTAAAATATAGCAAATACAGCAATATTGTGAAATATTACTACAATGTCGGAGTGTCGTCCACGAGGCTATCGGCTCCGACCTGAGTGTACACATTTGTATCTGATTATTCCACACATTACTGTAGACACAGCACTACCTGCATCATGTCATCAAGGCAGTTAAAAATGTATTTCCGAGCTTCTTTGGACTTTATCCCAAACTCTGCCTCGTGCTCTGCGGGAGTCTAAAAACAGAAACACATCTGTCAGGAAAGCGTTTAAT
This sequence comes from Rutilus rutilus, assembly GCF_951802725.1. NCBI lineage: Eukaryota > Metazoa > Chordata > Actinopteri > Cypriniformes > Leuciscidae > Rutilus > Rutilus rutilus. Next base: position 13,193,203 of record NC_140218.1, on the reverse strand, counting down.
CATCTATTGACCGCTGATGTCTTAGAAAATAAAATACAGAGCAGTGCTTTAAGGGGGACATGCCTTGAGTCTCCAGAGAGGGTAGCTGGAGTCTGGGCCCCTGTGGAAGAAACGGCTGGTTTTAGTGCCGGCGCTCAGGAGATACTCAGCTGGCAATCCTTGAGTCTGGGAAATGTACCGAATCTGTAGAAAAAAAACAACCAGGCATATATATTACATGTAGATTATACACTCGATTTGTACAACAGTTTGTTGTAGCTAAGTAGTGTATGCAGAGACAGATAACTAGTCCATAATTGTTATTTCTGCCATGACAACTCTCTGAGTGTTTGGCATGGTAGCCTAATGGATGTGACAATACAAATGCTGTACAAAATAGCATACATTATCTACAGCAGATCTATACAGGTGGAGCTGGGGAAGGAGGAGGGTTTCTGAAAGCGCATTGAACTGCTACAGCAAATGCTGACCAGTATTTGACGGTTGAGCAACGATCTCATTGGCTACTGATACAGAAGGAACCAATCAGCTGTGTCCTATAGAGATATCAGCCTGCGCCATCTAGAGTTTCAAGACAGAACTTTGTCTATAGCCTTTATGATTATTTACTAGTAATAAACTTAGGCTACACTCACACAGCCTTAATGCTCAATTCCGATTTATTGGTCAGATCCGGGTTTTTTTGTATAGCTGTTCACATTGTTGTTTAAAATGTGGCCAATATCAGATTCCAGTTCTCATGAGTGCAGAATAGTGACGAATGTTGCTCTAGAGTGATGTAAAACTCGCATGAATTCTGATATGACTGTTCAGACTGAGGTCGCATTGCAAAACATCAGACCTGTGTCGGATTTAGGACCACAACAGAATTAAAAAGATCAAAACCATGACAAAAAAAGATGACAAAAACAGATCTGAGTCACATATGAGCGGATTTGGGACACATTTACCTGCAGTCTGAATGTAGCCTAATATATCTGCCAGTATTGACCGTTGTGAGATTACTGGCATTGGCTTGACTCTTCAGTAGAAGTGCTAGAGCCCCCTTGTATCACTTCCTAAATCTACTGATAGCTTTCAATTTTACAGATTCAATTTTGCACAAAACAAATTGATTTTGCACAGAACTGATTAAATCGAACTAAGCAACAAAACCTTATTACTGACCTGATCATATTCTGAAGCTCCCGGATACAAAGGCCAGCCCAGAAACAGTTCAGCAATGACACAACCCAGTGACCACATGTCAATGGCCTCACAGAATGGAAGGCCCAGAATGATCTCAGGAGCTCTGCACCGCAACAGACAAATTAATAATAAATTATAATAAACAAATGAATAAATTAGTTTAATTTCATTGGCAGATTGGGGGGAAGATTGGGAGAATGACAGGTAAAACGACACATATGATGTAGTAAATGTAACAGATTATTTAGGGATGAAGGATAGTAAGTGACAGACAGATTATAATACAGATCTTTGATATTGACAGAATATTGATATTTAGCCATTTTATGATTATCTTCCAATGCCTCCAATTATCCTCCAAATTTGTGTAATTTCCACAAAGAGATAAAACACTTTTATTTTCCCTCCAGATATTTTAAGTGAATATTTTAGTGAATTTCAAATTAATATATTATATGAATTTTAGTTATGTTATCTATAAATTCTATTATATATCATATATCAGAATTAATGCCATCAGGAAAAATTCACATCAGCTGACCATTATAAATTATTGGGAACAATAGAGGTCTAGAAGTCAATATTGGTAGCCATCAATATGAGAAATTAACAGCTATTTTATTTATGCATAATAAATTATGATATTTTAAAATTATTTATAATGACTGGTTTTGGAAGCTTGAAAAACTGTATAAAACCCGAAAAAGAGTTTCTACCAAATATATTTTGGTTTATTTAAAAAAACAAACAGATAACAGTATTTATAACATTAGCCATTGTATGAATTATTGTCTGTAACATTAAAATAATTATGTTTTATTTGTCATAATTTACATGTAGTGCACACAACCCAGTTGCTTTAGACGGCGTCTTCTAAATGCACAAATGTAAATGTACTTCAACTTCAACTGTCAGTTCCTTTTGACATCAAGTATCCCTTACCGGTAGTATCTAGACTGCAGGTAGGTCGAGCACACGGCCTTCGAGACGTGACTGGCTGAACCGAAGTCGATGACTTTGACTCTGTAGGGCTGTCTGATGGGGTCGACAAGCATGATGTTCTCAGGCTTCAGATCAGCATGGATGAGACCCAAACTCTTCAGCTTCATCAGAGCCGTGGCAACCTGCTGCAGGACCGGCCGGATGCACTTGAGGAGCAGCGGGCTGAACTTGCTGTGTTTGAGGAAGTCATAGAGGTTCTGCTCCAGCATCTCAAACACCAGACACGTGTGGTTCTTGTGCTGGAAGCACTCGTAAGAGCGCACAAAGTTGAACTCGTCTGCATTCTCTGTGCTAAGACGGCTGAGGATGCTCACCTTTAAAAAGACAGGATTGAGTTCAAAGTAAACTTTAGATTTAAGCAAATGAACATCAAGCACATGACTGATGATTAATTGCTCACTTGGCGTTGACATTTGTTATTGCATCAGTCCAATATTAATTATGAGAGATATGACAGGTTTTTGTTATGGAAGTCTGTTTCCACCTCAGAGTAAAAATTATTTCTTGAATGTGCAACTTTTCATTTGGTAAATTATGGTAATTTATCTCACAATTGCGACTTAGTATCTCACAACTGCTACTATTTCTCGCAACTGCGCCTTTATATGTCACAATTGTATATTTTTCTTGTAAAAGTGATTGTATATCTCACAACTGCTACTATTTCTTGTTACTGCGCCATTTATAGCTCACAATTTTTACTATTTCTTGCGACTGTATATCTCACAATTTTGACTACGTTACTGCGACTGTATATCTCACAATTTTTACTATTTCTTGCGACTGTATATCTCACAATTTTGACCATTTCTTGATATTGCGACTGTATATCTCACAATTTTGACTATTTCTCGTTACTGCGACTGTATATCTCACAATTTTTCCTATTTCTTGATATTGCGACTGTATATCCCACAATTTTTACTATTTCTTGCAACTGTATATCTCACAATTTTTACTATTTCTTGATATTGCGACTGTATATCCCACAATTTTTACTACGTTACTGCGACTGTATATCTCACAATTTTGACCATTTCTTGATATTGCGACTGTATATCTCACAATTTTGACTACGTTACTGCGACTGTATCTCACAATTTTGACCATTTCTTGATATTGCGACTGTATATCTCACAATTTTGACTACGTTACTGCGACTGTATATCTCACAATTTTGACCATTTCTTGATATTGCGACTGTATATCTCACAATTTTGACCATTTCTTGATATTGCGACTGTATATCTCACAATTTTGACTACGTTACTGCGACTGTATATCTCACAATTTTGACCATTTCTTGATATTGCGACTGTATATCCCACAATTTTTACTACGTTACTGCGACTGTATATCTCACAATTTTGACCATTTCTTGATATTGCGACTGTATATCTCACAATTTTTACTACGTTACTGCGACTGTATCTCACAATTTTGACCATTTCTTGATATTGCGACTGTATATCTCACAATTTTGACTACGTTACTGCGACTGTATCTCACAATTTTGACCATTTCTTGATATTGCGACTGTATACTATATCTCACAATTTTGACCATTTCTTGATATTGCGACTGTATACTATATCTCACAATTTTGACTATTTCTCGTTACTGCGACTGTATATCTCACAATTTTGACTATTTCTCGTTACTGCGACTGTATATCTCACAATTTTGACTACGTTACTGCGACTGTATATCTCACAATTTTGACTATTTCTCGTTACTGCGACTGTATCTCACAATTTTGACTATTTCTCGTTACTGCGACTGTATATCTCACAATTTTTACTATTTCTTGCGACTGTATATCTCACAATTTTGACCATTTCTTGATATTGCGACTATATATCTCACAATTTTGACTATTTCTCGTTACTGCGACTGTATATCTCACAATTTTGACTACGTTACTGCGACTGTATATCTCACAATTTTGACTATTTCTCGTTACTGCGACTGTATCTCACAATTTTTACTATTTCTTGATATTGCGACTGTATATCTCACAATTTTGACTATTTCTCGTTACTGCGACTGTACATCTCACAATTTTTACTATTTCTTGATATTGCGACTGTATATCCCACAATTTTTACGATTTCTCGTTACTGCGACTGTATATGTCACAATTTACTGGGAATGTATATCTCACAATTTTGACTACGTTACTGCAACTGTATATCTCACAATTTTGACTACGTTACTGCAACTGTATATCTCACAATTTTGACTACGTTACTGCAACTGTATATCTCACAATTTTGACTACGTTACTGCAACTGTATATCTCACAATTTTGACTATTTCTCGTTACTGCGACTGTACATCTCACAATTTTTACTATTTCTTGATATTGCGACTGTATATCTCACAATTTTGACCATTACTTGATATTGAGACTGTATATCTCACAATTTTTACGATTTCTCGTTACTGCGACTGTATATGTCACAATTTACTGGGAATGTATATCTCACAATTTTGACTACGTTACTGCAACTGTATATCTCACAATTTTGACTACGTTACTGCAACTGTATATCTCACAATTTTGACTACGTTATTGCAACTGTATATCTCACAATTTTGACTACGTTATTGCAACTGTATATCTCACAATTTTGACTACGTTATTGCAACTGTATATCTCACAATTTTGACTACGTTATTGCAACTGTATATCTCACAATTTTGACCATTTCTTGATATTGCGACTGTATATCTCACAACTGCTACTATTTCTTAATATTCCGACTGTATATCTCAAGATTAGAACTATTTCTCCACTTTATATTGCAACTTTATATTTCTCTCAATTGCGACAGGTTATTTATTTCTTGTTGAGACTTTTCACTTTTACTCTGAGGAACAGAGGAACTTCATTAATGTACAATAATTTGGGAAAAGTTTTGATTCCGGTTAGCTGCTCACCTCTATTTGACCCTGGCGGGCATATGACGGATGATTCTTGAGAATCTTAATGGCCACGATCTCATTCGTTCCACGCTTCCAGCATTTTGCGACCTGTCCGAATGTCCCCCGGCCGAGGAACTCCAGAACCTCGTAGCTGTTGGAGACGGAGCAGAGGATCTCGTGTTGCACCAGCTGGTAGTCACCCTCACTGTGGGAGTTGCTGCTCTTGGTGGTGGACGTGGAATGAGCGATGGACTGAGCCGTGGCGTTGCCTCCACCCCCGGCCACACGGTTGGGGAGCACAGGAGCCGAGAGCTCCTCCAAAATCTGCACGCTGTCGCTGCTGTCCACCTCCTCACTCTTCCGCTTCCGACTGCCCTGTTTCTGATAGCCCTCGCCTGTCAGAGAGGTGGAGCCCTCATCTTTTCCACGCCGACTGGACGTGGACGATGATGAGGAGGAGGACGAAGGCTCCGGGACGCTGCCGGTGCTGTCCGCGGCACGTACCACTGTCTGTTCCCGCGAGCCTCCAGGAGGAGGAAACACCAGGTTGGAGGAGTTGTAATTGGGGTTGAATCCAGATGTGGAGGGGGAAGAGCCATTGGTCTGGGTCGGGCTGTGCTGGTAGTAGCTGCTCTCACCTGACTGGCTGCTCACGTTCCATACATGGTTTTCCACCTTCAGTTTTTTGGAGCGGGACAGGCCACTGGAGGACACGGAGGGAGAGGAAAACGCTTGCATTTGTGAGGACATGCCTAGAAATGTTAAGAGAAAAGAACGTTTATAAAATAATTTCCTTTGCATAACCTAATTATTTTCAAAAACTTTTTATATGATATTATGAATGTTTGAGAAACAAATATAAAGATATTTTCTTAGGGTTACTTCATTTGATGTGAGTAAAACGACAATAAGGCTTATGCATGTTGGTTATGCTATGATAATGACATGATGGATGGAAAACAAAACTGCTTTCCTGCTAAACAAATTATTATATTAAGCTAAACTTCTTTGTAATGAGATTTTTTTTTTTTTCAGTGACATGTATACCTCCTAGATATTTTTCACTTTATTTCTTCACAAAATATCAAAATGTAAAAAAAAAAAAAAATTAATTGTCAGCAATTTCGATAGGAAAATATCAAAACTCTTTGTTAATTTTTTTGAGAGAGATGCTAATGGTCTTGTCCGGTTCAATTCATTATGCTAAGCTATGCTAAAAGTGGGACCCCCAGACCCGGAGATCGGCTGAATGGATTCCAAAATGATAAAACTCAACTGTTTAACTCTGGGGGAGTTGTAAAATGAGCCTATTTCCAAAAAAAAGTGGAGTATCCCTTTAAGAGATGCATTCAAGTCATTGCCTGTATGACTGCAATTTTAAGGTATGTCTGACTATCCAGATAAAACAAGTACAAATCAAACATTCAAACCTAACTGCAAAGTATTTGCTTATGATTTACAATTATTATTGTCATCCCTTCAAAAAATCCCCTCCAATAAAAAAGCTTTGAAAACGTCCTGTATTATAGAACAAGTTTTATAAATTGTAAAAAATGTTTTCATTATTTTCTTTTTCTCTGTATCCCCACGTTCATGTTCACTGTTCTGTATTATTTATTTTGTACTGATTTATAATTACGCAATGAAATAAAAATACAAGTGCAAATCAAACGTCCGTTGCCATAGCAACCGCTCTAGCTAGGTGATCCAGGGTGGTTGCTATAGAAACGGCTGTAGCCAGGGAGGGGTTGTCATGGCAATGGTTGCTACTGTTTGATAAAAAAAAGAAGAAAAAAAAGAGGTGTGGCAGCGACAAATGTAGCACAAACAAACTATTCAACTTTCAATGTGACAGTCAAACATGTCTTAACCTTACAGTTCCCAGCCAACAAATACCGTGACGGTGTCAAAGATTTCGCTGGCTGCGTAACTTAAATACAACCTGACGTGCTGTATGCATTTATAAAACCTCACATTTACTGTCTTCGTGAATCTTTGCAGCTCACCTGTTGTGTGTTGAATTTCTCAGCTTGACACTTGTTCTTCATCTTTCCCTTTAGGCCTCATTGTTTTTTCTTTTATTATCAATTTGTTCCTCCGTAAAAACATCGCTTTATTAGAGCCGACGAGCTTCCAGGTGTCTAATAACATTAGACACAGTCCGACGCACCGTCAACACCATCGTTGCACATTAATATTCCGCAAGGACAGCGAACAGAAATATGATTGAGACCTGGAGAGGAATGTAGGACATCAAATGGGCACCATTTCCGGGATGTGAGCTCGAGCGCTGATTGGCCGGACTCGGATCACGTGATGTGTAAATCAGTGGGCCAGACTTGTTTGGAGTCGCTGAGCTGCGGCAGAGTTCTTCCTTTAATCTTTGCAACTCACCCATAACAACAACAACAACAACAACAACAACAACAACAAAAAGCCCTTAAACTATGTAATATTTTGATGATAACCCCCTTGTGCAATGTTTTAAATATATATAAACGTATATGAGGTAGAGTGTTTTATATATAACAATATACTATCCCGTTCAAAAGTTTGGAGTCAGCATTTTTCTTTCTTTTTTTGAGAGAGAAATTAATACTTTTATTTAGCAAGAATGTGTTAAATTGATCAAAAGTAATAGTAAAGATTTATATTAATTAAAAAGATTTCTATTTAAATGCTGTTCTTTTAAACTTTTTATTCATCAGTGAATCCTGAAAATAGTATCACAGGTTCCAAAACATATTCAGCAGCACAACTTTCCAACATTGATAATAACTGAGTATCAAATCCACATATTAGAATGATTTCTGAAGGCTCATGTGACACAGCTTTGATCACAGGAATAATTATATTAAAAAATTTATTAAAATAGAAAACCATTATTATTTTAAATTGTAATAATATATCACATTATTAGTTTTTTTCCAGTATTTTTGATCAAATAAATAAAGGCTGGATGAGAATAAGAGACTTTAAACAAAAACATTAAAAATAGTAATGTTTCCAAAATTTTGAACAGTACTGTATGTATGTATGTAGGCCTATATATATATATATATATATATTTAAAGACGAATTTACAGCGTAACTTTCGGTAATTATAGTGTACTTATAAATAAATACATGTAAATATAAGGGAACAATATGTAAAGTTTGGGGAATAAAGGGGTAACAACCAGGAGAATTAAAAAAAATATTTATACTGTAAGTATTATAGAACTAACTACTTATTTTACTATTATGATACAACAATCTTACATTTAGGAGCAATTTAGCGAGAACAAACACTGCATACCTTTTTGTAATAATGGTGTACCAATACATAATGTAATAAAAATTACAGGGTACATATGCATTTATACAGTAATCTTTTTAACAAAAGTGCACTGAAAATTAAAACAATTGCAACTTTTGCTTAAATATTGGGGAAAGATACTATTGTTTCATGTAGTGGTGCTTGTTACCCTCTTGTTTCGTGTAGTTACAGGGTAAGTGTGACATTGCGGGCCGTAAATTAAAGTGGTGCTTGTTACCCTCTTGTTTCATGTAATTACAGGGTAAGTACAATAAAAATACATACACATCTAATATCACTGATTCAGAAACCTTTATTTGAAAAACAACTTATTACAGTTGGTATGAATAGATAGTCTACAGTTTAAAAAGTTTAAAATATTGTAATTTTTCTTACAAACAACTATCGTTTTACTTCAGAAGATACTGATCCATCCATTGGGGTCGTATGGGTTACTACAGTTAATGCAGTATGTGCTGTTTGATGCTCCAACTTTTAGGAACACAATATATAGTATATGTATTCCCAGGGATGTATTGTAAAAAAAAAATTAAAACCTTTTTGTGTTAATCTGAAGAAGGAAAGTTATATACATCTCGGATGGCATGAGGGTAAAATATGAGTAAATGGTGAGGATGTATTTCTGGGTGTACTGCATTTTCTTTTAATACATAATACAGAATAGCAAGAGACTTGAATTTCTTCTTCAGATTCATCACTGGAAAGAAAGAAAAAGAAGAGGAAAAAAAGGAAGAAGCCAAGCAAGAGAAAAAAGGGGGGACAAAATGCTACTTTCTGTCAAGACTTAATTGTTGATATAAAAAAGCAGTTTTAAGTTGTTTTCAAATAAAGGTTTCCGAATCAGTGATATAAGATTGTGTATGTATTTTTATTGTACTTACCCTGTAACTACAAGGAACAAGAGGGTAACGAGCACCACTACATGAAACAATTACAGATTACTGTATAAATGCATAGATATGTACCCTGTAATTTTTATTACATTATGTATTGGTACACCGTTATTACAAAAAGGTATGCAGTGTATGTTCTCGCTAAATTGCTCCCAAATGTAAGATTGTTGTATCATAATAGTAGGTTGTTTCTCCTGGTTGTTACTCCTTTATTCCCCAAACGTTACAAATTGTTCCCTTATACTTACATGCAAGTATTTTTTAGGTACACTATAATTACCGGGCAGTAATCTAAAGCGTTACCAATCAATTTTTTTGAAGAACTTTGCTATATCTGCTGCACTCAATGGTATATTATACATACCAAAATTGATATCAACAATTAGATAACTGAGAATGGATCATTGGCATACAAATATCCATGTGCTAATATTTTAAGGGACTAAGGGAGTATTCAAATGCAATTTCATCTTAGTGATTGTAAATAACATGCCTGTAATTTGTAAAATAACACGAGGTTAAGGAGTGTTTTCGAAGAGTATTTTAACTTCAGCACAACATCTGAATATGTTTACAGCTGATATTTCATCTTTCATCAAATGCAAGAAGTGGAGTTGAATCACAAATGAACAAACTCTTTCTTTAATAGAATATTATTTATTCAAAATGTAAACACAACATGACTATCTCGGATTACACACCCCTCTAAAGGAAAGGATATCGATCAACAGTGTCCATGGAGGTGCTGAAAAACGTATTACTGCTACTATCGGGACTTCAGAACACTTGAACTGGGGGAGACCAGAACATTCTGGCGCAATAATGAGTATTACTTCCCTCCCGAGTCAGAATGAGCAGCGGCACGGCCGTTCTGACCCAGAAAGAGATGTGTTGCCGTGCAGGTAGGTCTCAGCAAACTAGACTTCGACTAGCAAGTCTTCATTGTGAATTACTTGTGCAACCCGAGGTACTTTTCCTAATAAAAACAACCAAAGATCTTACAGTATAACAGGAAACGTAAGAATTGAATGCATATTCACCTGCCTGTGTTTATAACAAGAATTAAATGGATTTTTCAATTTATTAAGAATTATTGCATAAAATCACAACCCTTGGAAACAAAAGAAGTGCTGTGTATCGTGAAAGCCAAGTAGTGCTGACAATCCTACATATTGCACAAAAACAATTTATAGTGTTGCATGGCCTAAAAAAAAATGAGTTCGTATACTTTTCTCTCAGCCGACGGTGACTCCCCTCTGAAAGAAAGTTAATGTACACTTGGAGCGCCGCATCATAGACAAACAGAAGACAAATAATTCATTTCACACCGCTTCTCTCCCGGCCTAACTTGTTGTTACGGTTGGCGTAGCGCAAGCGAGCACAAATGCATTTAAGAACAAGTTTCCATCGGTTAAGCATGTTTACAGTCGAGCCATTTCCATTACATAAAATACTCTGGGATTTTCGTCACAGCAATAAGTGGTGCGACACGCATCAGAACTGTTTTTTTCCTTTTGGTTTTAAGGAATGTTCTGACTTTTTTTTTCTCTTTTAATCTTCCACATAAAAACCCAGCATACTATATGCGCAGATTTTAAAATCTTACAGATCAATGAGAAACATGTAAAACAACAAATGCTGATTCAGGCCTTTAAAAAATAAAAGCCCACTCTGGTTAATTTCATGGTCACATGAAGTTGGCTTCCTTTGGGAACTGTGTAAGGTAGAAAATGTACTTCTTTTTTTTATTATTTTTTTTATTTCCTTACATATTAATAAAGCCATCCGTTCATGTGACCTTGACCTTTAAGTGGCCGTGTTACACGAGATCTGGTTGTCACCACTATGGAGGAAATCACCAAGCTCTCAATTTCATTAACAGGACACTGCTTCGTTTTATTTGGTCGTGAGAACAGCACCAGCCTTTCGTCTGTCCTGTCGATGGTTCTCATTGGGCGATTCATTCCTGCGCGATGCTCCGCAGAACATACTTGACCGTGTAGGCGAAAGCGGCGAAGCCTACAATGACGAACAAATTAGCGAGCGCTCCACCCAGGAGTCCATGGTTACGGTTGACCTGCTGGAGGTCGGGCGGGTGTGCCGCACCCGGGGGCAGGTGCCCGTTCAGGGGCAGGTGGCCGTTTTGAGCGTGATGGGCTTCGCCATCCGGCACCACGTCAGGGAGGGGCAGCGCCTGTGAGCGAGACCTGAGCTCTTCCTGCATACGCTGCTTCTGCTTGATCTCCTGTTTCAGGGGATCAAGTATTAATACATTTGTTGAAATAATGTGCTTACCGCTCATGCATACATCTGTGAGGAAGTCTGGCACTTACTTCAACAACATCTGGAAACAGTTCACAGAAGACTTTGTCCTTGATGTTGAATGCAAGACTCTGGGAGGCCAACTGTCTTTTCTGCAGGGAACACATTCAAACAAACACGGCATTAAAACTGATCTTGTTAACTTGTGTTCGTGCACATTTCAAGAACTTTTTCAAATTCAAATAAAATGACAAACTCTCCATTTTGAATTACTTCACAAATCCTGAATGCAATGTCCACTTTTGTATATCCAAACAATTTCTGATGGATAAAAATCAACTCCAGCCCAACAAAAATGCCACTTAAAAGTGGCCAGCACCCGGGGAACGGGGAACAGCACCAGTTCTCTTTTACACTCTCTTTTAAATATCAAGCACATCTTGCAGTAGATGACTGATTACAGTATTTGACTGATTTGCACATTAGGAGCCATTTACACGACACTGTTCTCAACTAAAAACAGAAAACTTTACATGCGTTTTGGCCGTTCATTTACACGATTACTGCCTTTTCAGTGTTTCTTTACAAACTCCGGCGCCAACTACTGGCCTGGCAGCATAATACAGCATTTTTAGTCATTTTCGCGGATCCATGTGAAAGGGGATCGTTTTGACAATATTGTCGTCTGCACACAAAAAACAAAGGAAAAACTTCAATTCACAGAGACAGAGACAGCAGAAGGTGCATCCTGTTTGTTTTCTTTATTTTACAAAGGAACACCTTTAGTTGTTATTGTGAGTGCACACAAATAAAATTTGTCTCTTTCAAATTATGTATTAGGCTACTCTGATGTAAGACCAAAAATGTATTTTAAGTTAAATACAAGTGATCGCGCCAGCGCCTGTAGTCATGCAGTAAAAGCGTTCTCCACACAAACACTTGGATAAGCGCATAATAATAGTGCACATTTATCTCGGTTAACATTAGAGCGAGCGGCCATGTAAAGTTGCTACTACTTACATGTTTCAAATGATAAGCCATATTTGAGGTAGATGGATGATAGGCGAACGTTTGGATTTCCTGCCCGACATACTGTATTTACCACCAGGACCTGCCGTTAACGGTCTATCCCTCACGGACTGCGTGATTTCGCCACCAGTTTTGTTTTTTCTGCGACTTATAAAATTTTTGGTCGACTAAGCCTCTTTCAGTCAACTGTTAGGGGGCAGCCCTAAATTATTTATTCACTTGGGTGAATTATTTAGGCTGGCTATCACCAGACCATGCTCACTCTTTTAAGATTGAACATTGGTCTGGGGAGTCTGCTCTGTATTTTCTATTGCACAAGAGGCGTGATCAACGGGCATAGTTCAAATGACTCTAAACGCCGTAACGGCTCTGGAATTGGATTGGATTAAACCCGCCAATAGCGCGCCAGGTGGATAAGCCAGTTTGTGATTGGTTCCCGCAAATTTGTAAAGGAAGCAGCAGAGATAAATGTACAGGGTTCCAGCCTGAGCTGCAGGGCGAAATCAAATCGCCGGCAGATCAGTCTACGAATTATTCCTTTAATAAAAATAAAAAACACCATGAGAAGGAACACAGCTTAAAGCATTTCACTCTTCACTTTAAATCAGCGTGACACTCACTGTGAAGTCAGAGGTTTCGATGCTGCCGAGAGTCGGGCCTTTTTCAACCATGAAGCTCAGGAGGCCGGTTAAGATGGTGGATACAGACCACGCAGGGTTCCACGTGTCAGGGTGAAAATCTGTGATGGAAAGACACAACCTGAAAGAGAGAGCGAAAGCTAGTCATTATGCAGGAATTGTATTGTTCTTCTGATTCGAGCGTACAAGAAAGACTTATTATGAACTCTATCGCTGCGTCCGAAATCATATACTTCCCTACTTGATAGTACGCCAAAAACAGTGCGCCAATAAAGTAGTATGTCCGAATATATAGCATTCAAAAAACAGTAGGCGAAAAGTCCTCGGTCCTACTACCGGCGAGATTCTGAAGCGCACATTCGATGGACACTTTACAATCCCATGAGGCCACGGGAGAGAATTGGTCACGTGACAGCAACAACAACATGGCGGATGTAGTACGTCCAAACTTCATTCATACTACCTATATGCACACTATTTATAGCAAACTCATGAGTTTGCTCAATAAAGGTTTTTTTGTTTTATATTGTAAACATTTCATAGCAGCAATAAGGCACTCGGGATTGTGTAATGCCCTTTGTAAGGGCCTAAATTTAGAAAAGAAAGACTGAGTTTGAAAAGATTACATTTTGTTTACCTTGTATTACATTTAAATCTGCCGTTGGGAGTGATCATGTATATGCTCGGTGGTTTGAAGGGAAATTCCCTTGGGAAAATCAGTTTGCCATGATAGTAACCACCTACGAAAAACAAAAGACAAGTCAAAATGAAGCAGATATTGCACAAAGCAGTTTACAAAGGGAAGCACTAAGAAATTAAAGAGGGAAGTCACCTTCATACGGAGTTTTCTCAGGGCCACGTACTAAATAATGCCTGAAAGAGAAGGAAACATGTGATAGTATCTAGAGTGATATGATTACAACCATTAAAACATTAAGGCCCGGTTTCACAGACAGGGCTTAGATTAAGCCAGGATTTGGCCATTTAAGTAGTTTTTATAAATGTGCCTTAGAAAAAAAAAACACTACTGATGTGCATCTTGAGACAAAATAATGGATTAGGATATGTCAGTGCAAGTTGCTTTCAGTTAAACTTTTTTACATGCAGTAAAAGCACAGTGGCAGATATTCGGCTGTCAAGCTTCAAAAGGGACAAATAAGCACCATAAAAATAGCCCATATAGGTAGTGCACTCACATTTCTGTCCTAATCCTCACAGAAAGCTATCATGCAGCTTCATAAGACTTGGAATGTATTGTTTTGATCCATATAGACCACTTTTCATGGTGTTTTTTTTTTTTTGTGTGTCCTTTCAAGAACTCATAAGCACCCGTCTCCATTCACTTTCATTGTATGGATGCAGAATGAACATTCAGCTCAATACAATGGAAATTATAAAACCGATTATAAAGGAAGTGTCCCAATTATGCTATTTTAAAGGTTCCTAATTTTGCCTTGAGATCTCATACAACAGGTTTACACGCGTTCAACACTTTAATTTTCCCATAATATACATTGTAGCATCTCCTCTTTTCTCACAGTGTCTGACACGGTTCAATAAATGATTCAGTTTCTCTGACTCTGACTCTGCTCTAATTGGTCAGATGGCCAAGTCTGTTGCGATTGGTCTATGGATATGGATATGCTTTTGCAGTGCAGAAAAAAGCATCTTCTTGATATGTCGACACAAAAACTAAACTCTTCCAGGCCTTAGCTACAGCTACAGCGTTTGAGGGCGGGGCAAAGTAGACGTTGTTCGCGAGCAGCCAATGAAGACAATAGGTTGGTGGCACTATGCAAATTTGTTACCAACCTATGTAGGTTTGTGCAGGAAGTAAGACTAATTACTGACGACTCGTTTCAGACGGTTCAGAATCAGATCTTTCTTTTAGGTGACAATAACTTTATTTATCACTTGTAAACAACAACATGGCGGATGTAGTACGTCCATATTTCATTCATACTACCTATATGCACACTATTTACGCCTATAGCAAACTTATGAGTTTGCTCAATAAAGATTTTATTTTATTTTATATTGTATTACATAAAATACAATATATTATGTTTTATATTGCATTCACAAACAGCTAATATTACACACTACATGTACATGAAAGGTAATATTTGAAAACGTATAACAGGGGGAACTTTAAGAATTAAGAGTCAAACTTGACATTTCCAAACTCAAATCACTATGCAATAAAAAAAAACAGGAAGTCTATCTATCTATCTATCTATCTATCTATCTATCTATCTATCTATCCGTTTTAAAGGAAATCAGATGTACCATTCCAAGATGTTGGAGGGCAGAGGTTCAGCACAGATATACGGAACTGGATCTTTCTTGATGCGGAGGTAGTCCTGTTTTAACCGCTGTGTTGCTGTTGTTGGGGCCCTCTTGTTTAAGTTGTTGCTCATCTGTGAAATCACATGGTACTCTCAGTTACACAATGAACACTTCCTATTCTTCATAAAATACACTAATGTGAAACAACAGAATATTCTAAATAATGTAAAAAGCCAGAAATAAATCAACGCTATTCAGATCATGTTTGTTGACATTAACTGCAATCATGTTGTTACGATTGTCAATAAGGAAGCAGCTTGACACAGACTGAAAGAACAATCTTACATCGTCTTCTCAATATACTAAACTGTAACGTTACAAAATTAAATACACAACGTCAGACATTTAAGCAAATATTGACCAAACTGTTGTGCTTTTTAGAACAACGTGGAAGCGTATGTTTATAGAGCGGTTAACACCTTCATTGTCAGCAACTGTAGACAAAATAAGACAATAACAGTGACAGACAGGTGTAAATAGATAAGTAACGTTAGATAGTTCGCTAGGTTTTAAAACACAGCCTTAGACACTGAAAGGGGATTTTTAACGGTTTCGTCTCACCTCTTTCAACGCCCTCCACGGGATCGACCAGGGTCAAATTGTGGTGATATATTGATATCCTTTTAGTTCAGAGTGAATACGCACTAGATAAACTTTCAAAAATAACAAAAATGTAGCTCTTCGGCTAAGGTGAAATTGTCATCTATCCCCCATACCAATATGGCTACCGCAACACACAAGGAAGTGATGATGTAAAATGACAAAATAAAAGTTCTGAAAAGCATTCGGTTGCTTTTCAAAATAAATGTCTGACGTAAACTGACATAAAACTGAGCGGGTTGCACACACATGAAAAAGAAATGCGTTTTAGGAGTATCGATGGCAAATGTAAGGATTTTAACGACGGGATTTATTTTAATGAATTGTTTTAAAAAAAAACAATGAATGAATTATTAGTGATTCATCTAGTATTATTAGTTATTGTCACATTATTTACACAAAATGTGTATCTTTAACTACACGTTGTCATATGAACACATATAAGCAGTCATTGATATAGGTCTAAAGAACCGACTCGTAAGAGTCATTTGAGTCCACAATCGACCGCTCCAGACACGTCGGTGCTCCCGCCATCTTGGAACGGTCAGCGTGTCGTCACTCAAATTAAGAATAATGATTCTTGATGCCTCAACATTGCGCATCTTCTCGTTGTTAAACCGCAGAGATTAATATTCCCAAAGAAATGGGATGACCTTTCACAGGTGAGAATGTGTTGGTTTGTGTTTTTATATGTATTGACTCAATATTACAGTTTTTTTTAATATGGTCCTTTTGAATTCACTGTAAAGAACCGGTTCACAAGAGTCATTCGTTTGTGAATCGCACTAAATGTTTTAGATTCACTAAAGAACTGGCTTCACTAAATAACTGTAATAACTTTTTGTGTGTGTGTGTGTGTGTGTGTGTGTGTGTGTAAAAATATACTGTGGCCAAAACATATACCTAATGTATCACCCAGATTAATATACAGCAAAATCATAAATTTTTTTTAGAGATATTTATTTACCACTTTTTGCATACCATCATTTTATATTATCAATTTGCATCTAAAAAGACAATATACAATATCTGCATTTGAATTTGCAATGATTTATAGTGGCTGTACAGATAAAATATATAGACTACACCAGCATAGTCAATACAAAACAGTACATTCATCACTACAGCAACAGACAAAATCACTGCAGATTCTCCAAAAACAACTTCCTTATTATTTCAACTGCTTTCAAAAAGAGGAAAAAGAAAAATCAGTGCTGGATATGTTTTATAATAGAGGGTAATAGTGATGCTTGTAAGAGTACTGAGATGAATTGTAAAATGGGAAAGCATTCATGCATGATCTTTTGATTATATGTTTTAACAGACGTGTAACCATAAATTGTAGATGTTTGGATGTCTGTTACTGTCTATGGCTAAAAAAAAAGGAGAATGCAAATGAAGAAAACAAACACAAAACATTAGGGGTTAAGTCCAGCTGACCCCCATAAAGCTACAAAAAATATAATTAAAATCATTAAAAACATTCAACACGACCACAATTTTTGTTTCAAGTCCTTCACGCTCATCTCCATCACACTTATTATATCAGCTAATCAAAGTGTCTTCTGCTCCAGCTTGTTTGGTGTCCAAAGTTTGACAGGGTTGATCGTTCATACTCTAGAAGAGATTAAGAAGAAATATATTCAAGTCGTGTGTGTGTGTGTGTGTGTGTTTATAAAGCAATATTTGCATTTATCTAACAGATTACTCAACGGATATCACCTGAAGGAGTGACGGAAGTGAACGCTCCTCCGCTTCAGCTTCTCAGGATTGTGGGATGCCATATGGGAAAACTCCCGGAAAATATCTAGGTAGGTGGTGTCACCTAAAATGGGAGCAAACACAGTTAATTTTGACTATACAAAACTCCTAAAATGCAGCTGTAATGTGAACGGAATGAAAGTCACGGAACAAAAAAGAAAATTGTGACTTTAATCTCACAATTGCGAGTTGATATCTCACAATTCGGTTAAAAAAAGTCTGATTTGCAAGTAGAGCAGCACGATAAATTGAGAATCATGATTATGACAAAATCATGACAAAATATTAATTGCTGCAGTCTTTTTGAAAATGTTTAATTAATTAGAATGGATTTTCTTTTTTTATTGGTTTGAATGAATGATTCAATGACTCACTCATGAAGACTCCACTTGTTTCATTACTGGACGAATCAGCGTTTTTGAACAAATCTCTTGAATGAATGATTCAATGACTCACTCACAAGCTGTGTCTCATTTCGAAGATTTGTTGGCCGCGTACGTCATAGAGGCTGCCTCATTTCAGTAAAGTAACCATTACATTCCAAAGTCATTAGGGAATTACAACAATTTATGCTTCACAAGAAATAACGGCCAATTATATAATGGTACACGGCTGACAAATGCGACCTCCAGAGGACACAGTCTTCAAAATGAGACACAGCTACAAATACTTAACTTGTTTTATTACTGGATGAATCAGCGTTTTTGAACGAATCTCTTGAATGAACGATTCAATGACAAATAATGTTTTTACAGTCACTTGTCGCCACCTACTGGTGTAACGATACAATCGTTATTTGAAGCGCCATGTTACTTTCAAACGGGGATTTGCTCTATTTTGATCGCTACCATAGACATCAGTGTTGAGTTATAAAAAAGTCAGAATTGCGAATTATAAACTCAGAATTGTGAAAAATATAGTCAGATTTGCAAGATATGAACTTGAAATTCAGACTTTTTTTCAAAAAATTGTGAGATATAAGTCAGAATTGTGAGATAAAAAGTCACAATTACCTTTTATTTTTTATTCTGCGGTGGAAACAAGCTTATAGTAATAATAGTTATCTTAAGTTAGAAGTTTAGTTTACTACTACTTTAATAATGCAAAAGCAGGCAAAGTAAGCAAGGCGAATAAGTCTATTACAATAAGTGTTTTCAGCACATTTTAATGCACTTTAGAATTAAGGGACAGAAACGACACTGTAAAGCACCCCCATCAAAATGAACCTTCTCCAGATCTTTGTGCCATATAGGGTCTTTGTATCGTCTTATAACCATGACAACAACTGAAACTTTAGAGGGGACAAAAGGGTGGGTTTGAACACACTGCCAAACTGTGTGAATTTCACATGCTTGATTTACAACGAGGAGACTGTCCCTGTCTTCCCAGGACGGGTACTCATGCGTACTGACCAGTGTTTGCAGGAGAACCATTTAAAGCGATATTTCTGTTTAAAAAGAAGTTGAGTTCTGTTGAATTTTATAAACTTATAATAGAAGTCTATGGGACAACCATGTCATGGCCCGCCTGTTGTACATTTCTGTCAACACGTTTGTTGCCAGTTGTTTTTTTTATAAACTGAGGTACGAGTTATTTTACAAACCGAGGTACAAACCAAATTATTTTATGTGGTAGACAAAAATATTTATTAAAAAAATATTCTATTAAAACATTTAATGCAATCAATTGAATTGGCATATATATATATATATATGTGCCAATTCAATTGATTGCATTAACTGTTTCTAATATAATTTTTTTTTATAAATATTTTTAAGTACCACATATACACACACAAACTTTTTTGTTTTCTTTGTCAACGATTCTTAATAATACGACATACACTATTGTTTAAGATTTTGGTATCAAGATTTTTTTTAAAGGAATTTATATTTTTAATGCAAGGATGCATTAAATTGATAAAAACTGACAGTAACAGACTTTTACATTGTTACATTTTTTTTCTTCAAATAAATGCTTTGCTTTTGAAAAAAAAAGAAAAAAAAAAAAGTATAGTTTCCACAAAATTATTAAGCAGCACAACCATTTTCAACATTGATAATCAAAAGTAATAATTTTTTTCTGTGCAGAAAATGTTAATTTAAAAAATATTATGATTATTTTTACATGTAAATTATCAGGGTCTCTAAGGCCCCAAACGAACAAATCTTGAGGGTTAAAAAAAAAAAATCACAGAAGATCCAAGAAGAAAAAAGTAATTTCCTCAAAACCTTACAGCAGCAAACTTGGGTTGATGAGTGAGTTGCGTTAATGCAGACAGTTGTATAATAACTCAGCAGACAGAAGAAAGAGGCAGAAGAAGAAAAGCCAAGCACAAGCAGTTAGTACTTCATTCACGTTTCATTTATTGTCATGATTCTTTTCGGTTTAGAAGGAAATGACAGATAAAAGGGCAGAAATGAAGAGCAAAAAGAAGAAAAAAAAGAAGTTGCAGAGGTTCTAATTTACACAAGAATCTTCAGTTATACAATATTCAGACTTTTTTTTTTTGTACAAAAATCGCAGCATGACACCGACATGAAAAAAAAAAAGCAGAAATATGAAAGCAAGCAGTAGAAGAGGTTATGTGCTACAGCCACCATCTAGAAATCAATCTTTTTATATGGTATTGGTGCATTATTTTATTTACTTTTAATAAAATTATGCTTTTGGTTGTTCAGTTTTTCGCTGCTTCAGGAGTCACACTGATTCGATATTCACAAAACGATAAACAGAAAGTGCTACGATTTCATTGGCCAGCGAGACGAAGACGACACACACCAACCAGTGACCTTTCACTCGGTACATTTCGGGGAACAACTTTACAGTAACCTAGCCTGTTCACAAACTACAAATAACACATTTACAAATGAATTTTCTCCCAACAAGTGCTATGTTTTTGATTGCTTTGGGAAAAGGGGTCCTTATACTCTAACATGTCTGTGGTCTTTGGTTGAGATCTTGAGTTAAAGTGATGGTACACATCCGAGTTTACATAATCAAAACACACCATGAGAACACGTCTCAGTTAAGACTGCCGGGAATAAATATACATGACATCACACGTTAACTCGCTTACAATGTCATCCAATAGTTAGATATGCTCATGCTTTATAGTATCCACTCCATTATAAAGCAGAAGTTTGGAAATTGAGATTTCATTCGCACAGATTCATGAAGGGCAAAAAGCAGCAGGAAACCAAACAGACCAGAGCAACAGCAATCAATGCACTGAAGATTAACAAACACACATTAAACTACTGCATTATACAATAACATACGCTACTGCTCAAAAGTTTGGGGTCAGTAAGATTTAAGGCATTATTATGTTACAAAAGATTTCTAAATGCCGTTTTTTTGAACATTATATTCAAAGAATCTTGAAAAAAGTATCTTTCCCTAAAAATATGAAGCAGCACAACTGTTTTCAACATTGATAATAATAAGAAATGTTTCTTGAGCAGCAAATCAGCATATTAGAAGGATTTCTGAAGGATCATGTGACACTGAAGACTGGAGGAATGATGCTGAAAATTCAGCTTTGATCACAGGAATAAATTACATTTTAAAATTTATTAAAATAGAAAACGGTTATGTTAAATCGTAATAATATTTCACAATTTTACTGTTTTTTCTGTATTTTTCATCAAATAAATACAGCCCTGATGAGCATAAAATACTTATTTTCAAAAATATTATGAAATCATACTAACCCCAAACATTTGAATGGTAGTGTATTGGTAATCGGTACTTTATTTTACAACCCAGTAAATAAATTGGCAATTTTGTTTTTGGTGTCTGAACTGGAGTTTGGTTCTGAACTGTGAAATTCACAAGTATATGAAGTTACAAAAATACAATCTGTTACCACAATACAAAAAAAAAAAAAAAAAAATCATTGTATCATTGCACTATTGCTCTGGGTGATACTCATAAAAGCATAAAAATCCCTTTTGAGGCATTTTCTACCATAAAAGCAAACAAAAACGACAGTGGAGTTAATAAAAAGTGCATAACAGTGGCATTAAAGTCGACAAAATCACGTTTTCAGTTAGTAGATTAGACACTTTATACATTTATGACATATAATAATCACAGTTTTTGATCCCACTCACTCTCCCTCATGCGTTTGCAAGCACAAAACAGTTTTTAAGAGGCCGATCGGTTTAAACCATGTGTACAAAAATGCCTCTAAAACACTGTTAGAATAGATAGACCGCTGCCTAACATACTGTATATAATACTGTTTGAAGTGTAAGTGATGAGTGAAAGTGCAATAGTCTGTGGCTGCATCCGAAATCGCATACTTCCCTACTATACAGTAGGCGAAAAACAGTATGTGACAAAATAATTATGTCCGAATTCACAGTACTCATAAAAGAGTGGGCGAAAAGTACCCGGATGACTTCCGGCGAGATTCTGAAGTGTGCAGACGATGGACACTTTACTATCCCATGAGGCCACGGGAGAGGATTTGTGAATGGCAGTGAAGCGACTGACGCTGGTAGGTCACATGATAATGACAACATGGCGAATGTAGTTAGTCTGGATTACATTGAAACTACACACACCCATACTACATAGAATGTCGTTTTTTAGCGGTCGTGAAGTAATTACTTATTCAGAATAAGTCCCTACTCAAGGGAGTATGCGATTTTGGACGCAAAGCTTTGTGTAACTGGTATTTGACCAAAACCACCACAATTATCTAACCTACAGGTACTGTCTTGACATGAGTAGCACCACTGTTTGCTAGGCTGAACTATGGTGGCCAGTCAATCATGTGACTAACTTTGAAATGTGATGTGAAGTGGTTAACAAGTTCTGTTGTGGGATATGGTTAACCAGCTGGAACCAGTTTGAGCAAGATTGTCTACTAGGTTAAACTGGGCCTGATTAACCACCTAAACCAGCTTGGACCGGGTACTGACCAACTCTGACCAGCTAGAAACCATTTAAACCCATCAGAAGCTGGTTTAGCTGGAATCTGGACAGAAAAACACATGGCAGCTCTTGTTGGGAATGATGGGAAAAGCGCTAGGCTGGGCTCTCTAGCACTCTGCTATGTTGAGACAGATAAACTCTTGTATGCATTTCTTATACTGCTGCTCTGTGGGACTGCTGCTAGAATATTGACCTGGCTGACCGAACGGACCCTCAGACTCGCGCATCTCCTCGTTCATACGTGCTAGACGTAACCTGTCCAGAGAGAAAAAGAGAGAAGAAACAAAGAGAGGTTTGATTTGGAATCAAACTTTGTACAATTTCTTATATACACTACCATTCAAAACTTTGGGGCTGGTAAGATTTTTTTTATGTCATTGAACAAAATAATTGTATGCTCTCTGAGGCTGTATTTATTTGATAAAAAGAATAGACTAAAAACTGTAAAATATTATTACAGTTTCTTATTATCAATGTTGAAAACAGTTGTGCTGCTTAATATTTTTGTGGAAACCACGATAAACCATTTCAGGATTCTTTGATAAATATATAGTTCAAAAGAACTTTTATTTGAAATAAAAATATTTACAGTCACTTCTGATCAATTTAATGTTGAATAAAAGTAGTAATTTCTTTCTTTCTTTTAGGGTCAAATTCTCACCATTAACTAGTTGCTTATATTAGCATGCTAGGGCCCTATCATTTCCGAGATGTGGAAAACATGGATGGAATTGCAGAATCCAGTCATAAAAACTGCATTTACTGTATAATGCGGAAAATTATAATTTATTTAAATTTTTATTATTAATTTATTTAAATATATTTTTTGATGAATAAATAAAAATCAGGTCAGTACACTTAAATCAAATTTTGATATAGACTAGTGTTTGTGAATATTAATCTGCAAAAATTGATTGCCAGAAAAATTTCTAAAAAATAAAAATAAAAAATAATAATAATAAAAAAAAAAAATAATAATAATAATAATAATAATAATAATAATAATTTATATATATATATAAAAAAATTTTCTTAGAAATTATTATTTTTTTAAATTAATAAATTGTTATTTTTATGAATTAAATTAATTAGACATGCTTTTTATTATAAAAAATTTATTAAACCATCTTTTTATGGATTCCATTTTAATAATAATTTTATTATTAAAATGTTATTAAACCATTAAAATGGAATCCAGAAAACTTAAAACATTGTTAAACTTTTAATAAATTGTTTCATATTTTCAATTAATTAGACATGCTTTTTGATTACTAAAATGTAATTTAACCATTAAATTGGAGTCCAAAAAAAAAAAAAAAACCATCCAGAAAACTTTTAAAGAAAAACCCCCCAGAAATTTGGGAACAAATAAAATGGATTTCATAGGGCCCTAGCATGCATATTACTAGGATATTGGCTGTTTATTAGTACTTATAAAGCACATATTAATGCCTTATTCTGCATGATCATATTCTACATTTACATATTAATCTTACCAATACCTTATATTAACAACTACCGTACTAATTATTAATAAGCAGTAACAGTTTACCGAGGCTAAAGGTTTTTAATAGTTAGTTAATAGTGAGAATTGGACCCTAATCTAAAGTGTTACCAAAAATAATCTTACTGACCCCAAACTTTTGACCAATAGTGTACTGAGTATAACGTACAGAAGCACATACTGGTACATAGGAACTTTATAAACTTACAGAGTAACTATGTCAGCGTTAGCAGCTTGAACTGCTATGCTCAGCGGGTCCTGTCCATCCTCATCACCATCGTTCTGGGTCGCTCCTCGTTTCAGGAACAAACACACTTGACTGGAAATAAAACAGCAGAAGGTCAAGTAAATACACTTGCAGAAAAGTTTAGTATCTTATCATGACAAAACCATTTTTTTTTTAGCCATGTATCATTCCATGTAAATATCCTAATGGTAAAACCATGGTATTCTTTGAAATATTTACCATGTAAATACCACAGTGCATGAATATGGTAAATATATTCAGTACAATGGTATGTATTAAAAGTATAATGATGCTGCCATTTAAGACATCACGGAACAGGACATGAATGTCGGGTATTCAGCTACTGAGTAAAAATGATGTAAAACTTGTATTGTGGAAAATCTGTGGTTGTTAAATAAAGTAAAATACATTCATAGATGGAATGGAATATTGCACTCAGGATTTTCCAAGTGATGCCATAGAAGAATCATTTTCATTCCTCAAAGAACCTTTCAGTGGACAGTTCTTAAAAGAACCATTTTTACTCTGAAGAACATTTAAATCATCTGAAGAACCCTTTTCAGCTATAAAGCAACTTTTGCGCAGTGGAAAGGTTCCATGGATGTTAAACGTTCTTTTTGGAACCAGTGATGGTGATAAAGAACCTTTATTTTTAAGAGATATGATTCAAGCAAAATTGAAGAACTTTCTGGAAAAGTTTGCTACGGCCGGTAGACACCTTTGTTCTACCATTGGTCCGCGTCGATTACGTAATAAGTATGTGTGCTAGAAGTCTTTTCTGGTTCAGTCTGTCGAGGTCAGACGTCCACAAGTGAAAACATGAACACACTGGAGAGCTGCTTTATAGTAGAAAATTAAGTTGTACTTCTGATGAAATGAGACGCTGACAA
The DNA here is from genome assembly GCF_951802725.1 of Rutilus rutilus. Lineage (NCBI taxonomy): Eukaryota > Metazoa > Chordata > Actinopteri > Cypriniformes > Leuciscidae > Rutilus > Rutilus rutilus. The sequence continues at coordinate 13,167,649 of NC_140218.1, read as the reverse complement.
GCTGACAACTCACAGCTGCTTGATTTTAAGCAATCTATTGTGCTATATAAATAAACGTGACGTGCCGAATTGCAGAGCACGTGCAAACATATACACGTTGCTATGATCTTTTTCTCAAGCTTTATGAAAAAAAACATGCTTGCTGTTTTCTTCATTTTGTTGTGTGTATTTTGTTATTGAGAGGAAAGCGTGTAGCACATATTTACTTGATCATCTAAACGCCGCTCTCAGCAGTGTGGGTGGCGTGGGATGTTCACTAACAGTAAATCTCTGCTCACGTTTTTTTTTTTTACTTCATTTTATCCGTAAGCGAAGAACGAAAAAGAGCATGAGTATATCGGCGCCTTAAGACAGCAAGTGAAGTGCCCTCACCCAGTATGACCCAAATATGTGGCGTGATGCAGCGGGCCTCTCCCTCTCTGATCTCTTTGGTTGACATCTGCAGCATTTTGGAGCAGAAACTCACAGGCTATCAAGGAACCCTGGATGTAAAAAAACAGAGGATTAGGGCTTTAAAACCTCAAAATGGATCATGGTTATTTAACATGCCATTAAAGTTACCTTCACTTCTAATTTAGATAACTGTTAATATGTGCGTAAGCAATGCATCTGGATATTTTTGGACTGACTCACTCCAATCACAGCCTGAATAAGGGGGCTTTTCCCCTCGTCCTCCTCATTGACCGAGTTGACGTCAGCCCCATGTGCCAGAGCTTCAGCCATGATGGGCAGATTGCGCGCCTGACAGGCCTTATAGAGTAACGCCCCGGGATCCAGTTCTCTCAAATCCTCTGGATCCGACGCCTCCGGCTCAAGTTCAGCCTCATTGCTTGAGTCTTCAGAAACCTCACACTCTGAACATTACAAAAACACATGTAACACACGATTCATCTGCTTCAACAGTCAGTATGGAATATGAAGACTTTGTTAACAGTGTCACACAGTGGTTGACTCACCCTCCTCTGTGACACTGTCCACCACAGACTCAAACACCAAGACGTCAGTGCTGCCGTCAGTACTGCCACCTAACCCACTGTCACTGCTCAGACCTGCAGGACCAACACAAGCCCACCACGGGCGCATTACAATAACGCCCAACAAGCACTGACAGCAAACATGATGAATCTATGCATCAGTTATTCAACTATATAAAAGAACACACAAAAACAAAGAAACAAAGCAAAAGTGTAAAAGAAAAGCACAAAGCAAAGCAAAGCAAAAGAAAAGAAAACAAAAAGCAAATGCAAAGCAAAACAAAATATAAAACAACAAAAGTACAAATCAAATAATAAATCAAAGCAAAATGCAAAGCAAAAACAAAATAAGTCATCGAAAAACAAAGCAAAACAAAATAACAAAAATATACAAAAAGTGAAGCAAATTAAAAAGCAAAAACAAAACAAAAAATTTAAACAAACAAAGCAAAGTAGAATTCACAGCAAAACAAAGCATAGCAAAGCAAAATAAAACAAAAGCCAAACAAAATATAAAACAACAAAAGTACAAATAAAAAGAAAGAAAAAGAAATCAAAACAAAACCTAAACATAACACAAAACAAAAAGTATACAAAAATTAAAACAAAAGCAATAAAAGCAAACAAAAAACAAAGCAAAATGCAAAGCAAAACAAAATAAAAGTAAACAAAAAACAAAACAAAACAAAAAAATTATACAAAAAAATTAAGCAAATTAAAACAAAGCAAAAACAAAACAGAAGTAAACAATAAACAAAGCAAATCAACATGCAAGGCAAAACAGAAAACAGCAAAAGCAAACACAAAACAAAGAAAATCAAAACAATAAAACAAAGCAAAACACAAGGCAACAAAAGTAAACAAAAAAACAAAGCAACAAAACAAAACAATAAAAGCATACAAAAAAACGAAGCAAACTAAAATGCAAGACAAAGCAAAAAACTGAACAAAGAAAAAACTAACAAAAAGTTGAAAGTATAATTCCATTAGACAGAATATAATACTTACTGCGTGGCCCAGAACCAGTGTCAAAATAGGAGAAAAGAGTGTCCAACTCATCTGGGCAAAAGAGGGATTCCCGTCTGAACTTTCTCTCCAGAGCAGCAGTTGCTGAGAAAAAAAAGAAAGTAAAAAGTAAACTTACAATTTAACACATCAACTGACGATTCCATCGTTCACTGATGGTATCAGACGGTAATACAATAACACTGAATGATTTCCATTTTCATTTACCATGGTATATACGCCAAAGCACTTCACACAATACCATGGTATTATCAAGCACTGAATTGTCAAAAAACATGATACAACCATGGTACTTTCTTAAACGGTCAGTAATAATAAAAAAAAGTATTGATTACCTGAGGAAAGTGTTGCAGGAGAAGCACTGCCTGGATCCTGTCTGTATTTCCGGTGTGGTTTGGGGACGGTGGTGGCGCTGTTATGTCTCCTGCATTTCCTGGTGTTCCATCGGCGCTCGGATTTCCTCCCGCCGTTAACCACAACTTCGCCATTCATCATCTTCTTCAGGAACTTCTTCTCCACATACTTCGCTTTGATCCAGGCCTCCTTTTCTTGCCTGAAAAATCGAGGCAGCAACTGAACATTCAACATTCAGCCTGACTAATAAAGAGCCACTTTTTTCCATGTCCCTCGTCCCTCACCTGGAGCTGCTGGGTCCCGGTTTCTTCAGGCCCTGCTCTTCACAGCTCCCCTCATAGATGTGGTTGATGATGCTGTTTCCTAGTTCACACATCAGCTGTGTTACGACAGAACAGACAGTAGTTATTGTCAGAGCATGTTTGCTCATGTCACAGTGAAAGGTCATCCAAGAGAGATTAGGAGGAGAACAATCTGGATATTTGAGCAGACCTTCAGTAACTCCGGTTCCCATGAGTCCAGGGTGAGAGAACGGACCTTTGAACAGTGTACTCCCAAACTCCTGTGAAAAGAAGGAAAAACATTGGTTGAAAAAAATTACTTTGGTGGTTTGTTTTACAACACCTATACACGAATACTGCAAATACTGTTACATTTTAATTAGAATGAACTGTTGTCTATTCTTTTCATTCCTGGATGAAATATAAAGCATACACACATTTTCTCTCAGTTCTATCCGCCATCTTGGATGCCTGTCACATTGCACTTTGGGATTGTCTTTGCCGAAAGATGAAAATGCATTTGCAGTTATTTTTTTACTGCAAAACAACTTTGCATAAATAAAATTTTATAAACAACAACAATCATCACCTTCATCGTTGTTGTTATTTATGCAATTTTACTTATTCATTATTGTTTTGTGATAGAAATGGTTGAATAATAATAAAAAAATGTATTAATAAAAATTGCATAAATAATGATGATAATGATGGTTGTTGTTTCTATTATTCATTATATCAATAAACAATTTTGCATAAATAACTGCATAAATATGATGATGATGAACAATGATGATGATATTGATAGTTGTTGTTATTATTCATTCTTCTTATTATTATTAACAACAACAATTTAGCATAAATTACATTGGTGATAATTATGGTTATTATTATAACTTTTATACATAAAACCACATAAATGCTGCTGTGATGATAATAATCGTTGTTGTTGTTATTCATTATTATTATTATTATTATGAAACAATTTTGCATATAAATTGCATGAACAACAATGATGATAATCATGGTAGTTTTTATTACTATTCTTTATTATTTTTATTCCTTTTTTCTTGTATTCGAATGATTATTTATTATCGTGTCAAAATGCAAAAATAAAACTGTTATATGTTATATTTTTATATGAAATATAAATATATTTATAAATAAATATATGTTTTGCATATCTGTTATTGGACACAAATAATCAATATTCTATAGGTTATAAAAAAAATTACATATTTGCTAGTTTCTAACTGCAAAGTTTACTTGACAAAGTTTCTGAGTGCTGAAGTTCTCCGAGGGCGTCAAACTCCCACCATTCACTAACAATTCGAGCAAGATGTTTCCCACTCGAGCTGAGGAGAGCAGCACCGGGACGGCCCACACTGTCATGCAAATGTGTGTTCTGCCCACCAGATCAGCGCGTTTCCAGGCAACCGAGTTAGAACGGGCGAAGATTGTGTGATGGTTTGCCACATTGTCTGGAGCAAACGTCTGATGCGAGCTCGGTGTGAGAGGTGTGGTGTCAGGGAGAGCATGAATATTCATAAGACAGTCCAGACAGGGTTGCATGCATCAACAGCCAGTATATCTCATGTTTTGAACCAGAAAGGTATCAATCTGATATTCAATGTGAGGTTAATATATCTCATGAACTCTTAAAATGGGTCATATTACAGAAAACATGATTTTATTTGCACTTTTGAAACTGAACAATAATAACATTAATATTAATTATAATAATAATAGCGTTATTAACATTAATATTAACAATAATTATCATTAGTAGCAATTTGTTTTGTGGTGGAAATGGTTAAATTTTTTTTATTTATTATTAGTAGTAGTAGTACAAGTATATTAACAATAATAATTAGTAGTATTAGCAGTAGTATTGTTATTATTAGCAATTTATGCAAAATTGTTTTGCGATGGAAATAGTTGAAAAAATTATTATTATTATTATTATTAGTAGTAGTAGTAGAAGTATATTAACAATTATAATTAGTAGTAGTAGTAGGAGTATTATTAGCAATTTACGCAAAATTGTTTTACGACAGAAATGGTTGAATAATAATAATGATAATAATATATTAACATTAATATTAACAATAATAATTAGTAGTAGTAGTAGTAGGTAGTAGTATAATATTATTAACAATAAATTGTTAATAATGTTATTAATAATAATGAATAATATTATAATTATTATTAACAATGTTTAATTATTATTATATTCATAATAATAATTAGTAGTAGTATTGGCAATTTATGCGAGAGTTGGAAAATAATCATTATTATTATTTATTATTATATTCATAATAATAATTATTATTATTAATAGTAGTAGTATTAGCAATTTACGCAAAATTGTTTATCGAAATGGATGAATAATAATAATAATAATAATATTTTCCTTTATATTTAGCACTGTCTGCCAACAGGAAAGAAACAGCAGTCGCTGACCTTCTCTCTTGTCCCGTCAACCCTACGGTCACTCCTCACTGGCTCGCCTCGGACTAACCAGAGAATCAAATCTGACCTAATCCAATTAGGAAACCTGACCAAGATGTTTACAGTGGCTGGTCACGGGATAAACTGAACTCAGACTTCACAGGTATAGTGATCATCCGTTATGATCAGTTCAATGGCTAACCTGTGAATGCCGGAGCACTCGATGCAGAGCAGGACGCCCAGATTGATGCTGGCCCAGCGGGGGTCGGCCTGGCCACAGTCACAGCACTGCTGGTTCCCCGGCAGACACAGGATCCGCAGGAGAATGCTCTCGCCCCGTCCACTGCGCTCTCGGGCCTCATTTGCGGAGTCTATACTGCTGATGGACGGGGAGGCGGTGCGGTCCAAACGCTGGAGACACACACACACACACACACACACACACACACGAGCTCAGTTACTGGGGGGAAACGACACATATCAGCTTCAATCATTTATGTCAATCTATATACAGTATATATATATATATATATATATATATATATATATTTTTTACAAATATATTTAGATTTTTACATTACTCAAATCAGAACCTTTAAATAAAAAAAATTGCTACAAAACTTATAACAATAATAATAATATGATATTCTATCATAATTTTGCATAAATAGAATTATAATGTTGATGAAAATAATTATTTTAATAATAATAATAATAATAATAATAATAATGGATATTATTATTAAAAAATATATTACTATGTTTTTTGTTGTAGTCTAATGATTATCTATCTATTTCAAGAAATAAGTTCAAAACACAATCAAGTATAGAGTGATTTTGTCACTATTTTCATAACACAAACGGATTTATGCTTCTTTATCAACATGTAGACTGCACAAACCTCAATATAATAATTGTCTGGACTCTCTCTGTACGCTGAGGCGATGCTGGCTTGGACCGCCTGGATCCAGGCCTGCCGAAGTTTCTCTGACTCGGCCTGTAACATACAGCTCCTACAATATACACCCATAGGAAACAATTACTACTAGTAATGCAAGTCTAAGCTTCACTGAACAGGAACTGGTCAAGGACTCACTTGGTGGGAGACACGACTTCAAAACAGAACCTCCTCTCGATGTCCTCGCAAGGTTTGACGGAACACAGTCTCAAGTCCTCCACAACAACCGTCAGCGAATCCTGCAAAGACCAAGAAGCCTGAGTACGCTGACTTAAAGAAAAGCGCTCAAATGAACCTATTCCCCTCTGAAATGCATTAAACAGCACTGAGTCACTTTAATTTAAGCAAGCGCCCTGAGTAAGCACTTCGACAGGAATATACAGATGAAAAGCATTGATTTGTCTGGGAATGAGTTTGTTATCTTCAAAAAGACTGAGTGCTTTAGAGATATGCTGCCTGGCTGGACTAGTAATACTGTATCTAACAGCTCAGTGACCGATGAGCTGAAGATTGACCATCATTGATTCTGAGCTGAAGAATTCTGCTGATCCACAGACACGTTCCCAGCTCATTCTCTCAAGGTACTGTATAGAGTAGATGACAGATCACCTGTCTGAACTGCTGGGACTTCTGTGTCCAGTTACTGACTGCTGAATTGAACTTACCTTTAGTTTCTTCTGATAAACCAACTGGCCGTTTTGGATGGAGAACCATCGCCTGAAAAAAGAGAAAACACACAAACAGACACAGACAGACACACACACACACACTCTGTATTAGTTACTAATTACTTGTTTTCATACATTCAATTGCTGAGACCGAGCAAGCTAGGTTTAAAAAAATACTAAATAATGCTAAATTATTATAGCCTGGTCCTATCAGACTCTCGTACATTTCATTTGTACAGAGAGTCTGGCCACTCTCCATTGACAAGCGTTAACGTCCTTGAAGACGGGTGCTATGTTGAAGTTTGAAACTATTGGATGTGCTCAGAGCCACTCTGGATCTGCCATAACCAATCGCTAACGTTTGGTCGTGATGTAACCCTACAACTCAAACTAGCGCACGACCTCAGCGTCATCGTTCTCAGCCACTCCCTCTGTTCGCTGATTGGACCGGTAAAAATTTGGCCGGAGAAAACCCACGAATATACCGCAAATCCAGACGGAGTACTGAAGGAAAATGAAAACTGAGCGGAAGTACGTAGGTGGGCGGAGCCAGGCTAAAATTATTACACAATAATAATATCTCAGAAGCATATCAATTATCTCCTGATTTTTAATTGGTTTAATTTATTGGATTATGATATTGCATATTTAATTGTGCATGCTCACTTACTTTTAGATAACCTTTACTCTTATGTAATTCCCTTAAAGTGAATCTTTAAAAACTATCATTTACGGTTAGGGTTATTGTTATTAAAATAATTTAATGACACTAATTTCATAAATAAACAAACAAATAATTTAATAACGCTGTTAAACGCCATCCTTAATAAATCTCAAAATGAATATCCATCTTTCATTCTTTATAACAATAATGTTGTGATGCCGAAATAAAGCACAAAAATAATTATCGGTATCAGGGAAGATTTTTGTGATTATCAGTGCTTAGCTAAATAATTATAATGTTTTTATTGTATATTGTTGCTTTGCTTCCCTAAACCCAACCATGACCTAGTCGCACGCCTGATTAAAAGCAAACCATGGCTATTCAGATTCAGTAATATGGGTTTTACAATGGCAAAATTTAATGAACCGATTAAGGGGTCGATTACGCGACAGCGGCGACACCGTTTTTAACTTAAAACGGAAAACTTTTTATATGTTTTGGCCGTTCATTTGCACGACAACAGGCCTGAAAATGCAAACTTTTGAAAACGGGATTCAAAGTGCAAGTTTTTGAAAGTACAAAAACGTGAATTTGTGAAAACGGTGACGTCATGTGCATGCATATTGCGTGTGCAGTCTATAGGCAGGTAGTGTTTCTTTACAAAGTCACATCGCCAACTACTGGCCCGGCATGAATAATACAGCGTTGTCATCTGTACGTGAAAATGCAAAGGAAAAACGTTTCCGTTTTTTTACTACATCGTTGTCGTGTAAACGTAGCCTAAATTTCATTTAGTTTCCATCCAATCCTGAATATCTTCTTAACCAGTTTCGACCTACCGGTTCCATGTTTTGAAGGCGTTACTGGCCCTCTTGAACAGATAGCCCTCCATCACCAATCCGTCGGGCGCATCCACGTTGAACTCCAACTTTGGGTCGTCATATGCAAAGTCCTGAATGACAAAACAATAGTGGAGCTTTAGAGCAAGAAAGAAACATCAAATAATTAAAATAGTTAAAACAACCAATGCAACAAAATACATTACATTCAGTCTGTGGTACTGCTTCATTATTAAACAAGAGGTTGTAAGTAGAGCAAATGCACAAATTCACACAAAACATTCACACTAGAAGTGTCTCATCCAGTGCACTCAGATGTCCCACCAGAGCATTTCGACGATGACGCAAGCTGTTGCGCAAGCATCTGAGCATGTCCAACTGATGTGCTTAGCATTCATATTCACACTTACCGCTCACAATAATGGCCCCTGTTTCAGCAGCACACTCAATGCTCTCAACTCTCTGCTGAATCTGAGGGGTGAATCATCATGGGAGGTCCTTACCACAACAACCTCCTCAGTTCAGGTCATTTCTATTGATTACCTCTGAGTGGAGGAATGATACGCTGTCAGCCGAGCTAACACTTTAGCCATCACATGTGCTTAATGATATACCAGCATAAGCTCAAGGAGACATCGAAAGCATCAGGCGGAAGTGATTCCACTGGGAAGACTTTAATACAAGTACAGCGCTGAATGAGAGAGTTCACGTACATGTCTCCTTTAGAGTTTCAGAAGAGACTGATTCAAACTCTGCTCAAAGTTGCCAAGATACAGTCTGCAATCCAAAGTCTCAATATGAACTCAAACACTTCTCATCAAACTCTTCTAATATGTATACACTACTGACTCAAAGTTTGGAATAATGAATTCTCTTATGCTCACCAAGGCTGCATTTATCTAATCAAAATACATTAAAATGGTAATATTGTGAAATGTTATTAAAATGTAAAACGGTTTTCTAATTAAATATATTGTAAAATGTAATTTATCCCTGTCATGAATTTCCAGCATCATTACTCCAGTCTTCAGTGTCACATGATCCTTCAGAAATCATTCTAATATGATGATTTATGATGATGATTTATAATATGCTCAAGAAACATTTTTAATTGTATTATCAATGTCTAATGTTTTTAGAGATTCATTAATTTTACTCAGCTATGTCACATTAAAGTGATCAAAAGTGACAGTAAAGACATTTATAATGTTACAAAAGATTTCTATTTCAAGTTTTTAACTGTATCAAAAAATCCTGAAAAAATGTATCACAATTCCCACAAAAATATTAAGCAGCAAAAACTGTTTTGAAAAATTATAATAATGAAAATATTAATAATGAGGACCAATAATAATTGATAATTGAGCAGTAAATCAGCATATTAGAATGATTTCTGAAGGATCATGTGACACTGAAGACTGGAGGAATAAATTACATTTCAAAATACATTATAATAGAAAACAGTTTCACAATATTACTGTTTTACTTTATTTTTGATTAAAATAAATGCAACCTTGGTGAGCAGAAAAGACCTCTTATAGAAACATATAATTATTCCAAACTTTATCCACGTTCATTTTACAGCTTTATATCTCATTGTATGTCAATTGTCTCATTTGTGTCTATTTGTAGGGAATTTTAGGCGAAAAATTCGATACAAAGTTGTTACCGAAAAGAAACAACTTTTGAGCAATATAATCAAAATGTAAATAATGTAAGGTTTTTTTATTTTTTATTAGAGACTATTTAAGTCTTTCTACTTTAAATTTCTACTTTTTAATTCACTGTTACTTGCTGTTTCTTTGTAACTATTTGTTAAAATTTACTAGCAATTTCGGAGTAAACATCGTTTCAAACTAAATCCAACACCAAATTTCGTTCAGTGTGTGTTGTAAAATGCACTGACGCCACACTGATTAGTGTGCACAACTAGAGATAAACGGGGTCATTCATCATGTCTTCACAACTAGATCATTTCACAAGTCAAACAAACGTCCTTGAAAAAGTTTCAGCCTTCAGCTTCCTATCAGTCTGTGGCACTCTCAAAACTTTCAAAGTGTTCTGGCCTCTCTTGAACCCTCTGAAGACCTCAAGATAAAGCGGCTTCAACACTTCAGTAGCAGGTCTGACAGAGAATGGACGTCCTGCTGAAAGAGCTCTTTGAATAGAAACAGTGCGCTCTTGCATCTTAAACAAGATTGCGTAACATCATTCGATGTTCCTTGATCAAATACGTGAGACATTGTTGTTTAATATAATCATGTAAAGACTAAAAGTAAACAACCACCCAGAATGCATTGTATAATAACACCAGTGTTGGGAGTAATGCATTACAAGTAACTTGAGTTATGTAATCAGATTACTTTTACTAAGTAACTAGTGCATTACTTTTAAATTTACAACAAAATATCAGAGTTACTTTTTCAAATAAGTAACGCACGTTACTTTGTTTCCCTATTTATTGACTGACTCTCCTGTCCCCATGTTGAGAGAACTCAGGGGTGTGTGTGAACATGATGGTTATTGTAGTTCTACACTAAATGTGAGCAGGCATTTACTCATCTCACTTGCACAAAAAAAGATTCAGTATTCCTCAAAACAGTGAAATGCAAACTCAGAATATTACGCAAACCTGCAATAATGAAATGTTAAAAAACACAAATATGCTTTATGTATTTAATCTCACTTTATTAACCAATGCTGCTGACTTTTGATGATCCAATTCAACCGTACTAATATGCAAAAATAACTTTAGTTCACATTTGTGTTTCATTTTTTGCTGAAGTAAGAGTGTTGAAAGTTCTTGTTCTGCATCTTATTCTTCTGCGTTCCAGAATAGCAGCACAGCTAAAAGGTTTAATTGAGTTGCCCCCTCTACTGTACAGGAGTGAATCTGCATTTCCTTCAGCCTGAGTTTTTTTTTGTTGTTGTTATGAAAAGAGAAACAAGCAAGCCAAGCCCAGATGAGAAAAACTAGCGCAAAAGGAACATTACGCATTACTTATCATAAAAAGTAACTAAGTTAGTACCACAATTAGTTACTTTTTTAGGGAGTAATGCAATATTGTAATGCATTATTTTTAAAAGTAACTTTCCCCAACACTGATAACCACTTAGCAAACTGGAGCTTGCACGTTTCCTTGAGAAAATGTGAAGATCTAGTCTTTTCTTCTTCTCAAACTGGTTGTGACAATACAGCTTATTTATAGTCACTCATTTTACCCAAATCCACAGCAGGGTGACTGTTCAAACATTCACATCCATTCAGTTGTGTCTCCTTACAGCTTCGCTCAAGTTCTCTTCTGAATGGTGCAGAAAACACCCTCCCTTTCACTCGCTCTCCTGCTCTGCCATATTCCCACACACTTAAAAACACACGGATAAAATGCAGTTATGCTACCAGTCCCATAGCTTTGGAAAGTGGAAAGATTTAAGAGAAAAAGAGAATATTTTATATATATATATATATATATATATATATATATATATATATCAGAACATACAAATAAAAATAATGTGTGTATACAGTTTTGTGTATTTATATAGAGTAAATCACCCATATAATATTACAAAAAAAATGCATACATTGCGTATTATATTGTATAATATAACAGTATTTAGTATATGTTATATAATATAACAAACAATCTATTTTATATTCACACACATACATATACATTTGTCTGATAGTTTTGTATAAAAATCTATATAACCCATGTGGACTGTTCTATAAATATATATATAAATGTGTGTGTGTGTGTATATATATATAGATATAGATATAGATATAGATTATTGGCTAAATAGATTTTTATACAAAACTATCAGACAAATGCATGCTTTATATTATATGAACATTCAAAAGAAATTTAAGATTAATAAATACTAAAATCCTTTTAGTCCACTATATTCCTTCTACACTTTCTATTCGGCTACAAAATGTAAACAAGAAAGAGAATCGCCAACAGCATTAGTGCAGCAACTCACCAAAGTGAAGTCCAACCTTCCGAAGATTTTCATCCTTAAATGTTTTACGTATTTTAAAATCATTGGATCCTCTAGAAGCGGCTCGGCTCAGCTAAATGAGTGTGCAGCACAATCGAGTGTGCAGTCAATGCAGCGTGTGTGAGTCACGCAGCCTCTCATAGTCAGCCGTACAGCTTCAGCAGGGTCGATCATGTGCGATTCCAGTCCACCTGCCCACTGCTAAAGCTCATTAACATACAGCTGCCGTCCCACGAGCAAGCACCCCACGCCACTAACACATCACGCTTATGATCAACTTTTATTTCATTATTAGAACTAACTGCAATATGTACATGCAATTAGCTAGAAGTGTCATAAAACTATATACATATAATATTTTCTTTCTTTCCTTTCAAACCGACGTTTAGTCCATAATCCGTCGTTCACTCATCATCACAACATTTTACTTTGAAGGTAAAAATGCCTCTCGTTAGCATTTAAAAGAGCAATCAACCAAATATCTGTATGTTCGTCTTAACACAAATGTCATTAAAAATCCAAATATTTCAATACCTGTCAGCTGTGCTTGAAGAATCTTCTGTGCAGCATCTCACAAAACATTGTAAGACTGCAGAAGACTATCGGCGCTATTTTAGGCACTGCCGATGACGTGTGAGCTTATAAAAGCCATCGTCTGTTTGAACTACAAAGTCTATCAAATTTTAAAGTATTCCAGCAGGATAAAAACACTGGATGAAATATTAAACCTCAAATTTAGGGCGTCTTATTTGTAGTGAAGTGCCGTGAAGCCATAAGAAGAACAGCAGTTTTACTTGCTGGGCATCAATGAAGACTTCAAGAAAAACATGCTTACTTTATCCAACAGCATTAAAAAAAAGACCATCTCCATCTACTGTAATTACAGAAACACATTATAATTAATCTGTGAAACATCTTCACATCACATACTAGGTGGCACTATCCTTTTCGAAACTGCAACAAGCTGTAACTGACAAGCAAAAATCTTTCATTCTGAAATAACACAGACTAGATTTTTGTTGATGAGTCAGCGCATGTGTCACAATGCGTTTAGCACCATTAATAATGTGTTAATTATGCAAGAAATATGCCTTGCTGTGGGTGTTACCAACTGTATGCAGTCATAAAATTCAATGTATAAATGTTGCTTCTGCTTATTTGACATTGTATATCATATTAACAAAGAATTTAGGGTGGGCTCTTTTGATTTGAACAAAAAGCAGCCATCTAGCAACCACATAGAACACCTTAGCAACCCCTTAGCAACCACTTAATCCAGAAAGGGACTTTGGGGCGGGGTCTTTTGACTAGACCAGTAAGCAACCACATATCAATCACTCAAAACACCCTAGCAACTAGTCAGAACACCTTAGTCACACCCTAGCAACCACTTAACAATAATACAGAAAGAGGCTTTAGGGTGGGCTATTTTGATTTGAACAATAAGCAGCCACATAGCAACCACATAAAACAATTTAGCAACCCCTCAAAACACAATAGCAACCACTTAATCCAGAAAGAGACTTTGGAGGTTTTTTTTATTTTTTTACCTGGACCAGTAAGCAACTCAGAACACCATAACAACCACTCAGCAACCACTAAGAATACCCTAGGAACCACTACACAATAACCCAGAAACAGACTTTATGGTGGGCTCTTTTGACTTGAACAGTAAGCGACCACCTAGCAACCAAATAGTACTCCTTAGCAACCCCTTAACAACCACTCAGAACACCCTAGCTACCACTAATAACACCCTAGAAACCACTAAACAATAACCCAGAAAGAGACTTTAGGGTGGGCTCTTGTGACTTGAACAGTAAGCAACCACCTAGCAACCACATAGAACCCCTTAACAACCACTAATAACACCCTAGAAACCACTTAACAATAATCCAGAAAGATACTTTAGGGTGGGCTCTTTTGACTTGAACAGTAATCAACCACCTAGCAACCACTCTGGACACCTTAGCAACAACTTATCAACCAGTCAGAACAGTTAGTTTCGCGGTAAAAGAGAGAGAGAGACACTTCATAATGCATTTCAAACAAACAGTTTCGTAAGAACTACCAGAGGGTTTGTGACAGAAAAGAAGATATAAGCTTAGACAATTACTCAGAAACAGAACAGGCATCAGTGGTTTAAAAATCACAACATTGTGGAATTATGGGTAAGTTTCTCCTTAATGTGGCTCTGAGGCCATATGTTCCTCACTGATGCCGTAAGCCAAATACTGTCACCATGGTTTGTGGGTAATTGCTATGATGAAGTGCGAGTATTTCCTGAATGAACGCTGAAGATCAACCGCATCCAAAGCTATCCCAGAATGCATCTCTTAAACAATACACAAAGAAAACCATCTGCCTTTCTCATCAGCCACAAGAAGCTGAAAAAATAAATCCATAGAGGGACAAATATCCACTGAAAAATTGCTGTGCTGAGTGGAGGATGATGGGACAGCCATCAGCCGTTACATAAGCCAGATACGTTTGTAGGACATATCAATCAGTCTCACTGAACTGTAATTATATCATCAGTTACACAACGCTCACAGGATTTATTCCCCTAAAAACCATCTAGAAATTTTTGAGTACTTCCATCTTGAAAGTCACATTAAAACAGAGTTTGATTAGCCATATTTAGGGTTTAGAGTAAGACACTCACCTGTAACAGTGTCTAAATCAGGATGAAGACAGTCCCAGAGCGCCAGATGGAAGAAAAACAGAATAAAAATGAAAATTAGAAATAATTGCCACCAAAATGAATCAAAATACTTCCAAAAACCAAGATATGGTGCAAAAAAGATAAATAAATAACCAATATCACACGAGCAAAAGCTCTGTTTTCCCAAATATCAGCCCGTTTGCAAATGTGATAGTGATAAAGTTAATAGGCTATTAGGTGACTCACATTTTAGACACAATATTGTCTGTTTTTCCTCTATTTTACCAACAAAGCTAGTTCCAAACAGTAGAGCCAGAGCAACACACTGAAGGAATCTGCGTTTTTGAACGAATCGTCCGAATTAATAACTTGACGACTCACTTCTTTGTCGCTGAATGAATCATCCGCTTTGAACGAATCATTTGACTGAATGATTCAATGACTCACTTGTTAAGACAATGATTTGTCACCATCTTCTGGCAGTTTTAGTATCATTTCATTTTAGCTGAGGGACTGAAGGACTAAGATCAATCTAGTTTCGCTTTTTTCACATATATCTGTTTGATATTAACTCAAGCCTGAGTTTAAGTGTGCGTGGGACTCATACTGGAGCAAATATAAATGTAGATATCTGTCTGTGAACTAGGTGTCAGAAGCTGTCTGAAAACACAAGGAGAGCTGTCAGAGTTCTTGCTGAGAATCTTCTGAAGGAACTTCTATTTTCTGTTCGCCCAAAATATATCCACTTCCTGTCTGCTCAACACCATTAATAACTGGGACATTTGAGGACAGAAGATTTTTTTCTACTCCTGCCAGAAAAACAAAAGTACAAACACTGAAGGAGAAAGTATCCATAAAAATGTCTTTAAATAACTCAGGGCTTTATTTAACCAAACATGAAAAAAAAAAAAATCTTTAAATCAATATTCTTTTTTCCTTTTAGTTTTTTGAAAATGGAGAGAAAACATGAAAAACAAGAGGTTAGGAAACCGATGCAGGCAAGACGTGAGCCACCATAGCTTTTATCTTTGTAAAACTAGGTTAAATTCGAAGAAAAAGTAACCAAACTTTATTGTGCTACGAAAAGGAATTAGGAGTTAAGTCTTTAGTATTTTGACTAGTCCAATTAAAGCACGAATAATCCTCTATCACTAACTCAGTGCTGAACACTTAGCGTCTTTAACAGCCTAATTCTGGCATTAGACATGAGTCAACAGTGGTATTAGTCAGGGTCTCTTTAAAAATTGTGGATATCAAGGTTTTTCTTTGCTATTTTTAAGGCTCATAATTTTTTAAGGTCTCCTACAAAAGGTTTACATTAGGGGTGTAACGATACCCTAATTTCACGATTCGATACATATCACGATACTGAACTCACGATACGATATTATTGCGATACTCCAAGACATATAATAAAAGGTTACGAAAAAATGTACTGTTGATTAAATGCTAAATTTGATATAACATTGTGGGTAATATTGTCACTATCCACGATACATATTGTTGCATTTTTGTATTGCGATATATTGTGACGATATATTGTTGCACCCCTAGTTTACATGCATCCAAGGCCAAAAAACACTTACATTTTTTCATAATATAGGTATATATAATCTGCACTTTGATCTTTGAAACTATATTACACACTACATGAAAGGTAATGTCTGAAAAAGCTGTGTCCGTTCTTACCCTCTGCTGAATCGTGGCATGTTTATGCTCCATTTCTCTCTTCTCCATCGCTGAATCAATCACCAGTTGATCCAGCTATGACAAGATGAACAATCGGTCATCATAAGTTTGTTGTTGTCACGTATTTGTAAAGAAAACATGATCATGTTCATTCTGCAGGCATTGGTTGTCTGTCTGTGTCCATCGTAGCACTGCGCTTTCAGACGTGACGGTGAGTCTAGTACTAAAGTTAGTGATGTAACATGGTTCGTCGATGAACTAATTAGACAGAAATCAGATAGAGATCAGGCGCTTGTCGGTCTGAGGTGAATGTGTTTTAAACACACAAAGCATTTCCAACTAAAAACAAGATTTGAACATTTGAATAAATCACAGTATTTGCTTCATTTGAGGCTAGGTCGATGCTGAAGGATTCTTTTTCAGAGAACGACAATTGAATAGTCTTGTCTTGTCATGAAATTGACATTTTTATACTTTTTTGTTCAGTCTAGTCGTAAATTTGCACACAAAAACATTTGTGACCTTAAAATAAAATAAAAAAGGATTCAAATAATGTTATTAACATGACATTACATCACATTTTGTACAGCTTTATAAACTGTTAATAGCTCAATAGTGGCCATAGGGAGCTCACCTCAGCAGCCAGGGTCTTCATGTAGGGGTCGATCTCATCCAGGAGGTTGTAGCCTTGCTGATACAGGGAGTACTGCGCATGCATGAAGGATAACATCTGCAGAAACACAAGCTGCAGAGTTCAGAACAAAGCTATAGATTTACATATACCAGGAAAAAATACATCACTGTTACTCACCGCATCTAAGATCTCAAATTTCTTTTTGGCTTGAAGGACATTGATCTATATGGGGAAAAAGAGATATTTATAAAACACTCTTATGTTCATATCTATCTATCTATCTATCTATCTATCTAAAAACAATTCTAGCAAGAATGCAAGCTGTTATCAAGGCCAAAGGACACCATACACAATATTATGTTTATGTTTATTATGTGTGAATAAAGACTATTTAGTTGTTATTTAGTTGTTGCAGTTTGTTATTTGCCTAATAAATGACAATAACATTTTTAGTTTTAAACGTTTTTGGCAGATTCCTAAAATATTTTTATTTACAGATAAAAAAAATAGTTTTCTCTTTATTATGACAGGTGGTCATAATAAATTTGTTACGCACTGTATATATATACACAGTATACACATATAGTATATATATATACCGGTAGTCCATATATATAGATAAAATGTTTATATATCTATATCTATATCTATATCTATATCTATCTATATATATATATATATATATATATATATATATATAGATAGATAGATCAAATGTTTCAATTGTACAAAGACCTTTTATATTTCAAAAGCTCGAGGAAAATTTGATTTCTCACATCATTTAAGTTCAACATTTACAAATATATTTATTAAAATCAAAATTTGTATCTGTTAACATCAGTAATAATGCACTGACATGAACCTTTCCATTAACATTATCAAAGGTTAATAAATGTTGTAAATCATACTGTCCATTGATAATTCATGTTGAAGTCAGCATGAAATCAAAATTTAAATTTTTGGGGGAATATTGCAGTATTTATTATAAATGATTTATCCGTGCACATCATTACTCTCGTAATCTTTAATTAAAATGACTTCCCCTCCCTCTTGCAGTGACATCTCTTCGCTTCTCTGATGATGTGTTTACTGGCGTGAGGGCGGGGCAACCTGTCACTCACATGAGATCCACCAATAGCAAACCACAACCATCCAATCAATTCCCCATGGACAAAATCAAGCCCCGCCCTACATTTTTCTTGTTCGAGAAGCCGTTTCACTCAGATATACGTCACAATAAGGAAGAACAGACTTTTGTAAGCTGACTTTAATGCATTAACTAATGCTGACAAACGATACGTTATTGTAAAGTGTTTCTACCTGAAGCACATAGTCCAGCGCGAGATGTCGGAAGCACTTGCGGGTGAAGTTGAGGGTGCTGGTGGCTTCCTCCACCTCGTGGGGTTTGTTTCGAGGAGCCTGTGCGTTCTTCACCTGTGCTATCTCCAGATCCTCCCTCACCTTATCAAAGTGCTTCTTCGTGTCCTTGAACTTACGCACATCACTAAAAAAGTATAGACAGATATTCGTTAGATGGCTTGTAGTGGCCTAATGCTGATATGGAGGCTTCAGGTTTGATCCCAAGGAAATTAATAGGTTTTTGGGATCTCACTGAGGTTTTTTTTTTTGTGTGAGAAATTTCATTTTTGGTGAGCTATTCCTGTTCTAGCACTTTCAGGGTGAACCTGAGAGGCTATTGTCCTTATTTTAACACAGTATCTCTGAAATATTAATGAGAAAAAAAAAAACTGCACATGACAGATCAGGTGGATCTAACAAAAGCTTCATATCGAAGTGATCTTCCTGAAATACCATTTGTTTTACCACATAAATCTTCCGCCCATTGCGTTATCAGTGATCACCTGTGATGAATGAATAGGAACCTGCTCTCAAGAATCCCATTATCCTCCATGAGGACACATTAATTATTAATGAGCTCTAAAAGTCAGATCATTATTTATAATCACCCTGCGGGAAGCACAATAATGAAAAAACCTTCCCCAGTGAGAAAATTTTAGAACACATTTTTTTACTTTACAAGGAATTATAACAATAGTATTGTTATTATTATTATTTTATAGTCATATATAATTCTATATCATATATAAGCACAGCAAACCTAGAGATTAAAGAGAAAAAACACATTTAAATCACAATTTTTATCAGATATGGTGCAGCCCTACCTACAGTAATAGTGACATTTAAAGTAAAGGTTTAATATTGTGTCAACATGTAACGTATAAGTTCTTTAGAAGGGCAAGTAACACCGCAATATGTGTTCAAATATAGTCCAGTACACTCACTCTTTCACAAAGTTGTGCAACTGCTGCTTCACTGATCTCTGAGCTTGATCAAACAGGATCTGAAAAACACAAAATAATACATATAAATAAATGTATCTTAGTTTGAGCCAATG
This sequence comes from Rutilus rutilus, assembly GCF_951802725.1. NCBI lineage: Eukaryota > Metazoa > Chordata > Actinopteri > Cypriniformes > Leuciscidae > Rutilus > Rutilus rutilus. Next base: position 13,148,028 of record NC_140218.1, on the reverse strand, counting down.
GCATCGAAGTATCTCTTCATCAGACAGGCCTATTCTCTGAGAAACAACATTTATTAGGACATTTTCACCAGTCAACTTATATTAGTCCTTGAATAGCATTTTTATCAACAAATCATTGTCCTATGATTTAGGAAGTAGAGTTAGGACTACTGTTAGACCAAATACACACACAAATCACAGCAATGAATGATTACCCTGTGAAAAAAATGTGGTTGGGAGACACTTTTTGTGAATGTCGCATGTAATAATCCACTATCAACACTAGATGGCGCTCTTGCATTTGTTTAATGTGAGCTGTAAAGGATGTAAACCTGTGAGTGAGACCTCCCAACACACACACACCATCATCATCATCACATCACACATCCCTGCGCCTCATTGAGATTCAGGCCGAGTCTCTGCGCAAGGACGTCTGAACTGATCGCGTATGCCATGCTGCAGCGGAGGAGTAAAAATAGGTCACTCGGGCAGGGAGGGAGAGACATGAAAGAGGAGAAAGAAAGAAGGAAACAACAGAAAAACAAGAGAGGTGATGCAAGATACTTAGGATGTGGTTTAGTCACATCCACATCACCACAGAAGCTCCAGAGGGACATCAAGACTCATGATCCCAGATCTTTGAGTTCAACACTGCAGGAATACAGAAAGAATCTAAAGCTTTATGTCTGGGAAATATTCAGTATTTATTACTTCTGGACGGACTTTAATCTTGGTTAAAAGGTCGTTTTTCTATATACACGGTTTCAGACCAAAATAATTCGGTTACATTTTTCACGTTGCTCTGCCATTGTGGTACCAACTCTTTCAGAAAAGCTCCTAAATTACACGTAAAAACTAAATAAAAACTGATTTGACGCTTTATATGTCGGTAAGACTGTTTCTTACCACTTAACTGGGCAACTCTCACTGAAAATAGGCAGAAAAAAGCTATAGGGCTTGAAAATATAATGTTAAAATATAATACAAAAGATGGAAAACATGGAAGACTTTTTTTCACGTTTTCAGTGATTAGTTTTAGGGGAAAATGTATTTTCTTGCAGCTTTTCCTAAAAAAAAAAAAAAAAAAACTGCAGAACTACTATTCAAACTATACTATACTATAATACAAACAAATAATATGTATTGTTTAAATAATATAATTAATAATAAAGTAATGCATCTATCTCTCTCTCTCTCTCTCTCTCTCTCTCTCTCTCTCTCTCTCTCTCTCTATATATATATATATACACTCTCAGAAAAAAAGGCACGAAAGCTGTCACTGGGACTGTACCTTTTCAAAAGGTACACTTTTGTCCCTTTTAGGTACCAATATGCCCCTTTTAGGTACCAATATGCCCCTTTTAGGTACCAATATGCCCCTTTTAGGTACCAATATGCACCCTTTTAGGTACCAATATGCCCCTTTAGGTACAAAAATGTACCTTTTAAAAAGGTACAGCCCCAGTGACAGCTTTTGTACCTTTTTTTTCTGAGAATGTATATATATATATATATATATATATATATAATGAATTTTGATAACATGTATTAAATACATAAATGTATTAAATAATAATACATAAATACATATAAAAATATATAATATATAAATAAATAGGCTTTTTAAATGCTTTTTTATATAAATAGACTTTTGCGCATTTTCAGTGGTTTTATTTGTGTGGAAAAATCTACCACAATCATGTCATTACATTCAGCTTTTCCTAAGAAAAAAACAACAACCTGAAGGCCTACTCTCCATAATGCAAACATAATCCCAAACAAATTTCATTTATTACCTCAGCACAAGAATAATCCCATTACCACATTTTACTACAACAACACAAACCGGAAAACGATCAGAAATGTCAGTAGGGCTGTAAACCCAGATTGTGATGTAACGCCCCAGATGAACACAATTAAACAAAGCGCTTCACTTCACTCGTTCCTATTGCGGGTCGGTTTACAGCGCTATAAACTTCGGCAGGGCCCAAATAAGGTGCTTGGTGATGAAGGACGATGCTTTTGTGGTCCTTTGTGCCTCATGTCAAGGTTTACAGCCTCCCCTACGGTTAGGCAACAAATATCCCTCTATAAAACACAAGACTCTTTCTTTTAAATGCTCATCACTAAACAGAGCTTTAATAGATGTCAGTGGCTCATCCTGCATCCAAACGGCCTTTAAATGAAGCAGCAGGTTCTGGGAAAACGGGAACCCAGCTCGCCGGTCTCGGGAGAAACACCCTGTGTGTGGTCCACTGACTGACATATCGAGGTTTAAAACATTGCCATGTGCTAAGTGAGTATTTAATCTGGGCTCTGTATGAGATCACACACAGATACCAGCATCACAACTGCATACTAAAATAAATAAATAAATAATAATTATCCCCAAAATAAATGTTTTTATTATTAATAATATATTGTTTAAATAACACATATTTCATGTATTACATAATATATTTGATACCAGAAATGTAATTAATACAATATAAATAAATGTAACATTTGTTATTTGAATAAAATAATAAAGAATACACACATACACACACACACACACACACACACACATATACTGTATGCAATATTAATGTAATGTTGATAACAGAAATGAAATGTTTTTTTAATAAAGTTAATAAAATATAAATATATTTTGATCAATTAAATTAATACAATATACATGTATACAATTTATATCATTTAAATAATAAAATATGTATTATGCATAAATACAATATAAATACAAAATAAGTACTAAATATAATATAAATATAATTAATAATAAATAAATAACAACTATTTTTATTATTATTGTTTAAATAAAATATATTTAATTTATTACATAATAATGTATAATATATATTGAATTTTTATAACATAAATTTAATTAATACAACATTAATAAATGTAACATTTGTTATTTAAATAATGAAATATATATAATATATGTATATATAAATTAATACAATATAAATACATGTATACATTTATTATTTTGAAAAAAAGTCATAAATAATTGAATTAATAAAAATGTTTTTATCGTTAAGTTAATAAAATATAAAGCTATTTTGATCAATTAAATTAATACAATTTAAATGTATATCATTTCTATAATTTATTTAAATAATAAAATATATGTATTTAAATAATACATAAATACAATATAAATAAATGTATATATTTATTACTTAAAATAAGTATTAAATAATATAAATATAATTCATAAATACATAAAAACAACAAATTATTATTATTATTATTATTATTATTAAATTAATGGTTATTTAATGTAAAGTTGGTAATAGGTTAGTGTCCCATTTTGTTTTCTTCCTGGTCTTGTATTGTTATTCTGAACATATCTAAATGTGAAGAGTGTATGAATATGCCGAATAATATCCAGACTAGGCTTTACTGTCACATGTGCTCTTCCTGAGCTGAATTCCCCACTGTATTTCATCTCTGCACACAACAGTATGTAAGGTGTAAAGGAATTTTCCCTTAACCTAACTATCCAAAATAAAACTGTTGCGTCTACTCATCGACACAGAGCGTCTACAATCGACACTTAATACCCTTTATACTCTAGCTCTTGCGAAAGGTTAACTGTACCCACAATGCTAAATGTCAAGTAACCACACTGATGTCACACGGGTTAGGGGCTTTACTCTCCGCAAGAGATTTAGGAGAATCTGTAAGAACGTGAGGCTCATTAAATACTTCTAATGTGCAAAAAAGCCCTTTATTCCCTCTCCAATCACTTTCACCCGCTTTCCATACAATCCCAGTATTGTAGGGACAGTCCAATTCAGGAAGGGTTCTCATGATAAAACTTTCCAAAAAACTCCCTAGCTCCCCCTCTTTCTTTCTAAAACCCCCATCTTCACATACCGGTACTATTGCAGCATTTCACATGATTGTGGATTTTCCAGTTTGAATAATTTCCTGTCCAGAAGTCAGGTAAATCCCGGTAATTCCACTATCGGTGTTCTGACGCAGAAAAAAAAGACCATACAGGAACATTAAAATGACCTTTCTAGCAATATACAATGTTTATGATCAATCTGGAAATAAATTCTGAGATAATGGCTGTTCAGTAACATTTTTTTTTTTTTTTGTGATAAAATAACTAAATAATAAAAAAAAAAAAAAAATAATAGCAAATTATTTCATTATAAGAAACCAAATTCATACAATATAAATTAAGTTATAGATTTACTATTTAAATAATAATATATGCATTATTTAAATGTGTAATGTGTAAATGAGTTCTGTAATAATGGCTGTTCAGTATGGACAACATTTTTTTTTTTTTAAGTGATAAAATAACTAAATAGTAATACAAAAAATAAATAAAAATAAATAATAATAATAATAAAAATAAAATAAAAAAATAAAAATAAAAATAAAAAATCGCAAATTATTTCGTTATAAGAAACCAAATTCACACAATATAAATGAAGTTATAGATTTACTATTTAAATAATAATATATGCATTATTTAAATGTGTAATGTGTAAATGAGTTCTGTAATAATGGCTGTTCATTATGGACAAAAAAAATTTAGTTCTATTTTAAAATAACTAATAATAAAATCACACTTTTTTACAATAATATATTACCATATTGATTCATAATGACATATCATATGTCTCAATTGCAGCTTTTAATTTTTTATTCATAAAAAAAGTTACCATAAATAAACAAAGAAGGAAAGAAAGAAAGACAAAAAAGCAATAAAACTTTAGAAAAAGAAAAATGTTTATAATGTGCGTTTATGACTGTTGTATGATAAAGAACACGTATGACCATGACCTAACACGCAGTTGGGTTAAGCAGAAGCTGTGTACAGTTGATATGGAAGGTTGTTACGTGCCTGTTGTCTCACTGTAAGTGCTCTTGTGCACTGAGGCGTGTGTTTGTCTTTCTGCATCCATTTATATAAGTGACCCTCAAGCGTTGATGTTTATACCTCACTGCACACACTGCTCAGGTGCTGCCCAACACACACACACACACATTCACTGGCCGGTCCTCTGACGACCTTGCCCATTAACCTCGTTTGTGATGTGATTTCCCCATGTGGCTCTGCTGGCCTCTGAACAGTCCCTCTCTAAAAGACACACTTCTCAAGACAGCACATCAAACGCTCAGTGGGTTAACAGAGAGACGGCCTGGACAGCAAGGGTCAGATGTAGCACCTCACGAGGCCTGGAAAAGAGTACGCTTATAGAACAGACAAATGGGTGTTAGAAACTAACAATAGTCACTTCCAACTGAAACACATGCCAGTTGGACCTTTCAAAAGGAAAACGAGACATGATTACTCAGCCTAATTAATTGTTCCTCATGATTCTTCATTGTCTTTATAGATTCAGCAAAGAACCTCTCATCCAATTTTGGCTGAAAAGGGTTTTTGAGTAAAGCTGGAAGATTATTTGTAGATTAATAACATTATATGGTTGCATTACATACACTCGTACATTATATACCTATAAGTTCTTCAGATCAGCATACTAATTTCTCATGTTTTGAAAAGTAATCTGAACATAGTTGATTCAAAACGTTAATGTTTGTGTTGAAATAAACGGCATCATGCTGCATATATATAAAAATTCACATATGCTATACAATTTATAATATAATTATAAATATATAATAATATTGATAAATATGATAGTATTTTTGTACATTTTAAATTTAAATAATTTGCATATATATATATATATATATATACAAATTATTTAAATAATTAAATATGAAATATATTAAATTAATATTTAAAAATTAAATATATATATATATATATATATATATATATAGTAATTATATCAATTTGATAAATTATATAGTAAAAAAATATAATAATAATAAATATATATATATATAAATATATGTAACAATATGTTATTAATCTACAAATATTATTTATATAGTAAAAAAAATATATATATATTAATAAAAAAAATATATATATATATTAATAACATATATATATGTTATTAATCTACAAATAATATTATAGCTTTCCTCAAGAACCCTTTACAGCCAAAATTGCAACAATTAATATATTTTGTCATTTATATGTATATAATAATAAAATGTCTATATATACAAATTTCATTCTATTACTTTAGTATTCGTGTGTGTGTGTGTGTGTGTGTGTGTGTGTGTGTGTGTGTGTGTGTATATAGCGAGGATAGAAAATAGTCTTATTAATTTTTTTAAAGGATCAAGAAAATGCTTCTCATACTGTATTTTTTGCTGTCGATGTCAAAGGCTGTGCATCTTACACACCAATACGATATTCTATTTCTTGGTACAGTAGAAGCCAAATTAGGCAGATCCCAACATAAATAGGTTGTGTGAGTGACACTCTTTTATCCAGAAGCTATAATATTAATAAATGTTAGCATCTGATCCCAAGCACATTTCAGATTGCTTTTGCACAGTTGTGTTGCCGTTTTGCATCACCACTTGATGCCAAATGCAAAATGTAGGTCCTGAAGCAAAAAAAGATGAGATTCTAGATATTGTCTCTTATGACCAGGAAAGACGCTCACAACAACAGACAGAGCATCATATATGATTTACATCCAGCTTGATGAAAAACAAGGATCATTCATGATTCACAGCATCATAGCATGTTCAATTATTCACACACATCACAACCAGGGCACCTTTACTAGAACACAGCGACACATGATGGAGAACACATTAACATTTCATAATATGATGACACTATGAGGTGGTCCCAGTGGACCTGTCCCACAGTCATTCATACGAGGAGAAAGAAATGAGAAAAAACACGACACGCACCATGTGGTAGTTGACGGTCTCCTGCAAACTCTCGCCACATTTTTCCAGGCAATCCTGTAAAAATACAACAAAAAAAAAGGTCACAATCCGCAAAATTCAAACAATGTTTTCATTTTCAAGATGTTATGATCAAAATGAATTGAGTTATACTGGTAATTCAAATCGCATGTTTATTCTCGTATCATCATTGATTAATGTTCTTCCGACAAGGAAAACTAGCCCTGCTGAGTGTGCAACAGGCTTTTGTCGAAATGGAAACGTAATTGTGGGGCTGACTTGATGTTTTTACAGTGGAAAATGCAAATAGCAGCAGGTTTTAATAAGATGCTCAACATTAGTCAGCTGGGTACAAGAGAAGAGAAGCCAAAAAGACTCTTAATAGCATTTGCAGATGGCGGCAATGAGTCTAACCCTACTGGCACAGCTGAGAGAGAACGGCGAGAGTACAGGAGCCCCGGCCTGCTGCTTTCTGACTGAATCCATGTCTAATCAAGGTCAATGAGTGTCTGAGACACTGAAACCAGCAGCCTGACGCCCTCATGCCTGCCAGTAAAGAGCTCACAATTAAAAGCAGACGTGCGTAGACTTGAGAATGTAGAAAAAATAAATACTACAATTGAACGATTTGTGGTGTACAGTTTTGATAACTTCTTGAAGCGTCTCTGTTGTTTTGTTTCAAGTGCCACTGCAAAAGAATATGATGAAAAAGAAATATTGAGCGCCAAAAAACTAAGAACAAAACTTTCCTCAATGGTTTCAGACAATAACGTCTGATTCATGGATGAATGACCCTTGTGAGACAGTTCTTTTTAATGAATCCGAATCGGTCCAAAAGACTCAAGAATATTAAACTTGTGAGTTATTGGACTGAATCACAGCCTAATGACTCACTCACTTTGTCACAGAGTTACAAATTTTGGAAGATTCTGAACTTTTTGGATAAATGGTAGGTCTACCTTAAAAACAAAATAATACATAAAAAATACACAATAAAGGTAATATAATATATTAAATAAAAAATATATAATAATAAATAAATGTAATATATAATAAATATTAAAATAAAATAAAAAAAGTTTAATAAAATAATAGTATAATTTTATATAATTTAAATAGTATTGTTTTTGTGTAGTGTTTTGTGTAGTATGAAGTTACCGATAACAACCATAAAGGTTCTAAAAGATTATGTATATATGTATATATAAAGATGTGATATAAGTCTCTTAATATAATTAACCATGTTGTAAATGGCCATTTCTGAGCTGAAGCAATAACATGCTGTTTTCATGTCTGTATCTTTAAATGCAAATGAGCTGCTGCTCCCCGCTCCACTTTCCAGAAGAGGGCGGAGCCTTTACAGCTTGTGCCTCGGATACTCTGCCAAAAACGAACAAATAACTGTTTGGTTTTGATTATAATCATTGCAGTTGTTCGTCATCATTAAAGTATTTATTATTTGAATACGTTTTAAAGCCATATCAGTTTAACTTCTGAAATGGTTTTCTGAGCACGCGCACAGTCTGTCAGATGGCCTGAGTATTAAACTAAGTTCTCTTTCCCGTCTTATTGCGCGTAAACTTTCAAATACACACAAGGTTTTGTCAAAAACACACTAAGTTCACATAAACACAGTTGATTATGCCTTTGACTGTAAAACAGCAGGGAAAGAAATCGCATGTGTATATTAGATCTGTGTATTGAAGTGACAGCATACAGTACCTACTGCTGCATATGCTGTTGATATGAATCGAACAACAAAAGAAAAACAGAAAATCACTCACTGCTCTTGACTGAATAACTTTAGTAGCTTTAATAAGAATACATTTCTTACTTGAATGCTGCTGTTAAATGCTCTGGTGAGGAGATAAACATGGCGGACTGTGTACAGCTCACTCAGGGGCGGAGCTAAGCTAATAGGGCAGATTCCGTGCTAGTCGTGGGCGGGGCCTGTTTCAATGTGACATCACATTGGAGCACATTCCTGATTGGCTCATTTTGCGACAGTTTCAGATTTATGGGGAAAATAACAAACGGAGTGGATGGATTTTTACCACAATAGGGTGGTTGTGTACACACACTGCGGACACATTATTATTATTATGTGAATTTTGCATAATAGGTTCCCTTTAATGAAATCGTTAGGAATCAAATTTCCTTACACTTCTCATTCCTACCCTCGTGATCAGAAATGACAGAAAGCCGAGTGTGTGACATGTCCATAATCAAACATTACCGATATCATCTGGTCCTTCTTGCACTGCTGGGATAGGTCACGGATGCCGTTGATAAAGAGCTTGTTGGCGGTGACGTACGCTTTCCCAGCTTCAATCATACCACCACACAGCTTCACCAGCTATTAAAGAATAACAGAGAGAGGAAGGAGTTAACATAAGACACAATAAACCACCCATACATAAAATGCGTTTTGGTGAATCAGCTGAAAACTTTAAGACTTAATAAAATCATAACCTCGACTGTGCTGGCACAGCAGAATATTAAAACCTCTTGATATTTTGCATCATTACACAATTGTTTGAGGAAATATTTACAATGTTGAGCGTGACATTATATTCTCTTATGTTCACTGCATATTAAATATATTAAAGAAAATCCTAAATATATTTAGTATTATTATTTTATATTATTTTATATTAGCATCCACAACAGAGGACAATATTATTCATGCTGCAGGACGGATTCTGATTGGCTGTCATTCTTTTATCATTCTGAAAGTGATTCCAACGATATTGTTTCTTAGTGCCGTTATCGTTATAGTTGTGGTGTGAACTTTGCAATTCTTTTATGTTTAGAACGATTTTTAGAACTATATCTTTATAGTTATAGTTATTGTTCTTGGTGTGAACGGGCCATAACACAAAATATTTCTTAAAATCACACAAACACAGACAGAACAGGTGCGGCCTCATCTGTGCGGTAATTCTTCTCACTAATGTGCCAATTACTAGATCCCACATGTAAAGGCCAAGGCAAAAATTTCCCACTTTCGCACATGCCACAAATCCCCTGACTCCGCGGAGGGCTTTCACATGTGGTTGTGTGTTTGTTTTATCCCTGATGGGACGCATTCTCAGATGGGCTCCATGTGTCTGTCGCAGCATAAGGAGTCTGACACGAACCAGAGGACAAAGCTTAGGTTCCCCTTTTTCATGAATCGTTAATTTCTTCTGAATTTTATCTTCCTCTTTCTTCCCTCAGGTGTTGTTTCGATTACGTCCACACACTCTGAAAGCTTGACAATATCGGCTTGGGAAAATCTTTTAATTTCCCACACTCTCCCCATGAGTCAAACTAACAAACACAGAGAGGCCTTGTTCTACACAGCTGCCGAACAGACCAACAGACTCGACGTCTGGACAGCCAGACGCAAGAACTAACAAGAAATTGTCATGCAAAAATGGATCGAAATGCATCCCCTACTGTTGTTCAGTTTGTGAGTAAGAATCCAAATGTTAGTTTCCTAAAAAGAATTAGTATATGCATATGTATACTATGCATGAGTCTGTGTATATACACATGATTCTTGTGTAATGGTCTCATTCATGTGTGTTATGCATTACTGTTTTTAAGCACAATGATGCAGAGAGATGAATTGGCTTTCTCTCATGCTGTTTGTTGTTGTTTGCTGTTTCCATGCATTTTAATTACAACAACATGCAACTTTTGATCATTTCATTCAGGCTCAGCAAAATAACAGCTTCACCGCAGACTGTAATGATCCAGACCCATGATTTTTCTCAAGAAGTCACAATGAAGGCCCCGTTTACACGATGGGAAAACGCAGAAATTTCCCTGCGTTTTGGCCTGTCATTTACACGAAAACGCCGTTTTTATCCAAGAAAACGATTATTTCTTAAAACTCCGGCCAAAGTGGAGATTTCTGAAAACGCCGGTTATGTGTTGCCGTGTCAACTGGGAGAAACGGGGTTTTAGGTTCTCAAACGTCACATTATGCGCCAGAAAATGCTTACGTCATGTGAGCGCCCTATGTTTAGAGTTTGTTTGGCTACTATTTGATCATGGATGCTGTTAAGGTGGTACTCATTTTTACTTTTGTGCAAACGTTTTTGGCCTGTTTGCATTTGCTTCGCTGTCTGTCCACACAAACGAATCTCGCGCCATGTCTGTTGTTTTGAAAGGAACTGGAAGTCGCTCGTGCTATTCGTTGTTGACGATTTTGAGGATTCTGATTGGCTTGCATGGCTTTATCCTTCTCCCTACACTGCCGACCATAGGTTTGGCATAATTATGATGTTGCTCGACGGCGTATTTATGCGGGTTGATATAAACGACAACTTTCTTGAAAACGATGTTGTGTGCACGATGTTATTTTTGAAAACGGAGGGGGAGAAATATTCGTTTCTCTAAATACCCGGCTATGTGTAAATGTGGCCGAAGAGGGATCTTGTTGTTTGCTAACCAGGTTTAGCATTAATTTGAACTTTTTATAATTTAGCAAAATAAAATTGCATATTAGAATTTAGGGCCCTATCTTACACCTGGCGCAATGCAGCGCCAAGTGTTTTTTGCTAGTTTCAGCCTGACGCAGTTATCATTTTCACGTCCTGCGCCACGTTGTTTAAATAGCTTATGCATTTGCGTCCATTTGTGCGCCCATGGGCGTGCTGGTATAAAAACGAGGTGTGTTCAGGCACATTGTTGGCGCGCTGCTATTTTGAGGCAACAGAAATAGACTACGCCATTGACCGACAAAAACCTGGTCTAAAGTCAATGGCGCAATATTTCTTTTGTTATTTAAACAGCGCGTTAGTAATGTGCGCCTATAGGCGGGTCCACAACACACGTCCACTCTGCTTATTACTATGGCAAGCCAATTGGTTCAGAATTACGCTATAGATTAATCGCGTTTACAGCCAAACGCCGTCAAATACGGCGTTTTAAAGCGCATTTGACGGCGCAAAATACGGCATTGTAATTACAAACGCGAATCATTACCAGTTCATCATTGATTGGGAGAGAACAGTTCAAACTTACTGGCTGTGGAAATCAGTGGGCGTGTCTCATTATACTATAAGCAAAACGGCGTAAAAAAACGCGCGCTCTGTGCAACCAAAATGTGAAACGTCATATGGTGAGATGAACGGCGTAAACAGCGGCGCTTTCCATGCACACTAAAACGGCGTCGAATATGGCGTCATTGACGTATTTCGCGCGTTTTTTTACGGCATTTGTAATTATAACGGCGTATTTTGCGCCATCAAATGCGCTTTAAAATGGCGTATTTGACTTGGCTTGCCATATATTACACACACAGGGACACAGTTTACACAGTTTGCAGCACACAAACATGCCATATATAAAATATTATTAAAAGATTAATATTGTGTACATAAAGATATGGTGGAATCCGGCTTGTTCCGTAGATGGTCTGCTTGCGGGCTTTAACCTCATGCACAAGCAGATCCGTTTGCGCTCTGGAGACGCGTTCAGTCTTTTCCGATTGCAAATTCTGTCATGTAAATAGCGAGTCCAGCATGGCGCGAGCGCACCTGACTTTTAAAGGGAATGGGAGATGAGACTCTGGTTGGTTTATTTCACGTTACGCCCAAAACACACCCATTACTCATTATGAGAATAGGGACAACCCTTTTATACCATGCGCCTGGCGTGCCGACCATTTTCCCCGTTGTTAAACTAGCAAAAGTGGATTCGGATACGCCCTAAGTGCACTTGCGCCTTGCGCTTTAGACCATGCGCTTAGAGTGTTAAAATAGGGCCCATAATCTATAAGAATATATAATCTTTATCCCTGTAAAGCTGCTTTGAAACAATCTGTATTGTATAAAGCACTATATAAATAAAAAATGACTTTATGATTGACATGATGACATGATAAATTATTTTGTCATTGAAGATTTCTTAAATATCTCGCCTTGTTCTCGTGAACCCAATATCGTGTATCGTTCCGTCTTGTGAGTTAAGTGTATCGTCACACCCCTAATATATATATATATATATATGAAGAGTTCAGATGCAAAAACCTCTAAATGCCATCTGAAATTTCCTCCTAGAATGATCATTTTTATGAAGCTCGTATATTTAAGTTCAGTAATTTCACTTAAATGGCAATGAAAATTACCTATTAACTGCCATTTAAGTGAAATTATTTAAATTAAATATACGAGCTTGATAAAAATTATCATTCTAGAAGAAAATTTCAGATGGCATTTAGAGGTTTTTGCATCTGAACTCTTCATATATACACACACACATATACGTACATACATACTAAAGAAGACTTTTAAACCTCTAAGAATGACACACATTCAATCCGGATTGACAGCCTTCACTCAAGGACTTCAGGAACAGATGGAGATCACAAGCATTAGAGAAATATGTGCTTAGTGACATCTGTGAGAAGATCAACACTTCTTCCTCAAAGATTATTTCATCTTCATCTACTCATGCAAACTATGTGGGTTGTTGACAAATAACATGAACATGATATTTTTCAGAATGAACATTTTTACATTTAAAATGTATATGATTGTATAAGGGAATATACAGTATGTATATTGTGTATATTACTGTAGATAGACTTGTAACTTGTCAACATCACTTGCAATATTTGTTTATTAATATGAGACCAATGTAATTAATATAAGGCACATTTTATTCATATTAAATTACTATGAAAAGATCAGAAAATCTACATGCAAAATAAAATAAAATGTCAACTGCCCAAAGGCTAGTGTATTGACAGCATTAGACTAGACTTTAGTATTACAGTATTAGATCCTCCCGTAAATAAGGTCCAGCCATCTTTACGGCATTACCATCACTATACGCTAATCCAGAACGCCCCACTAATCTCAGTGAGATAAACCACAGAAGTTTCTCTGCGCACGCTCTTTCTGCTCTCTAATGACAAAACGCACTGCTTTCTGCTTTCTCTGCTGGATTTGCACCAACATTTGCACATAGTGGTGATCCGTAAAGCCTGAGGTTGACCGTTTGACCTTGTTATAGAAGTGTCTGATGTCAGTGTTTGGCTACAGAGGTCTTGGAGGGTATTAGATGTGATTTCTAACAAAGGATTTCTTTGCAAATGCATGCCCTAAATGCGCTCTGATGGGGTTAGAAGGTCAAGTGACCGCTCTAAAGCGTCTTACCTTATCAAGCTTGGCTTCGATCTCCACCACCTCCGTCTCCACCTCATCAATATTTGCCCTGGAACACAAAAAAGATGACGACGTGAATTATTTTGGCCCGACAATTGTATTTTGATGAATGACACAGCAAGGAACAGATTAACAGCAGATTTCATAGGATTTACATTTCATCTGTAGATCGTATAAGCTCTAAATAGTTTGCGAGAATTTAAATGTTTAGGATATCATACCGCCATTCAAATCTTGCTATATCTGCAGTTTATAGTATGCATACTGTGCGCAGCATGCACATTTTACCCGGATGACAACTACAGTACATTATATCTACAAAGTGTAGTATACAACAGAGCACACCACATGCAAACCTCAATCCCACAATGCAATGCAAAGCACATTTCTATTGTTGAATAAACAGAAAATATCAACCCTGATTTGTAACATTTCTTTCTTGAATTTTCTTTATATAAAAATGATTTATTATGATATATAAATAACAAATATACAAATAATTATTTAACTGGACTGCCAAATGAAACTGAAACAAAACGAAAACTGAATTATGCAAAACCAAAAATAATTATTTTAATTCAGAAGATGATAACTGGACACCACTTGCGGCAATATGAGTCCATGTGACAAAAATATAGCATAAAACACTAATTTAGGAATAATCCCTGCTGTTCACGTTAATAGTACTGTATGTAAACAATTAAAAAACATTAAGTCAGAAGCGTCTGAACGATATTCTTTTACCAGTCGAAGTATGTGCTTTTTTTAAGCTATTACCCACAAACGCTTGCACAAAGGAAGAGGCAGACTTCTCCAGATTAAAAAAAACAAGGCTGAAACTGCTAAAGCAGTTAGTATGAACCTAAAAAGTGAATGTGAAAAAAGTGAACTATGTTCTCTCATGCGAAAGTATCTCCAAATTTGGCATACACTTCTGCTTCACGCTCAAAATACATACTATCCCATACCCAGTGAAGTACACACTTTAGTGCATAGTATGAGTATGCGAATAGGGGTGCAGACATTGTGTGACTTTATGGAGTTTCTAAGTAGTAAAAAAGGTAGCTCCGACATGTAAAAACATCCAAAATGGCAGCAGCTATAAAAGTCTTTTTATCTTGTAATTATGGTCATCCTTACGAGACCTGAACACATCATTATTCTCAGCAACTGACCAATCAGATCCAGCCTTTTCAGAAGGGCCAAAATGACAAAGTGCCATCACCACCCTCTTCCTGTCTTCCAGTGTGAGAAAGGCTTTTCCTTTGAACTCTGAGGCCGTTTGACACCCTCAGGCTTTATGTTAATATTTAACTGAAATATTTTGGACTATTACAGTCAGCTGATCTCGCTGTGCTCTGCATGTGATGCGTTTAGGAGAGGCTGCAGTGATGCACGTGCTCTCTATTTAGAGCAGAAGCAATTGTGCCTTGAGTACAGACAGAAACACACACACACACACACACTGGTGTCACACACGATCGGTTAATGGATGCCGCCCCTATTGTTCTTCCTCTCTCTAGTGGTCCCTGGGCCGTGGCGGTACAAGTGTATCACAGCCCAGCCAAAAGAAAGACTGGAGATGCACGGCCACTTTCTGTTTCATAAGGAAAAAGCATAATATTTTGATTTATGCTGAAAAATTATTTATCATAATATTTTTTTCTTTCTGTTAAAGTGCCCCAGTTATGCTATTTTAAAGTTTTGGAGGTCTTCTACAACAGGTTTACATGCATTAAAGTTCAAAAAATATTTTTCAATATTTCACAAAGGACTCGTTGGATGAATCAGTCTTTCTAAACTCCTCCTCTCCGCGAGCCTACTCTGCTCTGATTGGCCAGACGGCCCTGTCTGTTGTGATTGGTCGACCGCTTACAGCGTGTGTCGGAAACGAAACGCCCATTATCATCTGAACTTCAGCTCCGGAGGCTTCCTAAAGCTCAGTGACTGTAAACACTGTAAAGACAGCAACGATTGCGTCGATTTTACCATATCAATCCGAGCGCGAGTCCGATGATGAAACACTGGAAGAACTAGTTATTCAACCCGTACCTCCATCGTAAGGACGACTCGAGCAGGACGTTTCTCAGTGATAAGCTACTCGGTTTGAGGTACATTATGGGATGTTGCAACTGTAATTCCTCACCATTAGTGTATGTCCATCAACAAACCAATATGTAAAATGTGTAAAACATAGAGAACAGACATAGCCTGGGAACACCCGGCAAATTTAGATTTGCTCTGCAAGTTAGTCTGGCAAAGAGCTCATTCAAGCCCATTTCTAATCCGTCGAAATCGCGGCACCAATCAGAAACGTTGAGGCGGGCTTTACACGATGACGATCGCTCTGATTGGTTTTAGGTCTATCCAATTGCGCCCAGAGGCATTTGAACGACGTTATTAAATGCATTATTATATTCAAATTGCAAACACATGAGGACAGTCTCCATGAAAGACCCACTGGCAGATGAACGTGCTACTACATTTCTCTCCGAAACGGTAGGAAATTAAATTAGATTTAATAGAGGATTTTAACTGTGACAAGATGATTGACAGGGCAGTTTACGTGACAGGATGCACGCGACAGATCCGTCCGATAAAGATGACGAAGTAGTATGTCCCAAAGCTTGCCTACTTTTTTGCTACACATTCAAAAGTAAATACCTTTTCTTCACAAAAAGAGTACATACTTTTATGGCGTAGTGTAACTTTGGCGAATTGGGACGCAGCATATATGGCTTTACACGATGATGATAGCTCTGATTGGTTTTAGGTCTATCCAATTGCGCCCAGAGGCATTTGAGCGACGTCCGTTGGTGACGCCCCTTTGGAAATGAGTTATTAATGAAGCTTTGCCAGACCATAACTCAGTTACTACTGAGAATGGTCTGGTTTTAACCAGGCTAGAACAGACAGATGCATCTCCTAAACTTACATTAAACCGCCTATCAAGCACCCTAGTGACCAAACAACAATGCACTAAAATCAACTCTGAATACCTTAGCAATTACACAGCAACAACCATCCACAACCCCTATATCTTGGCAGTCAGTTTAGCACATGCAAACATTTCTTCTCAAAACATAAAAAAAAATCTAGTTCCCATTGTTCCATCATACACTGGTATACACACAAAATGCACTGTTTACTCTTTGAATTCCACAGTTTAGAATAGTTTTTGTTCATTCTTTGTATAACCTACTCCATAATAAAGTCTGTTTTTATCCCTACAAAAACATTTGCTCATTCTGGGATTCCTGCCCTGACAACAAACCCAAGTCCAGCTTATATAACGTCTCACGACTTGATGAAGTTCATCTGGACTGCGGTGAGCTCATGAGATGGAGGCTTGCATCTGTCTGACCTCCTGATGCGTTTCCTGGGTGGAGGGAGGCACAGCTGTTCTCCCACTCGCTCCCCCTCACCCTCCACCATGCCAGCTCACTGCACATGGCACTCCCAGGATGGATGCGCATGTTGCCCCCCGGGCCTGTAACCATGGCAACCGCTGTGGGGGCCGGCCCCACATTTACAAACCCAGTTAGGTCTGACTTGCTTTTCGTTTAACCATCACTTGATCTTGCAAATGAAGAGAATGCAAAGGCAATATGCTTTTTTCAAATGAATATTGTGTTTTATATGGAAAAGCATCACATTATAAAAGTTAAGTGCATCATGCATGACATTTCATGTTTGTCCTTAAGACCATTTAAAGATATAATATATTTAAAACATTGTATCATTTAAACACACACACGCAGATCTGCACTGAACTGAGGATATAACACACATCAGTGCTGTTGTAGGTTGAGATGCTGAACCAGCAGAGACATGTTTCCGTCTGGCTTAGTGACTATGACAAGCTGCCTTCACATACTCTAGCAGGGCCTGGCTCTGTTTACCCACACAAACCCGTCCACAGTGCTGAAAACCAGACAAAAGAAGAACAAGGTTTGTTTATATCAAGACTCAGACAGCTCTGTCAATGTAATGAATTTCGTGAAAAGGCTTAAAACAGCATTATTGTCTAGTCCTACTGACTGTTTGGTGTGTTTTTTGCATGAGTGAACTGTATTATTGACCTTGGCGCATTTGCCAGAAGGTACCAGCCGAAAGGGGCACAACCCTCATCAGCCGCGGAGACCACCGTAATGAGAGAAACACTCCAGGGTTCACTATCAAACGTCTCGCTAAAAACAGCTGGGAACAACATCCACTGTTAGTAATGGTTTCCGCTGCTGTATTCTCTCAGAAACATATCACACTTCCGAGGGAATATTTTCACAACAGCGATATTGAATGCACGCCTTAGCAAAAACAGATTTGTTAAAAGGGTCTCCATTCAGATTCGGTCATCGTGGGGGTCTGGTGATGACATCATTGGGCTGAGTATTGATTTATTGATTGCTCTGAGTGTTATAGTGGAGACTGGCCTTTTGTAACAGAGTATTTGAGTGAGTCATTCAGGGAGAAGTGTGTGTGTGTCAGTATGTTTATTCTTAGACTGCACGCCTCTTAGTGCCCCGTCTGGACCTTTTATATTCAGTAAAAGCCTTAATTCTCCTGCAGCCTCCATCTATGCGGCCACTACCCAGAAACAGAGCAAAACTTGCATCAGCGTGGCCAGGGTGCAGAGGAATTGAATTATAATGAACTGTAAAAAGCCATTAATGCTACTTTATTAATCCTAATACAAATTCTGTGAACATTTATTGTGCTTTTTGTTTGTAAAAGTTGTTTACACTGCCTTAGGCGTCTTACATTACGGACACTGCAGTTTATTGTTCTGGTGCATGTGCAATAATTAAAAACACGCATGAAGAACATTAATTGAACTCTTATTTGGATTTTACAAAATTATCTTTAAAACAGTATTCTGAAAAAAGCACATTTCTTCTTAGCACATTCTTGCTCGAACACTGCCGAAAAATAAGCCCTGATTATACATACTTTTTTTTTTTTTTTTACAAGCATATTTTGAATCATTGATGGCCAATGATGGCCAAAAAAGTATAACTAGGTCAGAGTAATTGAATTCTAATGCACTTCAATATGCTAGTAATGTGCTTTATTAATTCAAAGACAAATTATGTGATGGTGATTTAATGCGATTTTTTAACAGCGTGGTAAAAATGACTTATGTTATGTTTAACTAGATTTTTGAACATTTTGAATGAGATGTCCAGTCATAAAAAAAGAGAAAAACCTGAATCATTGTGGCCAATGTGTAGAATAACTGAGTTAATAAATCAAAGAAGCATTCTGTGAATATGCACTTTTTGTTTGTAAATGTTGTTTGTATTGTTATATTGGAACATACAGAAAAAATTATTCATACACTTGGTTGAGAAGTATGGAAAACATGTCTTGATTATTTTTTAAATCGATTTTTAATGCATTTAACTAATTCCTTTAGACATTTTGAATCAGTTAAGTAGCCATTTATGGCCACTGACCAAAAAACAACAACAAAGCTTCATTAACGTGGTCAGTGAGCAGAATAACTTAATTAATAATGGCATGGGGGCCACATAGATTTTTTGGTTGAAATGTATGGGAAAAATGCATTGAACAAATTTGCATACAGTCTCATAATGGTTTTAATGCACGTTCTGTTTGGCCATTAAGTTAATCTGTGCCAGTTTGCTTAAATTAAATTCAAAGACAAGTTCATACAAATGCATACAGATTGTGTACACAAGATAATATACAGGACGTCGGTCGTTATTGCAAAATAAACCCCTTCAGACTCAAAGTGATAAAAGAAACCACCACTTCACGGCAAGGTTTATTTTTGTGATAATGACTGTATATTATCCCCTTAAACATCTATCAGTGATGCTACTTCTCTTCCTTAAAGCTGCATTACTCGCTGCGTTTGTGTTTGTTTTGCAATTCAGGTCTGGTTTTATTCTCTTGCAAGAGTGGGACGTCTCCTAAAAAGCCACAGACAGATTTAACCCAAGCGGGCTTCCTTTCTAGCCTGCTTTATGGGTGTGTGGCGTGTGTCGGACGAGCCAAAAGCAGACAGGGTCGTCCAGCTCATTGGAGATGTCAGCTCTCAGACGTCTCTGGGCGAAAGCGTGTTGATTTTGGAGGGGTCAGCGTGCAGTCAAGCATCAAAAATGTGTCATGAGCAAAAGAGCCCACCCGGACCCCTCCTCATCCCAGACCCTGCGAGGCCACCACAGCCAGATACGATGAGTTATCTGTGTTTAACAGTGTTCTGGCAGGGCAAAGTGAACCCAGCTGGCGTGTGCGTGCAAACAATTCCCTAATCTCCGCTCCGAAACCCGCCTGCGTGGATCTTGTGTGAGAAAACACGGCGGTCCCCGCTTTATCAGATGCTTTCCCGCCAAAAATCTGTTCCCGCCTGAGCGGTGATGTCACAAAACGTTCTCCAGACGTTCTGAGGTGCTAATGCGTCCAGGACCCAGGGGGTGTGTGGGAGTTTTAACTAATGTGGACGTCCAGGGAAACATTCTTACAGGTCAGAGCAGATGGAGATCAGATTGCTGTGAAGCCGACACTCCTGACAACACAAACATCATGACTCATTCAATGATTCAACTCAATATGATACACACCTGAACTGTGTGGGAAACTACTTTAAAACAGATTTATGAGATTTTTGAAATAAATACATTAATAAATAATACTAATACTTACATTACCTTGTATAAAAAGATAATGTTCTTGACAGGTTTTGTGAGATTGAACTATTGCAAAATGCAAAAAGCCCAAGTAGCAGTGCTTCGCCTTCTGAGAATATAGTTCCCAATATGTATACGGTTAGAAGATGGCTGTATCTCATGTGACCTTGTAAATAGGATAATGTTGGCGTTATTTTGTCACTTATTGGGAGCAGTATGCTAGTTGGAGCTGTATACCTCCAGTCTTTGTGCTAAGCTAGGCTAGCGGTGGGTTTGTCAGACAGAGTTACAGCACGCACAGAGATGAAAAGGGTATGTATGGACTTATCTAACTCTAGGGGATACGGTGAATAAGCTAAAGTCCCAAAAAGTCGGCGTGTTCCTTTAAGTGCATTCAGAGCTACAGATTGCAGAAAATGATTCAGCTCTCAAAGGTCAGCTGGAATCAGCTGGGATAGACAGCACCCCCACAACCCCACACAGCTCACAGTGTGTTTTCTGAAAGAGTCGAGATATCTTCACAGCCGTCGCTGAAGGAATGTTCTAGCACCAACCTCAGAGCACGACTGGCAGAAAGATCAGGGTCACTTCCGGTCCCACTGAACACCAGACCACAGTGGGAATGCCAATACTGGGGTCTATAGGAGTTGTGTGGCATGAATCAAGATGGGAAAGTCTTTAAAGAAAAAGTTGTAGCTCAAATAACACAATGTTCTCTACATAAGCTTCATTATAACCCGATTTTGTCTTGATATGACCAGAGGAAATGAGAGAGGAAGGACACAAAAGAGTGAATCTCTACAGCAGGGGCGTGAAATCACTTCCTTCCTGAAGTCCACATCCATGGCATATCTGCATCAGGAGATAAAGCCCTGACACGGATCATATGGAATATTCTGCAGATATAATTACAATACAAACCAACCCGACCATCATGCCACCAAATCAATGGCACAAAACTCAGTAGATTTGGTCGTCGGAAGGGACAACTATGAAGAAATCAGTTTGCCTTAAGACTATTTTACAATTATTCATTTAGAAGACACTTTTTTTCCAGAGCATATTACAAATGAGAAATATAACAAGCAATTTATAAAGTAAAAATCCCATTCATTCTGGAGTTGATTTTTAACAATAACTTATAAACATGTAAAGACAAACCTACTGTGAGCTACAAGGTTGTAAATGTGTTTATTGAAGCCATGAGCCTGCATCATTTCAACTTCTTGAAAAACTACATTACCCATGATGCCATAGAGAAATCTCAACCATTCAGAGAATCAAACAAGAAAATCACGCCAAAAGAACACTTTAGTGATTGACAAGTCCTACACTCAATATACTTAAATATTTGTGTGTGTATAAAATAATCTTTAAATCAACAGGTTTAAATTTCTCCTTCATATTAAATTAAATTGTTGTTTTACGGGATTGTAGTTCTTTCCTCCACTAAAGCCATTTAGTTCACAGTCTTGTATACCTTCTAGTTTTATTCTCAAATACTTTTTTGCTTTAAATCTAAATTTGTAGTGTTGTAATTCACATCGTAGCTGGTTGGAAAACTTGTCATGCCTGGTTAAGACATAATGCAACAGTTTACTGTTCACACGAAAAATCAACAAGATTACATTTCTACTTTGACAAAATATTAAACCAAAACTGCGACAGAGAGACAGCTCAAACTGAAACACACTGATGAAAAAGTGGTGCAATAAATTCTTTGCACTTTCTGTTAACAACTGATACAAAAATAAACCATTGAGCTATTTGAGCTATTTCCATTTGAAGCAATGGATGCTATGCAAGTAATGCACTGAAATAGCCAATAACTGCAGGCCACCAATGGGCTTTGATGCAGCCAAAGATCCCAGCGTGACCCGTCGACTCCACTCTGACCTCTGACCCCTGGAGGAGAGCAGCTGCCCTAGCCATCCCTCATCATGACTAGAGAATAAACAGAGATGTTCATAGACAGTCTTACCTCACACAAGCAAAAGACCCTTTAATAACACTTCAGCAGAGACTGAGAAGTATTTACACAGTCAGTCTATATTACAAAGGTAAATTCAAGTCTGCAAACAGAGAGGGAATGTGTCAAATGGATTTACTGAGTCAATATAAAATAAACATGTGTTTCAGAGCTTATGTAGAAAGAAAATATATAGGTTTCATTTCTGTGGCGTCTGTAGTGGTTAAAAACAATAAAACCGGCTCCACAAAAGAAGCAAAGTTCAGCCAACAACAGATATAGTCTAAAACCAGTGTCAAAAAGAATCCCATCACGTTCTGATCTGTTAAGAGCAAAAATGTCCTCATAAAAAGACATTTATTGATTCATAAATTTCCAAATACATTCCACATAGGAATAAAATGTCTCTGCTCTCCTACAGTTCTCCCCAAAAAGAAAATCTTGTGAAATTCAGGATTTTCAAACTCCAAAAATGCTGAAAAATACAAAAAAGCACCTTAAAAATAGTCCATACAACTTGTGCACTATATTATATATAAAAGTTATATAGTATGATAGCATTATGACAATCTGACGTTTACTTTTTTTTTTTACCCTCTTACCCTCCACTGTGGCTCTCAAATCTTATTTACATTATGAAATATGCCACAGTCAAGACGTGTTCTACAAGGTTTGATGCCTGTTCCTCAACAATAAGCTGTCTTATGAATTTAGAAGACTATATATAATATAGAACACAAGAACTTTAAATATGCTTTCTTGTCCTTTTTGAAGCGTAACAGTCCTGTCTCCATTCACTTCCATTGTATGGAAATTAGCAGCATGAACATTTTGCTAAACATCTAACTTTGTGTTCCACAGAAGAAAGTAAGTAAAATTGGAATGAAATGAGGGTGAATAAATGATGACAGAACTATCTTTTTTTTTATTTCTTTTTTTAGAATTATAACTTTAAATGTTCAATAGTTTATGGCTTTTCTCCACAAATTAACATTCATTAGATGTAGTGATGTAGTCTTTCTCAGAAAGTTTTAAGGAACCAAAAAAAAAAAAAAAATTGCCAAACTTTTAATTTGGTCTTCATCACTTTCAAGTTTTAATTTTGGTTTGCTAAAGAAAAAAGAAAGAAAAAAACAAATTTCTTATTTCTTTAACAAACTGTTTATTGTTACTCTCTGTCTCTATCGGTTTTGACAGGCTGTTAGCATAAGTTGTTATCCAAGTATTCTTTGTCGTGGTCTAGTGGGATCGGCGCTAACGCTGGGGCTTATGGGTGAATTTAAGCCTGAGTGGAGGAAGGACGGGGTCATCATTAGATCACTGGCTCGGGTCTCGTGAGTTTGAGAGAGGCGGACGCCAGCCGGCCTCGCAGACCTGACCCCTGAGCATCCTTCCTGAGCTGGGAATTAGCGTCATTTTCCACTGTTTTTTAATAATCACACGCTTTGGTAACTGCAATGTCAGCAAACTATTACATAATTAACGGATGTTACGGATGAGAAACGACATTAGCGGATGACCAAATTGATGGACAAAGTGGATTTTTATAGTCCTAAAAAACAGGAAAGAGAAAAAAAAAAAAATACAACAACAAAATACATCAAGCTCATTACAGTTTCACAGGGACATGTCATATGTATCGTTGCAACCTGGTCTCACAGGATTCCGTGAAATGTCCACGGGCCCTTAACTCAAAATCCGTGGAGCCATCACGGAATCGCCCCAAATTCCGTGATGCGGCCACGGATATAACTCCAACGCAAGTCAATGACACTGACCTTCCGTGGTCCACACACGGATACCCGTTTCAATGACGGAGTACAGAACTCACTCAACGGACGTGCTTTCTCATTTGGAAACGCAACATTTGAAGTATTTGTTTCTTTTCCAACATCAAATGCCATAATGACGTTAACCTGACTGTTATTGTAGCTATTGCATTGTCCTGTCATCATAAAAATTCAGTTTGTTTCAGTTAGCCTAACCAAAGTCCCGTGATGGCACCACGGACCTCAACAACCTGACCTCACTCATGGACGTTGTAATGTTGCTGGCTTGTTTAGGAACTTATAAGCTTTAGGTCGACTGTGTTGCAATGGCATGTAATTAACCTGCCTGGCCCAAACTTCTTCATTTTCGACATTGACTTTGTGAATGACAGCAAATATTAAAGTTTTTTTTTTTTTTTTTACATCAATGTAACTCGATGTCATCCATCTCCAACATCAACCGATACTTTATTAACTAACTATTTTAATATATTTTATAACAATGATGTCAGAGACAGACAGATACAACATCATAATTATAAAAATATTCCATAACTCTGTTAAACGTAATCTTTAAATATGTCAGTGCCATTGTTTTGGCACATTTATTAAAGCTTAAATGCCCTAATTGAACTAAGGCCTAATCCTGGCTTAACCTAAGCCCTGTCTGTGAAATCGGGCCTTTGTGTCACAGTATAGGTTTTAACCGCTAAGTCTGTTCTGAATCAGTTTTAGCAACTTTTGGACAGTGTCCTCCAGCTTTTTACAGGATTCATTTCCAGGAAGAAAAAAAAACCTCCCCATGTCTGGTATGTTGTTCCAGAGCCCGTCTAAACTACAAGTGCAGCCCACAAAAATGTAAGATTTCTCCACATCAACCGGAGCCAAGACTGCTGCAGCGTCAAGAGATTATTTTAGGTGCGATTTTTCTTTTTTCTTTTCGGGTAGGAACAGAATCGGCATCATATATCCTGAGAGCTCTCTCTCTATTACAGGGGTATCCAAACCTGCTCCCAGAGGGCCACTGTCCTGCAGAGTTAAGCTCCAACCCACCTCAACCTGCATGGAAGTTTCTAGTATGCCAAGTAAGAGCTTGATTAGTTGGTTCGGGTATGTTTAATTGGGGTGCGGAGCTGAACTCTGCAGGACAGTGGCCCTTCAGGAGCATGACTGGAGAGCTGGATTGAGAGTTGGGAGTCTCTTTTGTCCCTCACCCCAACAGTGACACATTGTGAGGTGATCCTCAATCCGTCTCAGCCCAGCCAGGCGGACTCTGTCTGTGTGTCTCTTCGCATCTCCATTCACATTTTTGCACACTGGAGTCACAACAGACCACCCTTCGCTAATATAAACCAGTCCGGCTAGCCAAGACGCTCCACATCCTGAACACTCACTGTCTGCCCTCCGCCTTCGCTCCTGGACCAACATTCGCGTCCGATATTTCACTACATACCGTCCTTGCCCCTAGTGTTATGTCTAGCTGTCATGAAGATCGTACATTCCTGATATTCCAAGTTGCTTGAAATTGTAATGCGTAAAAAAACCCGAGACAGGCTTAATCTAAGAAATGCTCTGTAAGGAATGTGCAACGAGCGCTTGTCTATAGTTGTGGGACTCAGTAGCGGGAACAGAATGTATGGCAGTATTGTGTGAGAACAAAATACGTGACCTGAAAGGGTTAATTATACCACTTCCTCCCCACCGTGGCAGTCTTTGTTCGGTTGCTGGGCTTCATGTCTGAAGTGTCTGTTCCCCAGGGGCGGTGAACTAATGTCAGGCCACACGCAAAGAGCCGTTATACTACAAACACCAAAGCCTCCCTTCAATTTACACCCGCCTAAACCGAGACCCCTAAGGAACTGTGGGAGATAAGACTATAACTTCAAGTCAACGGGTCCAGCTAAGATTTTTTTGGTCAAATCATTTTTTATGTGTGCATAAATCACCATATCCTGGCAGTTTTATTCATTATAATATTATATCCATTGTATTGTACATAGTGTTATCATTTATTGATTATATTACTATAATCTTTTTAAACAAATGTATACTATATTTGTATATTAGGGGTGTAACGGTATACACAGAAGTCACGGTTCAGTACGTATCTCGGTTTTGGGTAAACAGAATGCACTCTTGCAAAACAGTATTTAATATTTGGTCACAATCAGTTACAAAACTGAAAAGCATCTCTTGGTGTTATGAAAGTACAAAATAGACGGAATAATGAAAAATTAAACTTATGCAGAGATTAGTTTTCTTTGCGGTGACAATAGTGGCTGCACGAATTTCAATATTACGCTTTTTCAAGAAATCGTTAACGTCAATTATCACAAAAATGAATCGAAACTTAACGTATAGGCTACTAGCAAGCTCTTGTGTGCCATCTGAACTCTTCTTTTGTGTTGGTGTGTAGATTGTTTGTTCTTCTGCTCTTTTTCCTGTTATGGTGGTTAGCAAACAGCATTGCACTGCCACACGCGCCCCCTTCTGGATTGGAGTGTGGATCGCTTGTGACCGACTGTATTCGTCGTCTGACTGTATGCACCGTAACGTGACTGTTTGGGACGAAAACATGTACCGTTACACCGTTATTGTACATGTATATTTTCAATGTCATTTTATTTATTTATTTATTTATTACATAATCCCTGCTTTTTAACCAAGGTGATGTGATATGCAAGGATTTGTTCAAGTGACAAGTGCCCAAACTAAAGCTTGTGATTCAGGACTGACTTGAGGTCACTCCGGTTTACTGTACATCAGCGGAAGGATTGAGGCTCTATAGCTTCCACAGGACTTCTAGGAAGAGCAAATAATGACATAACAAACTATCTAAGATAAACACACAAACAAATCCAGAGGGAGGTCATAGGTCATAGGTTATGCCCATCTCTCCTTCCTCCAGGTGCTTCCTGAAATAATAAGTTCTTGACGTCACCATGCTGTCGTCCTGTGGGTGCAGGACCAGGATGTTGATAAACCTTCCATAGTGTGTGAAGTAAAACATTCGCCTGTCACAGTGACAGGAAGCCACATGTCGTGTCCATCCTATACACACTGATATTCATCATATACAGCAAATTGTGGACGCCACCAACTTAGTTCTAGAAGTATTTTGAACCGCGTCTCCTCGCAGCAGATTGTTTGTGTGTGTGATGGAGGGATTCCTGCCGCTGTTTTGACTCCTTTACACATTTTATAAGCTCTTCACGAGTTCTCAGCTGGTCAAAATACCATCATATGTAGGCTGCGCACATACAACGAGCGCCTTTAGCTCAGCACACAGAATTGTTTTGGATGTCCGGTAAGTTCCGTCGCGAAATAAACTCATAAAAGTCATAAAAGCCAACCAATCAGGTTGTGAACGTATCCCTATGCCTTTAGGTTTGGTATCTTTAGGTTCGGTGTTAAAAATGCCAGTGTCAACACTAAGCGGACCAGGACTAAATGTTTTTTTTTGGTTTGGACCAAATGGACCAAGCGAACTGAACTACGAGTTGAGCTCAATAGGAGATCAGTCCTAATATAATCTACATTTTGCTTTCAGAAGTGAAGAACACATTAACACAGGAGGTATGAAGGAGAAATGTAGGCTCAGCTGTTTCAGATGTGGCCAGTATGTATTTAGTGCTCTTGGAAGTGGCAGCAGGTCTTTTGGGAATCGGGGTTGCTTCAGTGTGCAAACAGGCCTGCAGTGGGAAGAGGAAGTTTCCTCACGCCTCATTGAGCCCAAACGCAAACCGCAGGCTCTCCTGAGACGCAGAAGCCATCAATGCAACATTGACGCAGTGGAGGAAAAGCCAGTGCAAAGCAGTACAATTACACAGAGCATGCTAATCAGCATTAACTGAGGGTTTACGGAGTAATTGATTATAGGAGGCCGCTAATTAGATGCTCATTTTACACTATTGTTAAAAAATTTGGGTAATGATATAATGTTACAAACTATTTCTATTTCAAATAAAAGCTGTTATTTTGAACTTTAAATTGTGATAATATTTCACAATATTACTGTTTTACTGTATTATTGATCAAATACATTAAATGTAGCCTTGAGCAGATGAGACATACATATATATATGCAGGTTTTCCTACTTACAAAGCATGTAGAGGTCTGTAATTTTTATCATAGGTATACTTCAACTGTGAGAGATGGAATCTAAAACAAAAATCCAGAAAATCACATTGTATGATTTTTAAACAATTAATTTGCATTTTATTGCATGACATAAGTATTTGATCACCTTCCAACCAGTAAAAATTCCAGCTCTCACAGACCTGTTAGTTTTTCTTTAAGAAGCCCTCCTGTTCTCCACTCATTACCTGTATTAACTGCACCTGTTTGAACTCGTTACCTGTATAAAAGACACCTGTCCACACACTCAATCAAACAGACTCCAACCTCTCCACAATGGCCAAGACCAGAGAGCTGTGTAAGGACATCAGGGATAAAACTGTAGACCTGCACAAGGCTGGGATGGGCTACAGGACAATAGGCAAGCAGCTTGGTGAGAAGGCAACAACTGTTGGCGCAATTATTAGAAAATGGAAGAAGTTCAAGATGACGGTCAGTCTCCCTCGGTCTGGGGCACCATGCAAGATCTCACCTCGTGGGGCATCAATGATCATGAGGAAGGTGAGGGATCAGCCCAGAACTACATGGCAGGACCTGGTCAATGACCTGAAGAGAGCTGGGACCACAGTCTCAAAGAAAACCATTAGTAACACACTACGCCGCCATGGATTAAAATCCTGCAGCGCACGCAAGGTCCCCCTGCTCAAGCCAGCGCATGTCCAGGCCCGTCTGAAGTTTGCCAATGACAATCTGGATGATCCAGAGAAGGAATGGGAGAAGGTCATGTGGTCTGATGAGACAAAAATAGAGCTTTTTGGTCTAAACTCCACTCGCCGTGTTTGGAGGAAGAAGAAGGATGAGTACAACCCCAAGAACACCATCCCAACCGTGAAGCATGGAGGTGGAAACATCATTCTTTGGGGATGCTTTTCTGCAAAGGGGACAGGATGACTGCACCGTATTGAGGGGAGGATGGATGGGGCCATGTATCACGAGATCTTGGCCAACAACCTCCTTCCCTCAGTAAGAGCATTGAAGATGGGTCGTGGCTGGGTCTTCCAGCATGACAACGACCCAAAACACACAGCCAGGGCAACTAAGGAGTGGCTCCGTAAGAAGCATCTCAAGGTCCTGGAGTGGCCTAGCCAGTCTCCAGACCTGAACCCAATAGAAAATCGTTGGAGGGAGCTGAAAGTCCGTATTGCCCAGCGACAGCCCCGAAACCTGAAGGATCTGGAGAAGGTCTGTATGGAGGAGTGGGACAAAATCCTTGCTGCAGTGTGTGCAAACCTGGTCAAGAACTACAGGAAACATAATGATCTCTGTAATTGCAAACAAAGATTTCTGTACCAAATATTAAGTTCTGCTTTTCTGATGTATCAAATACTTATGTCATGCAATAAAATGCAAATTAATTACTTAAAAATCATACAATGTGATTTTCTGGATTTTTGTTCACAGTTGAAGAGTACCTATGATAAAAATTACAGACTTCTACATGCTTTGTAAGTGGGAAAACCTGCAAAATCAGCAGTGTATCAAATACTTGTTCTCCCCACTGTATATATATATATATATATATATAAAAATACAGACCCCAAACTTTTAAACGGTAGTGTATAAAAGCTAAATCTATTCTAAAATATATAGTTCTATCTCTATATTATGATTGGATTTGTTGTGAATCGCAAAAATATGTAAAATTTTAAAAACCAAGAAATTTGAAATAATAAATCGGTTTTCATGTCAAAACGTAAACACACGTTCTTTGAAAAAACAGTTAGTAAAGGTATAAAACACTGGTAAAGGTACTTTAGGCACAAAATTGGGATAATAGGCACAAATCGATGATCTTTACCTGATAAACTGATAAAATTTAGGGAATTTACAACTGCATCCTTACAATTTCAAAAAATCTTTAAAACAGTGAAAAAATGTATGATAAAAACATCTGGTGCCTTGTATCATTATTAATAAATAAATAACTATTGTATTATTGGTAACTATTGAACATTGGTATCTTAATCTTATTCCTTATTTTATTGAAACAAGAGGACACTCAAGGTTGTGAACTACTGTGATTATTGCCATTGTATTATTCAACTTTAAAGCATGTTTTACACAAGAATTGTATGTCACAATGTGCTATTGTACTGGCTTTGAAAAACCTGGCTCACTCAGTTTGAATGGAGCGTTGGGTGCAGTGAATCACACACACACACACACACACACACACACACCCTGCTGCCTTTGCTGAACCTTCGTTAATATTCCAGTAGGCCAGCATCATCCACATGCGTTTCCTGTGCTACACAGGGACAGAGCGAAAGACCCCGATCGTGCTGAGAAAGTGAATGGGTTTGGCCCGATCAGAACCAGATGCCTGTAAGAGCTCCAGATGTGAGTCAGCAACATCCCAGAAACAGCACCAGACACAGCCACATGATTCACAACACACACACACACACATATTCGGCAGAAGAGGAACCATTAGACACAGGACAAAGACTCAGACGGAAGAAATAAATAAAATAAAGAAGTCAGGTTAATGCCAGATTCCCTCGCTGGACTTCCTCTAAAGCAGTTCCTCTTTACTGTACTGCACAGAGTAAAGTACATCAATCGGAAAAGTACTAGTTGACGCTGGATGTAATCCACAATTCAAGCACTGTCTTCAAAATGAATTCACTTAAAGTGAAATGGTAATACTAAAATTTGATGCGAAGTTGCAAAGTCAGTCAGTTGTTCACTATGTCACGTCAAACTGTCTTAAGACATGAGCTAGGACCTTAAAGGCTGGTTATGCTTATAGTTAAGTAGCCAGGTGGGGAGATAGCATCTAAATCATCTTTCAGTATGCATTACTTTCAGTATGAGTCTTTATGCATTTAGATCATACCTAAACATGAGATCAATTTAGTGCAAGTCAAAGTTGACTGTCAGTTTTAACCGTAAGACGGGACTATGATTTCATTCATTTCTATATGAGTGGACCATCTCTTATAATGTTCTGCCTGCATTTGGAAGGAAATTAGATTTTGGTCCATTTATATTTTCCTCCCAGCGTAAGTGCATTATGGGTAATGAAATAAAGAGGAGTCTGTAATCAGGTACGGATTGCCCGAACTGCTCTGAATTGTGCAGTAAGTAAAGCTACAGACCTTAGTAAATGTCAAAGCTAAAAGAACTATAATGAATTAATTTGATGCAATATCACTTGAGATTTTTAATGTCTCTTTCTTGACTCATTTGATTGGACTACAAAAAGACATTAAGGCCCGGTTTCACAGACCGGGCTTAGATTAAGCCAGAATTAGGCCCTAGTTCAATCAGGGCATTTAAGTAGCTTTTATAAACGTGCCTTAGAAAAATACATGACTGGTGTGCATCTTGAGACAAAATAATGGCACTGACATATTTTAAGAGATGTTTTTAGTTTCATTGCTTTCAAAATGTACACCGTAATGGTTCTTAGGTCAAGTCAGACATAAAAAACCTGCGGTTCCAGTAAGCAAGTTGATTCCATCCATGATTCAGACCTCTGACTCCAACGGATTTATTAAAAAGAATTGAACATTATGTTGCAAAAGTATGTTCAATCTTTGTAAATACGCAAGATAAGAGCGCCCACATAATTTCCCAGCCTCGTGCCTGATGGCAGTAAATCGCGCCGCCGACAGGACATGAATAATCCACAGAGAGCTACTATTTTTATAAACTCTGAATTATAAGAGGTTTACAAAAACCATAAGCACCCGCTGAGAGGTTCCCTGCTGTGAACTTCCCGTGCGGGTCAGCAGAAAGGAAAGATAGGAGTGGGTGGATGACGATAATCCTAATTGAGAACCATTACATCCACCTGTTCCGTCACGCTAGGGGGCTTTTAACAGCTTTACCCGTGTTTTGTGGGATTGGAGGTTGTTTACTAGTACTTTAAGAATTCTGCATATCTTAAAGTTCGAAAGGAAATGCCTAGCATTGAATGAAGGGCTTCATGTTGTTCTTCCTGTGGACACAGCATCAGAAAGATTGATCAACAGGGGGGCTTCATGGGAAACTCTTTACAGTAACCTCCTGTTGTAGAAAGCATTGTGAGTGGGAGATTTACTCTTAACAGACAGAAATCTGAGAGCAATTGATATCAGATGCGCAGTGCATACATTCTTGTGAGTCGAAGAACCGCTTGTTTTTTGCTAATTCAACTTTGGTTTCAGGTTTCCCAGTCTCCTTTCCTGTGCAATGTGCAACCAACAACAAATGATTGTGTTATGACTCAAAAAAACATTCAAACCTACATCATTAGCCAAACAGGAGCACAACATCTCAGGAGGATCAAGGCCAAGTTATTAGATTTCCTTTCACTTAATAAACCGTTCGCACTCTCTTAGAGTCGTCACTCTTCCAGGATGTTACATAAAAGTAGATTTGCAAACCACTCAGAAGGCACAGCCTTTGTGTGGTGGAGTGTGAATGGAGCGGCTATTCATCTTTTGTAAGGACTGCCAGGCTTCACACAGGGTCCTGCGCACAAAAGGCTGTAATGACATCACACATGCCTTAAAAGTTGAGTCTGTTTAACATGACTTAGAGGGTCTTAGGCTACGTTCACACTGTGAGTCCAAATCCGATTATGTGTGCATCCGATTAGAATCTGATCTAAAATGAATGACTCTCCAGTTTATGCCGCTCTTTTGTTTTACAGAGTATCTGCATTGGTTATGGCAATGACGACATGTCGGTAGGTTTACGCCAAAAACAGCAACATGGAGGGGTTTTTCTTATAACAAGAGTGAGAAAGTCAAAATTTCCCAAGCGGATTTCCAGAAATGTGATTCGAATAGGATTTCAAACCACATACTGTGTGAATGTAGCCCGAATGGATATGTAAAAAACTTGCAAAATATGATCGGATTTTAATCGCATATGCACAAAAATCAGATTTGGACTGACAGTCTGAAGACAGTCTGAAGACAGTTCTTCTGTTGATGATTTATGGAAGACATTAACGGGTTCAAGATAGCAACAAACATTTAGAGTACGGTTTGAAATTGTAATTCAGGCACTCATGCCGGAGGGTTGAATTTTGTTATAACTAAGTGATTTCAACTTTTTGTTGTTGTTTTGTTATATCATAGTAGAACGGTCTTGGAATTTGTAATTTGGTCTTTGAAAACTACACATGTTTTTTACCACTCAGACCCAGACTTTAAATCTTAAACTATTAAAATCCATAATATAAGAATGAATTATTATATTTAAAACTATGATAATCAAAACCAATGGTGAAATAAACAAAGCAAAACAGTTCTATAATCATTAAATGAAAGTTACTTTTTAAAATAAGGACAACATTTTGACTCCATTGAACAATTTTTTAATAAGAAAAAGTTTAAGTAAACAACAGTATCACTGAAGAGCTGGAGATGAAATATTAGACAAAAAAAACAGAAAAAGGTAAAAACATTTCATTCCACGCATCATTTCCAATGAAGATGTAATTGTAAAATTAAAAAATATGTAAGCCTATTTAAATAATTGCCACCACAATCAGTGTTATTGTTAACTACAACTATTAAAAACACTTTCATGAACTGAAAAGAACTTAAAATCATTTATGTTAGGTCAAAATATTAACAAAGCTAAATATAAAAGAAACTATATAAAATGTGATAAGGAATGAATATAAAAATAAAAGCTAATTCAAAATATTTATATTTACTATTATTAGTGTAAGTACTGTATATAAATAAAATAAACATAAAACACAATATGCTGTGTAAAGAATTGGAAATGACACAGTGGTGAGAACAAAAGTGCCCGTAGTTGAAGAAACACCCATTTACGCTTCAAAATACCGAAATTCTTCCAAATCAAAGATGAGAACTGGAATCTCATTTTCTCTTGTTCAGATCCTGAGCCATAAAACGAAGCCCACTCCCCCACAATCCTCTGCAGATTACTCTTCCTCTGAAGTCTACTGCACGTCTTGGGACTGGTTTCTTTCACACAGTCCTATCATCACGTGGAAGGAATCCTCCGACGGCTGTCCTGGAACGGAGCCTGGCTAGCTTAAGAAATCCTACCTATCAAAGATCTACAGGCTCATCCCATTCCATGAAGAGAAAAGTTCTGGCTCTGAGAGGAAGGAATGTGGCCGGCACTCAAGGAGTTTACCACAGCAGGAAACAAAACTAAAGTTGCTTCACGATTACTAAGGTGTTCTGACAGATTTTTAGCATGTATGCAGTTTCTTGAGGGTTTTGAGTGCTTGCTTACTAGTCAAAAAACCTGTTTTGCACCAAAATGGTGTTGGTTCTCACTCCAGAGCAAATGCAAATGTTCGATTTACAGTAGTTCTTCACAACTGTTGCTTGTCAGATTGTGGGATCTCAATAGTCAAGACGTGTCAAAAACGGACACACGCAAGAAGACTTGTCTTGGGAGATTTAAATCATCAATCCACGACACGTTCGGTGACTGTGAGCTGCTTTTACATGCAGGATTGAAATGGTGGCTAGCAAACAAAAACAATCTCTGGAGTTAATTTTGATCATGGCTTGTCTTGAAAAGGAAAATTAAGCAAGTCTGTGGATCAAATGGTGGTTTGTTGTAGTCTCACTATTTGCCTCATCAGGTTCTGCGCATCTATTGGTTCTTGATTTGACGGTTGTCGTAGGAGAAGTCGCACTGACACTGTCAGAGTTTTGTGAAAGGTAAAATTTTATCGCAACGGTCATTAATCATCTGTTGGCAAACATGACAAACTAGCTATAAAAGACTTCAGATTTTGGCATCAGACTTCCGGGATCAGAGGAATCTTTTAGGATTCTCAACATTTGTCTCAGACGGCCAAATTGTGACCAAAATCATACAGTGTGAACCCGGCTTAAGAATCTCTATCTGAACGGGGCGTTTTCCACTGACTTGAGAACTGAACGATGACATAACAGACCACATGACTACACATACCTCATGTTTTTTGAGTATTAAAAGCATTTTAACACCTAAAGTCATTTTAAATACAGCATCCTTTAGATATTACAGCATGCTTTTGATTCCAAGAAAATTCTTATTAATCAATTCACACATATTGTGGGGAAAATCCAGCTTTTAATGTTTATGTCTATGTGGTTTTTTTGATATGCTTTAAGACAAACCATGTGGAAAGTCAACACCATTGCTGAGTATTGCCGAGAGCTGGTATTTCTGACGTCACAAACTACCTTGTAACCAATAACATCAACGTGTGATCATCAACGAGTGGATCTCTGAGCTGGTGCGAGTGTGTGGAGGCGGGGCTCATTTGCATATTCATAGAACCACATATACTAAATGAGGCAAGGGTGCAAAGTTACATTTAAGCTATTTTAAGGCATGAAGAATGTTTTTTTAAGAAAAAAAACTTTAAATATGTCATTTTGGTGATCAAATTATTTTTTTATTTTTTTATAGCCTATATCATTTATATTTTATATAAACATAAATATTTTATATAACGCATTTTTCTTAAATATATACATGCATGTGTGTGTATTTATGTATACAACATAATTATACACAGTACGCACATATTATGTAAACACAAACTTTTATTTTGGTTATTTATTTATTTATTAATTGTTGCCCAGCCCCAATATTTTAACATTCAAAGTAACTTGATTCAGCTAATGAGCCATCTAATTTTGTTTTTACGATTTTTATCGGATCTGGAGCAGTTGGATCAAGCTGAGGTGATCAAGCGGCCGTCCGCACACCTTGACGTCCCGGGACTGTGTTCTGGAGGAAATGTGGGCTAATCCATGATTAGCAGAAATGTTTAAACTGCTGACCTAATCCTTGTTGTTTTCACATTGAGGCCGTAGTCCTACGAGGCAGGACAAACCAGTGACACCCTTAGCAAGATCGATATAAGCTTACAGCATCTTGTTGAATAATGTAGAAATAGGATAATTTAAATGAACAGGGCTGCATTCAAGGCGAGCCCGACTCTGGAAACTAGAAAATTTGTCTTTTAAGGCACGACAAGTGTCGGGCGACTAATTAGCTCTATATACACAGAGCTAAAGGGGGCAATGCATATTGACTTAAAATCAAAACTTAGCACTCACTATGCACTCTTATTATTTTAATTAGCCTAGATATTCTCATCTACATTAGCATCAAGCTAATATCTTGTATGCAGTCGTGCAGCACAGAGGTTTGTAGCCCAATTAAGTGAGGGACGCCTGAACCCATCTGGCTTATGATCGTGTGGGTCTGTCGAGGTAAGGAAAAAGTCGGGCCCTGCTGGCACACATTCAGAACAGAAGGAGGTCAATATGAAGTAGAGCAGAAGAAATAAGAGCATGTTGAAGAAATCCCTTCACAGCTCAAAGCAACAGCAACTCTTCAGGAACAACTTCAAAAACAACCAAACCTTACCATACATCCGCCTCTCTGAGGACATACTGGAAAACTGTTCTAAATCCAGTCAAATGGTTTGCTCTTTTTCTGTGCAACATGCATCAAATGATTGGTTAATGGTCTAGCGTACTTTTAAAGTAGCTGTACAAAGGTTTTATAGATAAAAGCAATCCATTCCCCATCCTTTGGTCAGCCCGATATATTCTCCTGACACTAATTACAATCTGTATTTAGTCTAAGGAGGATATGCAATAGTTATCTAAGATACCCGTAGTAGACAACACATTTAATCTCTAAAGCAGGGTTAAAACGATCTGTAATCACAGATGAATGAGATCATTGTCTATAACTGGATTAAAAAAAAATCAAGTCAACAATTCAGCTCCAGGAAATAGTTTGCATTGTATATCATCATGGGAAGGACAATGAATAATGACCCATAAAGCACTTATAATGAGGACAAAGCAACAAAGCACATAAGCTCATTATGCTCAACTTTCATAACTTTCTTATTTTTAGAATGATTTCTGAAGGGTCATGTGACACTGAAGACTGGAGTAACGACGCTGAAAATTCAGCTTTGCCATCAAATTGTAACAACATTTCTCAGAACTGTTTTAACTGCATTTTTGATCAAATAAATTCAGCCTTGGTGAACATACAGTAAGAGACTTCCTACAAAAACTTTAAATTCATTTTTTAATTATTCCAAACTTTTGATCGGTAATATACATTTACTGTTTTATTTATTTATATTGACAAAATTTCTGTACAAGAAAATAATCATTGTCTTATTACTATAAGCCAGAATTTTAATAGGCATATCTAATTATCCTTATAGAGCTCCAGACTGTGACCAAATGGTCGCATTTCGCTACTTTTTTTCCAGCTGGTGTGACTAAATTTTGTTAGAGGCAAACAAAAGCGAATCAAGCTGCGCAGAGAGTGTCTATCAGCTCCGACCTGTATCAGCTCAGAACAGGTTTTACTCGCGGGCCAATCTCGATCACGCAACACTGTTACTACACAGACCTTGGAGATCCACTAAGAAAGCGTTTGAATTCGCAATATAATTAATGACATCGCTGCGAGATTTAATGAGAAGAATTCAAATTCGCCAGTTATAAACCACAGATATCCCCCAATTTTGTCCCCATTTGTAAAACTAATGGTACGTTTACACGACAACGATGTACTAGAAACGGAAAAGTTACTCCCTTGCGTTTTTCGTGTACAGATGACAATGCTGTCAAAATTAAAAGCGCTGTATTATTCATGCCAGGCCAGTAGTTGGCGTTGTCACTTTGTAAAGAAACACTACACGCCTATAGACTGAACATATATAATACGCGTGCGCATGACTTCACCGTTTAGTTTACACGGAGACGATAACGGTATTGTTTTTAAAAACTTGCACTTTGAATCCAGTTTTCAAAAGTTTGTGCTTTCAGGCTACCAAAACGTTGTTGTCTTGTAAATGAATGGCCAAAACGCATAAAAAGTTTTCAGTTTTAGTTTTTTTTTTTTTTTGGTTTTTAGGTTTTAGGTTTCAACCAGTAGGTGGCGGCAGGGGAACACTTATTGGCTTATTAGCCATTTCCACTCCCTAATATATATTTTTCACATGTTTTGCTTTTGAATTTATATGTAGACATGATGAAATCACAATCATCAATAAATAAATTGTCAAAGTTTGAATTATGAAGTAGGAAAAGTGACAAAATCTCATGAAAAACCACCTTTTTTTTCAAAAAATTGCGAATGAATTACAAGAAAAAGCAAGTAAGACAAGAGCATTCCTTTTATAATCAGTGAAGCTGTCGGTCAGTTCAGTATTTACATTTACATTTAGTCATTTAGTCATTTAGCAGACGCTTTTATCCAAAGCGACTTACAAATTAGGACTAAATAAAGCGAGTCATCATGAAGAGGCAAAAACAACAACAACGCAAGAAGTGCTCAGAATACAAAGTTCAGGCATTATTCAGAGTAGCATAAGTCTGATAAGTGATGTTTCAAAGGAATTTTTTTTTTTTTTTTTTATGAGGTTATGATAGAAGCACTACCAAATCAGGTGCTGGTGCCACCATCTGTAGAACTTAGTGGCACTGGTCTACTTACTGGCTAGTGCTCTCAAATGTTAGTCTGGAGTCCTGCTTTAGTTGCATTTCAGTGTACTATAGCATTCATTAGTGTAAACTGTCAACTACGGTCATATCAGACCAACAGAACAAAACCTTAGCAAGTTAGCAAGCCATAAACAAACAATATTACCTCATATAATTTCAATAATATCACATCTGTTGTGATAGCCTTTGAAAAATGCTCGTTACAATTGTACAAGACGGTGCAATGCATTCATGTTTGCATTCTGGCCTTGAATACTATATGATTTTGGTCTTTGTAAATTCTAAATCAATCATAACTCAGCTGACCTAGTGGTTAAATTAAATCTGTACACAAGTCCAAAAAGTCCTCCCCTGGTGTGACGGGGTCTTACAGTTCTCACATGATCATGAGAAGCCACCATACATCAACCAGCTGTTGGTCTCCAATCATGCTGACCCAATTGATCCGTCTCAGTGAAAGCAGCCAGTGTGACAGAGAGGCATCATGGACAATGAGAACATTCTGCAACAAGCTGGAGACGACACATGTGAATCATAAACTGAACTTATGCCACGGGTCACAGCAACAGGACGAGGATGTGCCCCCTTCCCACAATATGCCCAATACATATAAACAGCAGGTCCATTCAAGACTCAGTCAATAACACTCAAAGTTTCCTGAACTTTAAAAGGATCTGTTTTTGACAGAGATATGATGACACTAAATTTCATGTTTTGGCTGATATTTAAATTCTATACCATATTGTCAAAATAAAATAAAATACATTTAAAACCTAAAATCAATTATTTTAAATCCTTATAATATTTCACATTACTGGTTTTACCGTATTTTTTATCAAATAAATGCCTTGATGACAATAAGATACTTCTTTAAAAAAACATAAAAAAAATATCTTGCTGACCCCAAACTTTTGAACATAGTGTACATAAATCATATTTCATATTCATTTTGAGATTTGATTAGTAAAAGACTATGTTTAACAATGTTATTAAATTAGTGTTTTTAAAGTTTAACTGAGTATTAGATGATTGGTAAATGTAATTCATATAAAAATA
Organism: Rutilus rutilus; assembly: GCF_951802725.1. Classification (NCBI taxonomy): domain Eukaryota; kingdom Metazoa; phylum Chordata; class Actinopteri; order Cypriniformes; family Leuciscidae; genus Rutilus; species Rutilus rutilus. The sequence continues at coordinate 13,108,019 of NC_140218.1, read as the reverse complement.
CTGGCCGAAATATATATATATATATATATATAAAATTTAAGAATTGTATATATATTTGTGCATCCCTAGTCCTTGATATTAAAACCACTGGATATTAATACTGAAGAAAATAAATATCTAAAAATCTACATCTGTATAGTCTGTCCACTGAATGTTTTATGCCAGAATTATATATTAAAAAAAATTAAGAATGACAATAAAAGCTCTTATTTTATTATTCTTGTAGGGACGGTTTCAGTGGTCATGGTCAAATATGGCCGCAGTGACCTCTCATAATCATTTGAGTATGGAAAAAGCCTGCATTGCACTCAAAGAAACAGTAAAACAACTTAAAAAGCATCATAGGATGGAGCTTCTCTATAAAAAGCATCCGTTCTGCCAGCGAGTCATTACGTAAGGCACTTTATTGATTGAACCATCAAACTTAGCGCCCAAACAACGACAGCTCGAATAAGCCCCAGGTTTCCTCAGACAGTAAAAAGATTTCAAATGAAACTGGAGATGTAATAAATTACAGTAGTAACTCCTGGCCAGGCGCTGGAACGCACCGGTCCGCTCGCAGAGGGGGTTGGAAAGAAAGGTGACACAGCAGACTTGAGTCAGGAATGATGAATAATATTTGGTCAGGTGGCTACAATCTGCTCAATGCTCCATATCTGTTAACGCTATAGCTGAATGCGGAAAATTGTACACGGACAATAAAGATAACATCCGTTATGAAGACTGCATTTTTGATTGAGCGCAAAGAAAATACCACATGCAAAACCCACTGGCACTTTTGTGGCCTTGACCTTTCAAACTAACATCAAAGAGTGACTGGAGTCCAAACCACAAGGTCTTTGAGGGTTGCCAGAGATTGGCAGGGATAGAATTGCAGGGAAGGATAATTGTAAAGGTTGTGTGAATGCATGAACGCCGTGCGAAGAGTCAGTGTGTGAAACTAGCCATGCGGAGGTAATGCGCAGCATGCAACCAACAAGTGAAGGAAGTAGATTGTATTAAATGTTTTAGATGAAGAAAAACATCCTGAGATCTTACATAACAGCTTTCACCTCCACAGAAGAGTCATTAATACAGTGGTTGTGTCCAGAGTACTAATAAAGTTTTGGGTCTTAGTAAAAGTACATACAACTACAGGTCAGCATTTGAAGTCAGTAAGAATTTTTTTCTTTACGAATGAAATGAATATATATAAAAAAAAAAAACATAAATGGATGATGGTTTAAAATTAATACGAATAATAGATGTTTCTTGAGCAGCAAATCAGCATATTAGAATGATTTCAGAAGGATCATGTGACACTGAAGACTGGAGTAATGATGCTGAAAATTCAACTTTGACATCACTTGAAAAAACGAAGTTTTAAAATATAATAAAATAGAACACAGTTATTTGAAATTGTAACAATATCTGTAATAATTTTACTGTATTTTTGTTCAAATAAATGCAGCATTGGTGAGCATAAGAGGCATCGTTCGAAATCAAAAATATTAAATAATCTTACTGACCGTTACAAGCACGTCAAGTCATTACAAATCACTTTATTACTTGTTTATTAGTGTTTTGTTTAAGTGTTTTAGATAATGAATTGACGTTTAGTTACTGTGCTAGTGCCAGCAAATTATAATTTGTATTGCACAAGACAAACCTCAACAAACTGTGCCTATAAATTTCTGAAAATATTTATTTAACAGGTGTTTAAAATTCCATAAAAACAACTCTTTATAAAATAAATGATATTTTAATTATAAAATAATCGACCACCCAATTGCTCCTTCGGTTGCCCAAAGAATTACCGCAAGTTTGTGCTACAGACATAAACGATACCTCAAATTGTGTGGTTTCTTGAAAAGCGGAAGATTTAACAATCTAGTTTCTTCATAAACATTAGAAAGTTCCTGCAAATCCCTCAAGAGACTGAGGAGACCGGACTCACACAGCCAGATGGCATCCATTAAGGTGCTGCTTCCCAGTCTGGAAGTCTTTGATTTGGAGCAGGGATTATGCCGCCTGCTCTCACACACATACACTCACTCCGACGCATTTACTCAACACACACGCTCACGTGGGGAGTAATCGGAGCTGGTGCTGAGGAGGGGATGTGGGTGTAAAGGAATGCTGGTTTATTTGTCTAACCTCTGGATCTCGATGCTTTACCACAGTCACAGCTAGAGTCAGTGCGTGGGACATTCGGAATTCTTTAGATCCCATGTCCCACCATAACGTTCAAACCCCCGTACCTCCTTCCTCTCGGAATATATTGTCAAGAGAGCCATCGGATGGGAAGGAATTTTCTCAGCCATTTACATTTACACTGTACAAGCAGCTTTGCATTAAATGATACTGGTTTACACAGTGTGCTTCATGACAACCAACATGACCTGAGAAATAACTGCAAAGGAAATGTACATGTTCATTGTATTTCTTTGCTTTTATTCAGCAAGGACACATTCAATTGTTACCAAAAAAAAAGTTCTTTGGAACTTTCTATTCATCAAAGAATACTGGAGAAAATGTATCACGATTTCCAAGATAACTGTTTTCAACATTGATAATAATAACAAATGTTCCTTGAGCAGAAATTCAACATATCAGAATGATTTCTGAAGGATCATGTGACACTGAGGACTGGAGAAATGATGCTGAAATTCAGCTTTGTCATCACAGGAATAAATCACAATTTAAAATATATATAATTTTTTTAATAATATTTCACTATTTTTACTATTTTTGGTGTGCAAAAGTTATAGTATATTCAGATACAGTATAAAAAATATACACAATTATAAGTTATAACCATATAAAGTAGTCAACTATACTAATCTCTGAACAAGTGGCAACCATCATGAGCCATTCCTATAGGCGCAACTGGCATAGAAATTTCACTTCATCTTTAAAGCAAAGAAAAACAGGCATTATTTTGAGAATTAACCCATCGAAACAAAAGGGAAGAACTATCAAGAAATGATGTGCATGATTCAGCCTTAAGTGCCCATGTAATCACAGCTAAAGAAAAAATAGCCCTAGACGAACATCAAGACATTTGTGCACGGGATATGAGCCATGCTGAATGAATCATGGAGAATCATGGAAAATCAATGACTGCTGGGCACTGGATAGCTGGTCAAACATCCCTCTCACACTCAGTCAGATAACATGGTGTAAATTACAATCACCATCACCTCAATCTTTCGATGAACAGATTGGTGTAAATCTTGACGGTTAAGTTGGTCATATTCATGTATTCAAGTGTTCAGCATCACCAGATGTCTGATCGTCAGTTCTCATGGGTAAGTAGGGTAAAATCAATGACTTAAGCAACAAACTGCAGACTAATTACTCATTTAGTAGAGGTTTTACCTCAAAGGACTTAAAGCCCCCTTTAAAATTTTTTTAAATCTGTCATACTCACCCTCATGTTGCTCAGGTATAATGTAAACATGATTTGAGACCAAGACAGGACTTGTTTAATTCATAAGGACTTAATTTCAGTCTATTCCTTATGCTTCAGCATACTTAACAGTGCGCAGGTTCTTTTTGCAGCTTGAAAACTGCAGTAACCATTCACTTTAATTGCATGGAAAAGAGCAGCGTAGACATTCTGCAAGGTAACTGATTTTGTGTTTGATGGAAAAATAACACCATACATCTTTTTAGCAACGAAATAGCAGATGATGACATCATTTTAATTAGCACAATATTGATGACAGTTCATGAATCACTCCATCAGTCCTCAGACCAGATTTTTAAAAACACTATACGTTCACTCACTACATATGATTACAAATCATTTTTCAAAATATACTGGTAAATAGTGATACCTGAAAAAACAGCAACGATTCACCAGGATGGGCACATAAAAACGAATTAATTCATTCATACTGTCTATCTCGGGGCACTGACTTGACTGATCAGATCAGATCATAATAGGCTAACTTACATTTATTGTGCAAACAACAGAATAGCAGGTAACTGAAGACTTGCAACTGGAAATTAACAAAAGCTATATAATATCTCATTCTCAATATTACAGTATTTACAACCCATAATATCACTCAACTAACTCAATGTAAAACCTCTCTTCATTGGAAAACAGATATTTCAGCCTACCGAAAACGGGGTGAGTCTTTGATGCAGTCTTCAAAATCCACCGTCATACTGGACGATTTATTTCCAGATATTAAAACTGAAGTTTCATCGCCGTCAGTAAACAAGAGAGTAAATGTAAGATATCCCGCGAACTACAGCCTCTTCACTCCACACAGGCAGAGAGTGAATCCACTGAGCTTTAACACACGCTTCTAATGCTAGAGTTAGGGACTGTCAACAGTTTCTCTACTCTGACTAAAACGCGTAAAGGAGTCAACGGCTAGCAGTAGACTAGCTGACCCTGGATATGTATACATCACATGAAAGCTGAATGAATAAGCTTTCAATTGATGCATGGTTTGTTACTATAGGACAATATTTGGCCGAGATTGAAAATCTGGAATCAGAGGGTGCAAAAAAATCAAAACATTGAGAAAATCGCCTTTAAAGTTGTCCATTTATGTTCGCGATTGTGCTGCATTCACTCACAAAAATAAATGTTTTACATATTTATCCTCCTGAGACCCGAGAGCTTGCCTGGTGTGCATTTTATAATTGTTCTTGCTATTTGGGATAAGTTGGACCTAATAAGTATAATAACTAAAATTTGTTTTTGTACTGGAAGTAGTTTTTGCAGAAAATGATGTCCTCATGCGAGGACAGTGGGTCTATGTTTTACCATTAAGATGTCCTCATGCAAGGACAGTGGGTCTATAATTTACCATTTTTCTAGCAATTATGTGAAGTGTCAGTACAAATGAAGTGATAAACACTTGACAAAATCTTTACTATTATATATTATTATTTACTATTATAAAATTTTATAATAGTACTGGTAATGGCCAGCAGGGAGCAGTAGAAGGCCACTTATTGGCTCACTTTCATTTTGAAATTCTTGATTTTTACCAGTTTTCTGCACTACAGCAAACCAGTTTTTCCATGTTAACTCAATAATTCATGCTCACACACACACACACACACACACACACACACACACACACATACACACACAGACAAATGTTGTTTTTTCAATGCTATTGTGATCCGTCTAAAAATTCCCAAGTTTAGCTAACCACATGGTAGAATAAATAACGTAATATAGTCCCAATGTCCTCAAACGAGTACTTCACATTTACTGATGTCCTGGAGTGCTACTATTACTAAAATATGTCAAATTTTAATCCCCATATGATGATGGAGACAGTATTGTACATAAATACATTTGTTTCATTCATATAATTTGAATAGATTTTTTACCTGGGTCATTTTTCTTTCGGGAAGTGTTTTGCTGATATTTTGCTGATTTTCCAGCCATTTTCTTCTCACTGACATTGGTGTAATGTTGTTATATCACCACAAGATGGTGTGGGCAGTGTCCCTAAATGTGGCCAACATGTCTAAGATTTACAAATTTGACTATCATTGTGTCAAGAGGCAAAAATGTAATGTCCTCATATGAGGACGCAGGGACTCAGGTTATGGTAGGAATTTTACAAAATATCTTCATGGAACATGATCTTTATTTAAATTTAATTTTATAATTTTGACCCATACAATGTATTGGCTGTTGCCACAAATATACCCGTGCGACTTGTGACGAGTTTTGTGATCCAGGGTCACATATTTGGTAATTTCTCATTTTTGCAAGGAAAAATTTAATAAAATAAATCTTACAGAGCTATATTTTTTTATAAAGTCTGTCGCATATTGTCATTTATTTAGCTATAAAATAAAGATAACTTAATTTAGAGTTCCAATTCCAAGTTCTGCAGACGATATCAAATAGGCTAAATAGATTTTTTTTTTTTCTCATTAGCACTTTTTAACAGCCTGCTATCTGCTAAACAACTGTTGAGCTAATGAAATACAACTCTGAGCTATGGACAGCCACAAAGGACAGTAGCTTAAAGGGTTAGTTCACCCAAAAATGAAAATGATCCCATAATTTACTGCACCCTTAAGTCATCCTATGTGTATATGACTTTCTTCTTTCAGCCAAAGGCAATATAGGATATTTTTTAATATAACTCTGATTGTGTTTGGCTGAAAAAAGAAAGTCAGATAGCTTGAGTGCGAGTAAATTATGGGATCATTTTAATTTTTGGTTGAACTAACTGCTATGTTGTCACATGTATTGATGTGCACATTTAATTCAGTGAGTGGCATCCAGTTATAATTGCAGTGCATTTACATTACATTTATACATAATATCTTCAATAGATTTGTAGAAATGCTTTTGTGTGAAAAGAATTCAATCTTTTGAGATGATCCCTAAGTCTATTTGGGCTCAACACACCCCCTTGTCAATCTTATATTTACATGAGAGAAAGAAAAGCTAATGCAGTAGTCATTTGTAAAAGGTCATGTGCTATTTTACATGTTATATAAGGAATATTTGAAGTCTGTATTTGAATATACAATATTTGTATTTGAAGTCTGTAAATGTGCAAAATCATATTGATCTGTAAGTAATCATGTAAATGCAGGATTTATACAGCTCCAGACTGTTTGACCCTTGAACTGCAATGAAGAATGTGTTATAGTTTTAAAGTTTAACATGCATCTATACGTCATCATTTTCATCCTGACAATGTTTAGGCTATGAATTCTCCTCTTTCCGCTCTTTCAGGAAACCGTACTGAAGCATGGAAGAAATCTTACAACATATGTTTTAACTTTAATGACAGCTTCTCTCTTTCCTGTCTTGTTTTAAAATATTTCTAGTTCTACTCCAGGTCTGGAAAGCAGCATCAGTTTACATAAAATGCCTGGACAACAGCTTGGAAAATCAGCATTTTGCCGGCCACCAGCAACATATGAACCGAGGACATCAGTTCCATGTACGTGAATCTGAAGCTTGCTGAATTTGGATGATTTAAAGTGTTTCTTCACCCAAAATGAAAATTCTGTCATTAATCACTCACCCTCATGTCGTTCCAAACCCGTAAGACTTTCATTCATCTTCGGAAAACACAAATGAAGATGAAAACCTGAGAGCTTTCTGTCCCTCCATTGACAGCCTACGCAACTGACACTTTCAAGCCCCAGAAAGGTAGTAAAGACATCATTAATGTAATCCATGTGACTCCAGTCTATTTTATAAAGAGACACGAGTGGTAGTTGCGTAGACTGTCAATGGAGGACAGAAAGCTCTCAGATTTCATCAAAAAGATCTTTATTTGTGTTCTGAAGATGAACAAAAGTCTTGTGGGTGTGGAACGACATGAGGGCGAGTAATTAATGAAAAAAATGTCATTTTTGGGTGAACTATCCCTTTAACTTGAAGTGCTTATTGCCATCTTTAGTCAGACTGCTGAATCAGGGTCACACATATATTACTAAAGGACTAAAGGATAATATTCCCCATAAAGAGGAATTACGAGTCTCAGTGGAACTATAAACATTAGCCAGCCATATTTTATATGCCAAGCCGGTGTAAATATAGGCAATGCCATCATGTTGGTTTTATTGATCGAAAAAGCACATTAATATTATATTAGATTTACATTTATGCATTTGTAAATGCTTTTATCCAAAGCATCCCTGCTAACAAAAATATTCTGTTCTAAGAACGTTTTGCTAATGTTCCCATTAAGTCATGAACATTTTATTTCTGAATGTTCCCTGAAAGTTCAAAAACGTCCAGTTAAAAAATTTTTTTTTTTTTTTTTTCTCATTCAGATGTTAACATTTCATTTTATAATTCTGCAAACATCGGGAACGTTACTTTTGAATGTTTTTTGAACATTCTGAAACAAGTAGTTACATTTAAAATGTTTCAGAAAAAAAGTTCCATGAACGGTGTATCATAACGTTTTTGTGCTAACATTTTGAGAACATTATTAAAGACCAGATAACGTTGAACAAACATTCTATTAAGAACATTGGTTCAGAACCTTGCCAGAACGTTCCCTGTTCATGCATTCCCTGGGAATCAAACCCATGACCTTGATTCGGTATTCAATCTGAGCTTATTGTTCTCTATATGAAAAGGCATTTTAATGTGTTATGAAAACTGATTCAGTGTGTTAGTATCAGAAGGCTTGAGTTCTCTGCAGCATCGTGGCCCGTCCAACTTTTTCTAACTGCAGTTGGCAGATTAAACAACAGCACAACTGCAGTTCCTGTACTGACTGGGATCTGGAAGTGTTTGACTTGTAGATCTCACAGAGAAACCTGATACTAAGAGGAATTTGCATTCTGGCAGGCTGTGATAAGTACCACAGCAAAGATGCAAACATCTGTGGAGCTTTCTGCTCAAAACAATGCTGTTATTGAGTTTCACTGGACAGAACTGAGTTGTCCAATTCAAAACCATAAATGGCTAAACCTGAAATGATCCTCAATACCCTTTTAAAAGACTGTTAACTGTTATTAATGTTAATGTTAACTGGCATATTTTGCATGCACTCTTCATAATTATCTCTGCTGTTCTTTGTAATCCATGGTCATTCATGAGTAGATGACCATTATTTAGATATATGAACATGTCAATTGTTCTAATGGCATTTTTACAGCAAGAACCAAATTAGAGCATTTCAACAGCCTGCATTTCCTATTTGAAGCCAAAAATAGAGGGCATTATTAATTCACAGGAAATGGGAGCGCCTGGGGGAGGGACAGGCACGCGGATTTTACTCCAGGCTTTTATTGAATGCTATTGTTCAGTCTTGTTGCACACAGGGAAAGCTGTTCCCATAAATCCGAATGATGTCATTCTTTCTTCTCCGCACTTGAGACGTCAGGACAGCCCCTGGACTCTCCGTGACGGTTTGTTTGGGGTGGGCTAGGAAGTTGGGACACATTGCTATTGCTCACACTTGGAGTTAGAGCAAATGCCTGACTCAAAGTCTTAATCTTTAGAGCATAATTCAACTCTTGAGTGTTTGTGCTTCAGACATAAATTATGCTTCAAATAATGCAGCTTGTTGAGGAGAGGTGTGCTAGTACTTTGATTGGACTAATGATTTTTGCCCAGAGGATGATACAACCGGTGAAAAAAATCTCACAGAGTTACACTGAAGGAGGAAACATAGCCATAAGCAGTTAACAACCACCTAGAAAAGCCCTAGCAACCAAAAAAAAAAAAAAAAACACCCTAGCAACTGCATAACAGCTCCCTAACATCACGTTGAGGGATGCACAAACACCCCTCCCATTTTCTTTAGGAAAATGTACAAATACATTTTTGTTTACAAGACAGATTGATTACATATTAATTCATTTTCAAAGCTATTTGTAATTTCACTTTTACTTAAAAACAAACAATTGTTTTGTTTGTTTTTTATTGTTTTTAAAATTTTTTTTTACATTTTTAAATTTTTAAATTTTTAAATTTAATTTAATTAAATTAATTAATTTATTTATTTATTTATTTATTTATTTATTTAATTAATTAATTAATTTTATTTTATTTTATTTTATTTTATTTTATTTTATTTTATTTTATTTTATTTTATTTTATTTTATTATTTTATTTTATTTTATTTTATTTTATTTTATTTTATTTTATTTTATTTTATTTATTTTAGGCACATTTGAATGTCCAAATAAAAATATCTAAAAACAAGAAAAATTCTATCAAAACTAAACTGCATAAAGGACCTATCAAGGTTTTATTTATTTATTTATTTATTTTTGCATTGTGTTTTCTTGTTTTAAGCATGCATATGTAACACAGTTTTGTAAGGGGTTTCATTAAACTGATAAACAAACAGACAAATAAATAAAGCAAGCAAGCAAGCAAGCAAGCTGCTATAGGGTAAATTTGATTGCATACCAAATCACATAAGCAATCATCCATAGATTCACTTAATGCAACAATAAAGAAGATTAGATCATTTACTAAATCTGATTAAAATGTATAGTCCTATATTCTCAAAATCATTTCCCATTAATAAAGCTTACACAAATTGCCCGGTAAGGCTATTGTGTTGTCATTTTTCCTTTATTTTGACAGAAGGCGAGATGGGAAAGCGACAGCAAAGGAAAGAGGAGAACGGGATCGGGACGCACTTCAAGCGAGTCAAGACTCGAACTCGGGTCACATGGCGTCATGATTTGAGTGTCACAGGCCTTCATTTGACTAAACAGCAAATATTGTCTCTGTTTCATAAATGCTGGATTTGTCCTCAGGACACCAGCAGTCATGGAGTCAGTGGCAGTGAGATCATGAGGACACCATGAGCACATGTGTCTGTATCTGCACTCGTCCAGCTGCGTCTCGCATGCAAAACCTCCTCTGCTCTGTTACTGGTGTTAAAATTAGAGCTTTTTCAAATCCAGCGAGACTTCCCATTCTCCAGTCTCTCCTCCCTATGCAGAGCTCTCTCCCCGACTTTCACAGATCAAAGCTGCATTTTTTTTTTCTTGGTGGCTGTTGAGTCAGCAGTCTAAATTAGAAATGAAGAAAGGAGGAGAGAAAAAAGAGAGATTTACAGGAAATATTCCATCTTTCCAATTGAAGTTATGCCATATTTTTTGCTTGCATAGATAGATAGATAGATTTTATTTTGTTATCGGACAGACAGATCGAGATGTAAAAGCAGAAGAATAGAGCAGTTCTTCAGCCGCTGTGTCCTGTCAGCTCAGATCCGGGCTGTTCTTCTCTCATCTCAGGCACATGTGCTGCAGCAGTGTGTGGATTGGTGTGTTTGCTGGGAGAGATGCGAGTCTCAGGGAAGATGACCTACTTTTGATCCCAGCACTTCCCAATGCTCTCTCTCTCTTTCTTTGGAAGAAGCAAACCCTCCACTGAACACACACTCCATGTAACAGTATCATTTCTGACTGCAGGTGCTACAACTGAGAGCAACTGGAGTGAATCAGCCACTCTCCTGCCAGTATAATGCATGCTCTCTCTCTCTCTCTCTCTCTCTCTCTCTCTCTCTGTGTGTGCAATTTGGTCTCTGATTCATTATTCATCCTCAGCATGTTTGCATTTTTTCAGTACATCTGGCCTTTCCTTGTACTGGGGGACGTGTTTTAGTCTCTCCAGTCGAACTCTAGTGTTCTGCTCCATGAGATAAGAATTATTCCTACCAGAAACACAAGCTGCAAACAATTCATCATCTCAGTAAATCGACAGATACACAGACAGACTTTCAAAACTGATTACCAGGACTCTTGCAACACATGCTACTTAATTCTACTAAATTTCCTTTCAGCTCCTCTAAAATAGATTCTGCATCTCAGTCCAAGTCACTACAAGACAATAGCAGAGCCATATGCCATCATCTTAAAATGGGTCTCAAGTGCATTTTTAAATGGCAAGTTATAAAAGCAGATAGACAACCTCATAAACTAGTTTTAGACCATCTGGGAGCATTTAAACATTTAGTGGGTATGAAAAAATAAAATAGCAATGAGAAACAAATTGCAAATATGATGTCAGTTGGATTATTTGACCAGAGCTTCAGCATGAAGGATCTGGGCAATACCGACAAGATTCAAGATTTTGCATTACTGGTTGTGTGCCTTACTGTCAGAAATAGGGGTACAGTAGGAGTCCATTTCTGTCCCCATGATCGGTACAATCTACACGTACCCCATAGGGCTTATTATTGGACCTCAAGGTACATATATGTACCTTTTTGAGGGTCAAAAAACATTAAAAGGTACATATATGTACCGTTTCTTTTACAATATTGTACCCTTGAGGGTACAGCCCCAGTGACAAGCCATTGTACCCTTAAAGGTACAATTATGTACTTTATTTTCTGAGAGAAATGAGCACAAAAATCATTCAGGATCATTTGTGCATGTTGTAAAATCAGATTTTTATGTCTCCATGAGTGAATTATGTTGTGATGCTGTAAAAAAAGTTGCTCTGTTAAATTTTGGATGTTTAAGTCATTTCAACTTAAATTACACTAAACTTATTTTGATGAGTTAAAGCAATGTAAAAACATATGTTGTCATAACGTATTGCTCATGTAATTTTTTTACAGTGTACTATTTTACTTTAGTAGTTACTTTACTTTAAGTATTTATCTTGCATTTTGGTTGTACCTAGGATAGCAAAGTTCACTAAAGCTCTACTTGAAGTGATTAGAAAAACACACTGAACTGAAGAAATCTGTTGTTGCATTGCTGGGACTGCTATGAAAGATTCATGGGAACAGATGAGAACAACCCAGTTCAGTCCAATCCAGTGCTTTTTTTTTTTTGTTTTTTTTTGTACGTTTTATGAGAAAAATAACATAAAAAAAAAAAAAGCATTATAAAAGGGATAGATTTAACTGGCAACCTGGTCTCACTGGAAAAATATGTTGATGAATATGAATATCTGAATATGTTAATGTGGGCCTAGGCAGAATTTATAACTCACAATTTCGAGTTTATATCTCACAAATCTGAGAAAACAATTCAGAATTGCGAGTTTTTAAATCGTAATTTTAATAAAACATTTCAGAATTGTAAGATATAAACTTTTGAAAATTGTGAAAATGTGAGAATTGTTGCACACTGTCATGTGTACTGTCAATGCGAGATTTTAACTTGCAATTCTGATTTAAAAAATATCTGAATTGTGAGATATAAACTTGCAAGAAAAAAGTCAGAATTGTGAGTTTATCTCACAATACTGAGAAAAAAAATGTCAGAATTTGCGAGGCAGAAACAAGCTAGCATACTGTCATACTGTGTAACGGTTTATGATTGACGCTGTATATTTCTATAAGACAAGCTCAAACAAACTACACTACACTAAAGCAATTTGTTGCTACTAGTGTTTGAATGGGTCTACAAGCATGTTGACTCTCTCATCCAAATAAACATCTGACCTCACATGGTTTCCATAAAACTCTAAGCTTCTCTTGAGCAGGTGGTGAGGGTGGGAAACACCATCTGCTCCTATTTAATAGGTCAGATCCCCAATCTTCCATTCAATGAACTCTCCAATAAACATTCTACTTACATTCATCAAGCAGTTAGGTGAGAGATCACATGTAGGCCAGGATGTTATGGAAAATGACTGCTCTGCCTACTTTCAATTTCAACTGAGTTTCCTGCGATTCAACAATTATGCTCTCCTGATTTCATTTGTCCGTGAGATGCTGAAAGAGGACAGTGGATTTGTCCAAAGGACAAGGTGAAAGGTCAAAGCATATTGCACATCCTTACAGCAGATTACAGATGAATGCATCAGAACAAAGATCATCCATGTGTTTTACTGTAGCACGATTTTGTACCGTTTAATGCAAACATCCAGCCTCAACATTTTCTGCTGGCATGCATGACTTAGAAAAGCAGTTATTTCCTAAATAACCCTAATAACGACAGACAAATCTCAAAAATATAATGTTTGCTTCAAGGATAATTTTTTATTGCTTAAGTGCGTGTTGTATTTAAAACCAAGATCTGATATAATTTACATTTGGCTGTTTTTTACAAAATGACATTGCATTGATGCACATGACATTTTTTGCAACACTTTAAAAAGTAAAGTATTCATAATGTATGTGTAATGCATAATATATTTTTATTAAAACTTAAATGCATTGCAATATTTTCTGAAATTGGTTGTTTGTCATGTGCTTTAATGCATTATACTTTCTAAAGTAACAATAAATATAAATAAGCAATATAATGTATTATAACTGTGGTTGCAATTATGTACAAGATCATACAATGCATTATAACGTGCATTACAAGGCTAATGCATTAAAAATACTTTTATTATGCATTATATATAAAGGCTTCAAGTGTTACTTATATTTCTTTTCCAACTACTGTGTATTTTAATATATACATTTGCCAAAGTCAAAGGGAAGAAAGCCTATTCATTGGCGATAATTCCAAACCATGTTATTTCATGTTATATTAATGGTCAACAACACATAGTTTCCTGGCTAACTTGATTCACATACTTTTTATCCTGTAATATCAAATAATCAAATGCTGAAATGCAAACCATTAAAAATTCTGTGCTTTTCAGACACCAGTTTATGTATTCCACAATGGCAAAGTCATTTTCCGAAATGAATGCCACAGGAAGTGAGGAATGTGATGGGCTTGTAGTCAGTGAATGCATCTATCACTACATAAAGGCCATCGGACACAACGCCGGCCTTCAACCAAAACACAAATCTCATTCTTGTCCTCTCTGATTCAAACTTCAGTGCAGCAAACTCAGCCAATTCTGTTTCATTCAGTCAGATGGTATTTACAGAATCCTAAATAAGATTTATTGTCCATGTGAGTTTGTACATGCTACTAAATTAACTATTTTTATGTTAACCCTATAAAACCATCTGTATCATATTTCATACACATATTTCTAAGGGCCTATAAATGATCAACATGATCCAAACTTTGTGAAAAACCTGATCTACTGCATGCTTTCTGTTGTCTGATTGATACTTTATTATACTGTTTTAGTAAAAGTAAAAGGCCTTTTAGTACAATTGTAAAAAACGTCCCCCCTTCAGGTTGTGGTACATTTGTCCTTTTGCTGTAAAATCCTGACTAATTTTTATAAAGTAAATGTACTGTAAGAATAACTTTTTTATTGTTATTAATATTTCAAAATGAACTGGTCTGAAGCAACTTAATCCATACATTTTATTATTATTATTTGAAAAATCATGTTAAAATGATTTGTTCAACTGCAATAGTAATACTTGCCTTGGAAATAAAATATAAAATAAAGGCCTATAAAATGATAAGGGTTTATGCGCCATCTTGTGTCCAAATGCAAAACAGGACATCCAAAACTGAAAACGGACAGATTTAGGTTAGCAAAACTTATTCTACTAAAGAGGAATAAAAACACAAAAGCAGTATAAATACACCCAATTACAGCTGACAAACTACTGAGATCTGCTGGTCAAAAGGAGCTCTCACTCACTGTACAGAGATAGATATGCAGTGTTTCATATTTAAAATAGCCCAACTTTCATGCACGTGAGCTGCAGCTGCACGACTCCATCTCTAGGATTGGGTGAGCGAATTTTCTGCATCGATAAGGAATAAGATTTGTTGAGGATGTTATGGTCGATTCTACTTGTTGATTAAGGTTAAAACGGAACATCATTTAGATTTACCTTTAGTTAACATTAAGGAATAAAAGAGCACTGGCAAAGGGGATAAATACCGTTGGCAAAGTCAGTCTTGATAGTGAATCGGTTGTTGGTTTTATCTAGTCAGATGTGTTTAAAGGGATAGTTCACCCAAAAATGAAAATTCTGTCATACTCACCCTTATGTCGTTCAAAACTAAGACCTTCGTTCATCTTCGGAACACAAATCAAGATATTTTAAATAAAATCTGATTTTATATTTAAAATAAAATCCCTCTATTGACAGCTACGCAACTGACACTTTGTCGCTTCAAAAACTTCATAAAGAGATCGTAAAACTAATCCAAATGAATTGAGCGGTTTAGTCCAAATTTTCTGAAGAGACACAAACACTTTATATGATGAAAAGATTGAATTTAGGCTTTTATTTACATACACATTCATCAACTCACACATCAATTATGCAACACTCAAGCATGTTTGCTTGACGTGCGAGAACCAATGAGGTTCATTCTCATGTGTTACACAAGCGGCAACCTCCCCGTCTCTCTCTTGAAACCAACACCGAAGTGAGTTAAACTGCAATTCATTGACTGGCCGCTTGAGGCTGGCTGCACAAGTGAGTCAAATCTGTATCTCCCTCATGTTAAAATTACCAACTTTACAGCAGAAAAAAACATGTTTACAGCCTGGATCTCTGGCTTTGGTCTATACAGCTAATTTTGCCCTTCATAACAACTGTGAGGGGGGTGAATTTTTTTATAGCTCATCCGTTTAGTTGATTAATATTTAAAGTTCTGCATAATTAAGGGTGTGGCCACTTGAGTGACAGATGGATTCCCGCTGATGTCAATGCTAGCCATTTGTCTGCTGTTACTAGCCGTCACTTAACCTCAGCAAATTGTAGCTGCTGAACTTGCCACCTCTGCAGTGTTTTGTGCTTTTTTCCGGGATTATTTCATACAATTTAATACACCCATTACTTCGCCCACGGTTTAGGATTCCGTTGTTGTCGTCGAGTATCGTTCGAGAGAACAACCAGCGCTGTATTTCAGTTGTTTTCCTCTGTGAACATGCACTAATGGATGTCTGACAATTTCGTTGCTTTTTGGAGTTTTCAGATTTAAAAACGTCAATAAAGGCTCGTTCGTTCTGCTCTCACGGAACATATAGATTATAATATGCTTATGTTATGTACCGTCAGATGAAATCCTGCAGGTGTCGGCGCTTTCTCCGTCCATGCTATAAATGCACATCCTTGAATGAGCGCGGATTTTCTAGCGCATTTACTTGAACTTCATAGGCAATATATCTATGGTTTAACCCATTTGAGAGGCGGCCAAAATCAGAATGTAAAATGGACTGAATAAGCTCTCTACGAACTTGACGAGCGATGCCGCGCTGATGGACCATAGACTATAAAAAAGAGTGACTGACATGTATGCACATAAATCACTGTCACACACACACTCTCAGAGTAATATTAAGTTACTGCATAATACATTTTCAACTAGCAGAATTGTACAGAATCACGATATACAGTCTCACTTGTAGCCATGTCTTTTAACTATTATAATATTTCGAAGGGCAAAAATAGGAACTTTTAATTGGCTTTACATCATCAACTGTCACTTTAGCGCGAGGCCCTGTGCAGTCGCAGACTTGGTACTGTCAGTAGCATAACGTTATAGCATTACCTCCCCAGCCTGAGCTAACTCGATCACGTCGAGCTAGGTGATTTCAGATAGCCAGGCTCCTCAGCTCCACTCATGCCCCGCCTCTTTGCCTATTTTCTGTTATCCGGGAGTGACGCAAGGCCAAGATGGCGACGGCCGGCTCCGCCTACCTTAGGCTTCAAAAATGCTCTTCAGAAACCTACGGGTGACGTCACGGACACTACGTCCATATTTTTTTTTACAGTCTATGGTTACACAGCATGTTTGAGCTTCAGCAAGAACCAATGAGGTTTATTCTCGTGTTACGCAGGACGTTTGAGCTTCAGCAAGAACCAATGAGGTTCATTCTCGTGTTACGCAGGACGTTTGAGCTTCAGCAAGAACCAATGAGGTTTATATTCGTGTCACACAGCACGTTTGAGCTTCAGCAAGAACCAATGAGGTTCATTCTCGCGTTACGCAGCACGTTTGAGCTTAAGCAAGAACCAATGAGGTTCATTCTCGTGTTACGAAGGACGTTTGAGCTTCAGCAAGAACCAATGAGGTTTATTTTCGTGTCACACAGCACGTTTGAGCTTCAGCAAGAACCAATAATGAGGTTCATTCTCGCGTTACGCAGCACGTTTGAGCTTAAGCAAGAACCAATGAGGTTCATTCTCGTGTTACGAAGGACGTTTGAGCTTCAGCAAGAACCAATGAGGTTTATTTTCGTGTCACGCAGCACGTTTGAGCTTCAGCAAGAACCAATGAGGTTCATTCTCGCGTTACGCAGCACGTTTGAGCTTAAGCAAGAACCAATGAGGTTCATTCTCGTGTGTTACGCAGCACTTTTGAGTTTCAACAAGAACCAATGAGGTTCATTCTCATGTTACACAGCACGTTTGAGCTTCTGCAAGAACCAATGAGGTTCATTTTCGTGTTACACAGCACGTTTGAGCTTCTGCAAGAACCAGTGAGGTTCATTCTTGTGTGTTACGCAGCACTTTTGAGTTTCAACAAGAACCAATGAGGTTTGTCCTTGCGCGTCAAGCAGGTTTGGTTGAGCTTCTGTTTTTTTGTTCACTGATCAATGTTTATATGTGATTAAAACAATCTGTACAATATACAATCTCTTTATCAACTTTTTGAAGCATCAAAGTGGTAGTTGCGTAGCTGTCAATGGAGGGACAGAAATCTCTCAATTTCATTAAAATATCTTCATTTAAGATGAACGAAAGTCTTACAGGTTTGGAATGACATGAGGGTGAGAAATGAATGACAGATTTGACATTTTTGGGTGAACTAACTCTAAAAATAATACTGTTTGCTAGGACTGTGTGATATGACGATATATGTACATCGTGGTGTTTATATAAAGTGTGAATCATTGAACTTTTTCTATATTGTGTATTGCGGTATGCAAATATATCCATGCCGCTTTTAGAGGGTATGAGTTATTTACACGTTAGAGCGGTAAAGGAACATGGACGAACAGGGGACATACATGCTTGATGTTAAAAAGAGTTATTCAAAGTGCAATATGCCATGAAAAAGAACTCAAATTCACTTTGCACACTGACAGGCAGCATTCTTCACAGCTAAACTGTCAAATACAGAGTATTCTATTTTGATAATTTTTTAATAAGGTTTTTTGTATGTTTATTTTAAATACATTTTCACAGATATTTCTGCTCATCTCTGTGTACATTAACTCTGTTAGACCCCCCTTCAATATCAAAGGTGACTCATTTATTTCAACACAGGAACCACAGAAATATCTAGACACTCATATACAGTATGGGTGGAACAATAAATGCATAATTTCCACATCTGCATGTCCCCCACGTCGCCCTCAAAACACTGGGGGAGGCTGCACTTTTTAGTGATTTCCTGTCTGTCTTTTCTCATCACTGCATCAAACCACATTCAGAGTAAGTTTCCACCAGCGACAGAGCAACAGCTTTCACACACCTCACTTGATATAAAAACAATCTGCTTTTCTCTGTAATTCAAAGTCTTCTTCAAGGATTCAAGATAACTCCTTCAAGTCTTGTAAGTACATGTCAAAAGATTATTTTTTGTGTGTAGTATATGCCTATTTGCATTTCTGCCTAATTTTTACATTTGATAAATTAGCATAAACATTTGAGTGAAAAGTTGAATTGAGAAACGAACACGGATTTAAGAACGGATTTTCTTTTAAAGTTAAATATTCCATGTTTAGTACAAGTTCATCTCAAACAACAGCACTTGCAGCATAATGTTGGTTACCTCAAAATGTTAACCTTTTGAAAAGTGAGTCACTTCACGTTTCTGGAAACCAAAAGTATAGCCACAAAACGTGAACAATATGTGTGTTAAGATAATAATAGCAGCACTTAAACAGAAATGAAGTTTGTGGCCGGTTGCATAAACTTCTTAGACTAGGCTTAAAAGTTAGTCATCTAAATTTTTCTTCAAGACCGGTCCTAACTTTTTAATGTCAGTAACATGAAAAGATAGATCAGTCTAATTTGAAATGGAAAAGTACAACTCGTGCTCCTTGGTTTTCTGCTAGTTATTGAAACTAGCTCTTAAGACACAGTTTTAACATAGTGGTTAAGTTTATGCAATTGGCCCCGATGTTCTAGATGTTTCAAAGAGCTTCAATAAGTCAAGTGATCAATGCCACTAATTTACTTTTTCAATGATTTCTTTTTCACAACAGAAACTCACAGACTTTTACCTCCATCCTGATGGGGAAATGAAAATCAGACTAGTTCCCAAAACAATGACCAGTAATTTATTTATTTCAATTCTAGGAAGTCATATTAAGAGTTGATGTGAGCAAGTCTCTAAAATCCAACAACCTTATTAACCCAAGGAACACGACATCATGGAAAACGACACCTTAAAGTTTTTGACTTTCCAGCGCTACCTCTTCACACCGGTGTACAGCCTGGTCTTGTTTTTTGGACTGATAGGAAATCTCGGAGCTTTGTACTACTTCATCTTTAAAATCAAACAGAAATCTCCATCAAACATATACATCATTAACCTGGCGGTGGCCGACACGCTTTTCTTTTTCGCCTTGCCGTTTCGCATCCACTACCATCTGAACGACAGTAAATGGATATTTGGTGTTGCCATGTGTCGCATCACCGGCACGGTCTTCTTCGCCAACATCTACATCAGCATCGCCTTCATGACCTGCATCTGTGTGGACCGCTACATCGCCACCGTCCACCCTCACACATACCTGAGGCTCCGCAACACGAGTCTCCCAGCACTGGTGAGCGCCGCCGTGTGGTTGGTCTCTGGGTCGGCCATTTTGGCCTTCATGCTAACATGTCCATTGTCATCTAAAGAGAACACGTGCTTTGAGAACTTCACTTCAAAAGACTGGGGCGGCTTGGCACCCTACAGCATATGCAGTCTCATTTTTGGGTCCCTTGTGCCTTCTGTGGTTATCCTGGTGTGTTACCCCATCGTGGCCCACCGCATCGCCCGGATCAGCAACTCCACGGCCCGGGGGGCACGGAGGGTCATCTACGCCATCCTGGCCATCACTGTTCTGTGTTTCCTGCCTTATCATGTCATGCATCTAGTGTATCTCCTGTCCCGCTTGAGACAGGACGAACATAATGACTTGATTTACATCCTCCGTAGGGTGACCATGGCTCTGGTCAGTCTAAACAGCCTCCTGGACCCAATATTGTACTACTTTGCCACCGGACACTACAAGTGGAAGTTCAAAAGACTAAGGCTGAATAAGAAAAAGGGCGTTTATTCCATTTCCAAGGGTTTTTAAGCTTCTGAAGGCTGAGGCTATTTGTTTTAAGTGCCGTCTACCATGTAAGATTGAACCGAGGCAAGACAAGGTGACTCCTATGTGACTTGATGTAACTGGAGTCAGGTTTTGTACTGATGCAATGCAAAAACAAACAAAAATGACTGCATTTTTATTACATAACAGCAAAATAACTCATTAATGGCTAATATTTGGCCATTTTGAAAAGATCTCGCCATTGAGGCTGATCCCTAGTTGAGTCAGTGATTTATGCGATCTAGCGTATTTTGTGTAAATATCTGCATGTCTCATTTCATTTCATTGAACTATTGTAAATATAAGTAGATGTAGATGTCAGTATCACCAATGGAAAAGCACATACGAGTCGCCCTCGAATGAAAAGACTGTATTTTTGTTTCAAATTCAAGAAATAAATATATTTTTCACAAATGAAAGTCTTCTGAATTTTACTTTAAAAAAATTCTTTATTATTATTTTCAAACAAAGACAAACGTCAAATCAGTATCACCATTCAGGAAGGCAGACCTTTCTTCAACAGCGTAGACAAGAAACTGCCCAATTCTTCATCCTGAGGAAGACAAAGATAGTTTTAAACACTATGAAAAACAGGTTAAAATTTCAAAACCTAACATGTAAAATCTAAATAACTCCATCAATAAAATATTATTGTATGAATAACAGTAGGCTATATAAATTAGAATAAGAGTTAAGTTAATCAATAACTTAGACAGTTTGGTATATACTATTATTGCTTTCAAATCGATTAATCGCATCTAACATAAAAGTTTGTAAATATATGCATGTGTGTGTGTATATATATATATATATGTGTGTGTGTGTGTATATGTAAGGGATATTATAGAGCGAGGCGGTTGTTATAGCGAATACAACCCCGACAGGCTGATCAGGACCCCGACACGAAGCGGAGCCATTATTACATGGCTACCTACCAAATAAATCAATAATTTGACACAAAATATTGATTTAAAAAGGAGTTTATTGATTTAAAAACGATTGTATTGCTTCCGCTAAAGAAAATAGTCCGTTCCGTCTCTATGGTTAGAATCCTGTGTCCATAGCAACGCTCTGTTTTTCATGGCAACGGTGTGTTATCCTTAGCAGCTTATTTCTTGATAACAGACCGCATTCTACATTAGAATTCAACCAAGCCATGTAATAAATATATACGGTATGCATGTGTATATATATATATATATATATATATATATATATATATACACACACACACACAAACTTTTATGTTAGATGTGATTAATGGTGATTTATAATGATTTATGATTTATCGATTTGAGAGCACTAATTAATATGTGTTCAAAGGTTTGGTTTCTCGTGCGCACTAAGAAAATATATTACACTTCATAGCAACCACTTCCTATTTTAATATAGATGCAAAGTTGAATTTTCAGCATCATTACTTCAGTCTTCAGGGTCACATGATCCTTCAGAAATCATTCTAATATGATTTGCTGAGACACATTTCACACTTTTCCCAGGATTCTAAAATGAATATAAACTTTAAAAGAGCAGCATTTATTTGAAATAGAAATATGTTTTAGCATTGCAAATGTCTTTAATGTCACTTTTGATCAATTTAATGCTGAATAAAATCAAATGAATGAAAAAAAAGGTCTGTATAAAATCTAAGCGTCTGTTGCGGTTGGAGGTGTTTCTGTAAGACGCAATATATCGGAGAAAGGTGAAGTGAACCATGCGAGAAGATGAGACGAGAAGACTTTCTCTCCAGCATTTGTGGCCGTTTCAATCGTGATGAACTACCGCATAATAGATGGTGACATTTATTGTGATATGCTTGTGTTGTGAGCTGGCGATACCCGGCCCTGAATGCAACCCGTGTTTGTTTGGAAACATAAGGGTAAAAACTTTCCCTCGTGGTGTACTTTCCTTGATGCTGTAAATTCCACTAGACCAACTGTCTGACCACGCGCAGAGGTTATATTATTGCTCACCTTTAAAAATAAGTGCTTAAAGTTGAACACAATATAACCCCCATTAAATTAGGAAGGGCATCAGTGGAGATGATTACCCTTACGAAAAATAAGTTTATTCAAGTGTGCTATTAGTATACTTCTTTTAAACAAAAAAATAAGAAAGTATAATTTCAGTCTACTTTTTATGTACTTCTCAGAAATATACTTCAAATTCCACTTAAGTATACTTGACTTATACTAAGTTTATTTGGCCTCTACTTGTTGATCGAGATATAATTAAGTATAATTAAGTATTCTAAGTGTTCTTGGCTTGTACTTGTGTTTACTATTTTGATTGAGTAGCTTATTAAATACTTTAAAAAAAAACATAATATTACACACTGTCTTATAAACTAACATGTTCAAGTTTATATAGTAACAAGCTTTCGGGTGGAATAGCTTATAGAGTAAATAAAATAAGCATGGAACTGAACCTGATCTTGTGCAGCGATAATAATTCCCTTACGAAAAAAACATATTTAAGTGTTCTATTACTATACTTCTTTTCAACTAAAAAGAAGAAAGCATACTTTCAGTCTACATTTTGTATACTTCTCAAAAATATACTTTATGTACTTCTCAGAAATATACTTAATTACACTTAAGTGTACTTGACTTATACTCAGAGAAAAGTCCAATTTGGCCTATACTTGTACTCAATCTTTTGATCGAGTTTAATTATTCAAAGTATACTTGGCTTGTAGTTGTGTTAACTCTTTTGATCGAGTAGCCTATTAAATATATTTTTTTTTACATAGTTTTTCATATACAGTCTTATGAAACTTATATTGATTACAATATTGATATAAAACAGATATGTTTCTAATTCTGTGTATCTGAATTTTTGGGTAGGCTAGTCCACTGGTAGTGTACATGTGATCATCAAACATTAAACAGCTTGTAAATCAAAACTGCTTAATGTTTCCAAATGAAATGAAGAGAAAACGACTGTGAAGCTTTGGGGGTGTTGGACTCGATCTACTCCATCTGTGTTTGATCACGTTTCTGAATCTGATCAAGGCAAAAATGAGATTTTCTCATCTTTTTTGTTTAAAATGTTGCCTTTATTTATGAAACTTACCAATATTCAAGTGTTGATAAGAAAGGATGCATGAAGCTAATAAAATTAAAGTACAGTTAAAGGTATTTTTCAAGTATAAAAAATAACATTTGAACATAGTAGTATAGGCCTACTGCAAGTGCAAAAATTATAAATAGTAAACTATAAGTATAATGTTAAGTTCACTTAAAGAAAACTTGCAGTATAAAACTACTAAACTAGTAGTTTATTGAGAGTACACTAAAAGAAAACTTGTAGTATAAAACTACTAAACTAGTAGTTTACTGAGAGTATATGTCAAAGTTGCTACAAGTATTAAAATAGTAAACTATTAGTATACCCATAAGTTCACTTGCAGTACAAATGAGAAACGTAATTATGAACTAGTTGTGCACTTAAAGTTTACTACTGTTACACTTATACATATACTTTTGTATACTAAAAGTGGGCCAATTTAGTCCCAAGCGGTATTAAAATAGTACACTTACAAGTTTACTACTAGTACATATTGACATTAGTATACTTACTACATAATGTATATACTTGACCATTACTTAAGTATACTTCATAAAATGAACTTTAAGTATACTTCTTTTTCGTAAGGGTATTCACCTGATAGCTCCAAGAAAGCAATGGCTTTGAGGTTGGGCTCCTCGGCCGAGGACGTCACTTTAATAACGATGGATTCCACTATGACGGTGCCGTCTGGGACGTGCTGGATGCTGTAACTTTTCAATACACTGAAAGAGATCATGGAAAAAAAGACTTGACGTTTAATGAAACCTTTAGGAAAGCACAAACCTCATTCAGTATTTGCCCGCATGCGCTGACATTTACACTGAGGCTAGAGTGGTAACAGCCTTGTTTACTGAGGGCAAGCGTTTGGGTGCAATGACCCACGTGATGAACCAAGCATCAGGACTACAAAAATAGTAGTACACTATCTATCTATCTATCTATCTATCTATCTATCTATCTATCTATCTATCTATCTATCCATCCATCCATCCATCCATCCATCCATCCATCCATCCATCCATCCATCCATCCATCCATCCATCCATCCATCCATCCATCCATCCATCCATCCATCCATCCATCCATCCATCCATCCATCCATCCATCCATCCATCATTGAGCATAACTGAAAAAATAACATTGTTTTGTTACATTTGCGACCAATTTAGCTGCAGTTTGAAGACCCGTTTACATGAATAATTTTTAAATCACGACACAAATGACTCAGTGATGCCCTCTGAAGTAAAAACTTATCTCACCTAAGCTCTAAGTGCTAAATTCTGAGTGTAACATCCCACACCGACTGCAGACTTGGAAAAACATGACCTTCAAGACTGACTTTTTCTGAAAGTTTGAAAGTTCTTCATTACAGAATTTACATACCAGTGTTATTTTAGGATTATTTAATATATTATAGCTGCATTAATATTTTGAAATAGCTTTTATTTTTACATTTTCAGTTTACTTTCTAACATTCAAATTTAGTTTAGTTTTTAGTAATTTCTTGTGGTTTGTCATTTTTATTACATTTTTATATTACTATTTATTTAGGTTTTATTTTTATTTCAATTTTACTTTTAGATTTAGTTCAGTTGTAGTTTTTATTTATTTCCAGTTAGTCATTTTTTTAAACTTATTCAACCTTATTTCAAATTTTTGTTTAATTTAATATTTATATTTTACGTTATTTCAATTCACAAAAAAAAAAAAAACACTTTTCGTTTTATTTAACAATAATAACCCTGTTGCATATGGGTATAATATGCATAATTATACCCATAGAGGGGGGCATAATTAGCTGCATCAATTTAGCAAAAGGAAAGTGTGTGTTTGTGTGTGGTATTGTTTGCTGACCTCTTGAGGTGTGTGTAGATTCGGCCGAGTGTGTCGGTGTCACTGTGGGGGTCGTGGAGCTGGACGCGGCAGGTGAAGCGCAGCTGATGTTCACTTAGGCCTAGCTCTTTGAGAGCCTGCTCTGGAGAAACCAGCCGCAGACTCTACACACACACACACACACACACACACACACACACACACACACACACACACATATATATTCAGAAAACAGGGAATTATTGACATCCAAAACCTCACATTAGTCAAATAAATGATGAAAACCAACCTAAAGAGCTATGCTGACTTACATTGTCCTTCATTATTAATGTCCCGTGCATGGTGCGAGGTCTTTTAGCATCAGGCAATGGACCTGTGAGAAAGTTTCATATATATATATATTTATATCCATAGATAAAGCAGAAACTACAAAACCTAACCACAGGACAGAAAAGAAATGGTGGTGTGTCTGTAAACAGGTCAAATAAAGCATTCAGTGGTGTACGTGTCCTTGATCACCTCCGAGGGCCATCTCTCTCTTCAGCAGGTTGAGCGAGATGTCCACGGGGACGCTGGGGTTCGTCACTATGGTCGTCGTCTCTCCATTGGCCGGCATATAGCAACTGACACCTGCATTGGGTAAAACAAGTGTTTTTCTCAGAAGAGAACATCTAAACACTGAAAAGTAAACTATTTAATTGATCAACATTGCATTACTCCCTAAAAAAGTAACTAATTGCGTTACTTAATTTTTTTTTTTTTTTTTAAGTATTGCTTTATATTACTTTTGTGGTTACTTTTTCTCACCTGGGCTGGGCTTGCTTGCTTGTTTTTTATTAACAAAAAAACTAAAGTTCTATTTTTGGCAAATGTAAAGGCCCTTTCTCACCATAAGTAAAATGAATAAACCATAGTAGGCTGAAGGAAATGCAAATTCACTCCTGTACAGTAGAGGGCGCAACTCAAACAAACCTTTCAGCTGTGCTGCTGTTCTGGAACGCAGAAGATTAGGATGCTGGAGAAGAAAGTTTAAGACTCTTCTTCCAGCAAAAAAAAAGAAAAAAAAGAAACACAAATGTGAAGTTAAATTATTTCCTTTTTGCTTATTAGTATGGTCGAATTGGATCATCAGCTGCAAAAACATTGGTTCATAAAGTGAGATTAAGTACATAAAGTACATTTTTGTGTTTTTAACATTTAATTATTGCAGGTTTGCGTAATATTGTGAGTTTGCATTTCATTTTTTATTGATTTTGAGGAACACTGAATCTGTTTTTGTGCAAGTGAGTAAATGAATGTTCACATTTAGTCTAGAACTACAATAACCATCATGTTTACAGTAACCTTCCGGTCTCTAACCAACACGGAAGTGACTAAAACTGCAATTCATTGACTGGCAACTAGAGACAGGCTCCAAAAGAGAGTCAATCACAAATACCAAATACTCATACCAAAAGATTGATGAACAGGGAAATTAAAAAAAATAAGTGCACAATAGACTCTCTTGCACAATTACAAAAACAGCAATTGTAATCAATATCCAGATGAAAACGCTCTAATGTGTCTTTCACAGGATATATTCTGTGAGCAATTTTAAATGACACTTCTTTGGTTTTATTTGATACACAATACCGACTAAGAACTTCCCAAAAATGTTCCCACTCAAATGAGGGAAACATTAACCCAAACAAATTTAGATGGAGGAGAAGCGATATTAACAAAAAGAGATCTAATTGGTTACTGCATTTATCATTAATTACATCAAGTTTATCTAAAAACAAATGTTTGGAGATGTGGAATAACAAATTTAAGAATCTATTTCAGATATGCTTCCTTACATCACGGTGAAGAATATTGTATTTAGCTTTTAAGGTTAAGATGATGATATCACACGAATGATTCTGCTCAGCAAAGTTGCACTTCCTGTTTTCTCTTTATTGTCTTTAATGGCTCTTGGAGTCCCAGTTTCACTCAGACTGATGGGATTAGCGTCTATGCATTTTGAATGATAGTGTTATGCTGATTGGGCCTGTTTCTCTTGATTGGGCAGAATTGTTGAGCAGCCAGATAACCTGCCTAACCGGTTTTCGCTTGATAGAATCAAATCACTGAAAGATTCATCCCTACATTTGCATGCTTTGTTTGGATTTGTCTCCACCTCCAAAAGTCCCTCCTCCTTGTAAATGTATAAAAAACTATACTGCATAGAACTCAGTTAGACTGTTGGACGACCTGCAGCTACGCACAGAGAGTTCTCAATAAAAGAATAACTTCTGTTTGAACGCGATCCCAACGTCTCCTGGTCTCTGCTTTGACGAAGGAAAAGTTTCCAACAGTTATGTTGCCCCCGAATCACTGCTGCCATACTTGGCTCAACAAATACACAATTTGGGTCACAGTGGTCCAGCAACGATGAATCACAGGTTCTCAAATCAATGGTGGAATCCAAAATTCAGAAATGTAGCCACCGAAACAGCCAAGAGGTGTGTTACATGTCAGAAAAATAATGATGTACCAGCAGCCACTACACCAGCAGCACATACCCCAGCTCCACCAGGACCATTTCGTCACTTGCAAGTTGATTACATCTCGTTGCCCCCTTGTAAGGGAAAAACTGACGTTTTGGTAATAATAGACAAATTCTCAAGATGGGTAGAAGCTTATCCAACAGGGCGTGCTACCGCTGCACATACTGCTAAATGTCTTGTCACTGATTTCATTCCCAGATGGGGATTACCAGATTGCATTGACTCAGATCAGGGTACACACGTCACAGGACAGGTAGTTAAGGAAGTGTCTAAAATGTTGAAGATTAAGTGGAATCTTCACTGCCCCTACAGGCCACAAGCATCAGGACAGGTTGAATGGGCGAACAGAACAATCAAAACCAGGCTAAGCAAAATGCATCAGGAAGGAGTATCATGGGTTGAAGCGCTGCCAGCTGTACTGTGTAGTATGAGAGCGTCACCGAACAGATCAGTAGGACTGAGCCCTCATGAGATTATTACAGGACGCCCAATGCAGATGCCAGGTGTGATTGATCTTAGAAATGCTGATGTTCACATTGCCTCAGATGCCCTGATCTCTTACTGTGAACACCTTACAAAGGCAGTACAGAGTGCCAGAGAGAGAGTTGAGTCATGTTGGCAGACTCCACCAGAGGGTGGACACACAATCATCCCAGGTCAGTGGGTCATGATAAAATCATTCAGACACAAGCCGTTAGAACCTAAGTGGCACGGACCACATCAAGTAATGTTGATTACAGCAGCTGCCGTGTTGTGTCAGGGAAAGAAAACATGGACTCATGTGTCACACTGCAAAGTTGTTCCTCCCCCTGCAGAGATAGGATAGGACGGACACATGGACCAGTGAGGAGCCCGGGGAAGAACCGAAAGCAACAGGCTTTGGGGGCCAACCCTGCGGTGAAGATTCCCTCATAGTCCCTTCCCAACAACTAGTCCATCCTCACCTCACTGTTCCTTTTAGATGTCTCATGAATTAAGAAATAGGGAAAGAAGGAACAACAATAGCAGACTCAGATTGAACAGAGGATACAACCCTAATGTTTGCAGTCTTTACAACGAATACTGCTTTGTTGCCGTTGTTCTCTTTTGTTTTCTTTCTTAACTCTGTGCAGATACCACTTAACGGTTATCCCGAGAACCATATGCACTGACCTACACACCTGCATATGAAGACCCAACCTCCAGGAAACAACTAGACCAACTGCAGAGACTACAACCAACACAGAAGAAAAATACACAACGCAGAGACTCACCTACGGGAACTTCAGTCATCCATCAACATGATCAAGATTGCCTTAATACTAACTATCAAATGTGGTGGTCAAGAACTCTTGGAGCATTAATCCCATCGTATGGTGTCATGCAGGCTCTCGATCAAGTCGATCAGTCTGTACAGAAATTGGCCAATGATACGGCTTTGGCCCTGGGTAACATCACAGACACTCTAGCTTCACACAAGATAATGATCTTACAGAACAGAGTGGCCTTGGATTACATTCTTGCAACGCAAGGGGGAGCCTGCACCATTATCGGCCCTGAGTGCTGCACTGGGTTAATGGATCCAACAGAGAACTTGAACAAAATCCAACAAGACATTCTTGATCTTTCAGAAAAATTACACCAGATGACTGAAGATAATTCTTCATGGTTCGGAAACTTGTTAGGTAAACCCTGGCTGTGGATCAAGGAAATAGCAATTCTGCTGTTGTTTCTCCTACTGGCATACTATCAATGCGTCCACAGTATCAAGTGTTTCATTCAACAAATGACTCACGCCTCTCACAAGAAAATGACAGTTCCAACCAGAAAAGACTATTACCCGTAAGAACTTCACGGACCCTAATTGCATGTTTGTTTCTGTGTCAGCATGCAATTACAGAAAATCAACACAGAGCATGTGCTATGTGCCTGTAACGATCACAAGTTACAAGAATGAACTTTTAAGTGTCTAAATTTGTATTTTGTGAGAGTTATTAGATCTCTCAAAGGGGGAAGTGTTGTATTACTTATTAAATGTATTAAGTATTGTAAATTTATTAAATGTTTAATTTAGGTTTCCAATACTGATTTTAGCATTTGAGGTATAAATGATGATTACTGAGTTTCCAGCAAGAGATTCCTGCCAGACCTGTTTTTCTATTGGAAGTTAAATGAGTCAGACTCTCACCTCTTGTCTTTAATGGCTCTTGGAGCCAGAGCCCTAGCCCCCGACGTTGAATAGTTAGGCTGATTGGATTAGCATATATGCGTTTGAATAGTTATGCTGATTGGATTAGGACTGGTAACACTCTGGAGTCTAGGGTGGGTTCCTCAACCTGTATACTTCATTTACATGCTTTGTTCAACCTCAATGTAAAACCCTCCCCCTAAATGTATATAAAATTGCAAGGCAACGTTCCTTAGATTAGACTGTTGGACGAACTGCAGCAACGCACAGCGAAGTCCTCAATAAAGAATAACTTCTGCTTGAAAGATATCCCAACGTCTCCTGGTCTCTGCTTTGACGAAGGAGAAGTTTCCAACAGAGACTTTACTTCCTACAGTGTTAAGTGCCCTTATTTCTGAATAGAGATAAAATTTTGGCAGAAATAGAATTCATGACAATACAATATTCTTTAACAGAACTTTGGGCATCAAAAATGCTCTTCAGAAACCTACGGGTGACGTCATGGACACAACGTGTTTTTTTTTTACAGTCTATGGTTTACATACAACACCTCTGTACTTACTCCTGATTTCTCTCAACATGGGGACAGGAGAGCTGTCAGTCAATAAATGGGAAAACAAAAAACAAATTTTTTTTTTATTTTTTTGAGTTTTTTTATTTTTTTTGATCCAATAACTATGCCGTTTATTGGATATAGTTTCTAAGTTGAAGACTACAACTTCCTCTTTTCATATTGTTTCCACCAGCGACAGAGCAACAGCTTTCACACACTTCCACTTGATACAAAAACAATCTGCTTTTCTCTGTAATTCAAAGTCTTCTTCAAGGATTCAAGATAACTCCTTCAAGTCTTGTAAGTACAAGTCAAAAGATTATTTTTTGTTTTTGGTATTTCTACCTAATTTAATATTTTTTAAATTGTATAGGCTAAATTAGCATAAAAAATTGAGTGAAAAGTTGAATTGAGAAACGAACACGGATTTAAGAACGGATTTTCTTTTAAAGTTAAATATTCCATGTTTAGTGCAAGTTAAGCTCAATCAACAGCACTTGCAGCATAATGTTGGTTACCTCAAAATGTTAACCTCATAAAAAGTGAGTCACTTAACGTTACTGGAAATCAATTTACGGTAGCGTAAACTTCTTAGACTAGGCTTAAAAGTTAGTCATCTAAATTTTTCTTCAAGACCGGTCCTAACTTTTAATGTCAGTAACATGAAAAGATAGATCAGTATAATTTGAAATGGAAAAGTACAACTCGTGCTCCTTGGTTTTCTGCTAGTTATTGAAACTAGCTCTTAAGACACAGTTTTAACATAGTGGTTAAGTTTATGCAATTGGCCCCGATGTTCTAGATCAGTGGTTCCTAATTCCAGTCCTCGTGACCCACTGCTCTGCACATTTTGTAGGTCTCTCTTATCTGACACACTCAGTTCAGTTCATGGAGTCTCTCCTAATGAGCTGATGATCTGGTTCAGGTGTGTTAAATAAGGGAGACATACAAAATGTGCAGAGCAGTGGGTCTTGAGGACTGGAATTGGGAACCACTGTTCTAGATGTTTCAAAGAGCTTCAATAAGTCAAATGCCAGTAATTGACTTTTTCAATGATTTCTTTTTCACAACAGAAACTCACAGACTTCCTGATGGGGAAATGAAAATCAGACTAGTTCCCAAAACAATGAACAGTAATTCATTTATTTCAATTCTAGGAAGTCATATTAAGAGTTGATGTGAGCAAGTCTCTAAAATCTAACAACCTTATTAAACCAAGGAACACGACATCATGGAAACCGACACCTTAAAGTTTTTGACTTTCCAGCGCTACCTCTTCACACCGGTGTACAGCCTGGTCTTGTTTTTTGGACTGATAGGAAATCTCGGAGCTTTGTACTACTTCATCTTTAAAATCAAACAGAAATCTCCATCAAACATATACATCATTAACCTGGCGGTGGCCGACACGCTTTTCTTTTTCGCCTTGCCGTTTCGCATCCACTACCATCTGAACGACAGCAAATGGATATTTGGTGTTGCCATGTGTCGCATCACCGGCACGGTCTTCTTCGCCAACATCTACATCAGCATCACCTTCATGACCTGCATCTGTGTGGACCGCTACATCGCCACCGTCCACCCTCACACATACCTGAGGCTCCGCAACACGAGTCTCCCAGCACTGGTGAGCGCCGCCGTGTGGTTGGTCTCTGGGTCGGCCATTTTGGCCTTCATGCTAACTTGTCCATTGTCATCTAAAGAGAACATGTGCTTTCAGAACTTCACTTCAAAAGACTGGGACGGTTTGACACCCTACAGCATGTGCAGTCTCATTTTTGGGTCCCTTGTGCCTTCTGTGGTTATCCTGGTGTGTTACCCCATCGTGGCCCGCCGCATCGCCCGGATCAACAACTCCACGGCCCGCGGGGCACGGAGGGTCATCTACGCCATCCTGGCCATCACTGTTCTGTGTTTCCTGCCTTATCATGTCATGCATCTAGTGTATCTCCTGTCCCGCTTGAGACAGGACGAACATAATGACTTGATTTACATCCTCCGTAGGGTGACCATGGCTCTGGTCAGTCTAAACAGCCTCCTGGACCCGATATTGTACTACTTTGCCACCGGACACTGAAAGTGGAGGTTCAAAAGACTAAGGCTGAATAAGAAAAGGGGTGTTTATTTAAGCTTCTTAAAGAAAAGGGGCGTTTATTTTAAGGGTTTTTAAGCTTCTGAAGGCTGAGGCTATTTGTTTTAAGTGCCGTCTACCATGTAAGATTGAACCGAGGCAAGACAAGGTGACTCCTATCGCCCTCGAACGAAAAGACTGTATTTTTGTTTCAAATTCAAGAAATAAATATATTTTTCACAAATGATAGTCTTCTGAATTTTACTTAAAAAAAATTCTTTATTATTATTTTCAAACAAAGACAAACATCAAATCAGTATCACCATTCAGGAAGGCAGACCTTTCTTCAACAGCGTAGACAAGAAACTGCCCAATTCTTCATCCTGAGGAAGACAAAGATAGTTTTAAACACTCTGACAAACAGGTTAAAAGGGTACATTTCAAAACCTAACATGTAAAATCTAAATAATTATTATTGTATGAATAACAGTATATAAATTAGAATAAGAGTTAAGTTAATCAATAACTTAGACAGTATATGGTATATTACTATA
The DNA here is from genome assembly GCF_951802725.1 of Rutilus rutilus. NCBI lineage: Eukaryota > Metazoa > Chordata > Actinopteri > Cypriniformes > Leuciscidae > Rutilus > Rutilus rutilus. The sequence continues at coordinate 13,074,672 of NC_140218.1, read as the reverse complement.
ATTGCTTTCAAATCGATTAATCGCATCTAACATAAAAGTTTGTAAATATATGCATGTGTATATACACTGAACAAAATTATAAACGCAACACTTTTGTTTTTGCACCCATTTTTCATGAGCTGAACTCAAAGATCTAAGACTTTTTCTAAGTACACAAAAGGCCCATTTCTCTCAAATATTGTTCACAAATCTGTCTGTGTCAGTGAGCACTTCTTTGCCGAGATAATCCATCCACCTCACAGGTGTGGCATATCAAGATGCTGATTAGACAGCATGATTATTGCACAAGTGTGCCTTAGGCTAACCACAATAAAAGGCCACTCTAAAATGTGCAGTTTTACTGTATTGAAAAAAAAAAAAAAAAAAAAAAAAGGTTGTTGATTGTGGCCTGTGGAATGTTGGTCCACTCCTCTTCAATGGCTGTGTGAAGTTGCTGGATATTGGCAGGACCTGGAACACGCTGTCGTATACGCCGATCCAGAGCATCCCAAACACATTCAGTCATGCTGACTGCAGGAATGTCCACCAGAGCGGTGAATTGAATGTTCATTTCTCTACCATAAGCTGTCTCCACCACCAGCCCAGGACCTCCGCATCCAGCATCTTCACCTCCAAGATCGTCTGAGACCAGCCAACCAGACAGCTGCTGCAACAATCGGTTTGCATAACCAAAGAATTTCTGCACAAACTGTAAGAAACCGTCTCAGGGAAGCTCATCTGCATGCTCGTGGTCCTCATCAGGGTCTCGACCTGACTGCAGTTCGTTGCCCCATGTTGCAAGGATCTGTACACAATTCCTGGAAGCTGAAAACATCCCAGTTCTTGCATGGCCAGCATACTCACCGGACATGTCACCCACTGAGCATGTTTGGGATGCTCTGGATCAGTGTATACAACAGCGTGTTCCAGGTCCTGCCAATATCCAGCAACTTCGCACAGCCATTGAAGAGGAGTGGACCAACATTCCACAATCAACAACCTTGTTTTTGTTTTTTTTAATACAGTAAAACTGCACATTTTAGAGTGGCCTTTTATTGTGGTTAGCCTAAGGCACACCTGTGCAATAATCATGCTGTCTAATCAGCATCTTGATATGCCACACCAGTGAGGTGGATGGATTATCTCGGCAAAGGAGAAAGTGCTCACTAACACAGATTTAGACAGATTTGTGAACAATATTTGAGAGAAATAGGCCTTTTGTGTACATAGAAGAAGTCTTAGATCTTTGAGTTCAGCTCATGAAAAATGGGGGCAAAAACAAAAGTGTTGCGTTTATAATTTTGTTCGGTTTTTATATACATTATATAAACGTATATACGTTTGTATACGGTTCATGTATATGTATACATATATACAGTATGCATGCGTGTATATTTTATATATATATACACACACACACACACAAACTTTTATGTAAGATGCGATTAATGGTGATTTATAATGATTTATGATTTATCGATTTGACAGCACAAATTAATGTGTTCAAAGGTTTAGGTTTTTTAAAAGAAGTCTCTTGTGCGCACTAAGAAAATATATTACACTTCATAGCAACCACTTCCTATTTTAATATAGTATACAATGTTTTAGCATTGTAAATGTCTTTAATGTCACTTTTGATCAATTTAATGCTGAATAAAATCAAATGAATGAAAAAACAGGTCTGTATAAAATCTAAGCGTCTGTTGCGGTTGGAGGTGTTTCTGTAAGACGCAATATATCGGAGAAAGGTGAAGTGAACCATGCGAGAAGATGACACATCACTTTCTCTCCAGCATTTGTGGCCGTTTCAATCGTGATGAACTACCGCATAATAGATGGTGACATTTATTGTGTTATGCTTGTGTTGTGAGCTGGCGATACCCGGCCCTGAATGCAACCCGTGTTTGTTTGGAAACATAAGGGTAAAAACTTTCCCTCGTGGGCTGCGAGATGCTGTAAATTCCACTAGACCAACTGTCTGACCACGCGCAGAGGTTATATTATTGCTCACCTTTAAAAATAAGTGCTTAAAGTTGAACACAATATAACCCCTATTAAATTAGGAAGGGCATCAGTGGAGATGATTAATTACCTGATAGCTCCAAGAAAGCAGAATGGCTTTGAGGTTGGGCTCCTCGGCCGAGGACGTCACTTTAATAACGATTGATTCCACTATGACGGTGCCGTCTGGGACGTGCTGGATGCTGTAACTTTTCAATACACTGAAAGAGATCATGGAAAAAAAGACTTGACGTTTAATGAAACCTTTATGAAAGCACAAACCTCATTCAGTATTTGCCCTCATGCGCTGACATTTACACTGAGGCTAGAGTGGTAACAGCCTTGTTTACTGAGGGCAAGCGTTTGGGTGCAATGACCCACGTGATGAACCAAGCATCAGGACTACAAAAATAGTAGTATACTATCTATCTATCTATCCATCCATCCATCCATCCATCAATGGGCATAACTGAAAAAATAACATTGTTTTGTTACATTTGCGACCAATTTAGCTGCAGTTTGAAGACCCGTTTACATGAATAATTTTTAAATCACGACACAAATGACTCAGTGATGCCCTCTGAAGTAAAAAAGATATCTCACCTAAGCTCTAAGTGCTAAATTCTGAGTGTAACATCCCACACCGACTGCAGACTTGGAAAAACATGACCTTCAAGACTGACTTTTTCTGAAAGTTTGAAAGTTCTTCATTATAGAATTTACATACCAGTGTTATTTTAGGATTATTTATATATTATAGTTTTATTAATATTTTGAAATAGCTTTTATTTTTACATTTTCAGTTTACTTTCTAACATTCAAATTTAGTTTAGTTTTTAGTAATTTCTTGTGTTTTGTCATTTTAATTACATTTTTATATTACTATTTATTTAGGTTTTATTTTTATTTCAATTTTACTTTTAGATTTAGTTCAGTTGTAGTTTTTATTTATTTCCAGTTAGTAATTTTTTTAACTTATTTAACCTTATTTCAATTTTTTGTTTAATTTAATATTTATATTTTACTTTATTTCAATTCACAAAAAAAATAAAATAAACCTTTTCGTTTTATTTAACAATAATAACCCTGTTGCATATGGGTATAATATGCATAATTATACCCATAGAGGGGGGCATAATTAGCTGCATCAATTTAGCAAAAGGAAAGTGTGTGTTTGTGTGTGGTATTGTTTGCTGACCTCTTGAGGTGTGTGTAGATTCGGCCGAGTGTGTCGGTGTCACTGTGGGGGTCGTGGAGCTGGACGCGGCAGGTGAAGCGCAGCTGATGTTCACTGAGGCCTAGCTCTTTGAGAGCCTGCTCTGGAGAAACCAGCCGCAGACTCTACACACACACACACACACACACACACACACACACATATATATTCAGAAAACAGGGAATTATTGACATCCAAAACCTCACATTAGTCAAATAAATGATGAAAACCAACCTAAAGAGCTATGCTGACTTACATTGTCCTTCATTATTAATGTCCCGTGCATGGTGCGAGGTCTTTTAGCATCAGGCAATGGACCTGTGAGAAAGTTTCATATATTTATATTTATATCCATAGATAAAGCAGAAACTACAAAACCTAACCACAGGACAGAAAAGAAATGATGGTGTGTCTGTAAACAGGTCAAATAAAGCATTCAGTGGTGTACGTGTCCTTGATCACCTCCGAGGGCCATCTCTCTCTTCAGCAGGTTGAGCGAGATGTCCACGGGGACGCTGGGGTTCGTCACTATGGTCGTCGTCTCTCCATTGGCCGGCATATAGCAACTGACACCTGCATTGGGTAAAACAAGTGTTTTTCTCAAAAGAGAACATCTAAACACTGAAAAGTAAACTATTTAATTGATTGCATGCTTCAACTTTGCATTACTCCCTAAAAAAGTAACTAATTGCCTTAGTTACTTTTTTTTTTAATTTAAGTATTGCTTTATATTACTTTTGTGGTTACTTTTTCTCACCTGGGCTGGGCTTGCTTGCTTGTTTTTTTATTAACAAAAAAACTAAAGTTCTATTTTTGGCAAATGTAAAGGCCCTTTCTCACCATAAGTAAAATGAACTAGAAAAATGGATTTCCGGAGGAACTGCGAAGTGTGCTTGCTCGGGTGCGGTTCACTAACGTTAGCAGGTAGTGGATAAGGGTGCATTGAAGTTTGCTTGATCTGAGAATTTCAACAATAGTACTTTTTTCAAGATTGTGCAAAAAGGTGAAAAGTTATGTGCATTAAGAGACATGTCTGCAATGTAGACTAGTGCCAATGGCATTGTTTATGTGGCTTGGTTGTTGGTTTTGAAATATTTGGTTATGAATATACAGCAGAGAGTGGGAGTGTTTTGGGTGATGAAATAGTATTGAAAAGAAGTTGACAGTCTTCATTTACTGTATCCAATAAGCCAATACAAAACTCACCCAGCTGTTCTGTGGTTGAGTGTTCCCTTTGATTAGGAACAAATTTACTATCTCAAATTAAGGTCTACCGTAATTAGCGATGCTTTGATTGCTGCTGTCAAGATGGTTGTCATCACCTACACAGAAACGCTGATTTTTATAGCCTACCGTCAGTCCTCATATTGTAATTAAATGAAAAACGCGATGCCATCGCAACCCGCTACCATTTCAGGGCTTGAATTTCGGTGCGGGAATGTGGGGATTGCGCATAATTTAAACCATTCCCGCAAGGTTAGCTTTTATAGTGCGAGAAATTCCCGCACAAATATATTCGCTTCATCTCAGAGCAAATGATTAAAAAAAAAAATTCACAGATGTCAAACTGTCTTTTATTTTCGAATTTAATTCCTCAATCAGCACTGGACCGGCATATGTTTCACGCTGTCAATGCAGTGGTCTGCGTTGCGCTGATCTTATTCACACTATCGAGTGTAGGTGCAGCATTCTAACATTGAGTCATAATGAGCTGTTTGTGAAGAAATTATCCGCTTCCAAATTATGTCATTCTAATCACGAAATTGAAACATTAAAAAACAATTTGCTCTTTATGGTGTGCGAGTGATAGAGCGCGGCAGCAACAAACCAACTGATCAGCTTGCAGCGTGACATCATTGAATGCTCGGCCGAACAGCTGATCATAGCTGTACAGGGTGCCTTATTATTTTTCATCTCCATAAATATATCTAGTAGTAAAGCTAATGCAAAGGCTAGAAATCAATTAATCTTTTGCTGATACTTCCTTGTCATCATGGAGAGCGCAGTTCATGGTTGCATAGCAACGACAGACGCCACGGGAGAGCAAGCGCTTGTGGAAAGGAGACAGCGGCGCGCTCGCGCTTTCCACTTGTTTTTACACATCTAGATCGACGTTGTTGATTGTTTGAGCATGTGACTGCGCGTTTCTCCTTGTTTTCTATTGTTATGCACAGCATATTTCCCGCGCGCACAAACACAGCCACAGACAATGAATTGTTCGGTTTAGCGAAGAAGAGCATGATGTATTTGTATAAAGTTTTTTTTTTTTTGTTATTAAAGGGATACTTCACCTCTGGAAAGATGAATGTGTATTTAAAATAGGTCATTTATGTAGAAGAAATGTGAAGAATTTTTTTAATTTGGAGCTTTCTAGCCTGAGAAAAGCCAGAAAATGTATTTTTGGCTCATGTGGATGAAAGAAAACAACTCCCAGAATGCACTTGCTTCACTGCCCTAGGAGGCCACGCCTACTGGTAAGAGAGCGCAGTTTAAAACAAGGCTAGGCTACCAGTGAGTCTCCTTGACGAGTCTGCCTGGGATTTCGGGATCGCCCAAAATGTCCGGGATTCGGCTTTTGCGTTCTACAGTCGCCATTCATCACGTTTACTGTGGCGAGCAGGACGAGGCTGACGGCCGCGGGAGAACGGCGCGAGGCCGGTGGCGTCATTACTGAGACGAGCCGGGTCTCGCATCTCTCACGGAGGTGCAGGAATTTTCTTAGCAATGTTAAAACGCACATCAACCGATCACTTGTTTAGCGTTCATGTAAACACTACATTCAGATTCACCGATCGGAATGAATTAAGTTAGATTGAAACGAGAGGTGTGCATGTAAACAATGAATGGCGACCGCAGAAAGCAAAAGCCGAATCCCGGACATTTTGAACGATCTCGCCCGCCGGACAAGTCAGGGAAAAGGAGGATGGTAACCCCTACTTACTCAGCTTTCTCCTACTACTCAGCTTTCTCCTACTATTCAGCTTTCTCCACAGAACAAGAGCCTGCTAGCTTAGCTTCCAAAGAAAGACGGCTGACTGTGTGTACATTCTGTGAGTGAGATCCCACCCTGTATGGGCGGGCTGAAAACATGCGGAACAACGCCTTCTACTGGCTGTAGTCTTTAGCCTCAGGACAGAAAATCCTCCGATGACGCAAAATGACGATTTTTGCGTCATCGGAGGATTTTTTCCAGACAAAAAATACATAAATCTCTCCTCTCAGGGGGATATGAGGGTGGAAAGCATGGTAATTCGAAAATACTACAGGTTTTCTACTAATACAAAGCTTAATGCTAAATCCTGAAGTATCCCTTTAACTGTTTTGAGAACTGGAAATGCACAATTCATGCATACAAATCTGTAGATATTAATAAATGAAGATGATTAAATTAGACCGATGCATCAAAAGTTATTGCCGATCGTCAGTCAATAAATGGGAAAACAAAGTAACTTGCATTACTTATTTGAAAAAGTAACTCTTAAAAAGTAATCTGATTACTCACGTTACTTGTAATGCATTAACCTGCCCATGAATAAATCACAGAACTGGAAATAAGTGATAGTAAAGCAGTCTGCAGTTAAAAACAATCCAATACATTTTGAGAAGTTGTAGACTTACTGAACTCCTGTTCGATCTTGTCTTTGAGGAACTCCATTTTCTTGGCCTCTCCGTGCACCAGCAGTATGTTCCTGGGTTCTGCCATGCGGATCAACTGCATGATGCCTTTGGCGTCGGCGTGTGCGCTGAAGGACATGTACTCCACCTGCAGCTTCACCTCCAACTAAACACACACCACATATGAGACTAAGGCTTGCATAGACTAGTCGGGTAGTCGAATACTTCAACCATTAGTCAGCGCTGTCAGAAGCCATCAAGTACTCGAGCGTGCAATGTCGATGCACTCGTTTTGTTTTTTTAAACCAAACCAGCAAGCCATGACTGAGCAAAGAGCGCATGTCTTATTCTATATAATAAACTATTTTGAAACGGTTGAGTGAAGATCCAGGTGATGCGAGTACAGGTCCATTATTGTTTTTTTTGAAGATTTTTGAAATGTTAAAAGAGGAGGCTTATGTTGTATAGTTCCTCTAGGCTAACTGTTCAAATTAATTTTATCACATATTTCTTGACGTCAAAGATATGGATATTAAGGTTTTAATATTGCGTGTCAATTAACATGTTAAATATAAAATGAAACCCGTTACTTTAATGTTTTTACAATACAAGTAAGAGACTTGTTTGCAAACACTGGGCTATTCAGCCCATTCTAAAAGCTATACTTTTCATTGCCTTTTTTTACAATAACATAAACCACGAGTACTTGAGTTACTTAACAAGTAACCGAACAGATATTCAGAGGTTTGACATAAGAATAAACTTCTGGTTTGGTCAAGGAAGGTAAAAATGGCTATTTTTTATGAAAATTAAGGGAAACGGTGGACAATATAGAGACTACAGTTCTACAGTTAGAGTACTACTAAAGTTCTCTGATGCCATCTAGTGAAGGTCAATTAAAATCTGTGTTTGCTGTTAGTATTTACCGTTTGTCTTCCCTCTATCTCCAGTTTCTTCTGTCCATTCAGGATCTTGTGTCCCACAGTGCCTTGCACACAGTATCCTGGCATGATGACCTGAGAAACAAATACATTAAACTCATATATTTTCTCTTTCGATGAACCACTATGAGCTGGAACAGGCATTGAATGAGCTGAAGTGGTACGCAAGTGTTTAGCAGTAACATCTTCTGCTGCTTCATAAGGTTTCTTACCATGTTCTTTTCATTCCCGGCCCATTTCTTGAAAATCTGTAAAGACTGCCCAGCATGCAACATTCCAGGGGTGGCGAACACAACCTGATGGAACAGATATCAAAGTCTCTGGCTGCTTTCTATAATATCATGCACTCATTTGATTCATTTCACGACAATCTATCAGGTCGTTTTGAATGCTATAACAACAGAAATGGCTACAAAGTTAATGTCTTCGTAAAAATAATCAGTTCTTCGATTCTGAGGCAGTTCTTGGGAATCGAGAGTCGAATCGAATCTCAAATCTTTTGATTCTGATCACCAAAAAGACTTTTGTTCACCGATTTATTCTGTGATAGATGTGGAAAATCTTTTTAAATATTCCACAGTTATACGAACATATTTAATATTACATTTAAAATGTAATTATTGTATTAAATAAAGGAAAATAGGATTTAAAGAAATAAGATTTAACATTTTCATGTTAAATATTCTAAAAGGTTTCTGCATGTATCAGTTAATAATAATAATAATAAATAATGCATAAAGCTCATAATAATAATAGTATATACATTATCAAAGTATATCAATGATCAGATTTAAAAATATATATATTTTTGATTAATATAATTTTTTTGAATATTAACAATTTAATAATTAAAAACAGAATATTAATTAATATCCTAAAAGGTTTCTACATTTAATAATAAGAAATAATAATAGATAACTAAATATGTTGCATAATATAATATTATTATTATTCATTTAACAATAAAGAAACCCATGAATATTCCACATAGAACTACAGAGTATATTATCAGATTTAAAGAAATAATAATATAATTTTTTAGAATACTCATTAATATTCTAAAAGGTTTCTATATGTATCATTTAGTAATGAGAAATAATTGATGTGATATATATTTTGCATAATAATAATAATAATAATAATAAAAAAATGCATGAATGCCTCTTTACAGACTTGTTTTTGTAGCGGCCTTACCATTGGTCCAGGGTTATCAGCATATGAGCGATCAAAGGCTTTGATGTGCTTGAACTCAAACATGTTTCTCTGTACAAAGGTCTTGCGGATCTTCTGATTGGTCCAGGTGATGAAGAGTTTGTAGTAGTGATTGGCTTTCTCCGTCAGCCCGGTGGAGAAATAAATGGGTGCTTTCAAATTCATTCTCTCCCTGTTAAAGTGAACAACCAGCAATTAGACACTGTTCTGTGCCAAACTACAGTTTCCATTAGCATCCTTACAGAACATATCAAGGTGATCAAGGTGAGCAGCAGCAATTTTACAAGCTCACCAGAATGTTTCCAACAAAATACAGAGTTCCTGTGCTCTTCCCAGAGCAAACACTGGAATCAAGACCTAAAACATAGAGACACCAAAATGAACAGGACATAAACACACACGTCTGAGAACGTATGATTGAACTGACATTAAAAAATGGATAGTTAGCGCTCTAAAATCTGATTGGATGAGTCTTGTCTACCTTGCCTCCTCTTTCCACTGTTTCGTGAACCTTCTTCAGGAAATCTCTTTCCCTGCAGCGTTTGGAGTCTCTGATCGTAGTGGCATACGTGGATTCTGATATCAAAATATCTGGCCGGCATTTGTCAATCCAAGCAGCTCTGAGTAAATAAAGTCAGAGAATTTAATGGGTTAGTTCAGCCAGAAATGAAAATTCTGTCATTATTTATTCGCCCTCATGTCGTTCCAAACCTGTAAGACTTTCGTTCATCTTCTGAAATCTTGGCGCTTTCTGTCCCTCCATTGACAGCTACGCAACTACCACTTTGACGATTCAAAAACTACATAAAGAGATCATAAAACTAAACCATTTGAATTGAGCGGTTTAGTCCAAATTTTCTGAAGAGACACAATCGCTTTATATGATGAACAGATTTAATTTAGGCTTTTATTTACATGCTTATAAACATTCATCAGCTCACTCATCAGTTGTGGTAAACGGAAGTTCAAGCATGTTCGCTTGACGTGCGAGAACCAATGAGGTTCATTCTCGCGTTACACATCACGTTTGAGCTTCAGCCAGAACCAATGAGGTTTGCTCTTGCGCGTCAAGCATGTTCGGCTGAGCTTCTGTTTATGTTCGCTGATCAATGTTTAAATGTGAATAAAAGTCTAAATTCAATCTGTTCATCATATAAAGCGATCGAGTCTCTTCAGAAAATTTGGACTAAACCGCTCAATTCATATAGATTCGTTTTACGATCTCTTTATGAACGTTTTTAAGTGTCAAAGTGGTAGTTGCGTAGCTGTCAATGGAGGGACAGAACTAACTCAGGTTTCATTAAAAATATCTTAATTTGTTTTCCGAATATGACAGAATTTACATTTTTGGGTGAACTATCCCTTTAAACATGACTTACACTTGAAGAGACAAAAAAGAGATTTTACTCACCCCAAATGTCTGTCTGGTGTCATGTTGTAATCACCCTATACAAATTGATTTAGATATAATTAGCAAATTAAGTCAGTAGCTGGAACATCATCCATTTGAGAGTATTGTCGTGGAAATTTTAAACTGTATATTAAACTAACCATGTTTCTAACATCTAACCTTATTTAACATCTAACAATGGAACAGGATGTACTGTACGAAACCAATGGAAAACTTGTGTCTTTGACTGTGTGCGTATGTATGTAAAAACAACATAGTTTTGGGAAATGAAACTAGACAGTCTGTTAGAATCTTGTGATTAACAGATGAATTCATCGCAAGATCAGAGTTTGCTTTACCTAGTAACAGAGGGGTTTGCATATGAAGAACCAATCAAATAGTGGGAAAATTATGTAATGCAGCCTGACATTTATGTCATACCTCTATACTATAAAAACTTTGGTATATGTGTTTTACGGTGGGATGTCTCAATGGAATTTGTCTGAGATCCTCCGGCCTTGATTCTTCTTGGGAGAGTTTCTCTGAGAACTGCTCGAAGACTCTCCCGGCCGTTATTAAAGCATTTAAAGGACATTTGCTGAAAGTCTGTCTGTTCATTTCTGCTGCGCAGCAAGAAAACTAATTAGTAAGGGAAAACAAGTTAGACTAGGTGAGATATCCAAGTGGGGACGTCGATTTGAAGACGAGACTCAGATATCAGGTGGGGACGTCGCCAGGAGACGAGACCCAGGTACAGAGTTGGGTGTCCATTTGGAGACACCCCAGACAGGTCAGTTTAGGGAAGCAAGTAAGTTAGGGTAAGAGACTCGGCCAGTTGTCGACTGAAGACGCAAAGAGCTGGAGTATAAAGGTTATTAAGTGTCGATTTGTAGATGCTCTGTGTCGATGAGTAGACGCAACAGATTTATTTATTAAGTGTCGATTTGTAGACGCTAGATAGTCGGGTTTTAGGGGGAAAATCCACTACAGTATGCAATAGTTAATGTGACACTCACTGTGTAGACAACAGACTCCGAGCCAACTTTGATTTGAACCATGGCGGCTCCCAGCACATGACCTGCATAGTACGCTTTGATCTCAAGCTCTTCATCTACCTTGATGGAGCAAAAAAACAATAACAAATAAACAAGTCAGATAAAATTATTCCCCCAAAAAAGCAACCATTAGCAACATAAACGCATATATTTGAAGCTTAAATTACATTTTATTTAAAACATTTTCAATAGGGAAAAATGTTCAATAAAAAAATACATATTAAATGACTAAAATTATTTATATTAATTAGTTTACTAAACCTGTTTAAATGAATGAATTAACTAAAATTAATAAAAAAAATTAAAAAAAGACATTAATTGAGACAATGAACTTTACCTGAACTGTTTGGTGGAGGTTGAGTGGCACAACTTTCTTCATACAGTCTTTGATCATCTGTGAAGTGAAGAAGTTGGTCTCTCCCTTTTTGTCGACTGTGATCTTTCTGAAGTCCTCCAGCAGGATGGGACAGATGGCTTTGGTGGGGTGGGTCATGTAGATTGGCCCGTCGTAACCCACCATCTCGCTCATGTAGGGAAGAGCACCGCAGTGATCCAGATGGAAATGACTTAGAGGAACACAAAGGAGAAAAAAAAAAAAAAATCACAATGAACAGGAGGAAAACTCACACAACCGTCACATGATACAAATCCAGTATAAACTAACCTTATAATGACACAGTCCAAGAACTCAGTGAGGCGACCGTTCTGGGTAATGTAACTAAAATCTGGGAAACGTCTCTGAAATGAAACACAGAAAGTTAAGGGACTAGTAGTAGACTACAGAATTATACTCAAAATACACATATGTGAACGTAGCAACTAGCAAGAACTGTTGAAACGCACATCATCGTTGTAGCCCATGTGCATCCCGCAGTCAAGCATAATGTTTTTGCCTCCGATGGAGACCAGAATACAGCTGCGACCGACGTCCTGACCAGCCCCTGCCAGAAAACACATTCAGAAGAACTTGGTTTAGAATTACACCCATTTATATTATAAAATTATAAAGTCAAAATAATATATAATCACTTATATATATAGTTATTTTAATGTAGATCTAATGTAGTTATTCATAATAATATGAAATGTGAACTCACACATATATATATATATATATATATATGTGTGTGTGTGTGTATGTATATATGCATAACACAAATGCATGTATACAATATGCACGCAATATGGTATTATTATATTGTATATATTAAGTCTAATATACATATGTAAAATAAGTTGTTTTAAGGTATAATAAGCAAATTAACATAAACACTTGAACTCATTTACTCGCTGATTAATATATATTCATATTTGTATATATTACCGGATTTGTTAAGTATCACATGTTTGACAATGGCTTATTTATACACGGTTTTCAGAAATGTTACCTACAAAATTAAGCAAACGTCTTACCTAAAGGCGTGATTTTGATTTCAGGCATCCTGACAGCTTTGAAAAGATCAGAAATGAATGTTTTATGTTTAACGTTACAGGAGACTGACAGTCAAACTCTAACTGTAGTAGATTAGCTGGATATGAACACTTGGTGGGTGCATGTTAGTCAGATTGCACACTTTCAAGGGATGTAAACCAACTGTGAAGATTGTATAAGTGTGTGGATATGTTAGAATAGTAAAACAGGTTAGCACGGAAGCTAAACAACTTTAGCCATGACGCCACAGCATAGAACAAGTGAGAAGCGTATCAATAACCCTCTATGTGTGGGCGTGGCTTAGTGGCCCATTCGTTGTCTATAATTCTAATGAATAATTCTCTTATTTTACCTATTCACTATGTATTTTCAATTTAATGGCTATCAAAGTCCTCCACGGTTACTATTCAGGAGTAAATTATTATCTAGACCGCTACTAAAGCGAAGCAAAGACAGACAGTTCACATGGTAACTGTTACTTTTCACAGCGCTGGTGAGGTTGGACCAATCATGTTCGTTTGTGATTTCTAGACAGGACTTTTTAAAAGTAATTTTCATTCAGATTTCAGGGGCGTATTTATGTTTTGTTATCAGGTAAAAATCTGTGGAGTTCATAAATTAAAAAGATTATAGTGTTCAGTGCATAAATGTCTCCAATAAGACTAAAAGCCTACAGATATTTGAATGCGGCTCAATGGAGAATTCGACTTTCTGAGCCCTCAAGCGCCCCCTCGTGGAAGATGACTTTGTGCTTCCTAAAAAAGCTAGTAAGAATTGACGTCCAATGTCACGTCATTGCGTGAATACGTCATGTTCAACCCTATTGGTTAAATTCCCCAAACGACCGCAGACGGCCAAGAACCAACGTCCAATCACATGGACGTTTATATCATGTGACATGAAAAATGTGATTTGATTGGCCTAATGTTGTCTACGTTACTTAAAGAATGTAGGAAATCGCAAGAGAGGATAAAATGGAAAGCAAAGCCTTTTAATGATATGATGCCAAAGAAGAACACATAAGATACTTTTTACTTGCTACTTAATAAATAAGGACTTGTATTCCCTGTTATAAGGATTTGTCCAAAATAATCTTTCGTTTATTTCGTGGTAGTTGAATAAGAAATAACAAAAATGGCAGATACATTCAGTCTTCAAAGGGTTTTAGAAACATTCAGATCAAGCCTAACTGAGAGTAAGGAGGTTTACATTGAATATTATATAGCAGGATGGAAAGAGCTGGTCAGGTGGGTACATGTTTTATTATTGTTTTACGTAATGGTCTAATAGGGTTACTTTGAAAAGGGTTGCCACGACTCTGGAAATATGAAGGAATTTTTATGTTATATTTAATTTGTATTATGATTTTTAAGACCTGTACAATTCACATAAATCAATCTTAATTCATGGAAGAGTCATATTGCCCATTTGAAAGTGTCTAATGCTCAGATATAGAAACATCTAATTACAAATGTCTGGAAAAGTAATGAAATAATTAATTAGTACAAAAATGTATAAATATGGATTGCCTTATAATGGATTGCCTGCTCTTTTTCCATACCAGCTTCATGAACAGTTTAGGGAATGTGTTTTCCTTCATCTCCAAGGATGTGATCTGCAAAATCCAGATCCTAGAGAACTTCCTTTCAGGAGAAAATGGATCCCACTATGTCACCATCCAGTCCATGGTGAAGTATGAGCTGGAAAATGAGCTGGTGGACCTCACCAAAAGAGGCAGCCACCCAGAATCCGGTTGCCGGACTCTTCTGAGGCTCCATCGTGCTCTGCGCTGGCTGGAGCTCTTCCTCGAGAGACTGCGGACCAGCGCCGAGGACAGCAAGACCTCCGTCATGTGTTCGGATGCCTATAACGAGTCTCTGGCTCAGCACCACCCCTGGCTCATCCGGAAAGCTGTCGGCGTGGCCTTCTGTGCACTTCCAGGGCGAGACACCTTCTTTAATGTGATGAATGCGGGAGATCAGGTGCAGGTGGTTGCTCTGTTAGGAGAGTCTTTGCCCCTCATCTCTGAAGTATACCAGATCACAGAAGATTTATATGCCAAGAACAACCTCCTGGAGTTACCATAGATTCCTTCCACTAATTAATACATAGTTCTTGTGGCACATACTCACTTATTCACTACAAACATACTACAAACATTAGACTTATTTTACTGTCTGGCTGCAAAAAGTTCATTCATTTGGTTTGCCGAAGGCACATGCAATATGCAGATTTAATGCACATTTTAAGCAGGGATCTGCTCATTTTACACAACCTTGTTGGCCTAGTGGGCATTAAACGCTGGGTGTATTTGAATGTATTTGAGCATAGGGAACAATAGAAATGTTTATTTAAAGCTACAAGATGTTTATGATATATATTTTAATTTAAATTTAAAGTGCTGTATATTTATATATATAGGTCATTTACCTTTTCCTTGAATGTTAATTATTGGTGATAATTTTATTTCACTTGAATTCATGTTGAATGTGTGTTTTTGCTGAAACTACACGGGGAGATTTGGTTGATATAATCAATGCATGCAATAATTAAATATAATAAAATCTGTGTTTTTGTCATGGTTATTCTTATATTATATCTTGCATTTAGAGGAATACAAACATTGTTTTTTAAACTTAAGCTACTTTCTTTTTTAACTTTCCAGAATATGAAACGCAATACTTTTTACATTTACAATTTCATTTACAGATTGTCAAACAGCACACCACTTAATAAGACATACAATACTAATTATTTGACATTCAGATCAGCATGCATTTTTAGGTTATTATAAATATTTAGCACAAAGCTTCCATCTAAAATACATTTGTGATTTGCAAACTTTAGTTTACCAGCATAGACACTTAATCATTCTGAAACTTTAATGCCAACATCCAGCTGCAATATGTTAACTTTAGAGGTAATCATTGTTGAACTTTTGTTCACACCTTTTAAACTGCAATTATGGTCCGTAAAGGTGTTTAGAAATGTCTCTATAGTATCATTTGCACCAAGATGCACAAAATCTGGTCAAAAAGTCCCACATAATTTCATGAGTAATGATATGAATAGAGCAGACTTTTCCACAGCAGCACCAGTAAACTCAAATGAGAAGCATATTGAAAAAGAAAGAAAAGAAAACACAAACAAAAAAAGAAAGAAAAGAAAGTTTAACAGTATGGTTACTGCCAGAGAAATAAATAAATATATTTTAGAAAAAAGTAAATCATATTTTTAGAAGGAGATAGATAACACCCTGAACTGTACCAAAGGAGATGTATCTGACTGCACTGGTAAAATAGAAGTTTACAGAATACATATAAGTTGGAAAGATATGCAAACGTAACCGTTTGGGAGCTAGTTGGATATTATGCAGTATCTCTTATTTCTTTGCAGTGAATACTGTTAAAAACGTTGTTCCAGTAATACGTAATTGTTTACAAAAAAGCTCATTATAGCACTTCCGCTTCAGACGCGTTGCCACGGAGACGCCAGCGCGTCGCAACACCAGCGCCTGAGGAGAAAATGCCTCCTCGCTTGATCTCTTCAACAACGACTGAAAGAAGCAAAACAACACAATAAAGGTACGACATATCTAAGATTTTACAATATAACGATTATTTATTGAATATTTGATCAAATTTAACCTATAACAGTTAAAGTTAAACAGAACCCTATATTTGAAGTTATTTGGAATGCATAAGGTAACGTTAGTTGGTCTATCTATCTATCTATCTATCTATCTGTCTTCTATCTATCTGTCTGTCTATCTATCTACGTTAACGTTATCTATCTATCTATCTATCTATCTATCTATCTATCTATCTATCTATCTATCTGTCTGTCTGTCTGTCTTCTAACGTTATCTATCTATCTATCTATCTATCTATCTATCTATCTATCTATCTATCTATCTATCTATCTATCTATCTATCTATCTATCTAACGTTATCTATCTATCTAACTCTTATATCTATTGGTCTATCTATCTGTCTGTCTGTCTTCTGTCTATCTATATATATATATCTTCTATCTATCTGTCTGTCTATCTATCTATCTATCTATCTATCTCTCTGTCTTCTGTCTATCTATCTGTCTGTCTTATGTCTATCTATATATCTGTATGTCTTCCATCTATCTATATATATATCTGTCTGTCTTCTAACTATCTATCTATCTATCTGTCTTATATCTATCTGTCTGTCTATCTATCTATCTATCTATCTATCTATCTATCTATCTATCTATCTATCTATCTATCTCTGTCTGTCTTCTATCTATCTATCTATCTTCTATCAATCTATCTGTCTTCTATATATCTGTGTCTGTCTATCTATCTATCTATCTATCTATCTATCTGTCTGTCTCTATCTGTCTGTCTGTCTGATCAGAATTCAATGTCCTCTGGAGACAGGATGCATGTGACCAGACCCAAGTCTTCTAAGGGGCGCAGCAGACCCATGATGGCTCAAACTTCGAGTGTGGATCCAGATACGCCTTCTCGGCCCTCGTCTCTTTCACCCCAACCTCCTGCTTCCAAGGCCAATGACAGGTCAAACCAGAGCCTTCGATCCCGAGCCATTCTGAGACACGGCAGTCAAACAAATACAGACAGACCCCCGGATGAGCCTGTCTCACTCAACAAATACAGAGTTCTGCCATCCATAGAGAAAAAAACAGCTACTGACCGGAAGTACAGTCAAAGTGACAGCAGCCACACGATGTGTCAACACACGTCACATGTCCACACAGAGGCCCGGCAGGATGTGATGTCAGAGGGGACAGGAAGTGAGACAGAGGACTCAGGCCTGCTGCTTGCTATCAGAACTCCATGCGGTCAGAGATTCAAGTGTTGTTTCCGGCCAACAGACGAGCTCCGGGTGGTGCTATCAGCCGCAGAGGAGGAATTCAGGGAGAGGTTTGACAACTGTGTGATCGAGACCATGGATGTACCACGCAGGACTTTCACTAACCTTACAATGAGCTTGGCTCAATGTGGTGTCCTAAACAAATCAGTTTTATGCATTTCCCAAGAAGACACGGATTTAACTTGAAACGTTAATGCAGGGCAACTTTCTATGGACACTCGAATAACACACAAAAATACAGATTTGCTGTCTGATAAACATTTCAAATTATGAATTACATACCTCATGATTAAATATGTGATTGTAAAATGTGTATATATCCAATCAGTTTAAGTTAAAAGAGTTAGAGGATAACATTACAAATAATATCAGATTGAACTGAAGGCAAAAAAAATGTTTTATGCCAAAGTCAACTGGGAAAAATTAGTTATTACAGTTATCTAGATAAACGGTTATGTATTATAGATAAACAGTTGCTTAGAGAAAATTAAACTTATTTGTGAGACCATTAAGACTTATTTTCTTGATGATTAAAAACATTTCCCCTATATATACACTGAACGTTTTTTTCTTTATGCAAAATAATGACATTGAATAATTCTGACACAAACTGCACGTCGGACGCATGTTAAAACATCTGCAAGTGCTAAAAGTGTTTCTCACAATAAATGCAAGGAGTTGGAAAGACCAAAAAAAAAAAACATCAACAACAAAATAATAAAGTATGAATTCACGCTAAGATTATGAAACGTGTTGCATTTAATGCTTGCAAAGAAGTGAAAATGATTGATAACACCACACAGAAATGAGCCATCTGGTAGTTTTATTAATATAAGAATATAGAGGAAACAACTATAAAACACCAAATGCAGCAAAAGTACAAAAAAACCTGGAATGCTAAATGCAATCGCAAAAGGGTTTCAGTCGAACAAAGTGCATTACTTTGAGCAGCAAAAATGTAAACAAACTAAAATAATTTTGCTTTTCGCAAACAAGAGTAGAGCAGCCATTCCTAACAATATAAGCTACAACACAACAATCACTCTTCAGTAGCTCTATGTTCTCTGTAAAAGTGCTGCATTTCCTGCAACGCAACAGAACACACTAGCAAATGTTCAAACCATTCAGTGCAACTTAAAACTCAAACTAATATTTGGTCTTTCTGAACAGAACAAAACAAACTCTTTCTTCTTCCAAAAGGTTTTTGCAGTTCAAGTACAATGGCATCATTATCACAATAGTACTCTATTGTGTTTTTACACAATAATTCTCATTACAAAATGTCTATTTATTCTGAAGTGCTCTTGAGGAACGTTAGTGTTTCGAGTTGGTCTTAAGGGACTGTGTCATTTGTGCGCTTTATAATTTGTGTGCGAATTTGTGGGATGAAATCCCAGTGGTTAATTATATTTACCTGAGATTCTCTTCCTTACTGACTTTTCTCTTCTCAGATACTGTGATAGAATAAATACTGAAGTCTGTTATGATTCTATTCACACGTAAGACCATAAGGTAGTGCAACACTGCAAGATATGCTTCATTAGTCAAGTAGATAACAGAAAAAAATGCCTGCGTTAAACTGTCTTCAGAGAAGATTAAATGTAGGAATTAGTATTGCAATTCACTTCTAAATCAAAACACACTCTGTCAAATGCAAAACTGACTCAAAAGGTCCTGTAATAACTAGAAAACTATTTGGCATTAAGCTTGAGTCGAAGCGCATTCTTTTGATTATGCACTGATAATTGATGTAAACATCGTAAGGTAACAGCAGAACTGATTTTTATGAATATAATGTGGATTTCGCTTTTCATCACTTCAGTTGGCGATTTTTTCAATTTCGTCAATATCATCCGTGTCCAGCCTCATAATTTTCTTATCTGTTGGGAAAAACAAACAAATAAATAAAACAATCCAATATAAATTTTTAATTATTCATTATTTTGTAATTTATATACATTAATATCCATTAATTAATTATTCAATAAAATGTGCATATATATATATATACTGTATGTGTGTGTGTGTGTGTATATATATATACATATATATATATATATATATAAAATAAAATAAAATAAACGTTCACTAAAATCAAATCAAATTTACAAAAAAAGGCAACATTTCTAATTTTCATTCAGTTTAAAACAGTTTAAAATAAAAATGAATAAAAACTAAATCAACCAAAAACTATTAAAAATGACAAAAACACAACAAAATTAAAATGGAAAAAATAAAAACGGATTCAAAATATTAATAAACACTATAATAGTATTTCAATGATACTACAATAACACTGATATAAATTATATATATAAAAAAAGAATAATTCTAAAATTATTCTAAAATTATTCTTAATTATAAAATTACAATTTATAATTACTCATTATTTCTGTAATTCATTAAAAATAAAATAATTATTGGGTGAGCTGTTCTTTTAAGAGATAAACTAATGGACAGACTTACTAAAATGCCTCTCGTATGTCTTGAGAATCTCCATGCTGCGCTGACTGTCCACCATGTTGACAGCGAGTCCTCTCTTGCCAAAGCGTCCAGTCCTACCGATCCGGTGGAGGTACGTTTCGTTGTCTGGATTGCCATCTTTGTCCAGTGGAAGGTCAAAGTTGATCACCACTGACACTTGTTCAACATCAATACCTGTGGATGGACATCTTGATTATTTGAAGATGGCAGAATTTACACATTGCCCCTGTTTACGCCTGGTATTAAAGGGATACTCCACTTTGTTTGGAAATTGGCTCATTTTACAACTCCCCCAGAGTTAAACAGTTGAGTTTTACCATTTTCGAATCCATTCAGCCGATCTCCGGGTCTGGCAGTACCACTTTTAGCATAGCTTAGCATAGATCATTGAATCGGACAAGACCATTAGCATCTCTATCAAATCCAGCAGGCGTAATGATATGACGCAGCGCCTGAAAATAGTCCCCAGCTCAGTAACTTGCAACGTGACCGGGACTAAGTTTGTCTAACCTATTAGACCTATTTTCAGGCGCTGCGTCATATCATTACGCCTGCTGGACTCATGGTACGGCAGCAAAGTTTCTTGATTATTACGCAGGAATGAGAGTATAGTTCCTAGCCATATCAGCCTAGAAAATCGCAACTTTACATTTACCGTCGGTCTTAGTACACGATGTAACTACAGAAGAGTCAAGTTTTAAATAGGAAAAATATCGAAACTCTTTGGTCATTTTTTTGAGAGAGATGCTAATGGTCTTGTCCGATTCAATGATCTATGCTAAGCTATGCTAAAAGTGGTACCGCCAGACCTGGAGTTCGGCTGAATGGATTCGAAAACGGTAAAACTCAATTGTTTAACTCTGGGGGAGTTGTAAAATGAGCCTATTTCCAAAAAAAGTGGAGTATCCCTTTAAGATGCGTTGTGGTTGATCGGATCACAAGTGGATGACGCTAAATACAGGTAAACGGGGTCTAAAATGGGGTCTAAAATTCGATGTGTTCGAAAAGCTACAAAAGACTGTCAACTCTCTGCCTACTAAACATTATGGGAAGTGCGCTAGTCAGACAGGATTTAATCTTTGTCGGCTAGAGACCCAAGTTTGAAATTCCTGATTTCTAACACACAGCTGGTTCTTCAGCTGGTCTTGAAAGAGCTAGAAAAAAAAACCTATACATTTACCCGCCCGTAGACCCTTCCCTCGAAAAAATCAGGACAGAAGTGGGTGAAAGTGGTCAAAAGAGGCAGATTAAAATTCCAGGTGTAAACGGGGCCATAGAGTAGTTATATTACAAATAATTAGAATAGCATATTCTATCAAGGATGTAAAAATCTGATTATATGTATATTGGGTAGTGGACTTGCCTCTTGCACAGACATTAGTAGTGATGAGAACTTTCTCCTTGCCGTCTCTGAAACGTTCAATAACTGCTGCTCTCTGCTCAACCACCATTTCCCCGCTGAGGAGCGCCACCTGGTGGCCCTCTTTAGACAGCTGGGCGGAAAGCCAGTTGGCCATTTTTCGAGTCTGAGAAAAGACGATAACATTAGATTGATTGAGCGCAAGAAACAACAAAACACAGAAATATCAACCAGAGGCAAACAGACTCACGTGACAGAAGATCATAGCTTGTGCGATAGTGATGGCTCCATAGATGTTACAGAGCGCGCTGAACTTGTCCTCCTTGCAATTGCAGAGCACATAATACTGCTTGATAGTGTCCAGCGTCTCCTCTTCACGTTTTAGCTTGATGATGTTAGGATCCGGCACGACCCGCTCGGCAAACTTCCACACAGAGTCCTCAAAGGTGGCAGAGAAGAGTAACATCTGACAGCCTTTGGACAGCATTCTGTAAGAACGGTAAAAAACGTTTATACTCAATCTAACGCTAAACCATATTGCCACTTCTTTGCATTTTAAGTTAGTTTTAAAAGTCTTAAACCAAAAAGCCAGAGAAGCTTAAGGATAAATGTGTTGTTATTTTTGTGGAAAATATGCAAAAGGATAAGTGGGAAATAAGAATGTCAAGAAATGTTATCTTTGTGTTCATATTAAAAAACAAACAACAAAAAAATGAACAACAAAAGCTCAGATTTAATGACTAATTTAAGTTGTGTAAGGAGGAACATATTTTCCTAGCACCTCAAAAACAAGTGTCCACAGAATCAATTAAAAATGTTAAAATAATTCAAGACTATAAAAAAGTATTTATTTTACAAATATAATTTTAATCATGATTATCATTATGTTTTCTTGGGGTTTGACCTAACAACTTTAAATGTCAAAAAAGGTCAAATGATGGGACATGTTTTAAAGGGATACTCGTCATATCATTACACCTGCTTCACCCATGGTACGGCAGCAAAGTTTCTTGATTATTACGCAGGAATGAGAGTATAGTTCCTAGCCATATCAGCCTAGAAAATCGCAACTTTACCATTTCCGATGGTCTTAGTACACGATGTAACTACAGAAGAGTCAAGTTTTAAATAGGAAAAATATCGAAACTCTTCGTTAATTTTTTGGAGATGCTAATGGTCTTGTCCAGTTCAATTCATTATGCTAAGCTATGCTAAAAGTGGGACCCCCAGACATGGAGATCGGCTGAATGGATTCGAAAATGGTAAAACTCAACTGTTTAACTCTGGGGGAGTTGTAAAATGAGCCTATTTCCAAAAAAAGTGGAGTATCCCTTTAAGATGCATAATTTTGATACTTGACACACAGTCATTAGGGTCATGAGGGTAGACCACGTGTGAACTTGCAGTCATAATATCAGTAATAATATCAATTCCTGTTTTGTCATTTTTATGTTACATGACAACAAAATTGCATCCTTTCATGTTGGATATGAACAATTCTTCAATACTAACAGTTTTTTAAAAAAGGAAAAATGCCTCTCTGCCTAATTAAGTAATAAGTAAAAAAAAAAAAAAAAAAGTATTATTTTTAAACTTTAAGCAAAGTTCTTTCATGAATTTCAGCATTGTAACAAAGAAAGTACACTTTTTCAAACAAATATAAAATCTGAAAATCATGCACATATTTAAAAAGGTGTTATCAAGTCATTCTATGAAATGCATTTTTTATGTTTTTTAATAATAATAAAAAATCAATTATTAGATCCAGACACACGCACACAAAAAAAAGTCTGTCTGTATGCATTTGCCCGGTTTGAAAGCCAATTCTCCAAACACTAGGGAACGTTCACCTCTGAATGCGGATGCTCTGGTCTTGGTGTCCCTGTGTGGCGATCATGACATCAGCCTCGTCCAGAACAAACACTTTGATCTTTTTCGGGTCGATGAGCTTCAGCTTAACGCACCAGTCCAGAACTGTCCCAGGTGTGCCGATGACGATCTGCTCCTTGATCTTAACGCCACGCTCCACTGACAGTGGGCACAGAAGCCATCATGCATTTAGATCTGGTTTTCATGTTTACGCAATATTCGGAGGCTTAATTTAAGCCACTTACTTTTATGTCCTCGAACGGCAT
Organism: Rutilus rutilus; assembly: GCF_951802725.1. Classification (NCBI taxonomy): domain Eukaryota; kingdom Metazoa; phylum Chordata; class Actinopteri; order Cypriniformes; family Leuciscidae; genus Rutilus; species Rutilus rutilus. The sequence continues at coordinate 13,050,984 of NC_140218.1, read as the reverse complement.
ATGCCAGTGTAACTTCAGGATAAAACTTGCCCATTTGCGTGATGACTTTACCCGTCTGCAGAGCGAGCTCATATGTAGGAGAAATGCACAAACACTGGAAGAAAGACACAGATTGGACACCAAAGTATTAGCAACATTTACTTGTGACTTTTATGAGTTCATGCAAGAAAATATTTTGCAGATTTGGTTTTCTTTTGCTCCTTTTTTGAAAAACAAAAACAACAAACCCTTCTTGTAACTTTGCTTTTCATTTATTACTCATTATTATAGACAAGTGAACAGTCAGTAAACAAATAAGAATACACTAATTACAAGGCTAGACAAGTACAATACAACAGTTACAAATAAAGTAAGGTCTAACAGTAGTATTCAGGTACAGAAATGTAATAAATGTAAAATGACTATATAGTGTTCACTGTACAAATTACATATAGATTAATCTTTGTTAAAGCTGTGTTTTGTTGTTTGGTTAACATTAATGACAGGGTGCATCTCAATCAGATCCCTTGCTTCCTAGGTCATGAATTAGTATTTCATCATGTAGTGAGTTGACTCACATGATTAAGGTTTCGCGATGCTCGATGGTTTTCACAGTGCATTGTGGGACTTTTTTAGGGAGTGAAGTGAACGTTTCAGTGCACTGGTAGGATTTTGCGATTGAGACAGCCCTTAAAATGGCCGACTCCCTGAGCAGTGACCTGACTACTGAACTAGGGAGCTGATTCGAGACGCAGACACCCATAGACAGCAGCAGGTATTTATAGGCTGCTGTCACTTTAAGACCTAATGCATGGATCCAATATAATGATACACATCCGATATCTTTCTCAACTGTTTACGACGTTCACTTAAGACATAACCGAGATGAGACTTGCCAAGACGGGCATTTTGACATCATTTTGTGTGTCTGTGTCCGTTCAAGTGCAAGGAGACATGAAAGAGGAATCAATTCGGTGTTGCGCTCAATCCGATATTGTAACAGCGCGCAAGTACCGAATTGAGTTCTCTTTAGCCTTTTATTGCGCTGGAATGTGGAAAGTTGTTTGAATGTGTGAATTGGCAAGACAAAACGCAGGCAAATGATAAACTTTCACTCTAGGATAGTTAAAATTTGCAATTAATCCTCAAACCACAAGCGTGCCGAAACGTGGGGCCAGGTCTGTATGGATCAGATTAACTATGATCCGTTCCACCCCGAGTTTAGAAAGACAAGAGGCTAGGCCTGGCGCCAGGACACATGAATTGGGGGGCATTTATATTTCTCAGGGGCTGGCAATCGGAATTTAATTGCGTTCTGGAGGAGATGAAGCATTATCTAGTCAAATGTGCACTAATTTGCATAAAAGTCCAGAACAGAAATCTGAACATTGGATCAAGTCAGGTTCAAAAATCTTGTTTCATTTTGTTGACATATTTGAGTTTAAAGATGAGATTTTGAATATCTATTTGTATCACTCCATTAATCAGAAAATACTGTCAACAGCCAGAAAAAATATAAATAATTCACAATTTTTTAAGAATAAAACTGGAAAGTTTGGTGTATGAGAAAACGGCCTTTAAAAATATTTATCGTAATTGAGAAATCTACAGATGCAGACTAAATGTAATAAAATAAACACTTAAATGTGCATTTTGAATGTTTTTCTTTCCAGTAGTCTAAAATAAGGCAAGTTATGTAAACAAAATGGCCTAAAATCTCAAAATTGATGCGATGAAACGATGGTTTTGCCTGTAGTATCTTGCCTTAGGTCAGAATGAAAGGGAACATTACAGTGAATCTCAGTTTTCAAGCTCACCTGAGGCCATTTTAAGCCTGGGTCCACATGACTGAGCATGGCCAGCACGAAGGCGGCTGTTTTACCAGTGCCAGACTGAGACTGAGCGATCAGATTCTGAGGTCTGCGAATGAAGGAAAAAGTCTGTTCATGAGTGTTATATGAAACTTACTTCACACATACTCTCAGAGATTTCACATAAACTTTATAATGGTCCAATATTGTGCATCAAATATCCAATCTGTGTAAAATACTGTACGTTTATCTAGAACGCCCCACTAATCTCAGTGAGATAAACCACATGTGTCTCTCTGCACACGCTCTTTTTTGCTGTCTAATGACAAACCACACTTTTAGTTAAACAAAAAGAAATTAACTCCAGTTGTGTGAGTATTATACACACCCACACACTGTTATCAGCACCTTGTACATCAAAACATTGTTATTTCTCACTATGGAACCTGCCAGAAGTGATTTTGTTTAATACTGAGTGTTTGGAGACAAAGTGGCTAAAATGCAATTCACTTTTCACTTCAAACCCTCAATATGACGTCTGTATTCAACTAAAATTGAATGTATAAAATATATGTGGACTTACGGTTCGGCGAGCATCATGGGAAGGGCATTCTCTTGGATTTTAGAAGGTCTGTTGAAGCCCATTTCATAAACGCCTTTGAGCAACTGAGGTTTCCTGAGTTACGGAAATTTAAAGTAATAAAATTTAAACACGCAAGCCACCCGAGAAGTGTCGAAGCTTACAAATATAGTGCATTGTCTTATTTCAGAATTTTACATATTCAACAGTCATTGTTCTGAATGCTAGCAATATAAACTCCCATTCAAAAGTTTGGGGTTTGGCTCTAATATTCATCACAGCTGCATTTATTTGATAAAAAATACAGTAAAAACAGTATACAAAATATTATTACAATTTAAAATAACAGTTGTATGATCCTTCAGAAATCATTCTAATATGCTGATTTGCTGTTCAAGAAACATTTCTTATTATTATCAATATTGAATATTTTGTGAAAAAGTTATAGTTTTTCAGGATTCTCTGATGAATAGAAAGTTAAAAAGAACAGCATTTATTTTAAACACATTTTTTTTGTAACAATATAAAAACTCTTTCACTTTTGATAAATATACTTTCTGAATAAATAAAAAAAAGACCTTCACAGTTCTTTTCCCTCAGATGTCATTACTTCTTTAACACCATATGAAGTACTCACAGTCTCAGCTCCTCAAAGGTCTTGACTGAATACAGAGGTGAGTTTGGGTCTCTCTGAAGAACCTCCACTTGGTTTGTGTTGTTGACCACATTGCTTCTGATTAATTTATTCAGGAGAGACTGTGTGGCTTTGTCCTCTGAAATAGTATATTTGCAAAGAAGCAGGCTTACAATGATGTTTTTATTTGGATTTTTTTTGTATACTGTCAATCAATAAAGCTTAAGTGTCATTTGAATAAATACCGTAAGATGCAGCCACACACCTTTAAGACAACTTAAATAGCTCAACAGTTTTAAAGTCAGAATTATTCACAATAGCACTAAATGTGTATTAAGCAAATTAATTGGCTCAATTTAGATTTTATGTTGACTGTAACGGTTTAAAAATGAACCTTTTTCCTCTTCTTCGGGTTTGTCAGCATCATCTACACGAGGGGAAAATAAATGACACATAAGAAAATGCAAAGAAATCTTTTACTGCAATTCTTGCTAACAGTTCTCTTTTGTAACAACACAGCAACACATCTCTATACATCTTTAATAATTCACACACAAAAATCATGTACTCGCTTTCCGAACCTGTATGTCTTTGTTGCTAAGAGGAACAAAAAAGGACATTTTGAGAGAAAGACTGGTAGTTTCTTCTACCAAGTACCAGATCATTTTAATTCAATGGGAAAAAAATCTGATTCAATCAAAATAGTGCACCAAGGAATGCCAAGGTTATTAGTGAACATAGCATCATTTTGGTCAGTTCCTCATAAAAAGCTGCTCTTACAGTATTGTGCTGGAGAAGACTTGAAATATAGCGCACAAGTCATATGGATATATATATATTTACTACTCAGATATTTATTTATTACTGTAGATGTATATTTTTCAATTGCAGGTTTGTCTCTTTGCACTTCTGGTAATGTTAGATGCTAAAATGAATTTCGTTGCTGAGTAACTTCTATGTATCTATCTATCTATTTTTTTTGACCCTTCATAGTGCTTTTGCCTACTTTTTGAAGCTTTAATGCTCCAGTTCCCATTCAGTGACCAAAAAAAAAAAAAAAAAAAAAACATTTTTCAAAGGTTATTTTTGCGTTTCGCAGAAGTCATACAGGTTTGGAACTACATTAATATACATTTCTGGGTGAACTATTATTTTAATGTAATATAATAATAATGTTAAACGTTACTACCATCAGTCCCATGTAAAGCTGCATCTCCCGCTTCCAAAATCCGCGAGTTCTTAATCTGTTAAACAACAGAATTTACATTTTTAGAAAATATAAATGCCATGCACAGAGTCAATATTCACTAAAGAACATTCACAGATTAAGCATTTACCAATAGAAACGTATTAAATTGACCAATTATTTAAATCAAGTAACGTTAGACATATTTGAAGCTTGTGTAAGTGTTAGCTAGCCATAAAAGACACATCACGTTAATTTAAATTACACAAACACTCACTAGCTTTGAAACAGCACAGGCAGAAATCACATAGATGATGACAGTGTACACTAACTTCATAGTTAACTTAAGTGGTTCAAAGTCAAACTGTAGCCACTAAAACTGATCTAGATTTCAAATCTCATACATATAACGTTATATCTCAAACCCAAGGTTGAAGCCGTGTTTGGACATTCAGAAATGCCGTCTAGGTAGGAAGCTCACGTGGATTTGGGACGCAGCCCATCCCTGACTCACCGCCCGCTAGTGCGCTAATCCGTTACAACACAATTAAAATCACATTTTCACTCACAGACTTGGGTGTTGACTCTTGTTCGTCCACAGCTAGAGCCCACGAATCGGTTGACATGGCTTCAGTCGCAGCTTTATGAACTATTTAACGGTGTTGATAAGTCTTCAAATGTGCTGTCCACTTCACTGACTCAGCTTCACGAGAACGCGCAAACCAAACTGACAGTCGGCGCGCGCACTGAACGCTGTCCGGCCGGAAGTCAGCACATGTTACCCAGTTCCAGTTTACTATTCACTGCAAACAATTTCATGTGTAAGTATCTGTGTTGTAGTCTAAACCCGTCTTAAATATTAAACTAGGTTCGTTTTTTCCAAAATCTTTCTAAAAAGCTATTTGTGCAGACAATTATCACAACATTTTCCACTGACTATCTGTTTGGCGTCTCAGAGGCCTATGGTAGACCAATCACATTTCCTTTTTGTGTGTGTGTATTTTTTATGCGTTAGGTTTGGTCCTCCAAAGTGTACACACAATAAATAAATCAATATTAAACATTGAAACACACACACATATATATCCACTATTTTATGTTTTTTAACATCTAGTAAAAAAAAAACAAATTGTGATTTTTGTGTGAGCGTGTGTGTGAATTCTGTCTGCCAAATTACAATTCCAGTATATTCATATGGAAATGGTTATGGAAATTGATTTTCTAAAAAAGCATTAAAACTTGCCAAATCTCCCCTGAATATAATCACTGTTTTACTTTAAAATTATGTAAAAATTCCTGTAATAATAACTGTGGTATTTTGGAAGAAATAGTAGATCTACACTATATAGGGACAGAATACATATACACAATGTGTTTTGGCTACACATTTCTTGACTAATACCTTTGCTACCATCATATAGGAAGCCATAGTTGATGTAACCATGGTAATAAGGAGCAATGCAGGTTTTCGTCAGTGGTTACTATGGTCTTATGAGAAATTCCACAGTTAAATTATGGCTACTGTGGAAGTGATTTCCATTAAAATATTTAAAATCTTCTTCTGACCTAATTAAAACCCAGTACAGATACTGTCAAATCTATCAAAATCCCCATATTTTGTACTATTAAGGAGTCATGTACTTCACATTTTTTAATTTAGCAGATGCTTTTTTTTTCTCCACAGAAATGTTATCAGGTAGAAATCTTGTACATTGTCAGTTCTCATAAACCTAAGAAAAGTCATGAACCTCAGTTTTAGAAATGATTTATTAATGAACTTAGGTGCTTTGTCTCAAATACATGTTTGCATCACAGCCAGTATGATTTTGTTTATTTGTGCTTGCTTATTCATGAGGAAATTCATCATAATTGAGAATCGAATGCATGCGTTCAAAGAATCTTTATTATTTAAAAAGATCAACATGTAGCTGATGTTTATGACTTACATCCAAAGCGTTCAGACTTTAGCCGTTGGGTTTGACATATTTTCTTCTTTATTGCAGATGAAATGATCTACAGCCGCTGCAGCCCTCCGCCTGTCCCGGCAGATGAGATAAGAGACATTCAGCGAGAGAGCGAGCAAGAGAGACAGTAAATAGCACATGTTAATTGAATTGAGAAACAGAAGCTGAGATTCAAGCCAAGGCAGCACACATCACTAAACACACACTTTGTCCAAACAACCTGTTGTCTTTTAAGAAGCCCTGGAGGCTCCATATTGATTGTCATGGTTACATCCTGTTGCAAAAGCAGATTAATCACACACGCCACGGTCATATTAAAATCAAGGTAGTGAGCTTAGTAGTCACTGGAGGGAAAACATGAATGATGGAAGGACAGACAAAGACAGAGAGGGAAACATGCATGATCTCTCGCCCTCCCCTCGTTTCCCCCATGCATGGTGTTCATTTCAGCCTGTGGTACCCCGGCCATCAAATGGGATACATGAATGGGCTCTCGTCACTGATTACGGAGAGACAGAGAGGTGGATGAGTGGGTGGTACAGATGCTGAGGGGAGAATTGAGCGTTGGCGGGGGGTGTGCTGGGGTTCCTGTTAATCTGTTGCACAGGACAGCTTCCAGCGCCTGTGTTTCTGCCACAGCTCCTCTGAGCTTCATAACCACATGTTGCTGTGCTGATCGACTGCGTTAACGTTCCTCCAGCTGCTTCTATATCTGTCGGTCTCTCCACCTCCCTCCCATCTTCGTTCTGCTCAGTTGTTGTGTTCATCTCCAAGAGGCAGAGAGCTTTCCGGAGTTGCAGCCGATTATTTTGGACATCACCCATGCAGGATTCGAGAGAGAATTGTGACCGCTGCAGATGTGAGGTAAGAGTCCTGCTTTGCAAAAAGTGCATGAGGAACTGAACTCTGAAATCTTATGGTGAAGTAGGAGGCATTTTGTTTTAGGTTTAAGGTGAATTTGGGAAGTGTTTGGAAAACCTCTAAAAGAGATTTCACGACCTTGCAAAGTGATGCATCTGTAGTCAGCTGATGGAGATGCAGGATCAACAGGTGGTTGTTTCTGTGCCGCGTCTCCCGCGGAGTGTGTGGTGGCAGCCGTGGAGTGTGTGTAGTGGGGGATTAGGCTCTTTTTCGTCGGGAGTGATTCACACTCCATTGAGGATGGATGGGAGGCGGGGGTTGGTCATTGTCTGTCACTTTGGGTTCTCCTCATTTGGGTCCCCTTGAATAGAATATGGAAGAAGACCAGAGAGAAATCTTTTTTTTTTCATGCATTTTCAAACAAAATCAATCTCGTCATTGAGGGTGAAATTGATTTTGACCTTTACCTGGTCTTTTCGGTCTGCTAGGGTTATTAAAAAAGCTTAAATGATTATTTTGTGGTTTTAATATCAACGTTTCACTCTTAAAAATAAAGGTTTCCAAATCAATTAGTTCGCTTAAAAGAATCATTTGTTTTCTTAGTGTGAAGAACATTTTAATAATCTAATCTTTGTTTTCAACAATAAGGAACCTTGTGCAGTGGAAAGTTTCCAAAGATTCTCCATGAAACCATAGAATAACCTTTATTTTAAATGCATGATTTATATCATGTTTTAAGATGATATTGACACCTTTGCTTTGTGCAGAAATGCCCGCTCCTCTCAGGACACATGATGGCAGTGTTTGACCGGTTTGCTGTGTGTGATGGCAGTCAGGGGCGAGGGGGAAATCTATTGTACTCGTCTGTCCGCTCTCATCTTGTCACGAGGCACTGTGCCAAAACCTAATCCATTAGAGAGGGGGTGGCGTTCCTCTGTCTCTGAGTTATGGCCATGTAGACACCTCGATGAAAGCAACTGTTTCTTTTCTGTAATATCGGGAAGCTGTTTAATCTCAGACGTTTATGTCCTCTGAGAATAATTGCTCATAAATCTGGAAACTGGCCAAAAATCAAGTCAAATTTCCAAAACACTGACCCTCTGTGGACGTTAGATGGAAATTAGAGGATCGATATGAAGTTAAATCATACTGCAGTTTGCTTTTAAAATACTGTGGGATATTGTTGTTTACTCAGACCTCAGGAGACTTAACGAAGTAGAGAGTTTGGGAAACCTGTTTGGAAACCATCATAATTTTCTTATAATTCTGTTTGATGACTTGTGCTTTGAATACAAGCTTTATCAACAGCATAATTCATCAAACAGAATTATAAGAAACTGATGATGGTTTCAAATAAAAAGAGACACAAATGTTGATATTCAATAGGACTATAACATTATAGCATTAATAGTTGTCCTAGCAGTAGTCGAAATGGGCTTTTCAATGCCTGGACACTTTAAACTCAGGGAAATATATACAAAGGATAATCAAAGGGAGGAAGCAAGAAACAGGTGTGGCAACTTAATCAAACAATGAGTAACCATAGCAACAAATGCAAACAAAGGAAACAGAACATGAAAACAATGAAAAACCAACTCAAAGTCCTTCTCAAACACAACAAACATGATCTACCATGAAAATTGCAAGGTGTCTGACAAATAATATAATGTTTATATATTATAATGAATTCAAAAGAGATGTCAAATTAATATTAAATATATTAATGTTAAAAATACTGATATTATGAACACAATTTATACAATATACTCTACTGTTCAAAAGTTTGGGGTCAGGTAGAATTATTTTTGAAAGAAAGAAATTAATACTTTTATTAACTCTGAATCAACATGCTCCAATGCCAAATTTTCTATATATTGTAATCATTATGTTCACAACTTGTAATAATTACTTCAATGAGCTCATTGTTTCTGCCTCATTAAATTCATACAGTGTTAGATAACTGGGTGATATGTATATGTACATTTCTGAAATACATTACTTGCACACAGTCACTCTAAATTGTAATGTAGACACATGCATTTTCTGTATTCTGAAAAGCGCTAAACAAATAAAAGTAAGTTGAATTGAATTGAATTCCGAAAGGATGCATTAAATTGATCAAAAGTGACAGTAAAGACAATTATAATGTTGCAAAAGATTTCTATTTAAAATAAATGCTGTTCTTTTGAACTTTATTCATCAAAGAATCCTGAAAAAGTATCCTGAAGACTCTTTCAAAAAATAAATAAAAAAATAAATAAATTAAACAGTACAACTGTTTTCAACATTCATAATAGACAGAAATGCAAATTATCCTATTAGAATGATTTCTGAAGGATCATGTGACACTGAAAACTGGAGTAATGATGCTGAAAATACAGCTTTGCATCACAGGAATAAATTACATAAAATAAAATAAAAATCAATTGAAATTGAAACTTTTTTCACTGTATTTTTCATCAAATAAATGCAGCCTTGGTGAGCATAAGAGACTCATTAAAAAAAAAGAAAAAATTCTTACTGACCCCAAACATTTTTACGTTATAGTATAATATCACAATCTTAAAATGGCCAAATATGTCTATTACTCGACAGTATTACTCGGTTGTGGAACCTGAGCACAATGTGAGGCATTTTTGAAGTCTTTTCTGAAACTCAATAGTGGTCCTCAGACAAATCATGTTCAACAAAAGTCTTTTATTCTCATTGCTGTGTAGAAGAAATAATTGAGATATTTATGTACTGTCTGTATATAATATAAGCAATCTCATTTCTGAAATTGTTATTGCTTGGAGAAACTTAATGGAGATTTCACTTTTAGTCAACATCTCAGATATGTCTAAGAGAAAAAACAAACAGACACAAATAAGACAATTATTGACATGAGTATAGAGATATAAATGATTGCGGATAACAGCTCAGATCATTTGGTCTTGGAAGAGGGTTCATATTGCAGACTTTGTATTTTTGCAAATCTGAGCACGGTTTGAGACATTATTCAGAGAGATCTGTTCTGAGAATATTGATGTCCTTTTCCAAGGAGAAAAATCTGTGACGCATTTGCTTTCAATTTCAGTTCCTTTACTGTTGTCTTGGAAATATTTCAAACGAATATAACCAACTAAATCTGACTTCTTAATACAATACTTCCCTGAAGTAAGGTGACGGCGTCCCGTCAAGAAGCTACTATCACTACCTCAATCTTGTTCTGTTGTTGTCTTTTGAGCGTAGAATCTATAGTACTTCTATTACTACCTCAATCACACTTTGATGTTTTTTTTTATTGTCTCAGCTGATACCTGACATGACTCCCAAGTTGCTCTTTGTAGAAAATAAGTTTTGTTCACGGCCAGGAGATCACTGGCCACAAAAACCAAGTGAGTCGCCTGAACAGAAAGATACATGTACATTTAAATCATATAGCTGAGAAAAAAATCAATGTCACTCAAGTCTTCTTCACTGTGATTTGTACTGGTGATTGGTTTGTAATGATCTAAGCTAATCATATGACTGTTAGTTCTACTGTGTTAAGCACTTTTTGGTTAAGTATGGCCTTTGACCTCCATTTCTCTGGATATTTAATGTTGAAAATACCCATTACATCAAACATTTCTATCACACTGTCTAGAAGAATCAATTGAAAAGTTAAAGAGATCATTAAAGAGTTTTACATCATGTTAATCGCTTTTTCTGGCACAATCATTAAGAGAACTGAGACACAGACGCTGATCTGTATCGTATAACTCTTCTGGTTTTGTATTCCCATAGTCTGAAGTTCTCTGCGCTGACCTCAGGTAAAAACTGACGAGTCTGTAACAGTGCCAGTGGCTTTTTGATGTGCCAGAGGCTTCTGTTCCCTTTGATGGTGCTGATCCAGACCTGAGCTTTGTGTGCCACAAATCCACCCGTGGGATGGGGGATGGGGGTGGGGTGGACCTGTCAGAGGACTTCATTTAGACCAGAGAGGCATCCAGAGCGATACGGATAATAATGTTGTCCTCTCATCTTCATCAGTGCTGTAGGACAATGATGAGTTATGATGTGTGACGTCTGTGAATATGAATGACTTGTTTTTTACAATGGCCACAGAAATACTGGACACTTACGCCACACATAAATTGTATAAATGTCACAGCATTAGATACGTAATATCCAACCATATGGATATGTCTCATCTCTATTTATTAGAAGGGGCAGATTTGCACACTTTTCAAACAAAACTCCAGAGTTTGTATGTATGATAAAAAAGACGATGTTCCGTTCAAATTGTATTTTTAGTCATTTTCTGGTGATCAAATGTTAATTGAACGTGTTCTGTAAGTATTTTTCTTTTTTTTTCAGGTCATATATTTTGAATTAATCTTATTATTCTTATTTTCATTTTTGTACTTAAACCTCACAAAACTGTATTAGATTCATGCTTAAAACAAAACAGTAAAACTTTTTAAAAAAGTATTATTCAGGTCCTTCATGCAGTTTTGCTTTTTAAGTAAATTTAACTTGTTTTCAGGATTAAAACAAGATATTTTTTCTGGACGTTCATACAATGTCCAAAAGCATAAATAAATATACACATGTCCCAGGGAGGGAGGGATTGTTTGGTTGGTTCATTTAATCATTCATTCTGCAAGACATATTGTAAAATATGGTTTCAACCTTATCTAGCCTTTCTAGGGAAACATCACCTATCGCCTCCTCCTCTGCATGTGAGAAGCTGTACTGGACAGAACCACCATCATGCCTGGCCTGATCAACAAGAGCAAACGGAGCGCTCTGCCTCTCAGCGTCTCTGACATCACTTCCTGTGTCAGGGGTTACACCCTGGCAATGACTGCCTCCTTGACCTATGAAAACATTGAAGATCACCCTGTCGATGGTGAGTATGCTGTCTAATGGATGCATTACTTCTGATATTTCTGAAATGATATCCATCATTAGTGGCTCTTCCTGAGGCATTAGTTTTACACTCAAAAAATAAATTAGGCCTAAATTTAAGATTTATGTATTGCATTTCAAATTTGGATGAGACAGTTTTAACATACTGTACGTAATGTGATGCATGTTTGTCAGACATAAATAAATTAAACGGATACGATTTATCTATAGTACTAATAAACTGAATGTGTTTAATAACACATTATGGTACAATAACAATAACCAGGTTTATATATTTATCATCAGTAAATCCAATCTGTTTCTATCTCATACATTTTGATCTAATTGAATATTGATTGGTCCACAGCTAGCCATATTTGGCAAGGCAAGGCAAGGCAAGTTTAAATTTGATCCATGTTTGTATTTTTTACTGAATAAATGTAATGTTTGCACAATGAACGGATTTATGCGGATTTGAATAAATGCATTTTGAAAATAGGATCATTAAAATCAAATAGATGCAAATAGTAGCCTGGTAATACCAAACTCTGCTACTTCGCTTTGCTTCGTAGACAGAGTCTGGCATGGCATAATTGAAAAGCGTTTTCTTTCTCGCGGGGAGGCGCTTGTCTGAAGTTTAAAATCATTGGTTCCCGTAAGCCAATCACATAACGTTTGGTTATGGCGTGTGTTATGCGCATGCTCAGCCGCATCTAACTTCCACTGTAAACACATGTATGATGCGAAAACAAAATCATCGAGCGAAGTACCGGAGTGAACATGGCTGTGAACGACTTTTGCAGATTATGTGAAGTAAATCTACGCATCCACGGTACAATCAGTGTCTACGTCACGGCTCTCAGCCCGCCCTCTGTTCGTTGATTGGCCGGCTGTTTTCAGGCCGGAGGAAAACGGAAAGCTATTACGCTGTCTCAGACGGAGAACAGAAGCGAAATGAAATTGAGCGAAATTGACGTAGTCAGGCTAGCAAATAGAGCCATGAGTGCAGAAACATGTTTCTGACAAATTAAAAATGTGTAATCCAAATGGATGGAAATTTTATTTGCAGTTCAATTACATAAATCTTAAATTTAGGCCTAACTATTTTTTGAGTGTATATTGCTCATACTTAAGGGATTTGAACCTAAACTTTAGTTTTAAATTTGCCATGTAAGGGTGCTTTCACACTTGGTTCGATTGTCTGTTCCGAACCCGAGTTCGATTGCTCCCCCCTCCCCCTGCCCCCGATGGACTGTGTTCACATTATATTATTTGCATCTGAACCGTGGTACGCTTGCATCATTAAGCTGCAGCTGGCGCGTACTCGTGTTGCTTGGTAACTGCTATGAAAAGGCGTCAAAATGGATAGAATTGCTCGCTTCACATTTCTTTTTCTTTTTTTTAACCTTTGGTTTTGTTTTCAAAGAAAATATACAGAAACACACTTGCGTCTGTCTGCCGCAAAAGTATTAAAACCGTTCCAAAGACAGCGGGATGTCCGCCGAAGACAATTTTTGTGGAGGCAAGCAGAAATCATCTCTCTGCTTGCATGCGTCAATCCCTGTTTTCGTCAAGGTAAGCGTATAGACCCTTTTACAGTTGTTAAACACACACGCACGCAGGCACGCACCACATTATACGTCATCAATAGCGGTTCACTTCCGCGATTTGGTACGATTGCGTTCATATCAGCAGCGAATCGTACCCGAGTACACATGAACCGTACCCCAGACCACCTTTTTAAGCGGACTCGAGTACGGTTCGCGGGTGCGCACCCGAGTTCGGAAAACAGCGTTCACATCATCCAAACGAACCGAACTATGACGTCATTCGAACCCGGGTGCGCACCAAAAGTGCTAGTGTGAAAGCACCCTAACTCTTCATAACATATTCCAGTTGATCCAACTTCGAGGACTAGATTAATCTCAAAAGATGCATGATCAGGCTCTGTACACACACTCCAAAACATGATGTGTTGGCTCAACAAAACAAATTAATGCAACAGTTGCATCCATTTTTTTGTTATGACAACTTGGGGTGAAATTACGTTCAAGCTGCATTGAGTTAGAAGAGCTTAATCATTTTTAGCATAAATGTTTAGTCGCTCCAACTACTTGAGTTGTAGCCCTGGAACCTATTCCTATCTATATCTATTATCTATTTCAGTTCAAATCCACAGCTATTGCACATTCTTAATGTAACTTATTTGGCATTTAATGAACAAGTAAGATATTACTTGTCACTGGCGTTAGCTTAGTCATTGCTTATAGAGTCAGTGTAGTGTTTACATTCATGTCGTCTACTCTTCAGCACAGTGGTAACCACAAAAACGTCAACATTACAGAAACTCCTTTAAATGTCAAACATACTATCATTAAACATTAACAGGTCTTTTCTTTCACTAAAAAAAACTAATAAAATAACACGTAATTTCAACATTTATTTTCCTTATCCACTCCTATGCAATGGATGCTGGGAACTACAAATCCACTGCCTAATTTCTGAAGTTATCAAGACGAATTCATTGTTACTACAACTTTGTTTAAAAAATCAACTAATGCAGAAATTTTAGTTTACATTACACACCATATTAAGTCGATTCAATGATCAAAATGATTGTGTCAATAGAACTCAAAATAATGTTTGCAACTTAAGAGGTTTCATTAAAACAATAAATTTACATTTTTGCAACCATGCATTTATTTAAAAGTATTCGATAGGTCACCCAAAAATGAAACTTTTTTGTCATCATTTACTGAAAGTTGTTCCAAATCTGTATATATTTCTTGAGGAATGTTTGTAACCAAACAGTTGACGGGACACCATTGACTTCCATAGTATTTTTTTCAATATTTGGGCGAACTATCCCTTTAAGTTATGGTAACAGGTCCCCTGAATGAATTTTTAGAGAATATTTTATGACAAATCTATTAAAAAAAATACAGCACTTCACTTTATCCACTTGATCAATGATAAGAATCAAGAATAAATTTGTAAGTTCTCAAAAGCATGTTGGGACGAAATGCATCAAACTCTTTATAATCACAGTAATACTTTCTCAAAATTCCCTGAAGGGAAGAGAAACACTCGTCTTTCCCTCCCAACCTCATCAGCTATTTGTGTGAAGTCTAGAAATGTCACTGGCACATTGCTGCTCTGTTGTCTCCAGTGTCCTATTGACTCCAACAGATTGGATTTTGCATTGGTCAATGTTGAAAGCACTAAAACAAAGGATTTTATTTCTGTCAAGTGCAAAATTAGCTTTGTGGAAAGATGGCCTTTTGCTACTGTGTAATAAACAATGCATTCTCCTGAATCACTTTTTTCTAATCCTCTTCCTGTGATTCATGCAGGAATCTTTATATATCCTCTGGACGACAGCAGCGTGGTGGTCGGGTTCGAAGCGATGATTGGCAGCCAGATAATAACCGTGCAGGTCAAAGACAAAGCGAAAATCGATGACTGTTACTTTGATTGCTGCAATGCCAATGGAACCCCGCAAAGCGGAGGTGGTAAGATTGCATGCTCATTTATAACGCTCATCAAAGATCTTAGTTAATCCCCAATTCAGAGCTTAAACGGAAGCCCTGTCACGGTGTCTGTTGAATTCAGTTAACACGCAAAATCCTATTAAGCCCTTTCATTGACGTTGACTGTACATTTCAGAGGCTTTACTGATGAATCATCTTGCTGCAGGACATATCGTTTTGGACGAGGATCAGGAGAGGACAGTGCTGGTGGTTAGTCTAGGGGTCATTCCCCCTCTGGAGACCATTAATATATTGGTCAGCACATCCTCGGAGCTCAGCACACTCACTAACGGTGGAATCCGGGTAACCTCACCGCCCGTCTGCTCTCCAAGAGTCCAACGTTCTGTCAAAGAGGAGCAGGCGTTTTCGCCCAGCACTGCTAGGAGGTTCGGATTCATTAGTGTTTCATTTTTTGATAATTACAATATTTGAATGGCAATCCTGTATTTATAATCCTCAAACATTCTGGCTTCTGCTCTAAACTCCAAACCCTAGTAGAAGTATTAAACTTTGCAATTCATTCAGCTTGAACTGCTTCTCATACAGACTGCAATTTAAAGTCTCAAATTGTGTTTGGTAGATAATTTCAGCTTTAGCTTTGCTGTCTATTTTCGGGTTTTCTAAAGTTAAACTTTTTAGGAAATTTAAGATTAAAGTTTAAAAATCTCCCATTGACTTACATTGACATGTTTAACATTAAAAATATGTAATATCAGTGTACTGATATCAGCATACTGAATTGTGATTGGTGCTCTTTCTTGTATTTATTTGCATACTGATTTTTTCCCCCTTGCATCTATATTTAATCTCAATGTAGCTGCATTTAATTTATGCAGACATCACAACACCAACCTTAAAATGACCGCAAATGAAAATTCTGTCATTTACTCACACTCATGTTGTTTCAAATCTATATGACTTTGTGTGGAACACAAAAGAAAATATTTCCAAGAACTTTGGGAACCAAACAACTTTGGACCCCATTGACTTCCATTGCATGAAAAAAAATGCAACACAAAATATATTTTTATATGTTCCACAGAAGAAAGAAAGTTTGGAATGACATGGGTAAATTTCCTTGAGGAATTTTAAATATAGTTCAGATATAGTTGGAAAAAAAGCCATTCCTCAAAATACAGATACTCCTCAAAATATCTTATTTCATGTTATACAGAAGAAAGTTTTGTACACTTTTGGAACGGCATGAGTAAATGATGATAGACTTTTCAGTTCTGATTTAACTATTCCTTTAAATCTTTTACTGCCTTGTAAGCACTGTTATTTCCTTCGAAAAAAGAAAGAAAGTTGAGCTCATATTATACAGTCATATTATTACCTCAGGACTTAATGAAACCGAACCGAAAATGAAGCTTGAATGTGTACGTGCTGATTTGTCTCAGGAGGGATCAGCATCATTGTGCACAGGGAACACACGAGCAGACGGCCTCAGGTGTGTGTTTGGCTGCTCTGATGGAGGAAGAGAGCATCAACTCCATTGACTATGAGTTCAACTTCCATCTTGAGATCAGAGGACCGTATTTACTCGCAGGTCAGTTCCTCCATCCTCAAGCATGAGTCTTGGATTAAACAACCCTGATACCCCCGATCATGGGCTTGATTTCCAGAGAACACAAATAAATATGAATACATGTGAAATGTTAAAAATCATGAATGCACTGCAACTTTATTTGGATTAAATTGCCTGGCAAATTTATGGAAGCTTAGTTCCACCATGGAATAAAAATAATTAAAAAGGTAATTGCAAATCTCTTATAATTCTGACTTTTTTCTCACAAGTGCGCAAAATTGACAGAATATATTATACATTTATGGATTTATGTGAAAGCTCATTTCTGCCACGGAATAAAAAAATTAAAAAAGATAATTGCGGCTTTTAATTTCACAATTCTCTTTTTTTTCTACCAATATAGGCTTTTTTTCCATCACAATTCTTAAAAAGAAAAGTCAGAATTGTGAGATTTAAACTTGCAATTACGAGTTTATAACTTGCGATTGCAATATTTAAACTCGCAATAGTAAAAATTGTGAAATTAAGACAATTACCTTTTTTATTTTGTATTCTGTGGTGAAAATAAGCTTCCATATAAATGCATAATTATAAAACCAATGATGTTTGATGAGTTGGCTTTTTCACACTGATAACATCCAGTTGCATTGGATAAAAGCTCCTGCCAAATTCATAAATGTAAAGTGCAGCACATGCTTGTCTTTCAGCTGGGACTCAAGCCCAAATTATGTTTAATGTGTTGATTGTCCAGCTGTAATATATAGTATGCATCTTCCTGCTGGAGTTGCGGAACAGGTTTAGTCCTCGCATGTGGTCTAACGTCTGTTGCTCCTGCTTATTTTAGATGCTTTAGAAGTTTCTCTGTGCAGGTGTGGAAAGCCCCTCACATGCCATCCGTGCGGACGCGGACCCTTCGGCTCGCTCTGCCACCAGTATTGTGGTCACACTGGCAGACAAGTACACCTACGACTGCCCTGTGGAGATACTCATCTACCCCAGTGGTGTGTAACGCACATCAATACAATAATTGTATATCATGATCTCAATCTACAGTTCGAAACAGACAATGCTGAGCTAGTTCTTTTTAGTGAATCAAAAGTATACAGCGCAACTAAATAAACTTTTCAGTCAAGCTGATGCATTCAGATTTTAGGTTCTCTCAACTATTGTCTTAATAATTGTCCTAAGTAACACTAGTTTGTTTTGTCCATTTGAATTTGATCATTCACTAAATGCAAAATGCCTTGTTCAGTCAATAACTTTGTCAATATACTGATTTCTTGTTGAGCATATTTTCAGTTAGTAACACAATAAATTGATCTATCATTTTGAGAGTTTTGTACAATAAATTCTGTTTAATTTGTTTAGTTGATTATTGTTTATTATATAGTGAACACCAGTTTTTGGATTGCATTCATGCCACATAAAAAGATTGTGAAAAGTCATTAAAATATTTGTGTAACGCATTTTGCAAGAATTGTTTTAAATGTATTTATTATTACTGAAATGATCTCATCATTTTGCAATGCAGTTGCATTTCTTATTTCCAGTTTAAGTCCTAAAAGAACCATTAAGAAGTCAGAATTGTTCAAAGGAATCAGAATTCAATTCTTTATGACTCCCATTCATAGAAATTCTTAAACAACACTAAAAACCAGATATGTAATCATATCTCCCTAGCAAACGCCTATAGTGACGACAAACACCACTCTCATTTTTAGTCCCTTTATGAAGCCGTTTTCTTTCTGGACCTTCCCAGCAATGTCCTTTTCTGTCAGGGCATTTGGTCCCTATGGACAGACAAACAAGTTCACAGTCACTCTGACCTGTGTTAACTGGACAATAGAGTCTGCCTTTTGAGAACAAGCCAGTGCTAATCTCTGCATGTGCCTGAAAGCTTGTCCAAACGAGAGGCTGTTTATTAAATCAGAGGCTATTGAAGCATCATTCCCAGGCCCACAACCATATAACATCATTTCTTGCTCTATAAGCACTGTTTAGTTGAGCTCTATATTTCTTCAGCCACCCCATCATGCATCTCAACCTCCATCGGTGTCTGGGAGGCATAAATGGATCTCACGATGCCTCATAAGATTGCCTCACTCCGCAGGTGACCCGAGGCCAGTATTGTGCAATTGAATTAATTTGAAAGCCGAGTCAAGGGGGCAAACGTTCAGCTGCATTGATGGCCCACTAGGAGCCAACACACTCTGTTCCCAATCCAGCTGCTGTTTTTAAGAAATACTGCCACCATGGGAGTCCTTCATGTCTGGTAGTAATGTAACTCATCGTCTGCTGCCATAATTTGCTGTTGTGCCTCCACACTGAGAGGTTTTTATGCTGTACAAAAGAGAGTAATTCTTCCTTTCTTTGCGTAGAGCCCCATCTGCCACACGTTCTCATAGAAGACGGAGACATGACGCCAGAGGAATACGATGAGCATCTGAAAGGACGGAGCGACTACATAAAGGCCACGAAGAAGGACTGCAGTAATGAAAAGACAGTGAGTGGAAGAAAGAGAGCGAATGAATATGTAAGAATGAGGGTTGTAGAAAACAGTCTGTGTGTTTTACAAGGACGAAAATTAGCAAAACAAGCTTGAGACTCTGAAGAAGTTGTTCAACACCGTGGTCCGTGACGCATAGAATTGGCAAAGAAATCTAGAAGAGACTATTGTTTCGTTTTGGCAGCCAGGATCATAAACTAAATAGGATGTGGTACTTATTTGAAATAATGCTCTCAAGTCGTGGTTTGGGGCAGAGAGATCCATTAGCAAATTAGCATGTAATATAACAGATTAAAATACTTTTAAGGAATGATTTTGGTCACTGAAAAGAAGTACCTAAAAGTATCATGGCAGTTTTTTTGACATGGAAACCATAGCTTTACAATTTCCCTCAATTAGATTACTGTTAGACGTGTAAGCCTGAAGAGAAACATAAAACTGTTAATAGAATAAGATAATTGTATTTTATCTAATTATTTCCAACCATTCGAATTCAGAAAATGTTAACTTATTAAATGTTAATATTGATAAATGTAATAATTTATATGATATTTATTATATGAATAAATAAAATTAATATATACAGTGTGTATATACAGTGAGGAAAATAAGTATTTGAACACCCTGCTATTTTGCAAGTTCTCCCACTTGGAAATCATGGAGGGGTCTGAAATTGTCATCGTAGGTGCATGTCCACTGTGAGAGACATAATCTAAAAAAAAAAAATCCAGAAATCACAATATATGATTTTTTAACTATTTATTTGTATGATACAGCTGCAAATAAGTATTTGAACACCTGTCTATCAGCTAGAATTCTGACCCTCAAAGACCTGTTAGTCTGCCTTTAAAATGTCCACCTCCACTCCATTTATTATCCTAAATTAGATGCACCTGTTTGAGGTCGTTAGCTGCATAAAGACACCTGTCCACCCCATACAATCAGTAAGAATCCAACTACTAACATGGCCAAGACCAAAGAGCTGTCCAAAGACACTAGAGACAAAATTGTACACCTCCACAAGGCTGGAAAGGGCGACGGGGAAATTGCCAAGCAGCTTGGTGAAAAAAGGTCCACTGTTGGAGAAATCATTAGAAAATGGAAGAAGCTAAACATGACTGTCAATCTCCCTCGGACTGGGGCTCCATGCAAGATCTCACCTCGTGGGGTCTCAATGATCCTAAGAAAGGTGAGAAATCAGCCCAGAACTACACGGGAGGAGCTGGTCAATGACCTGAAAAGAGCTGGGACCACCGTTTCCAAGGTTACTGTTGGTAATACACTAAGACGTCATGGTTTGAAATCATGCATGGCACGGAAGGTTCCCCTGCTTAAACCAGCACATGTCAAGGCCCGTCTTAAGTTTGCCAATGACCATTTGGATGATCCAGAGGAGTCATGGGAGAAAGTCATGTGGTCAGATGAGACCAAAATAGAACTTTTTGGTCATAATTCCACTAAACGTGTTTGGAGGAAGAAGAATGATGAGTACCATCCCAAGAACACCATCCCTACTGTGTGAAGCATGGTGATGGTAGCATCATGCTTTGGGTGTGTTTTTCTGCACATGGGACAGGGCGACTGCACTGTATTAAGGAGAGGATGACCGGGGCCATGTATTGCGAGATTTTGGGGAACAACCTCCTTCCCTCAGTTAGAGTATTGAAGATGGGTCGAGGCTGGGTCTTCCAACATGACAATGACCCGAAGCACACAGCCAGGATAACCAAGGAGTGGCTCTGTAAGAAGCATATCAAGGTTCTGGCGTGGCCTAGCCAGTCTCCAGACCTAAACCCAATAGAGAATCTTTGGAGGGAGCTCAAACTCTGTGTTTCTCAGCGACAGCCCAGAAACCTGACTGATCTAGAGAAGATCTATGTGGAGGAGTGGGCCAAAATCCCTCCTGCAGTGTGTGCAAACCTGGTGAAAAACTACAGGAAACGTTTGACCTCTGTAATTGCAAACAAAGGCTACTGTACCAAATATTAACATTGATTTTCTCAGGTGTTCAAATACTTATTTGCAGCTGTATCATACAAATAAATAGTTAAAAAATCATACATCGTGATTTCTGGATTTTTTTTTTTAGATTATGTCTCTCACAGTGGACATGCACCTACGATGACAATTTCAGACTCCTCCATGATTTCTAAGTGGGAGAACTTGCAAAATAGCAGGGTGTTCAAATACTTATTTTCCTCACTATATATATATATATATTATACAGTATATATTACATCGTGGCTTCATAAAGGGACAATATACACTCTCCCGCCACTTTATTTGGTACATCTTGCAAGTACCATCATGCTTGGACCCTGTTTTGCCTTCAGAACTGCCTTCATTTTTCTTGGCAGAGATTCAACAAGGTGCTAGAAACATTTCTTTGAGATTTCTCTGAGCCATATTGGTATGATAGCATCACTTAATTGCTGCAGATTTGTCGGCTGCACATCCACATCTGCTCTACTGGATTGAGATCTGCTGACTGTGTAGGCCGTTTGAGTTTACTGAACTCTTTGTCATGTTCAAGAAACCAGTCTGAGATGATTTTAGCTTTGTGACGTGGTGCGTTGTCCTTCTGGAAATAGCCATCAGTAGATGATACATAGTGGTCATAAAGAGATGGACATGATCAGCAACAATACTCAGGTGTTGAAGCGATTGTCAATTGGTACCAAGGGTCCCAAAGTGTGCCAAGAAAATATCCCACACACCATCATTGCACCACCAGCAGCCTGAACCTTTGATACAAGGCAGGATGGGTTTATGCTTACATGTTGTTTACACCAAATTCTGACCCTATCATCTGAATGTTGCAGAATCATCAGAATATTGTACTTATTTGTACTTAAGTAGTATTTAAGTACAATATTGAATATTGTACTTACTGTAAGTAGTAGGTCATCCGGGTATTTTTTGCCTACTTTTAGAATATTATGCATTCAGACATACTCTTTTGGCGTACTGTTTTTCGCATACTGTGTTTTAGGGAAGTATTCGATTTCAGACACAGCACATGTCTACCACTTAAAAGCACTGAGTTGCTGCCATGTGATTGGCTGATTAGATACAGTATTTGTGTTAATGAGCAGTTGAAAAGGTCAGGTGTACCTAATAAAGTGGCCGGTGAGTGTGCTGTGTGTGTGTATATTCATTTTATTAATGTATGCGTGTAATATTTTATTAATTATTAAATGTATCAATATTAATGTTAAAAACTTCAGTCTTCAGTGTCACATGATCCTTCAGAAATTATTTGCTGCTCAAAAAACATTTCTTCTTCTTATTATCAATATTCTTCTTTTTTTTGTGGAAACCATAATAAAAAAATAATTCAGGATTCATTGATAAAAAATGTCAAATGATCAGCATTTATTTAAAATAGAAATACATTTTCTAATCATGAATATCTTTAGTATCACTTTGGATCAGTTTAATGCATCCTTGCTGAATAAAAGTCTTTTGAAAAATAAAATAAAAGAAGGAAAGAATTTGCTGATCCCAAACTTTTGTAGGTTCCAGTCATTTTCTAAAACATCCCGGGGTTTTTAACGTCAAGCTGTTAGATTTAGCCTAATGACAATCATACTCTAAATCCAAAGCTTCAATTGCATCCATAAGTGAGTGCTGTTCCTCAACAGGAGGGAGAGAACATTCAGCCCTAAAATGATCAGCAATGAATGGAGGTTTCTATGGAAACTGTCAAAGGTCTTCAGCTGAGTCCATAGTGTTTCTACCTATTGCATAGCGAAATAAGAGTCAACTTCACCACCTTTGGGATGTATTAAATCTTTAAAGCATGAGAGGGGAATCCATGACCCGTAAAAGATTTTTTAAATTCTGATCTTGACTAACAGCTTCAGTGTCTGTCTCTATCAATCCTGTGTGAGCTGAATAACATTGAATATCCTCAAAAAGATTGTTCACCCAAAAATGAAAATTCTGTTATCATTTATTCCCCCACGTTGTTCCAAACCTGAATTACATTTGCTCTGGTCATTTTTTTTTTTTTTTTATACAATAATGACTGTGATTGTACTTGAATCTGAACTTTGAAAACACTCAGGTTTAGCAGCTAAAAAGCATGGAAATTAAAATCTTTGTGCACATCCAAGCAAGCTCGGTTTTATACAGGGCACGTTTATGTATGTGAAAGAAAGCTATTTCCTCCGAAGGTTAATTTTATAAGTGAGCAGAGAAATGGCAGATTTCCAAGAAGTAATTTGATGTACAATGAATGGAACAACCAATTGAAACGTGATGTTAAGTGGTTGAAATACATTGCTAATCTGAAGTACTTTACTCAGAGAAGTACACAATAGGCTCATTGCCATCCTCTAAACGATCTTGAGCTCTGACAAGTGCACAGAACTCACATTTATATTCACATTTATACTCGTATATACTTATATAAAAAACGTTTTTTTAAAAATATATGTATATTCAGACAGTGCTTGAACATACAAAAAATAAAATAAAAATCTAAACCGGTCTGACTGGGCAAATTAAAAGTTGTTATATATTTTAAAGCCTAATAAATGTTACAATTTACAATATACTGTAATGCTGAATGTCTATAATTAATGGGTAAAATTTAGAAAAAATCTATTTCATAGAGACAGAATTGGTTTCTGTGATACTGGCCTATATATATATATATATATATATATATATATATATTTGGGTATATATATTTATATTTATTTATTTATAATTTATAGACCCTAAACTTTTGAACGGAACTTTATGTATTTACTCTAAAACTCTTAGATTCAAAAAGTTTGACGCAAATGTTAAAAATTCAAAATAAATTGTTAAAATATATTTCTCACACTTGTCTGTTAAATAAATGCAAGGCAGAATTATATTTGTTCATATTTATCTATATAGACCATACAAAAAGCCACATGGGGACTTGAGTGAACATTAAGAGATACTATATATTTAGTTTAAAAATTATTTGCATATTATTAATGTATTTTTCTCATATAATTAAGCACATTTTTTCTACAAAATATTGCATGAAAATAATATGCATAGATAATATGAAAACAATCTCTTAATATTCCTAAACATGGGCTTTATGAAAAGAAATTACGTGTTTTAGTTCTGTTGTGTAGTGTGTGGCATGTTTTCATGAGATTCACCAGCTTTACCCATTATCGCCTTTATTAATGGCTCTGTCACTGGCTGGTGTGTGTTGTGTAGGTGGACATTATTCGGAAGAGGCTTCATAAAGACATCCTCCACAACCCCGTAGTCATGCTCAACTTCTGCCCAGACCTCCGCTCGACGACCTCTGACCTGCGGAGCATCCAGGGGGAATTCATCTTCCTCATTGACCGCAGTGGAAGCATGAGCGGGGTCAACATCAATCGAGTTAAGGTATGATGCTTCTGCTTCTGCGTTAAGCTAACTGTGCCCCTCATTCCCAATGCTCATTAACTTTTGAAGACGTCCTAATTTATTCAAGAGTTTAAAACCCCAAAGTGCTTCAGTCGTGTTAATGACCATTAATGGAAAAGGGTATTTATATATACACACAGCGGTGCTTATTTACCGAAGAGACTCTGATTGGATGGTTTTATGTAGATTACGGGAGTAAACAGATTTATAAATTCTTAAAGTAGTAAAGTTGTTTACTGTTACATTTTGCAAAGTTTATCATGACGTTCATAGTACCAAGTAGGCCTGGGCAATATATTTAATATTTAAATATATTCATAATGATTTTGCAGTTCCTATACAATTGTTCACAGACACCACAGGAACTGGCAACGATTTTAGTTATATTAATGCATTTTGGGGGGACTAAATTAGCACCTACTTCAAAAATAACTATCAGTGACATACTGTAAGTAGTACGTTGATTGACCGAACACATGCCATACGAAAGCCTTAAGCCTTAACTTTTGAATGGTACTATATATTTAAACTAAAACAGATTCAACATGTTTCATGCAAATGTTAAAAATCAAGCCGTGTTTCTCACATGTTTCCACTAAATAAACACAAGGTAGAATTATATTGTAATGTATCTTTATGTACCATACAAAAAGCCATATGGGGACTTTATTAAACGTTTTAGAATGAGATTAGTTAGCTTTTTAGTTTTACTGTTTTTGCTACATTGAAATAAAGACATATTTCACCAAACATCATGTTGTTCTGAACAAAATCAGACCATTTGAGCAGCCTGTTGAAGGGGCTCTGTAATGAAATAGCCAGCTTGTTGCATTGAATAGCTCAAGCAGCTACGATAATTGAACTTGGTAAGTCTCCCTGCTGAGATTAGAGATGTGTGAATGAGTGTGTGCTCGTGTCCTCTGTGGACGGGGCCGTGCAGCGTGACGCACGAGGCAGCGATGACTCACTGTGGTTTTGATTGAGGACGTTCCCCTTCTGACCACAGACACCAAATGGCTCTAATCTAAAGGCTCAGGTCATTCTAGCGGTAATATCATCCCAGAATATCCTTGACCCTGAAGAAGACTTGCTCCATGCTGAAATGTCATATGTCCATTGTGGTGGGGTGCAAGAGGACAGCCGCAGATGTATCCAGTTACACTGAAAGGAAGATACATTTATAACAAGGAATAGTTCACCCAAATGAACATTTTGCCATCGTTTACTCACCCTCATGTGACTATATATCTTCCGTGTAGCACAAAAGCAGAAATGTTGACAAAGTGTGCTTGTCATCTTGAGTTGAACTGGAGAAATGAATCGGTGCAATTTGTGAATGAATCATCCAGTCTGGTTTTGTGAACTGGATCATCTGATTAATTGAAAATCCTAATAGACATTCTCTCGTCAACTCTTCTGAAAACATTTGAAGTGATTAACAGTTTCTCATACTAAGCTGTCGTATGACTTCAGAAGATTTAATATACTGTGTATGGTGGTTCTTTTGAGCCTTTGAAGCTTGAAAGCCACTCTTTTGTATATTATTTTTTTTTATTATTAAAACTAACATCATAAAGTATGATATTTTTTTACTTTGAGCAATTCTGGAGCTATAATTGACTCTTCTTAGGAGCATATAAAACAGAACAGCTCCTTGGAAAAAATGAAATGTAATATTGTAGTAGTTATAAACAGGTTTATTTTACTTCAGATTAACATTTGAGGGCAGCAATTGTATTCATAATGTCAAAATAAAACCGACGTAATGTTACTTGAAGGCATTATGCCTACTATTCCTGCCAAACTTCCATGGTTGCAGTTAGTGCTACTACAGTAAATCCATGGTGAATGTTGCAGATCTGTGGACACTGGATAGTTAATTCATGGCACAATGTTTCTTCCTGGTTTCCACGCACTGTTTGATCCGTTAATAACGGAGAAATGTGAATGTTTCTCACTAGATCTTGCAGCGATGTTATTACTTCTGTGGCGAATTCAAATGCTTTCTTTACTGGATCTCTTATTAGCGCTGTGTAGTAACAGTGTCGCATGATCACGATCGGCTCGCGCTGCTTTGGTCCAAACTGATAAACGGTCCTTCAACCACACAATAACGAGCAGTTTCGTTCCGCTTGCATTACGTTTGCCATTTGATGTTGGGCAATGTTGTGGTCGCGCCGGCGTCTCTTATATTATGAGCGCGCTTGCCACGCGCAACGTGCAACGCGCCTATTTGAAATAACGAAATTTTGGTCGGCAGGAAAAATGGTCGAACCAAATTCGGTTCGGTTTGAAAATGCCTACCGAAAACAGAAGCGAATGCCTCGTACCGAACGGTTCAATACGAATACGCGTATCGTTACACCCCTAGTTATATCTGTGTTTCAAGTTAAGTTTGAATGTGTAAGGAAGTGCTCTGAGAAGGTGGACTTGTTTTATTATGCAAATTATAACAAAATTGGTGATTTTAGTTTTTTTTTAATCATTCAAAACAGTGAAAGACCACATTATGCAAAAAATGCTAAAACTCTTCTTTAAAGGGATACTCCACTTTTTTTGGAAATAGGCTCATTTTACAACTCCCCCAGAGTTAAACAGTTGAGTCTTACCGTTTTCGAATCCATTCAGCCGAACTCCGGGTCTGGCGGTACCACTTTTAGCATAGCTTAGCATAGATCATTGAATCGGACAGGACCATTAGCATTTCTCTCAAAAAAATGACCAAAGAGTTTCGATATACTTTTCTGTAGTTACATCGTGTACTAAGACCGACGGAAAATAAAAAGTTGCGATTTTATAGGCTGATATGGCTAGGAAATATACTCTCATTCCTGCGTAATAATCAAGAAACTTTGCTGCCTTACCATGAGTCCAGCAGGCGTAATGATATGACGCAGCGCCTGAAAATAGTCCCCAGCTCGCTAACTTCCAACGTGACCGGGACTAAGTTTCCATATCAGCCTAGAAAATCGCAACTTTACATTTTCCGTCGGTCTTAGTACACGATGTAACTACAGAAGAGTCAAGTTTTAAATAGGAAAAATATCAAAACTCTTTGGTCATTTTTTTGAGAGAGATGCTAATGGTCCTGTCCGATTCAATGATCTATGCTAAGCTATGCTAAAAGTGGTACCGCCAGACCCGGAGATCGGCTGAATGGATTCGAAAACGGTAAAACTCAACTGTTTAACTCTGGGGGAGTTGTAAAATGAGTCTATTTCCAAAAAAAGTGAAGTATCCCTTTAATAATCACATTCATATTTACAATCTTAATTATAACCTCATGCTAATTACCCACTGCTGTACTCGCTGTCAGTCTGTCGAAAAGCAACGCTGTAAATTATACCACTACTTTAGATGAGACACAATGGAGGCCTGAATTCTTGTGTTCAATATGCAGTGCTGTCTATTGGCATCAGGTCTGGATGACAAAGATTGCTGGTTCAATCCAAGCAAGGGCGACAGTTGAAAAGCCATTAGCGATCGACCACTGGTCTGAACATTTGTGGGAACATGCCACCCTCAGTGTCTATGATGGGTACAGTCCTGCCATCGAGCACGGCACTTAACCCTGCAATTAGTTTAATGTGAGTTGCTTTAAATAATATGCAAATATTACATGGGAAATTACTAGAATATCTGGTAATGGCTGTAATGTATTATTAAAGCAATATGAACATGTCAAATGAAAAATGTAAACTCAGAGTTAACCTGATATTTTACATATAATATATATATATCACTATAAAACAAAAGAAAAGTTCAGTTGCTGCCTTACATTTTTTAAGTATAGTCAAATTGGCTGTACAAGTCATTTCAACTCATGTGTTTTTGAATTTTGCCTAGCTGAATAACTTAAAAAATGAAGTGGAAATCGGTTCGATTATTTAAAAGTTAAAGTAATGGAAAAACATGTTATCATGACTTATTGCTTATATAATTTTTTACATACACGTCGTACAGTATATACACATGTATATTATAAATATTATTTAATATATATATATATATACACTATGTACATATTATACTATATATACATATTTTAATGGGTAATGTGCAAAATAGTTTTATTCACACACACACACACACACACACACACACACACACACACACACACACACACACACACACACATATACCTATATATATATATATATATATATATATATATATATATATATACACCTAATTACAGTAAAAAAAAAAATATATATATATATATAATTTTTTATAAGTAATGCAAAATACAGAATCATGGAACCCCCGTCTAATAAATCTATCCTGCTTATCTGCCACCCTCATTCACGTTGACCTTCCCATTTTATGTGTTCACAGGACGCAATGGTCGTGATTCTGAAAAGTCTTTTCCCAGCATGCTTATTCAACATAGTGGGCTTCGGATCCAAGTTCAAAACGCTGTTTGCCACGAGTCAGAGCTACGATGAGGTAGGTCACCCGCAGGGACCCACACTCAATCACTGCCCTCATTAGATCGCCAGTTACACTGAGACGCTCAAGATGCTCCATGTTTGTGATTTTCTGCTGGGATCCGGTGGCAAAGGTCTGGGTTTACATGATGAATTTCTATTAAAGTTTCTTACTGATTTCATAATGCATGAAAACACTATTTATTCAGAAGTCTCTGTGGCATATAGTTTTTTTTCTTTTCTTTTAAGCATAAATCTAATAAAGATTCACTGAGGATATAATAGCAAACAATGTCAGTGTTGGTCAGAAGGTGCTCCCCGTTCCTCTTCTTTCAAACGTAACAAGACAAGTTAACACCATTATTACTAAAAGTTTGCTAAGTTGTATTTCCTACTCAAGCAAGGTTATATTTGACTGTCAAGCCTATGCAATAGGAGCAGACTGGGAGTGGCCTTGGATGACAACATGCCCAGTGCATTATGGGTGTTGAAAGAGTTTTCACTAGTCAAGTAGCAGAGATTTCTTTGTACCAAATAGGCAGCCATGTTTTATTGTAAGCCCATTTTGACAGTACTAAATTACTCTTTGACAAACCTAATTTATTTCACAGGACAGTTTGGCGTTAGCTTATGAACACGTGAAGAAGATCCGGGCTGACATGGGCGGCACAAACATACTGGCTCCTCTCAACTGGATCCTACAGCAGCCCATGCAGAAAGGTCATCCTCGCCTGCTCTTCCTCCTGACCGACGGCGCCGTCAGTAACACAGGGAAGGTTATTGAGTTGCTCCGCAGCCACGCCAAGTTCACCAGGTCAGTGTTTGCACATTTACATTTATGCATTTGGCAGACACTTTTATCTAAAGTTACATTGCATTTAAGGTCCATCTCAGGTCGCACTCGCTAATGAGTTTGAAAGCCATCTCTTGGCTAATTTTAAGCTTTTTTTATTTTATTTTTATTTCAAATGATGAAATAGTATTTGTTAGTATTGTTTATTGTTACAACTAACAATAAACAATACTAACAATACTTAAATATTAGATGAAAAACTTAAACTTTATTTTATCAATTTTTCAGCTTTTTTTTCAATTTATGATTTTTTTTAAACTCATTTAATCTTAGTTAACAATAATAACACTGATTGCGAACTCTGAAATTGAGTCATGATTCCACTTAAATATTTAAAATAAAGTAAAGGCTTTACATTGACATTTCAAAAAAAAAATTGGATAAGACATTTTTGTGCATTAAAGGCACAATATGTAACTTTTTTGCTTTAAAAATAGCAAAAATCACTATATCTATGTTATATATTTTTTTTTGTGTGTACTTACATTATCCCGACTGTTTCCAACAACTTTCAAACCAGGAGAAATTTGTAATTTAATTCGAAGACACGTCCCGTTTCTTTATTTCCGCTTTGTCGCCGTCAATGGCGTCATATCCGCGTTGTCCCTGGTTTCCGCTCGTACTGCCATAGTAACCAGAGCTATGAACCAGAGCCCTTTGATAGTAACCAAAGCGACAGACGTGGACAACTGTGTAGTTCGCAATGTCTATTTGCACGCTGTTGTTGTTTCGTTCAAATATTATGGACCATGGCAAGCAGACTTTGGATAAAAAAGGAGAACTAAAACGAGAATCAAAGTCGCGTGTGGAGCTGATAGCTGTCTCTTAGCAATCCCGAACTGCTTCATATCACAGTCATGATAAAAACATCGATGTATTCACTCATCCATAAACATTATTAGATCGGTCGGCTTGACGTTGACGACAAGATTAATAATTCTTAGCAAATGTTGCGTCATCAAACTACGCCTTTGTTATTGTAAGAGGTTGGCGACCCCTAGCGACGAAAAATTCCATACTGTACGTTTAACTATTGATCCAATAAAGAAGGATAATATGTTGGCAAACTAATGCAAACAGACATCAAAGGGACAATAAATGAACATTCTGTTATTATTTACTTAACCTCATAAAAGATATTTTGAATAGTTGAGTAGTTGAATAGATCATATTTAATAGCATACAGTATAATTACTTGGAATATAGTGCTCAAGTCATACAGACATTAAACAATGTCTTTTTTGTGGTAATCATCCCCTGATCACAATTTTCATTTATATGGAAAAGAGCAACTCGGCCAGTCTTCAGTTCAAAATATCCCATTTTATTTCCCACAGATGAAAGCCGTATGCATTTGGAATGATTTGCTGATTAAATGACTCATGATTCAAATCTTTCATTTTCGGATGAACTAATCCTTTAATATCACAGGTTCAAGGATACAGAGCTGCAGAGCTATTCAGGTAATAAGATCATAATCAGATCGGCACAGACGCTAGCGACAGTAAATTGATGTCTCTCTGTCTAATCCTTCTATATCCGCACTAGCCATAACGCTGCTGGTATTCACAGGCTTTGTTTCTGCAGTCCGTTGCTTCCTAGAAGCTTCCGTCTCCCACCTCCAGTCAATTTGTCACATGCCGAGATGTTCACCTGAGAGGAACACTTCATTTCTTCCTCGTCCTCCTAGAGCAGATGCAACAATAGCTTTCTTTCAAAAGAATGGAAGAAACCGTAGGTTTTAACAGCCGTTCCTGCAGTACAAAAGACACAAGCTGAGGTCAGACACAAAGACGATGGTTGGGAAATGACACTGCAGTGTAATTTACTGCCTTAAACAACACTTGCCCTCCCCAGACGATCGAGAATAATCACAGTTGTGTCTTACTGCACTTCATTCCTCTGCTGTGGGGACACGACTCGGCTTTCTTTGCTTGTTAGGGAAGAATGTTTCCCAGTAAACCGATCAGACGCATGATCGCCAGGCCACACTTTAGTAAATGGACAGATGTGTTCCCTGTTAGTGCAGTGAGCAAGCAGTGCACCTTGTATCTCGCACGCAGTGAGCCACAGATGTTGCTGCCTATGCTGAAGGTCACTCAATTACTACTGCCTTCAGATACTGTGCATTAGATCTGCCGTTTTACAGACATTTTTAAAAGCGTTATCAATGCCTAGAAGCACAGCGAAGTCTATTATTAAGAAGTGGAAGGTATTTGGTACAACACAGACCCTCACTGGATCAGGACGTCGCTCCAAACTGGATGAAAGAGCCAGGAGGAAACTAGTCAGAGAGGCTACCAAGAGGCCTACAGCAACTCTGAAGCAGTTGCATGTGACAACAATATCACAAATCCTCCACAAATGTGGCTTGTATGGGAGGGTTACAAGAAAGGCCACATGCAGTAATGACTGAGCTTTGCCTAAACGCACCTTGAAGATTCTGAGGCCACATGGAAAATAGTGTTATGGTCAGATGAGACTAAAATTGAATTATTTTACCTCAACACCAAACAATATGTCTGGTTGGAAATCCAATACAGCTCACCATCCAAATAACACCATTCCTACAGTAAAGCATGGCGGTGTTAATATCCTGGCATGGACTGGAGGACTTGTCAGGATAGAAGGAAAAATGGATAGGGCAAATTCTTGAGGAAAATCTGCCATAAAGTTGTCAATGGGAAGAAGGTTTACCTTCTGACATGACGATGACCCTAAGCACACAGCAAAACAGACCGAAGGAGAAAAAGATGAATGTCCTTGCATGGCCTAGTCAGAGCCCAGACTTAAACCCCATTGAAAATCTGTGGAAGGACTTGAAGACTGCAGTCCACAACCGGTCACCAGCATAGTTAACTGAACTTGAGCAGTTCTGCAAAGAAGAGAGGGCTGGGAATACTGCAAAGTTAGTAGAGATATATCCCAACAGACTAAAGGCTGTCATTTAAAGCAAACGGTGGTTCAACAAAATACTGACACAAGGGGGTGATCCTTTTTCCAACTCAGTGACTCTGTTATTTCATTTGTTGGTGTTATATCTTATAACTGAAAAATGTACTGTTGTACCCAATACTGGTATGCAGTATTTTATTTTTAGTTATTTTACTCTCATTAGAATATTGTGTTGTTAGCTTAGCAATATGCTAACATGAAACTGTATTGGAATTAGTTCTTTTAATCAGCCTAAGCTGGTCTGTTTGCAGGATTTAGTGGGGTTTTGAAACCATGTTCAGACCAGTTCAGACTGGTTTAAACAGTTTTTCAGCATAGTAGTAAGCCTCTGTGTGTGCTTGTATGCTATATGCAGTTTCAGCCTAGACTAGAGCATTCCTAGTCAGTTTCAGTGTGGATGCTTCCTTTGAAGGCACCTGCCGATGTTTGGAGACAGAGAGTTGCTGAAGAAGATTTGATGCTTACTATTTTAATAAACATTCTGAAAAAGTTCTTTCTGACAGAATTAGCAAACCAGTACATTTCAGAGAATTAAATGTATTTTTACCTGGAAGAGCATCACCGATTTGTGATGCAGTTTCTTCATTATGTGATGCTCTTCTGATGTTTAATAGACTCACCGCACCTGTTCTGTCTCTGTGTGTGTGTTTGCATCATGGCAGGTGTTACACGTTCGGCATAGGTCAGGGTGCATGCAGGAGGCTGGTTTTAGGACTTTCCGCTGTTTCCAGAGGCACAGCTGAGTTCCTGGCAGAAGGAGAACGACTGCAGCCCAAGGTCCTCGTTTCCTCTGTTTATCTTCCACCGCAACAGCCTGTTATTTTGAATGTCACCGCAAAGCAATTACAGCAGCCACATAAATTGTGGAGTGCCCAAATGTATTAGCAATTAACAGTTTGTTTTGTTTAGTCAAAGATAAATTAGGATAATAATCAAAGCTGACAGCACATTTCACGTTTGTTTCTTCTCTCCCTGCTGTTTAAGACTTGCGTCTATATATTTTCCTGTTTTATTTATATAGAGTGTGTTTACAGACCGTGCTCCCTTGATTAAGTTCACTGTGGTGTTTGAGTTGGCTGTTATTTGTGTGATTGGCAGATGATTAAGTCGCTGAAGAAGTCCATGACATCAGTTCTGACTGACATCTCCATTGAGTGGCTGTATCCAGAGACGAAAGAGATCCTGCTCTCTCCAGTGGGAGCGACCTGTCTGTTCCCCGGTGACCGGCTGATTGGATACAGTGTGGTGTGTGATACCTCCCGATATCACTCCAACCCCAAATCAGTAGGTCATCCGTTGTCCGTCCATAATTATTCAATTATATTTTAATATTATTATTTAGATAATGTTATATTAATACTGTATTTTGACCATAATACTGTATTTTTATTATTACACACACAAACCACAATTTATTTAAATTTTTTATTATTATGATTTAGATAGATAATATTGTTATTATTTTAAAATATACTCTATTTTGATATGTTATAATAACAAATATACACTAAAAAACACAGCAACGGTTAAACTGTAATTATACTATATTTTTATACTACTATTAATAATAATTATTATTATTTTGATAATATTATGTTAAAATGTACTGTATTTTTTATATAATATCAAATATACACAAAACAGATTATTATTATTTAGATAGATTATATTGTTATTATTTTAAAATATACTAAATTTCGATATAGTATAATATGAAATATACAATCTGTGATTATTAAACATTTTTTTATACTACTATTAATAACAATAATTATTATTTTCATTATTTTTATTATATTATTTTTAAATATAATCTATTTTGATATAATATTGAATATACACAAAACAGATAATTATTATTATTTAGATAGATAATATTATTAGTATATTTTAAATTAATAATAATATTATCTATCTAAATAATAATTGTTTTGTGTATATTTAATAATATTAAATCGAAATACAGTATATTTTAGAATTTAGTTTATTAATTAATTAGATTAACCGTTGCTGTTTTAATTGTATATTTGATATTATAATATCACAATTTTATATATTTTAATATTAATAACAATATTGTGTATTTAAATAATAGTAATAATCTGTTTTGTGTATATTCAATATTATATTTAGATAGATTATATTGATATTATTTTAAAATATACAAAATTTTGATATATTATAATATCAAATTTACCAAAACCACAACAACAGTTTTGTAAAAAAAAAAAAAATATATATATATATATATATATATATATATATATATATATATATATATATATATATAGTTTTTAGCATATAATGTTTGTTAATGTGAATATAGATTTATTCACCCACCTTCTAAAACATCTTTTCTCTGTTGTCACAGGACAAACGGAGACGATACAGCATGATGCGTTCCAACGAGTCCACCAGTTCCGTGTTCTATCACTCTCAAGAGGAGGATGCTGGGAAGGTTTACTGTGACGCTCAGGGGCCACACAGGGACGATCAAGTCGGCTCGCTGTTTGACGGTTGCCAGGAGACCATGTCTGAGAGCTGTCCTATTACCACGGAGCAAGACGTTATGGGTAAAGTACAGCACTAAATGAAGTAAAATTGTTCCATACGGTTTCGAACGACTTGAGTGTTACAGAATTTTTTTTTTGGATGAACTATTCTTTAAAGTCTCCTGATGAAAGAGAATAAAGGAATATAGTCAGCAAACTACTATATAAGAGAGGAAATGAAAGAGAAAAGGTGTTAAATTAGTTTTTTTTTCTACTTTTGCACAGGAACTGACACGAGCACCTCTCCGAGAAGACGTGCTTATAGCACCAATCAGATCATAGATTACAACCCCATGAAGAAGGC
The DNA here is from genome assembly GCF_951802725.1 of Rutilus rutilus. Classification (NCBI taxonomy): domain Eukaryota; kingdom Metazoa; phylum Chordata; class Actinopteri; order Cypriniformes; family Leuciscidae; genus Rutilus; species Rutilus rutilus. The sequence continues at coordinate 13,015,027 of NC_140218.1, read as the reverse complement.
CTACACCCCCAGTGACCCCAGCTCCGTGGTGGGGAAAAACCCTCTTAGACGAGCAAAAGTCCAGGAGCTCATCTGTCAGACTCATCCTGACTACGGAGCTCAGTGGAAAATGGACTACCAGGTAGGTCATTGAAGCTATGCAAATATGTGAACGCAAATGCTTCTTGCCATGCGAGTTTGATTTTGTGATCCATTGCATTGAAAAATGTGTCTATAGCATTAGCATTGGGGAAGCTACTTTGAAAAGTAATTTTAACAATTTAAAGTAGTCAAACTACATTACTCTACAAACTACAAACAATTTGCTAAGTATAAAGTATTTGCTAAAAAAGTACACTCAAGCTACATTTTTTTAAATGACGGGGTTTGTATTAATGAACACACAATTAGGAACTTGAACAAGCAAATTTATACTAAGTACAACCAAAACACCCTAATCGTTTGAATTTTAGCGGTTCTGATTCCTATTCTGCTTATCAAGTCCAATTCTTATCAATTGCCAGTTTCGATTCCAAAAAGGTAGAAACATTTATGTCAAACATGTTTATTCTGTGTCTTTTGGCACAAAAAAAATCAGCAGCCTAAAGAACACTAACATTTTCCTATGATTTTAACAAAATTGCCTCAGCAAAAACAACTGGACTAACTAATATAAAATGCAAACATTATTGAAGACAAGTAAACAGTGATAAATGTAAAGGCCCTTTCACGCCAAATGTGAAATGAATAAGCCATAGGCTGAAGAAAATGCAATTTACACCCGTACACTAGAGGGCGCAACTCAAACAAACCTTTCAGCTGTGCTGCCATTCTGGAATAGGATGCAGGAGAAGATTTTAAAAATAAAAACAAATGTGGTTTATGTAAAGTCATTTTTGTTTATTAAAATGGTTGAATTGGATCCTCGAAGGTCAGCTGCAAAGACATTGGTTAATAAAGTGAGATTAAATACATAAAGTATTTGCACCTTTCTCCCGATTTTCTCTCAATATGGGGACAGGTGAGGTGCATTCAATAAACGGGAAAACAAAGTAACTTGCGTTACTTATTTGAAAAAGTAACTTGTAAATTCAAAAGTAATGCATTACTTTACTAGTTACTTGAAAAAAGTAATCTGATTACATACGGTAACTCACGTTAACAGTACCCCCAACACTGCTTATAATACACATCATGAGTATGCAATAAACATTATACTTGGAAATGATCAGAAAACATCTGTATCTGTAATCTCCTTTATGCATGTGTGCTTTGACACAAAGCAGACGGTTTATAGTTTTCTTAGAAGAAATATCTGTAGGCAGCCGTCACCATGCCATCTGCTATAGCCGAAGCATCTGCTATGATATAAAAACAGCCCCATGGATTCATTTGCTCGTTCTGAAGGGTTATTTGAACTCATTTCTGAGCTCGTGATGAGAATGTAATTCATAATTCAATGTTCTTACCGCCACATCCACACAAATAGAATTGAGATGGAACAGCCAGTGGAAGATGAATTACAGTTTCCTGGACATTTAAGCAACGGATGAATGTGAAAAAAGTTAAAATGCTGTCTAAGAAATGAGGTGGACACTTTTGTAATGTGCACCGACACACTGAAATAGAAATGCACCTTTGAAGTGCAGTGGGAGACAATAAGGGTGTTGCTCATCACATGCCAGTGTTTGAACAGGGCTGAAATAATGAGGCCAAAAATATCCCTGACCTGGAGACAAATGAGTATGTAAGCAAGACCACAACGGAGAGGTGTGCATCCTTTGTGTCTCATAATGATGGCCGTACTCATTTCATCCATGACAGTTGAGCTGAATGGCCAAGGGAAACCCTTTCGATTCACAGCAGGCTTTCAAGATGCTTGTATGCTTATGGTATGTCGGCTTTGCTAATAGACTACAGTACTTTTATTGCTCTTCGTTTATTAATTTAAGCATTGCTCAACATTTTGGACACCCTGTAACATTTTTGTGAGGTTACCTAAATTTTTTACTTTATTTAAGTTAAACTGGTTTTATTCAAGTAAAAAAATATATATATTTAAATAGTATTGTTTATTTAATATTATTTACATTTAAATAATTTAAATAATTAAATATTTTTAAATACCATTTAATAAGCAACATTTTTTCATGTTGGTAATCGAATTCCTCAAGCCAGTCATAATGGTATTTATTATTTAAATATGAACATATTTAAATAATACAAACAATAAAATACTTAAATATTATTTAATAAGCATTATGTTTCAATGTTAGTAATTGCATTCCTCAACATTTTGGGTACCCTGTAACATTTTTGTCAGGTTTCCTAAAAATGTGCTTTATGTGGGAACACAAGTTAAACTGGGTTTATTAAAGTCATAAATATTACCATTTAATGTTTAATTAATACCGCTACTGATTTTTTTTTTTTTCTGAGAGTGTTGCTGACAACTTTTTACTGCTTCTGTTTCATGACATTGTGTTTCGTATTCAGTGAGTTCAGTGATACTCCCGCATTGCCGACACCCTGCCAAGAGACATATCGAATGTCAAGCCACTTATGTTCATCTTCCGGGGTACAATTAGTTCTGACAACTGTGACAAAACCCTTGATGGCCATGATAACATTTCCAATGTCACACTTGAATAGGGAGAAGATATCAATAATACAGGCGACACTTTGCACTGCAAGCAATTGACCATGGAAGTTTTATCAAAAAGGGAGTGAGTAATATTAGAGATGTGCAATAACAAGAGTCTTTGATTTCCCCTCAATGGATGCAATAATGACTTTAATTATCCTTATTTAATGTAGCTCTTCAGCAGGCATACATTTCTCATTATCCAAACTGCCATTAGACCAGGTAAACAGAGAGACACGGCTATAGGAGCTGGCATGGTTAAGGCGAATCATAAACTCTCTCTACACAAGGTGAAATAAATTAGATTTGCTTTTGCTATGTGCTGCCTTCATGCTGGAAATAACCGGGGGAAACTGCATTCTCAATGTGAGCATAGAAACACAATCAGACTTGTCAACATGAGCGCCACTACTTTGGCATTGTGATATTTTTCATAAGCTCAAGAAACATACAAAACAGCTGTTTTGATTGACCACTGGACCTGAAGCTGTCCTAATGCTAACTAGGTAAAAAAAAAAAAAAAAAGAAATCTGGTAAAATAATAATATTAATAATATTTATTTTTATATATTTATTGTTATTAACTTAAATATTACATTTTAAACAGTTATTCAAGTCAAAATATTTTTTTTTTATATTTCAATATTATTATTATTATTTAAATGTTGACATATTTAAATAATATGTATTTATTATAAATGTTTATTTTAATATTTTTGACAATCTTTATTTAAATATGGTAATATTTAAATAGATTTAAATGTTACCATATTTAAATAATAGTATTTACATTTTAATATTGTGCATATTCTTTTTTTATATTAATATGCCTATTTTTTTTTTTTTTTATTATTTAATATACCTATATTTATAATTAAGTTATGACTGATGAATGTTTGATATTATAAATGTATATTATATTTGTGTGTGTGGTCTGCAGATTTTAAAGTAAAAAGTAAAATGAATAAAGATTGTTGTACTTTTTCCAATAAATTTACGGTAAAACTACTGAAAGCCTTTTTATATAATGCATTCTAAAAGTATTTTTAAAGCATTATGCCTTGTAATGCACCTTATAATGTATTACAGTGGTGGTCAAAATTAATGGCACCCCTGGTAAATATGATAAAAAATGGCTGTAAAAAATAAATCTGCATTGTTTATCCTTTTGATCTTTCATTCAAAAAATTCGCAAAAATCTAACCTTTCATTGAAGTAAAAGAATTGAAAGTGGGGGGTAAATCACATTATAAAATAAATGCTTTTCTCCAAAACACGCTGGCCATAATTATTGGCTCCCTGTTATTAAATACTTTTTGCAACCTCCTTTTGCCAAGATAACAGCTCTGAGTCTTCTCCTATAATGCCTGATGAGTTTGGAGAACACCTGACAAGAGATCAGAGACCATTCCTCCATACAGAATCTCTCCAGATCCTTCAGATTCACAAGTTCATGTTGGTGCTTCTTCTCTTCAGTTCAGCCCACTCATTTTCTATATGGTTCAGTTTAGGGGACTGGGACGGTCATGGCAGAAGCTTCATTTTGTGCTCAGTTACCAATTTTTGTGTTGATTTTGATGTTTGTTTTGGACCGTTGTCCTGATGGAAGATCCAACCACGGCCCATTATAAGATTTCTAGCAGAGGCTTCAGGTTTTGATTTTTTTTCTGTTGGTATTTGCTAGAATCCATAATACCATGTATCTGAACAAGATGTCTAGAACCTCCAGCAAAAAAAATAGGCCCACAACATATAAGATCCAGCAGTATATTTAACCGTAGGCATGGGGTACTCTTCATCCCTGTTTGCACCAAACACATCTGCTGGGTTTGCTGCCAAAAAGCTCTTTTTTTGTTTCATCTGACCATAGAATCCGGTCCCCTTTGAAGATCCAGTCGTGTCTGACCACTGAATATGCTGGAGTTTGTTTTTGGAGGAGCGAGGAGGATTTTTCTTGAAACCCTCCCAAACAACATGTGGTGATGGAGGAGTTGTTTGATAATTTTTTTTAGGCTTTCTGACCCTCAAGACTCAAGTAATCTCTGCAATTCTCCATCTGTGACCCTTGGAGAGTCTTTGGCCACTCAAACTTTCCTCCTCACCGTGCATTAAAGGGATACTCCACTTTTTTTGGAAATAGGCTCATTTTACAGCTCCCCCAGAATTAAACAGTTGAGTTTTACCGTTTTCGAATCCATTCAGCCGATCTCCGGGTCTGGCGGTACCACTTTTAGCATAGCTTAGCATAGATCATTAAATCGGACAAGACCATTAGCATCTGTCTCAAAAAAATGACCAAAGAGATTCGATATTTTTCCGAAATATGGGGGTTTCAAAATGGGGGTTTTCAATTCTTTAGCTATTTTCTTACAGCCACTTTCTATTTTGTGATGCTCAACAATCTTTTGCTGCGCATCAGAACTATATTCTTTGGTTTTACTCATTGTGATGGATGATTAAATAAATTTGGCCTTTGTGTATTTGTCATATTTAAACTCCTGTGCAACAAGAAGTCATAGCTGGACAATTTCATGTTCCTAGTCACCCTGGTGTGCTAAATAAAGGTAAATATTAATGGGAATATACTTCTGAGATATTTTACTCTTTAAAAATTCTAGGGGTGCCAACATTGTGGCCGACGTGTTTTGGAGAAAAACATTTATTTCATAATATGATTTTCTCCCCACTTTCAATTCTTTCACTTCAATGAAAGGTTTGATTTTTGCGAATTTTTTTGAATGAACGATCAAAAGGATAAACAATGCGGATTTATTTTTTACAACCATTTTTGATCATATTTACCAGGGGGTGCCATTAATTCTGACCACCACTGTATATGATCTCATGAATAATTGTAACCACAGTTATAATACATTATAATGCTTATCTATTTATTAAATACACCTTTAGAAAGTATAATGCAGTAAAACACGTGACAAACAACCAATTTCAGATGCAACAAGGAATCTGCTAATATTATAATGCATTTTAGCTTTAGTTACAATTATGAAAAGATATAATGCATTATAATGTGCATTATGAATACCTTTTTTAATGCATTAAACACAAAGGCTTTAACCCATAAGAACCCGGACCAATTTCTCCTTTTAGGAAAATTATGGGGCATATAAAACAGACCAAATGGACCACTTATAACATGTTTCTGCAGTTGTTTTTGAAATACAACCCCTCCTTGTGAAAGATCTGTAATGTTACATATATGTGACATTGGGCGTTTATGATACATTTTTAATGTTACATATATGTCACATTGGGAGTTTATTTCTCTGTTGAAAAAAAAAAGTTCATTTTTTTTTCTTTTTTTTTGCTTAATAACAGCATTTTTTGTCCCACAACATATATTAAAATTATTACTTTTCTGGGAAGATAGCCGGGTGATAGCCAGGCATTGTTTGCGAAACATATCAAGCCATGGAAGGATCTTCCAACACTTATCCTCTGCTTGCCGATTTGACATTGTTGTCAGTGAAAGGAAGACTTGCTAGCAGGGTCTGAAAACAGTTGCTTGACATGTTGTCAGTCACCATGGGACACCTTGTGTCATTTTCCCAGTATGCACGATTTCCTGGCATTAGGTGCAGACCCATGCGCAGATGGATACCAATCAGTATTTCCATTTCTTTAACAGTGGTGTTAACATTCTTCTGAGTTCCAGATTTTTGCACACTGTACAAATTAGTTTGTTCCTCTAGTCTAGGAGCTCAAGCATTTCTGCTGTTAGGAACTTTCTGAAATACTCCAGGGGCGTTAGAAGATTGTCTGGAGGTGTGATACTCGGCCCTTTGAATGTGCACTCAGGGATATCAAAATGTTTCTTTCTCCAATCATTTTATTTTTTACCCTTGGCTGGGTGTTTTTTGCTTCCCAGAGTTTATGTTTGGTTGTGCAGCTTCTAAATCGAAATCACTTGATGTTAATGTCTGAATCAGACCCACTTGATTCATCTTCCTCCATGTCTTTCTTGTTAAGGGTGTAATCAGGGTCATCAAATGTCTTCTTCCTAGTCACTGTCACATCCCTCATTCTCACTGTTATCTCCCTGGATAATTTTCAGCACATTCTGAACATCAAGTTGTTTCCTGAATCTATTCATGTTATTCTTACTACAAAAAAGTTAAAATAACCTAAAATAGGACCAACATATGATATCAACATCTTGTTTTAGTTACAGGTATGCAAAATAGTTTCAAAATACATTTCATTAACAAATTACATTTGTTAAAATATGCTTTGAAATGAGCAGCAGAAAATATATAACAATAAAATAATTGAATCAGATAAATTAATTGAGCAGCTCATTACCATTTTTCTTAATGTGACATATACATCACATCAAAATTCCACATACTATTTTAAGGTTAACAGCCCGATGTGACATTTATGTCACCACAATATTTTCACAACTGGTTTTATATCAATTTGTTCAAGAAATGTATTCAAACCAGGTTAAGTGTAATCTAGGATATGTTATTAAAACATTAGAATTGTTGCATGGGTTGAAACATACCTTTAGTAACAAAAACAAGTGTTTTTATAAATTGCTGACATAGCAACATGTGCTAACCAGACAGGCCATAATTTTGGAAATGTTGCCATGGCAACAAAAATGCACACATTGTCACATGACTGAACCTGGATGTTCCTTATATGTCACTAAGGGACTTCCTGAGTTGAAAATAAGGGATACTGCTTTAAAAAGACCTTTCTAGATAATCACCAGTGTTTGTGACACCCGCGTCACCACGGGTTCTTATGGGTTAAGTAAAGTGTTATAGTTCCAAATGAACATTTGTGCATAAATGCACACAGCTCTGCTCTTAAAGGTAAAGCACTCTTTAAGAGAAATCAGAGTGCTCTTAAAGTGTTAAATATTTCCAATAATCTTACACTGTGACTTGGAGTTATTGCTAGATGATCTAAATATTAAAAAACATTTAAATACAGATAAATGTAGGTAACAGTGGATGGCCGTCTTGTACTTCAGTTAAGCATTTGTAATAGTTTTGGACATTTTAGTTCGATTCAAGTAGAGTGGCCTTGCCAAGACGACCGCAGAGTGAACAAAAGGGCTAATGAACTGTTGCTCATTTCTCCAAAAGCCACAGTTGGCCAGCCTGTGTGCCACATCCTCAAGAGGACGTCCCATCACTGCTCACAAACCTCCAGTGCAGCAACATGAGGGTCTCCAGGGGGAATCTAAGGTGGATCAGACCCACCCTGGCCGCTCTGCACAGGGTCCCGTGGTGGAAGACGGCTCCAGGTCTTCAACGGACAGCCCTTCTCTAGGCAGCACTGGCGATGCAGGTTAGTCCTTCACTTCAGTGCTTAAGTGCAAGGACAAAGACGTCAGTTTCTGATGCATATTAATCTTAGCGCTGCTGGGGCTCAGAGTTAAGCTGACTTTTAACACTGTAATTTAAATACCCATAATCAGCTGCGCAGTGTGGGGGCGTAGAGACACTTATCACATTCTGTAAGCGCCGACTGAAAAACTACTCATGAATCATCTAATAAATAATAGTTGTAAAAAGAACAATTGTAAAGTGAATTTTTCCGATTTTGTACTGCTTTAACATTTTTCATCAGCTAGATATCACTAGAGGAGTAAAAACTCGCCCGGTGGTGATAATATCAGTCTGTCCATTGAAGGTCATACTGTGGATGACTGTAAACACTTAAACTTCAAGTTATTCAAACCTGGTACATTCATGGAATTTCCCAGAAAACTATACAATGATTTTTATAGTGGAAAAGTCATAGAAATTCAGTGGTCAAAAAGTGTGGAAACCCTGGGGTTAAAAATAATTTCCTTTATATTTCCTTTATGATAGCTGCCTTCGGCTATGGTGATATTGCAGGGGTATATATATGCTAGAGTTTTCTATGTAATTTATTATAATGAAAATGTAATTTATTCTTGTGATGGCAAAGCTGAATTGCAACATGATCCTTCAGAAATAATTCTAATGTGCTGATTTTGTGCTCAAGAATCATTTCTCATAGTTACCACTGTTGAAAACCGTTGTGCTGCTTCATTTTTTTCTTTTTTTTTTGAAACCATGATATATTTTTTCAGGATTCTTTGATGAATATAAAGTTCAACTGAACAACATTTATTCTTTTTCAGCACCATTAGAGTTGCATTTTTATGACGTCAAGTTAGAAGAAATTTCAAAACTACTTCTCAAGTTGTAAAACACGTTTCAAGCTTTTGCGCCCCAGCTGTTTTTTTTAAAGCATAAACATATGCTAAAAATGCCATCTGAAGTACCTCAATTATATTTTGACATAGTCAACTAGACTCCGGGGTGCCCAATCCTGTTCCTGGAGATCTACCTTCCTGCAAAGTTCAGCTTTAATGCCCGCTACACATTGTATGATTTTGGGCTGTCCCAGACAAAAGATGACCAATCGTGGCAATGGCTCCTAAATGGTGGTCCTACGTCGTACAGTGAGACCGGTTCAAAGATGGCCGTTGTCATGGTTTTACAACCAAAGATAATCCGTGATAATTTTCTTAGCATGATCATCTCACAGTGTGTTTGCTGCTACAACCTACATCTACTGACTAGCCAATAAAAATGCAACAAGAATTTGCTCAGCGTGATATTGCGCTAAAACTCACTTCCCTCAAGCTCCATTTGCAAAATTGGCATGCCAAGTTGGCGTCTACTCTCTAGCCTTGACCGCGTCCATATTGGCTTCCACCTCTTTTTTTCCAATGCTCATAAAAACCACAATTGCCAAAGTGTGATTGATCTTGCTCTATTTGTTTTCCACTAGCGCATGCTGATGATGTGTTGTATTTTGATATACTAACTTGCGTCGTAGCCCGACGATTTAACGACATGTTGTACCCAAGTTTAATAGATCCATGTCGTACAGTGTGATTTGTAATGATCTTATAGGATTGCCAAAACCGCACAGTCTGTAGCGGGCATAACCCTGATCAAACACAACTGAACTAGCTAATTACTGAACTCTGCAAGTAGATCTACAGGAAAATAAGTGGGCAAGGATTTAGACAAATCACCAACTAGTCGATTTTGAGAATATCCATCCAAAACATCCTCTAGCCAGACCTAGCTCTGTAAAGCACAACAAGCAATGCTTTATTTTTACAGTTTTAACATAAGTTCATTTAAGTCATTGAAGATGTTAAATAGCTAAACCAACTGGTTTATGATGTTTTTCATCAGAGAATGCATCTGTTAATACTCTTAATATTATGTTTAATATTGAACAGATGGCTACGCGCATCAGCTTTGCGAAGTCGAAACGCCCCAAGATCCTCACGCACCAGAATTCAGGGCCAGTCATGGAAAGGGAGATTGCAAAGCGGTCGTGTCAGGACTGCTGTGCGGGAAACCCGTGAAATGGGAGGTGGTCTTTGACATTCAACCCTACCTAAAAGGTCGAGAGCGGGAGGAAAAAGTTCACGAGGACCTGTGGAACGAAACCTTCCATCACCTGGCGGGACGTTCCATTATTCAAGACTTTGAACATATGGTGGACAAAGAGTGTGAGATTGAGCATGGTGAGGAACTTGACTCGTAATTACCAGTTATTTAGCTGATGAACTCTTATCATTTGTGGGATGTGAATGTCCAATGTTCAAAACATTACTTGCATATCTGACAAAATCCCTCAACTGTGCCGTTTCTTGTAGGTTCTGGGAGAAGGTACCAGCTTTATGCCATCCACACGAGTAAAGCCTGCAACATCTTGAGCAAATACACAGCGTTTGTACCTATCGATCTGGACAGCAATGAATATTTACCCACCTGCGTTGAGTATAGCCACCCTGGTAAGTTATTCTTCTTATTCATCTGAGCTTACAAGGCCTGGTAGTTGCAATCATTACTTCAAAGATACTTTTCTCAGGAAGAAGAAAACAAAGGAGAGCGCAGGGAAACAGATGAAGCAGTCGCTCCTGGTTTAAACACACAATTAGATTATGGTAATGACTCTTTGTATATCTGTTTATCTCCAGGGGAGGATCATAAACGAAGTTCGCACTGCAGTTCTCGTTCCGGCAGCAGGAAGACCCGTGGCTACTCTGTAGGTCTGGGTCGGTCACAGTCTGGAGGTTTGTCTGGGCAAGATGACGCAGCACTACCCCACAGTAAGACTGAAGACAAAATACTGACAAAATTTTGGGCTCATTTACAAGTGAGGAATTATGGGAACATTATTTGCTGTATATATTGCATGGTTTGATACTCCGGGATCAAACCATGGAATAGAAAATATGGTAAAAACTTATGAAATTTGGCACACTTCTTAAATAGTCTCAACTTTTATCATACCCAATTTAGGGACTCTATTTTAAACTCTCTAGTGCAACCAACAGATCAAAGTTCACATAGATTTTGTTTTATAACTTTTGATATATCAAACTGCTTAATGCATTAACAAATTTGATGTTGAGGATGTAGTTTTCCATTGCTTTGGCCGATTGAAATTAAATTTAATAATTGTCATTGCCACCATGCTGAGGTACCCAAGCAGTTTGTTGACACTGCTACTGGTCAGAAATGTTTAAAAATACTTTGGGATAACTTGGCCTAAAGTCATATGTGTCACATTTTTAATGTCTACATGTTAACATACTATGTTTTTTTGTACAGTCCTCACTGACACCCTGTCCAATCTTCATCAAAGATCCAGTAACCTCATAAAACACCAAAAACACACACTAAGTTGTTGTATGTAGGCAACACTTTTGCATAATGACATATGTGTGTATGTTTGTATGTATGTGTCATGGTTCTGATAAAGTTTGGTCAAAATATACACTATACAGTTCAAAAGTATACAATAAAAAAAAAAAAAAGTCTGGGGCCAATAAGAAGAAATTAATACTTTTAATGAACATATTAGAATGATTTCTGAAAGACACTGAAGACTCAAAGCTGAAAATTCAACTTTGTATCACAGGAAAAAATATTCAAATAGAATTTTTTTTGTTGAACCAGAATATTGTTTTATATAACCGATCATTACCTGTTAACCGACAAAATTATGTTAAATTAGAATTAAGTTAAGTGTCTGACCCATTAAAAATATCAACATTTGTTTTGTTCAGTTTGTTCAAGGAATAAATATACGCAAAATATGTTTCACTTGAATACAGATTAACAAAACGAATGAAAAAACTGTGACAAGTTGTAGCCTATACGCTGAGTTTCGATTAATTTTTCACGGAAAGTAAACCGAGACTGCAGAAAGCGGCATCCTGTTTGTTTTCTTTATTTTATAAAAGCACAATGTTTTGTTTTCAATTGTGAGTGTACACAAAACAAAATAGACCCTTTACAGTTACAAATGATGTCTTACTCTGTATGACCATAAATGATGGAGTCTTTTTAAGTTGTTTCCGCTGTTATAATGAGACAAAATCATTTGTGTCGTGGAAGTCTCACTACAGTCCATTGATGAAATATTTGTGTCCTACTGCGTTAACTTACAAAGTGCATGTTATTGATATGCATGTTACTGTACTAAAGTCCACATGAATCATCTTCAGCTCAGACCCATTTACAAATGCACTTAGATTCCTTGGGTCACATTCAGAAAACGGTTTTCAGTCTAAACTCTGACGTCAAAAGGACTCATGTCTCTTCTTTGATCTACAGATGTTGACGATGGATCCCGATCCCCCTGCAAAACTCCCTCCTCCTCCAGTTGGGAACGATGTAGCTCTTCTGAAGGTACTTTTTTATCTGGCTGTATTCAGGTGGTTATTTCACTTATTACAGACTTGCAGGTGTCCAAACAAACACAGCAGCATTAATCACTCAAGCTTCTAGCTGCTGAATTCATTAATTAGATTTGACCTAGAGGAGCATGGGTGTATTTGAGTGCTCTTTGCCATGGAGTGCAGTGTATTTGTTTGGGTGTGTGTGTGTGTGTGTGTTGGGCAATAGAAATGATCAGAATACCAACCTGCTCTCTCTTTCAGCCTCTCAAAGGAGTCCGTCGGTGACCTCCGACCACTCGCAGAGATCAGTCGAGAGCCTTTTCTCTGCCAGGTGGGTGTCGATAGAGGGAACGAATTGGGGAAAAGAGCAAACCACGTCCACAAATCAAGTTTTACAATTACAAACACTGTAATTCACAGAACACAAATGAATAATTCAGCAGTTTGCATCACTCATGCACCATTGTTTTAAATCATGAGTTGAATTTGCATTTTGATTGCTTTTGGTATTCTGTTGGGTGCATGTAATGAGTTCAACTCTCACCGAAGACAGACATTCATTAGTCATTAAAAATATTAAACACAGGAGATGTGTAGGCTGACAACACAACAAAGTTCTGTGCAGGTATTAAGCCTCTTTTACAAATCATTTTACCATTCTTTCTTACAATTAAATGAGTCAGAATGAAAATGATCTTGCAAGGAGTGTTTGTTCTATTAACTTTGCTATTTGCAATTTCCTTTTAAAAAATGAGGCTTCTTGAGTTTAAGTGAACGTATGAAGTAAAGAGTACTCTAGCTCGAAAAAGTGTGAAAATTACAGGATATTAGTCACACAAACTCTTTTTCAGTTTTAATAAGTTTAAAGCGTTGACATCAATGGCAGAGGGTGAATATCCTGCAGGGTAAAGCTGTGGGGGAGGGGCTCTGGTTGTGATGTCACACAATACTGTAGGCTTAGCTCATGAATATTAATTAGGATATGCAAGAATTGGATTTACTTGATCTTTGATGAATAAATAGTTTATGTAATGCTTTAATCTTTGATAACTTAATTTGATTTTGACTGGTTCAAATCCGGCCTGGATCTTATCTTAATCCAATTCAAATTCCCATGTGTTAAGCAAATAAAACCAATATTTAAGACAAACGAGGGATGGTACACCAGACACCAAAATAAACACTTCCCTTTCGTGTCTGGAATCTCTATCCCAGTTTTACCTCTAGCTGTCACTTGAAATGTCAGCCGAACTGATGACCAAAACGTGAGGAGCGGCGCTATCAGGGATGTGTACATGCTCCGCAAATTAATGAATGTGAAGGGGCACATTTCACCAAGAAAAAGCACTTTAGACGTGCCTGTGCATTTAATGATGATAGTGAGGCACCGGAGTAAAAGGTGTTGTTTCTTTTTGCCTCTAGCAAGCTGAGCCTGAGCAGGACGCGTCTGCTGACGAAGGCGGCCAGGGGCTTCATGAGCCGGTCACAGAGCAAATTCAGCAACTCCGTTGGAGAGAGCGAAAATGACAACAAGGACTACATCCCTCTGGTTTCTGTCGACATATTCTGCTTTCAGGATGTTAATCCTCTGTGGCTTCAGTAGAACTTTATTTAAAGTCAACATGAAATTGAAATTGCCCCTATTTACCTTTTTAACGGATAGCATTATAATATATAACAATTCAACAATAACAAACAATTTATGTTGAAAGGTCAGCATAAACTTATTTAAAAAATGCCTGACGTCATTGAGTATATTGCATCCACTTGCCTCTATAAATAGCCGTTTATAGTTCAGAGTTTTTAAGTATAGTGCGTACCGGTAACAGACCTGGTGACATTTAACAAACACCGATCAATATCTCATGATTGCTAGGTCTGGTTAAATGAGATGTTCTATTTGAGTAGAACATATATGAGTCATGGGAATTACTCAAAGTAAATGGTGATGAGGCGTAACAAAATCAGTAGAGCGTATTTTTGAGGCTAACATAATTAACAATGCTTAAAGACCTTAACCCTTAAACAGACAAGAGTAGAAAATGATAAGCAACAAATAATTTCATGTCATTTTTTATATCATCTGGACTTAAGTAAATCATATCCAAAAGAATTTTTGAAAAATGTTATGTATTTTGGATTTTATGAGTTGTGACTCCCAGATCACATTGCCTGTTTAGGGTATAAAAAAAAGGACCAAATCTATAACTAACTGCCATTGCATGTTTAAAACTATACTTCAACTCATATAATGTTGACATATTATATATCATTGGAAAGCTTACAAACCTGTCAGCCTGTGAAAACCGTTTTGAAGTCGGACCTTGCGTTACCATAAAAATGTTAAAATAAATTTGGTAAACCGGTAAAAAATGTTGGATTTAGGTCAGGCTGACTAATTGATCACAGATAACTTGAAGCAAATCATGTGACCAGCATACTCAAGACAGACAGGCTGTATCAGTTTAACCTGTACATTTTATAATTTGTAAAAAAATAAATACCTCAGAATACAAAGATTGTTACAAAAATGAATACAAAGTTAATCCCTTTTTTATACCCAAAGGTGGCAATGTGACTCAGGTGTAACATATTTCAAAACGTGCTAAATAACAACATGAACAACATTTTTATAAATGTTCTTTTTCAGCACCAATGTTCCATAATTAATGTTAGCAGTGTTAGTATTATTTTTTCAAAAGAAAAGTACGTTTAATATATATATTTACTTATCTCAAAATCTGAATGTCCTGCACCACTGGCAGCCATGTTGGATTTAGGTCAGGCTGACTAATTAATCACAATTTTTTTTAAACAAATCATGTGACTAGCATACTCAAGACAGACCAGGCTGAGATAAATGAGAACAGGATTTGATGAAAAAATCATTCTTACGCCCAAAAAAAGACGTTACACCCAGATCACATTGCCAGTTTTAGGGTTAAACTGCTCCTTGAAGTTCAATCTCTGAGCTTGTTTATATGATTAAAACTGATTAAATAGACAGCATTTCTACTTTCTGTTGCAGGTGTCATTGCAGCTGTCCTGTGGGGCGTTCATGTTGGACAGTGCCTTGTGTGACGCCATCAGCGTGCCCATAGACAAGCTAAAGTGGACGTCACCCTTCACCAGCCACAGAATCAGCCTTACCCACGTGTCCTACTCCGGGTCCCGGCGCTCTGAGAGCCTGGAGGTCCACCGCGGCTCCTCGCCTCCTCCAAAAGACTCAGACTTGAACTCTGAATGTGAGGAGCTCGCTTCCCGCACGTCCTCGTCCTCTTTCCAGGCCCGAAGCCCTCGGATGGAGGGCGAGCCCTCGCTGCTGGCCGGCTTCTCGTCTATGTCGACCGAAGCCCCACCGTCGCCCATCAACTCTTTGTGCGACAGCGGGCGAGGGTCTGAGTCTGAAATTACAGGGACGTCCCTGTCTGGCTCGCCCGGGAGCCTGCGAAGGGGTGTGCAAGACACCGAGGGCATGGTGTGGGCCACTGCTGTAGCTCTGGCCTGGCTGGAACACAGTTCAGCCAGTTATTTCATCGAGTGGGAGCTGATCGCGGCCAAAGCAAGCATGTGGCTAAATGAACAGATCATCCCAGAGGGCCGAGACCTGGCATCGGTCAAAGCCGCAGCCAATCAACTCTTCATCATCCTCAGACACTGGGATGAAAACCTGCAGCTCAACATGCTCTGCTACAACCCCAACAGCATGTAAGTCCTCATGGGGTAGGGACTAAACTTCAAACTATGCTAAACGAGGATTTTACTCTCCTTGATTTGTTTTAATGTTTATTGTGTGGGTTTTGTTTTAGTTTTATGAATAGAAATCGTATTTCATTACCATCCATCCAGAGGCCAGAAACATACTTTGCACAGATATGTAGGCGGCAATTAATGTAACTTGCGTCCTTGCGTTACTGTGGCAGCAACAAACCTGTAAAAGACTGTCTCCACCTAAGAGAAAAGCCCGGTTCACAGCGACAAAGCAACGTGATCCCATTCATTTCAATGGAGAGCTGGCAGTTTCAATGGAGAGCTGGCTGTTTCTGGCGACACAAACGATAGTGACCGTTGGTGACAGGATGTATGTATGTCCAGTGACAAGACATAGTTGAGATATGTTTAACTTTATGCCAATTAAGAGCGACTTTCAAGAGCGACAACCAATAGGAGTGAAGTCAGTGGAGTAGGGCTGCTCGAAAATCATAATCACAATTATTTTGGTCAATATTGAAATCAGGATTTTGGTGGGTTATATGATCAAAGTCTTATTTCATGACTTAGTCATTTTAAATATCAGTGAAATTTCACAATATTTCAGCAAAAACTAATACTAGGTTAACTATAATGTAAGTAAAAGGTCCTTTAACAGTTAAAGACAAGTAAACAGTCAGCAACACCATAAAAACAAAGAAACTGATCCTCCCAAAAAACTGACAAATAAATACAACAGAACAAAAATACAAATTAAATAAACTTTGCTTTAGGTGTATTAGGAAGATGTACTACCAGTGAAATACAAATACGTAATAGCCTACAACAGAAACTGAATAAAGCAATCAAATGCTAAATAACACTGCTGTGTACATTAAATATAGACTAATCCTTTTTCATTCAAGAGCAGTGAGTGATTTTATCTTTGTCTTTTGTTGTTAGATTAACATTAATCATTGCAGCAGATGTATTAGGCTGCTGTCACTTTAAGAGCTGCATGGACCCAATATACTGTTACACATGCGCTTTCTTTCTTTTACCTTGATTATCTTGTTTTCATAAACGTTGGAAGCCAAAATCGAAATCGAATTACAATTGATCCTTCACTACACCCTGTTGCCTGTAGTATCGGCGGAAAGATGGAAAAGTTCATTTTAGAAGTCAGCAACTTTATATTCAGTTATATTCCTATAATTTATGATATGTCTCTGTGTACATTACCAAAAAAATGTGTGAACCCAGATAGACCGGTGCTTGCGCTTTCACCGCAGGTAAATAGCCACAATGGCACAGAGCACTTGCTGTTTCTCGTTCATCTTTATTATTAAGCATTTTATGTACCGATTCCATTTATATTTAGTCCTTTCCCTCCAAAATATTTGTTTTTGTCTACAACATGGAATAACATCTGTTCATCCGTAATTCAATCGCAGTACTGTCGAAAAGAAGTAACGGGAGAAGTAAATAGCTGTTTTGGCAATGTTGACAATGCAACCCATTCTTGTTGAATTCTGAATTGACACATTTCAAAACTGTGAAATCGAGTTTGCATGCTGTAGCTAAAAGTGTTTGCGATCACATATGTGCGTAGAGTATATTCCGGGCCGTCACCACCCAAAATATTTGCATGTCTCCGCATTTCTTGTCGGTAAAATGGAGAGATTGGTTGTATTTTTAAGCTTGTCTCTGAAATAATAATGTGCATTTGGTTTAATGAACTGTCTGGTTGCTGCTTTGGAAGATTTTGTACCATAAACATTTAATCGTACAAAGCCTTATAGTGACTTTGGTTCATTAGTTGATGTGGTTGATTGCTACAGTCTGTACATGTGGCATTTCAGGCTGTTTTTGCTATTTGAGGATCCAGTCACTTGATAAGATGCAGTTACATGTATAACAACACACAATGTACATTAGTTTGCCTTTACGATCATTAAAGATGTCAAATCGTGGCTGGAACGACACTTTCTATTGCTGTAAGCGCTCTCCAGTCTTAAGTGCCTAACCCTGGACTGTTTCTGGACTGTTGACATGAACGTTGTACTGTTACTGCAATGCGTAAACTAATTGATTCTTTTTTCAATTGTTATTACTTTGCTGATTATATTTATGGCTGTGTATGTATTCTTATAGTATTTTTTGACGTCAGTTGAAAGATTTTACAGAATAAGTATAATAGAGTGGCTGTAAATATATGTTAAAAAAAAGTAGCCTAAATAAGAAAATACAAAAGCTAACGTTCTCTCGTTATATCGCAGCGGTTTATTTTATTATTATATGTATTACTCCTCAGGTATTGCTCTTGAGTCCTGTTGTCGATGTAGATGCATGAGTGGTTTGTGGAAAGATCTTTACCGATTTTAAACCTCTCCCATGCGCTTGTGACGGTGGCAGCTGCTTTGTGAAAAGTGCATCGCGTCAATCAAGTGTACTTTGTACTTAAGTGTGGAGTTCTGTTTAAGTTGTGCGTAAATTCTAGTGCAAATCTGGACTGTGTAACTGCATGCAATAAAGTTTATTGGATGAAAAAAGGGGTCTCATTTTGCCATCACTATTTCTACTAAAATGCAAAATATTAAAAACATAACATTGCAGGATTTCTGGCTGCGTTCACACGACAGTATGAAGGCCCATATGAAAAAAACTAACTTTTGTAAATCATAATTACCGGTATTATGACTTAGTCATAATTTAAACTTTCTCATGATTCTAACTTTTTATGTCATAATTGTAACTTAATATATTTGGACTTTTCATGACACAATTATGACTTGTTAGGTCATAATTATTACTTTTTAAGTCATAATTTTAACTTTTCATCTCATAAATATGACTTGGTATGTCATAGTTTGAATTTGGTCAATTATGACTTTGTAGTTCAACTTTTTATCTCAAGTATAAGTATAACTTTTATGTCACAATTATGAATTTTTAGGTCATAATTTTGAATTTGTAATGTTATTATTTTGACTGTCAATTTCAACTTTTGATCTAATAATGAATTATTTCAAAAAATTACTTGATTTCGACTTTTTGACGTCACAATTATAATATAAACTTTTCATCTCTTTTGACATGTCACAATTATGACTTTTTAGGTCATAATTTACTTTTTAATGTTATAATTTCGACTTATGTCATGAATATGATTTGGTATGTCATAATTATGACTTTTTATGTCAATTTCCCAAAGCAGGATCATTTTCTTACGTGGCAGAAATGGGCTTCCATAGTATTGTCCATTCACAGAGAGCTTTTTATTCCCTTTTTGTTGTTGTGCCTCTAACCTCACCAAAGGCAATACATTTTGCAGCCAGTAGATGTTGCACCACACTTTCAAAATCAAGAAAGAAAGGGTGCTGTTTTTGTCAGAATGCCGCATTTACAAACCGTACGACAGCTTGACTCTCTCTCTCTCTCTCTCTCTCTCTCTCTCTCTCTCTCTCTCTCTCTCTCTCTCTCTCTTTCGCTCTCTCTCTCTCTCTCTCTCTCTCTCAAAAATGCATTGTATAGTTTAAGCTTATTAGTCTGGCATTCATCAGGGACTTAAACTGCAACTATAGCTCAAAACAATGAAATCTAGCGTCTCTTTGTTACTCATGAAATCTCGCTCTTTTATTGTGAGTCATGCTAATGTCTGTCCTGCAGCAGACGCCACGCTTTAATTATATCAGTTACCACTCAGTGGGGTAAAAATGGCTTCAGGCACAAAGTCAGCATCAATGATAGACAATGATAGTATGCTTTTGATGATGCTATAATGCACAATTACAAGAAAGAAAGAGACGGTGCAAAAGTTCAGAGGGCTGCTAATTAGGGTTAATTAAAAAAATACCAGAACCAAATGGTTTTCATGACATTACCGATAGGAGTTCATGAACGTTTGCACTGTGCTAAAATGCTCTGACAGTGTTTCTTGGAATCAGCAGTGCAGTGAATCTATGGTGACGCAGCACAAGAAATAGTTTTCTGTCCAATAATATGTCTTAGTAAGATTATATTTAAATGCTTAGTTTTATGATTTTTATTTTGGGGGACGAAACATAATTGGATACTTATATTTTCACATGATTTTTCTTAAAAAATGATCTATGAATATAATCAACTAAACCAAAGTTTATTTTATCTTGAAATATTAAAAAGTTATTCTTATGTTTACTTAACATTTCACAGCAAAAACATGTCACATGTACCACGACCTGAAGATGGACATTTTTAGTTACTAAAAGGCCTTGCTTGAAAAATATATACTGTCAATCAAATCACAGAAGGCATGTAGTAGATTGTGTATAACATGTTTTTTAGCAATCATGATCATGTTAATAATTTAGAAAGTCGTGTATCAAATATGATATAGCTTTAAAGTAAAATGCGATACATTAAAAATAAAGGTTCTTTGTTGGCATTGATGGTTCCATGAAGAGCCTCCATGGAAACTAATTTGCATAAAAGGTTCTTAATAGTGGGAAAAGGTTCTTCAGATTATTAAAATGTTCTTCACACTTGTAAGAACTGATCAGTGAAAGGATGGAGAACCAAAAATGGTTCTTCAGTGTGAAAATCCCCTTTTGGAACGTTAAAGTCCCTGTAAAGGCAATTCTAAAAAAAAATTCTAAACACATTATAAATGTTAGAAATGTATTACTAAAACATATTACAAAGACTGTGAACTGTGAAGTACTGAATTGTCGAGTTAGACCGTTAAACAGATTTTCACCATTGCTGTGTTCCGGATTTTTTGGGCGGGGCTAAAACGGGGGCTCCATTAAGCACTGGAGCCCCTGAGCTCCTGGACACGCCCCTACTTGATGACGCATCGGAGCCCCTGACGCTGCCCCTCCCCTAACAATATAGCACATTCATTCACATCAGTTTGCCGATCGCGAGTTACTGTCAGTAGTACTATTAGTTACTACAGCCTACAGTTTGCTAGCTAGCTATGCCTTCGTCACGGAAATTAGTACTACCTGGATGCGATCACGTACAAAACAGATTGGTGTCCTTATTTAAATTTACGAAAAACGATCACATCAAGAAGAGGTGGATTAATTTTGTGAAGAGCCACCTTGATGGACAGCTGAGGATCACCGCCAAAACCCGCCTCTGTAGTGATCATTTTACACGGGATAGTTTTATAAACTTTCGTCGGAGACAACTGGGATTCACAGATAATCCGCTGTTACTGGTGAATGGGGCCGAACCGATTATCTCCCGCCTCGGCCTTCATCCTCCCGTCGCGCCGACAACTGGTGCCATCGTCGGCAGTGCGAGCCCACCAATGAGTGTAAGTTGCCTTGTGTGCTTATGTTATAATTATAGTAGGTAACGTTAGTCCAGGCTCGAACATGGCTTTGTAAAACCTAGCAGCATTCCGGCTGTAGCGGTGACAGTTCAGTGTGGCGACGGCAGCTTTCCCGCGAGTGGGCGTGGTTTCAGCGCAGCCAGCGGACACGCCCCCAGCGTTTGAGAGCAGAGACTACTGCTCATTTTTTCAAGATTTTGATAGCTTATTTTATGTACTTGCCGGCTTTTTTTATCATTCAAATTTGGCTGGGTGGCTAATAACACATGTTTCTGTGGTATGACAAACTCAGAACACATACTTAATTTTGACTTTACAGGGACTTTAAGGAATTTTATGAGATGTATTAAAGGTGGTATCAGCGATTTCAGGCCCAAACATAAATGATCACATTCATCTAATATTTCGCTAGCTGCACGCCCCATAAGCATGCTGTCAAAAAACCGCGTCTCTCTAGGTAGCCTAGGCTCTGAGATCTGCACACAAAAACAGCTGTTTTCAGTCTGTTTGGCCAAACAATCAAAACCCAAACAGATAGTGTTCCAACCAATCATCGACAGGGGCGGGTGTTGTGAGGTTTTGCGCTCGTGCACGGCTGCCTATGACGGCTGCACGCGAAAATCTCACAACACCCGCCCCTGTCGGTGATTGGTTGGAACACTATAGGCTTGTTCGACTTCATGCAGCTCTGCGCAGACCGATCGGCGGCTGACTTAAAGCAGTGCATGCCGGTTAGAAATTTTGTCCGACTTGATACAGCGCCGACACCACGTGACTGTGACGTATGCCATCAAAGTACCGCGAGAGCGATTCGAGAGTAGCCGGAGAACTCAGCCAGCGCAGCTTCTCAAGAACGGCTGCACGAGGGCTGATGACGACACAGCTGTTCCACGATTGGCCGGATTCACTGCATGACAACGATCACGTGTGTTTCGTGTTTATCCGAACACCTTTAGTTCCTCTAACGCTCACAAATCATTTTTTTTATAACAGTAAACACTCTTTTCATGTAGTTGCGATGTTATATTGTGTCATGTTTATTAAATTAAAACTGATTAAAAAACGTAGACTCCACTTCATTGATAGTAACTTATGTTGAACTTTATTCTTGTTCAAACAGACGTTGCATGAAGCTGTAGGCCTACATAAAGTATTGAATGAAAATGTCTCTGAAACATTATTTGGCAAAAATTGCATTTATTTCACTTCAGCTGTGGAAAAGTATGCAAACACCACGTGAGTGGTCACTACGGGAACCAGAAAGTGTCCGACTTCACGTCTCCGTTTGCAGCTCCTCCCCGCCTGCACGCGGCTACTCTCGCCGATCGGTTACATCCAGCCGCAGCCGATGTCGAACACACCTTATCTGTTTGGGTTTTGATTGTTTGGCCAAACAGACTGAAAACAGCTGTTTTTGTGTGCAGATCTCAGAGCCTAGGCTACCTAGAGAGACGCGGTTTTTTGACAGCATGCTTATGGGGCGTGCAGCTAGCGAAATATTAGATGAATGTGATCATTTATGTTTGGGCCTGAAATCGCTGATACCACCTTTAATAAATGAGAGATGACATACCAATGCACAATTGTTTGTGGTCAGTGTATGCTGTTTGTTTCTTGCAGTGATTATGGCTTTCTCTCAGCCTTGCATTCACAATCATAATGGGTTTCCATTAGCATGTATTCTAGAATAGTCTACAGACATTAGCATAATTAAATTTCCTCTGTCCTCACGCACAACCAACTACAGGTCTCATTACATGACGCAGCAGGTTTGAGACACTGCAATACCCTGTAGAGGGACAACATACTGAGAAAAGGGGAATATACTGATTTTGAAGGGGAAAAAAGCTCATTTTGAAGGGAAACTTCAATGGATAGAACTTCTGCTTCCTTAACCATTCTTTTAGTACTCGACTCTTAAAAAGGTTCCAAAATGGGGTTTTCACACTGATGTCACAGAATAACTATTCAGTGAACAGTTCTCAAAAGAACCAATTTTTCTTAAAGGGATAGTTCACCCAAAAATGAAAATTCTTTCATTTACTCACCTTCAAGTTGTTTCAAACCTTTATGAGTTTCTTTCTTCTGCTGAACACGAAAATATTTTGAATAATGTTGGGAACCAAACAGTTGATGGACCCATTGACTTCCATAGTGTTTTTTTCCCCACTATGGAGGTCAGTGGCTGCCGTCAACTGACAAAGATGAACAAATACTGAAAGAAATGTATTACTCATTGTTAGTTCATGTTAAGATCTCAGTAATGATTTAAACTGTGATCAGATTTCCAATCAAAAGTCAGAAACATTTCCCCATCCAGTTTCCAATAATTGTCTCACTTTATTTCTTCTAGCCAGTGATATTACCATCTGATATCACCACTGGTTAACTGGTGATGTAACATGTGATCTCATTTGCATACAGGAAGTTAGGTTTACTGTTCAGAATTCCGCAGTCATCAAACATTCATGGATATCTGTGCAGATATCATCTATAAACCACTGATCAGTAGGAGGATGTCACCGACGGGACCTTTTGATGTGTTGTACTGATAGTCCCTGATGTATTACCCAACACTTTCACACGAGGAACGGATTCGCCCTTGTGCTTCACTGCTTATATTCTTCTCTCATGTAAAGACTCTTATTTAGAAAGTATTAATTGTGTGGAATGGGAAACACACCTTTTACATGACATCTTTCACACTTTTGCACACAGCGGCGAGGTGTTATTTGATGTTTTGATAATGACTACCATAAGGGGCAAAGCACGCGCAGAAACAACTGAAGCAAGAATCCTGATGACAGGTCTGTAGTTAGCACATAAGACATTAGAGACAGCACTTTTAAGGCTGCACAAAAACAAGAGATATTTTATGCTGTGCTTAGCTTGTTTCTATGGCAACTGTAAGCATTGTTAAGCAGGCCTTGAATAATGTACTTGACATAAGAGCTAAAATAAATGAAAAGAAACTAAAGTTTTGGTAATTTGATCAAGTCATGCTCAAACTTATTAGTGGTGCATCACAACTACTGTTGCCCATACTTTGGTGTAATTAATCCTTTTTTAGTCTATAAGACCTGGTGGACAATTTTCATTTTGTAAATGTTTTTCATATGACAATATGTGACCCTAGACCTCAAAACCAGTCACATGGGTAAAACATTTTTAAATTGAGATTTATACACCACATGAAAGCTGAATACACTTTCCACTGATGTATGGTTTGTTAAGATAGGACAATATTTGGTCGAGATACAACTATCTGAAAATCTGGAATCTGAGGGTGCAAAAACTCGCCTTTAAAGTTGTCCATTTATGCTGCATTCACTCACAAAAATAAATGTTTTACATATTTACAGTAGGAAATGTACTAAATATCTTCATGGAACATGATCTTTACTTAATAGCCTAATGATTTTTGGCATAAAAGAAAAATGTATAATTTTGACCCATACAACACATTGTTGGCTATTGCCACATATATACCCGTGCGACTTACTTTTTTAACATTTTTAAAACTATTTTTTATTGTTTTTATTTTAGTACAGCATGATCTGGCTAAGCTTGCTATGTTTTCTTCTCATTGACAGAGCTAAGTTCCCTTCAATGGTCAGTCAGCAGTGAACTGTGATGGATCACTTTGAAAAACCCAAACTGATTATGCACAGTATTTTGGGCATTGCTGTCATGGCTGGTGATAAAATCAATGGCTGACGAGTTCTGACCTACATCACTGCGTCGCTGTGCATCTTGTCTCTTTAGAGATACCCAGAACAGTCGTCTTATCTTCCAAACATTGCCTTGGAACATTATTTCATTCGAAATTGAGTTAATTAAACCACTAGCATCTCGTCAACAGTTCCGTCCTGAAATAGCGGCCTGTTTGTGCTTTCCAACAAGTTGATGTCATTGAAACGCCGTAAATTAGCTCGTGCATGATGTTCGCTTTTTCCGAAAAGCACTGAAAAATGTCATCCGTCCCATTAGGTGTAGCTCAATTAGGGGAAATTTTCTCTGCAGGTTCCTCATCATGACAATGCGAGTAATCTCAAACAGCTTTCTTTTTGGACTCTTGTCCTTGTCGGGGGATCAGAGAGAAGCTTAGCTTTTAATTAGCTGCGGTTCTTTTAGTGCAGTGAGACGGACGCCTCAACTGAGGGACATACAAAGAGCTTTAATGATGTCCGACAAGTTTGTTTCCACTGGGGGTCCAGGGCTGCGTACCAGCGCTTCATTAAAACACTGAGGTTTGATTAAAAGCAAAGCCACAGAGAAAACATGCTTGCCCTAAATGACTCTCAATTAGCCCACCTTCACACCTGTAAATAACAGTAATGGTAGAGTTCACTTACTTTTCTTTGCCATCACCTCTGAAGCTTTGCCTAATTTGCTGAATTAAGCAGTGCTTAAAAGTTAAGTTCTATAGAAGTTAAGTTTTAAAATCTATGGTATAATGTCAGTTCACAAGGGAAATAATTTCGACTCGTTTATATATATGTTGTTATTGTTAAAGGCACACTATGTAACTTTTGGTTGTCTTGCAGTTAAAAAAAGAAAAACGCATGCATTTTGCAGAAGAACATTGTTTTGGTTGTGCTTGCGGATGAATATGACCCTTCACAATAGGTAATGTTTTACAGTGAACTCTGTTAGAGAGCTACATATAGGAAAATATATGTGTTCAATAAAATACCTGTAACATTGGCAGTCCGTTTTGATTTCTGTTCTTGTCGGTGTCTGGTTATCTGTTTATTAGTTCAGTTTAGTCTTCCTCCGCCCCTGCCTGTTTGTTTCTATGGTTACATATTGACCTCTGTTGTGTTGGTTGAAGCAGAGGAGGAAGCAGGATCCATGTGCAGCAGTCTTTTTATTAAAAAAAAACTCAAAACTTCACACATACAGACTCAGACTCAAGAACAAGACGCGGGAACAGCACAACCAACCTAGTACAACGTTAAGAACTGAGAAAGACCGAAGTAGACACAGGGCTTAAATACACAAACAAACCGGAGAGCTAACAAGATGAGACAAGACACACCTGAACAGAACTAATCAATATGTAACCATAGAAACAAACAGGCAGGGGCGGAGGAAGACTAAGGCCCCGCTTACACATACATGATTATTTTGAAAAACTGAGACATTTCCCTTCGTTTGTGCCCCTCATTTACACGCAAACAGGGAATTCGCGACTTCCGGTAATGGCAGCGGACTGATCAGTCGCGTTTTCAACTCTCCCGTTCAACGTTCTTGCTGTTCTTTATTTACCTTCGCCCATCCTTCTCAAGTCATTATTTAGTTGCTTTATTGCTTCTTTATCATGCCCAAGCCGTCAAAACAGAACAAGCCGGACCATTCTCGAGGTTTTACGGAAGAATGTACTGATTCGAGCGAGGCTAGTGCTAGCAGTGGCCATGCGGTTAGCAATGAGAGCTCGTTACCTGATTTATCACATGGGGCTTTGTTGAAACACATTGCCGAAGTCGTTGCCGAAGAAGGTCGGCACACGCAAAAGATGCTGAATGACTCTTTTGTTAAGCTGGAGTCGGGGCTGGACGTGAAAGTTGATTGCATCATCAAACGCATCGATGAGGTTGCTGCAGCCACCGACTCCCTTGCGACGCGCCAGGCTGAAACAGAAACTCGTATCTCCGTCCTAGAAGATGACATTGCTCCACTTAAAGGGAAATTGGCCGCACTCGAGAAGCTTAACTCGGCACTTACGGAGAAGGTTACGGATCTAGAGGGGCGTTCCAGACGGGACAATATCAGAATCCTTAACCTCAAGGAGTCCGTCGAGGGAAGTGACCCCATACTTTTCTTTGAAACTTTCATTCCAAAACTGCTTGAGTTGTCAGTCCCGAATATTGCAATTGACCGCGCACACCGAGGGCTCGGTACTCCTTCGGATGGTCGGCCTCGCCCTGTTATTATCAAGATTCATCGCTCCAGAGACGTCGCTACAATTCTGACCGCTGCTAGACGCAAAGGCCAGCTTCAATACGAGGATCAACCTCTCCGTATCGCTCCTGACATTTCGCCTACAGTTCGTGCCGCGAGGAGAGCCTTCAATCCGATCTGCGCTGAGCTTATTAAGAAAGGCATCCGCTTCCAAATGAACTTTCCAGCCGTGTTGGTCTTCAAAGCAAACGGCACGCAGAAAACCTTCAGAGACCCGAAAGACGCCAAAGCCTTTATGGACGGTAATTTGTGAACTCTTTTGGCGTTTTTGCTTACCGGTAATATGATCCATGCAACGGTTATGTTTATTCAATGATGGGTGTTTGCCAAAAGGAATGGGAGAGTTTTCACATGTGTAAACCGTTATTATCGTGAAGTTTTTGTTTTAAGCTGGGATATTGTACAGGTGCATATCTTTTTTCTGTACTTTTAATGATTAATAGATCCTAGTTTTCAATTTGTTTCACAGGAGTTATAGACATGGGTGCAGCCAATCTTCTCCTTGTTCTGTTTTTGTTTTTGTTTTGTTCTAATGTTAGGTTTTCAAAGCCTGAACCAGAGAAGTTCCTATTTCCTCCCCATCTTTTTCCCCTATGGAAAGTTCGTTTTTCTTGTTTACTGCATAGTTTACCTTGCTATTGCTTTTTAAATGATTGATGGTACCAAGTTGAATATTCTCAGCCTCAATGTAAGGGGCCTGAATAACCCAGTGAAACGAGTTGCTGTTTTGGACTTTTTGCGGAAACAAAGAATTAATATAGCCTTCCTACAAGAGACTCATCTGTTAAAACGGGATACAAATCGCATGTCTAATCGCTTTTTCCGGGTAGTTGCTTGCTCGTCAGCTTTAAACAAATCGAAAGGGGTGGCAATCATATGTCAGCGTAATTTGCGCTTTAAGTTGTTGGATACTTGGGCAGATCGCAAAGGCAGAATAACAGTTGTGAAAGTTCATATAGAAAATAGAAATGTTGCCTTCGTCTCAATTTATGCCCCTAATACTTTTGAAAAAGAATTTTACGAACATCTCACTAAGGTGTTGCTGGAGCTCTCTGACTTCAAACTCGTAATAGGTGCTGATTTTAATGCTGTTGTTGACTATTCAGTTGATAGATCGGGACACTCCGAAAATTTAGATCAAAAATATGCGTCTGAGGCTTTATGTTCCTGGATTAATGATACTGGGGTGATGGATCTCTGGCGTGTATTAAATCCTGGTGTTAGAGGCTTCAGCCATTTTTCATCAAGACATAAATCTTCCTCTCGAATTGACTTTATTTTTTCTTCTAGAGATTTGTTTTATAATATTGTTACTGTTAACTTATTACCAGTGGCTTTTTCTGACCATAATGCAGTGATTGCTTCTGTGTTGTTAAGTTCAAATCCAGTTCGGGCCCCTAGATGGCGTTTTAACACCTCGCTACTCCGAGATGAAGCATTTAAAACCAAGTTTTCAAGTCAACTATCAGATTTTGTAAATATAAATAAAGGCTCTGTGGAGGACCCAAGGACAGTCTGGGATGCTGTTAAAGGTTTTATTAGGAATTTTACAGTATGTTATGCCTCCAACATAAGGAAAGCTCGTTCATCCAGATTACACAATTTAGAGTCTAAATTATCAGCATTGGATAGCCTATTACAACAAAGTTATGATGAGGAGGTTAGGCTTCAATTTGACCTTGTTAAAAAAGAGATAAATGCTGTTATGAAACAGCGGGCCGAATTTTTAATTCATAGGACTCGACAGTTGTACTATTTTAATGGGGCTAGACCCAGCCGTTTATTAGCCCTTAGATTGCGGTCCAATGAACATTTTGCAGATATCGGCACAATTAAGTCCAAAAATGGTGATATTCTTAGTGAACCCTCACAAGTTAATGCTACTTTCCGTAGCTTTTACGCTGATTTATATAGCTCTGAGATATCACATAATCAGGATACTTGTGACAATTTTCTAAACAAAACACTGCTTCCTAGGCTGTCTGAGGAAGACTCTCTAGAATTAAATACCCCCATTACTTTAGTTGAACTTAAGGAGGCTGCTTTTGATATGTGTAGCGGTAAATCCCCTGGGTTGGATGGAATTCCACCAGAATTTTATACCACGTTCTGGGACAGTCTGGGCCCCCTACTCTTTAATATGATTCAAGCCGCTATTGAGAGAGGGTCCTTTTCCAGAGATGTGAATATTGCAGTTATTACGCTTTTGCTCAAAAAAGACAAGGACCCCAATGATTGTTCAAATTATAGGCCTCTGTCACTTCTAAATGCTGACTTGAAAATGTATGCTAAATTGCTCGCGCGGAGGCTCCAGCCGGCCATGAATAAGCTTGTTAACTGTGACCAGACAGGCTTTATTAGGACTAGATTAGCATCTGATAGTGTTAGGAGGTTACTCCATATAATACATGGGTCATCTTCGTTGACGACTCCTACCGCGGTCCTTTCCCTAGATGCTATGAAAGCCTTTGATCGTCTGGAATGGCCATATTTGTGGTCTGTGTTGAAGCTCATGGCTCTGGGGTCCTCCTACATTCATATGATCAAGGTGCTGTATGCGAACCCCACAGCCATGGTTTTGACAGGTAAGACTTGTTCTTCACTGTTCAACATAGCCAGAGGTTCTCGACAGGGATGCCCTCTAAGCCCGCTTCTTTTTGCACTCTCGCTAGAGCCACTGGCCCAGACAATACGCATAGATAAAGGTATCATTCCAATCACAATGTGTGGGACCAACCATCATATTTCTTTGTATGCAGATGACATCCTTCTTTTTTTAGGCAATCCACTGCAGTCCATTCCTAACATTTTAACTATCTTTGGCAGTTTTGGCGAGATTTCCGGATATAGAATAAATTGGTCAAAGTCGGCACTTCTTCCACTAAATGACGCAATGAGAAACTTAGCACTACCCTCGGGTATACCAGTGGTCAAACAATTTAAGTATTTGGGCATTATGATTGGTGCTTCATTGCAATATATAATTAAGACTAACTATGAGGGCATCCTGTCTAAAATTTCTTGTAACTTGGACAATTGGTCATCACTTCCAAATTCCCTTAGATCGCGCATCTCGATTATAAAAATGAATGTACTACCTCGAATTAACTTTGTGAGTTCTATGCTGCCCTTGCCTCCCCCTTCTCGTTTTTGGGATAGGCTACAGAGCATAATTACTAAATTTGTATGGAATGGCAAACGTCCACGCCTGAAACTTTCCACAATGCAACGAGATAGATTTGCAGGTGGACTTGCACTGCCGAATTTTAAGCTATATCACTGGGCTTTTACACTACGTCCCCTGCTTAGCTGGTATAATGACAAAATAGATGTTTCGTGGCGTTCCTTGGAGGGAAATCTAGTTCTTCCTCTGAAGTTAGATGAAGTTTTATTTGCCAATATTCCCCCAAAAAAGTGTACTCTCCGTTTCGGTCCTTTACTGTCACATGCTCTGTCGGTCTGGAGAGCAGCAGAAAAAGCGTGTAATATCCGTTCTAATTGGAATCCCTACTCTCCTATCTTCAATAATGATGGTTTGCTAATTGGTAAGCGCCCAATAAAGATTGGCCAGTGTCGACATTGGTTCAACAAAGGAATTCACTCCTTGGGTGATTTAATGGGTGATAAAGGCCTTCACTCCTTTGAAGAACTTTCCATTCAGTTTAACCTTCAGAGCTCTACCTTTTTTTTTTACTTACAGTTGAGGGCAGCTATGAAGGCTTATGGGGTTCCTTGGTTGGCTCCTCTTAAAGATCACCCTTTACTTAAAGTGTTACGTGAGACTCGGGGAACAAGAGGTTTGGTTTCTAAATTATATACTTTTTTTCGGGAAAAAATGCATCCCCCTCTGACAATTGACTCTTCATGGCGGGCAGATATTCCGGACCTTTCCCCCAGTTTTAATTGGGACAATGTTTGGGTGATGGTTATGCATGCCTCAAGGAATCCAGATCATCAACAAATCCATTTTAATTTTATTCATAGGACTTATATGACTCCACGTAAACTCTATATTATGAAGCTTAAACCTGATCCTAATTGTACGCTGTGCCATACAGGTGAAATTGGTACTTTTTTTCACATGATTTGGGAATGCCCTGGGGTTGCTTACTTTTGGAATATGGTTAAAGAAGGTTTGTCCACTTTATTGAACGTTTCGGTCCCTTTGTCCCCTTCTGTTTTTATTTTAGACGAGCTTTCTGATATCCAATTGAACAAAACTCAGAAACGAGTGTTCTTAGCTGGTTTGACAGCCGCTAAGAAAATAGTAGCAACGAGATGGAAACCTCCACATTCTCTTAATAAGCAGTATTGGGTTCTCGCATTTATTGATGTGGTGTATCTCGAATTGTCCACTGCACGCATTCATGGCGCAAGAGAGGACACCATTAGACTCTGGGCCCAAACATTGGAAAAACTCAAGGGTTTACTGAGTTGAATTAATACCCCCCCCCCCCCCCCTCCTCCTCTCTCTCTGGTTTCATGGTCATTTTATTTTATTTTTATTGTTCTTGTTCATGTGGTTAATTTATTTTTTCTTTATTATTAATCATATATTCCAATTGTCGTAGATTTCTTTCAGCTCTATTCTACTGTGTTGTGTTGTTTTTTTTTTTTTTTTTTTTTTTTTTTTTTTTTTTTTTTGGATATTTTCTAATAATCTGTAGTAATTATCTGTGTATATTTTGAAGTATATTCTGTATGTTTGTTTACTTATTCATTATATATAATTTTTCTGTAGCTTTGTTATCCCACTGATATAGTGCCCTATATATATTCATATTTTTTAAAAAATTATTATTATTATTATTATTTATTTATTTATTTATTTATTATTTTTATCTTATTGATTTATTCATTTTTATTTATGATTGTTGTTATTATTATTTATTTATTTATTTATTTATTTTTCATACTGGGGTAATTGCTGATTGTTTGTCTTCGATATGTCATGTTTAAACGATGTTAAACAATAAAAATTTGATAACAAAAAAAACAGGGAATTCGCCTCTGAAAGCGATTCTTTCTAAAAACTCCAACCAGAGTGGAGATTTTGGAAAACTCTGTTTGCACGTTTGCATGTAAACTGAGAAAAACTGAGTTTTAGGCAGTCGACGTCACAGTATGCGACAGAACTTGCACTACGTCAAAGGTGCGACCTATTTTCGGGATTCTGATTGGATAACATGGGCTTGAGCTTCTCGTTACACTGCCATCTACAGGTTTGGCATGCTCTTGACGGCATATACGGGTTTGTGTAAACGAACACTTTTCTGAAAACGGAGAGGGTGAAATGTCCGTTTATGAAAATAACCGGCCACGTGTAGGCCTAAACGTAGCCTAAACTGAACTTAGGCCTCGTTTACACTGTCAGTGAAATGTGACCCAATTCCGATTTTTTGCACAAATGTGACACAGATCGGATGTGTTCTCTATGACAGTGTAAACAGGAAAAAAACGCATGCATTCGGATATTTCCAGATCGGTTTCAGGCCTCATTCATATGTGGAAAAAAAATACGATATGTGCCAATGCGACTGTCATGTAAACAGGCAGATCGGATTTTCTGAGGCATTAGGCAACGTCTCCGCAGTTTAATGACGCCGACGCGCTTCTGCAAAGGGACGGATGGCCCGACGAAACGTTGTGTCGTCGTAGGACAGGAATGTGAACAAACGCTGACACAACACATTAAAGGTTGGCTTGCTCATCCTAAAATTTCGGACCCACTGCTCCTCGTTAAAGCCCGCCACAATATGCTCCTGAGATCTCTCTCGCACACAATAACGGAATCATGCGCAGGCTGCAATGATGGCACTTTTCGTCGTCCTCCGCCTCAATCATGGTGATGTTTGGCGAACTTCGCATATATCGCAGAGCATCAACCATCAATCATATTTCGCGTTCGTCCATGTTTGCAAGAGAATTTAACCCATTCTCTGGAGGTTTTAGATTTTGTTGTATATTTCACCAGCACTAGTTTTTTTAGAGGGCTCTTAGCAGCTGGAAATAGTTGACGAATGGGAATGCTTTCACCAGATATTATAGACCTGCTTGATTGAAATATACATGACTGACAGCGTTTCAAACCTAAAAACACATTGGTGAACACAGGGGTGATTGCAATGTGATGTTCTTTATTCATAATTAAAGGAACCCTTTTCCTTTCACAGTTGGGATCTTGCTGTTAATAACGATTGCCATGGCTGAATTTGTTAGTGGTTTGTGACAAAAAAACGTTTACGCTTCACTGATTTATGGAAGATCTGACCTGCCTAAACAGCTCATTAATACTTTGACCGAAGAGTTATTCAGTCTGATAAGAGAGCTAAGAGGCTGTGCTGTACGCAGTGCACTGGCCGATGTCAGTTTTTTTAGCTCCATGTATCGTTTAGTAAAAATATACTAGCAAACAGCTTTATCTGTAAATGGATATGCTACTGAAATTTTTATCTTGTTTCTAGGCAACCATTTTATATGCAAGAGCTAAAGCCTTTTTTGACAGAACACTTTGAAGAGCCCTTTCCTTTTAAGCGAGTTCTCTCAATAGCCTCTATGTATCATGTCTTTGAGGAAACATTCACATGGGTTATGACACCAATGAAACTTAGATATTTGATTTGTCCCATTGATCCAAAGGACATTTTTTGGTCAAGCAGTCATCTAATAGTGATGTAATGTCAGGTCAGAGGGAAAGTTGTGGTGAACCACAGATGAAGCGTGATTTGGCTGACAAGGATAAAAAAAGATTTAACAGTTGAATGTTTCAGAAGGACCATTTTCTAGCCAGCCTTCTGATTCTTCATTCTGGAGCTTTATGTTCCAGTACTCATTCCCTTTTATTATATTACGAAGATCGTCTTCATGAAAATCACATGAAGGAAAATAAATCTGCACTTTGTAATAAACCCCTTAGGTTAAGAAAACCATTACAAGTATAACTAAAAGTGAAGGTTTTATTAACTTTAGGGTTTGCTGCGAAGTGCAAATTTATTCATGTTCATGTGATTTTCAAGTGGTTTAAGCACTATAGCCTACTTCAAGTCTTCCGAAATAGAACATTTGAAAGCTTTCTATGCCCCTTTCACACAGAGATTCCGGAAAATACACGGATAAAGTGACCCGGGATTTGACCCGGGTTCATTTGATTTTGGTTCATTCACACTGCCAGTGATTTGCCGGAATCAGAGAGCGCGTTCACACACAACCCGTGTATGTCCCGGAAAGACACGTGACATCGATGTGACTTGTAATGTCTTAGCAGCGTCTTCAGTTTGCTTATGAGCTGCGATTTCTCTCTCGAGAAACCACGCTTGTGCATTTATTTCTCTGATTCGATCATAAAATTGCGCATTTCGTACCGTTTCACAGCTGGCGAACGATCCCGGCTTCAGCGTCATCACTACGACACGGCATTATTACGGCTTTTGTTCACACAGCGCGCGTCCCGGGACTGAACACGGCAATGTTACTAGGTCCCCAACACGGCATCGATCCCGGCTTTAAACCCGGGTCACAATTCAAGTTGTTAACCACAGAAAACTGCCCTAGATCTCCTTGTCGAAAAGCACCCTGTGAAAAATAAATACACTAACATGTATTTGAAGTATACTACAAATACATTTACATATTCATGTACTTAATATAAATACCCTGCATAATATAAATACTAAACTGTACTGTACTACTATGGAAATGCACTTTACTTTAGGAAATAGTGCTGAGGTCCAACTAAAGATATATTTGATTGTGCTAAAGTGATACTTATGTACACTTTAAATATCTTGCATTTAAAGACTGATCCTTAATAATAGTGATATTAAAACACATTTGTGGCTTAATATTAAGAAATGTGCATTGTTCAATAAAGAAGTACTCCAAATAAAGTTTAATTATAATATTTATATCAGTAAGTCTCAAGTGATACGTCAGTAATTTGTAGTATAGTTAGTATGAAATCAATGTATTTTAAATGCATTTTGTATAGGTTTTTTTCACTAGGGCAGCGATGAACCATTTTGTTGGATTGAATCTTTTGAACATCTGGTACTTTGCACTGTTTTGAATAATTTGGACTGATTTGGTTCTTGTGTTTATGATCAAGTCACAATGGTTAACAACCCACTGGATTGGAAGATGAACAATGCCTCAGATAAAAAAAATTGAAACATAACACACGTCGAGACAACTTTGATCAAAACTTTTGATCAAGCTTTTTGAAGTTTGAAGGCCTCAGTCCCAATTGTAACTGCACTGAAAAGTATTTCGAACGAAATTTTTGCTTTTGTGTTCCACGGAAGAAGCTTGAAGCTTGACGTTTTGAGAGAGCTCTTTCCATGTTTTCTGTGCAACATGTTCAGATGGTTCAGGAATGGTTTGTGGGCGGTACGTGGGCATGCCGCATGCCTGAGGCTGAGACTGGCTCCAGGTCTGCTAAGAAACTGTAAAACAAAATTTCTTGAACCATACTGCAAAACAATTAGGGCATATTCAAGGCTATATACTAGATTTGAGGTAACACGTCTTATAATGCTTTATTCCATTCGCTTCATATTTAAACAACAGCTTATCGGTATCGTGAAGCATGTTTATCAAGTGTCTCCCATGAGCCAGAGCCGTGTCAGTGCATTAACACTGAATGTCTGACTGATCAGATGGGCCACAGGAAGGCTCTAAATGAATTATGTTGGACTCATGAATGAATACATTGGGCTTTATTCCTGCAGTGGCTGAGGATCAAGTGTCCGTACGATGCTTTTTAAGAATGCTTCATGTTATTTGATAGATTATTTTTAATTTAGCAGCCCGGTTGTATTATTGTTGTCAATGCAAGAAATGATGCCTACAAAAGGGAAGTTTCCTGTCAACTTTAAATGATTGATGTAGACAGGTGTTAGATGACACTACTGTTTACTGTTTGGATAAAAAGGTAACTTCTTATTTAACAGAGTTCACTCAAGTTCACTTTTTGTCTGAAGTGATTCACAGCACACTAAATGCCGCTTGATGTAAAATCGAGTGCGCTGAAACATGATACAGAAATAATGATGAAATATATATTGCATAGAACATTTGCACATTTTTAATAATTGCAGTGACATGTCCATGTCCAGCCTCTAGCTGTTGAAGCACAGTGTGATGCGACAACTGTCACATCCAGTGTAGACGGTGTAATCATTTGAATAATTTAGAATTCTTTTAGTTTAATTTTAAAAATAATCATTCTGATTCGTTTAGTGGCCATTTTTGCAACGTTTGCCAGTAGGTGGCGACAACTGAGTGAGTTTGGGGGTAATATGAGTCATTCACGCAAACGATTCGTAATAAGAACTGGTTATTTTACGACCTAAACAAATCTCATTATGCTTCATTAAAATGTACTAATCTACTAAGACTCAAAAAGAGTTTAAACATTGTAATAGTTTATCCACCAACTGACAATAATGCATATCTGTCAACTGCTGGGCATGACTATCACAACTTTTATCAAGTTATAGAAAAAGACAATAAAGCTAACCTAAATAAAGTATTATTTGCATTAATGTTGTTATGTCAATGTACTTGCGTGTGGGATCTGTGATGTTTATGCCTTCATAATTCTTCCGTGCCCTTTCTCTCCTTGTGTGCATGAGATTGATTCATTTGAGAAACTGAACGAACGATGCTTCCCCTTATTAAGTGAGCTCATTCATCAATGAGATCATTGAATTTGTGAAGACTCAAATCTCTGACTCGTTTAGTGAAGTGTTCACGAGGTCTGCACCCGATCCGATTTTAGTGGGATTTAGCGGGATCAGTCGGGTCGGGAAGAAAATCCTTCTAAAGCTGGGGCCACACCAAAAGATATTTAAAATCTTATAAGGTTTTCAAAATGTGAGAGACCACAAACACGAGGACAAAAAATCTATGATTTAACAGTTTTGCTCCTATAGTGTGTGATGTGCCACGATGTGAAGAAGTTTGGGTGAAGTCGTGAAGAGTGCGGGAGCATGGACTTTACATGCTGTTATGCTTCCGTCTTCTGTCAGCTCGCTTTCTGATTGGGTATCGTTTCGTTCCACCTGACAATCCACAGAGTACGTGTGCGTTTGTCCTCGGGGTTCCCCCCACAAATCAGGATTTCTGATCGTAAATATTCAACATGTTCATTACTTCGGGGCGACTCCGACGTTCTTCCGAGCAGGTTCGGTCACTCTTAACACACCTCACACCACAAGAGAATCTGATAAGATAATCTGTAGTACCATCAAGATAATCGGGACTTCACTTAGGATTGTCGGAAGGGGAGAAATCGTCCCGGATATCAGGTGCAGAATAGAACCTCTAGTGTTCGTTCAGTGGGTCTAACCAATGAAATGCTCCCTCTTGACAGTCTGAACTCAAATGCTATTGTTTTTGCTACGGTCAATATTGACAAGTGACAAATTACAGTAAAATACAGATTTTCTCACGAAATTATGTTTTATTAACAAAGTTTGGGAGGAGCACGTTCAGATAATTAAACCTAATTAAACACAGGTGGCGCATATTCAGACAATCAAACCTAATTAGACACGAGTGGACCACACTTTGTTAATCAACCCAATCAACGAGGTAAGAGGTGTATATATATATATATACTGCAAACTTACCTCCGTTCGTTGACAGTTTAACAGCATCCCTCCACCACCCCATCTCCTCACTTCTAGTCCTTAATACTCTTACAACAACGGGGGGAGTACTCTGGGTTCGGGCAAAATTTCCGAGCTCGGAGCCCTCCCCCGGACAGCACGTCAAATACGCATAATCTTTACTCTGTTTTATTGATGTAAGAGTGAACTCGTGAATGAAAAAAACGAGTTCAAATCTAACATCTATAACCTCAGTGGCAATAAATAAATATTAATGCACAAAAAACGAAAGCTAATTCGACTTTTATTCATTTTAATTCACAGTTTTAGAAAGGATTTTAAGATTATCCAAGATAATCTCAGTGGGCTGTAAATACCTCACTGTGGGCTGTAATTGGGCTGGTGAGAACTGGACTTACCTGATGTCGATCTGCAATAGCTGAGTGAATGTGGAAAAGAAACATGGTGAGTACCATGGCAACCAACAAGGTCACAGAGGGCAAAACATTAGAGGGAATTGGTATCACTTCAGGCGTTCACAGTAGGTGGAGGAACAGAAATAAGAATCAAGAGCAGTAGGGACCAATGGGTCTACAGGAGGGAGGAACAATACAGAAGGTGCAATGGTGGAACCCAAACTTGCGGAGGTTCAAGCAGTGGTACGGTGACCTGAGCGGCAACTGCAAGTCAATTTGGAACAGCAATTTTCTTTCTACACTAGAAGACGGGATAGAAAGGGAGCAATATTTCAGACAGGAAGGTTAAAGAGTCCCGCTGAGAGCTGCATTGGTTTTAGAATGAGAGGAACAAAAGCTAGAGATGTCAGAGTCTCAAGTAGTGTGGCAAACCGCAGTTCCATGTGATTCTCATCTTAGCTCAGCGAATTGGTGCAGCTCCAAAGTGGCAAAGAGGTTTACGGCATGCAGACCTACGGGTGGGCGGCTGGAGTTTGCAAAAAGCCATGTGAGCTAATTCTAAAGTTGAGCTCTTTGGCCTGAAAATGAAAAGTATTATGTACCATATGTAGTCAACAGTTAGATAAGACTCTCCAAAATACCAAGCAAAGCAGTGGCAGCATTATTTTAAAGGTCCATTTTTAAGAGGGGTATTGAGAAGTTTGCATCTAACTCTTAAGAGTAGAACCAGTATCAGTTGTTGACTGGTGAATATCCACGACCTGAAACACAAAGCAAAATCATATAAGAATGGCTTGGGAAAAGTAAGCACAGTAAGAGCTCTGAATGTAAATCCAAAGTATGAAAATTGCTGTCCACTGGCATGACTGGAACTGTAAAAGGTGGCTGCAGTTTGTTTGTGGCTCTCAGTGACTGACGTCTGTCTAAGGGACGGGCAGTGAAATGGGGAAAAGAACGCAAGGTCTCGAGATGCGGTTTTAAAAAGTTGAACTTCTTTTAACTTGAGTGCCGTGTTTTTAAAACGCAGTGTAATGCGCGAAACATCACATGTCCGTCTAGCGCGTGTTTACATTGAAAAACAGTGGAATGGAAAAACACGTTCAGTGTGAACGTGAACTCTGTGATGTGCCATACGTGGAGGTATAGAAATACATATGTTGACAGGCAGGTAGGACATCCTATCTTTGCATTCGGTCCGAATGCAATGATTGGATGAACATTTTATGGTCCTATGCCTTCCACATACACTGTACGATATACATATAAATGCATTTAGACCATTTACCCTAGTGATTGCTATCAAGAAGTGAAGAGACTTTCAACCAGCATAACAAAAAAACGTTTCTGGAACAAATCGCCTACCCTGCCTTGAAGTTGCCTACTTTTTGCAACAAGCTACGAGTCACGAGTGCACCTATGCTTTCTTAAAATACTGCCTCCGTAGGCAGCACACTAGGTTTCGTAACAGCTTATATCTCCAATATACACCGTTAGTGTTCAGATTTGAAAATAGCTGCTCCACAGTGAAGACTTGCATGACCTTTTTCATGATAAACTTTGTTGTTAGTGCAAAATTATGTAACAGAAGACAGCAGAACGATCTTTAGATAATACATGAACGCGAACGGAAACATGAGCTAATCTGGCTCTTGCATGACTACATCTGTCACGATAAGTCAAAATAAAGACAGGGATACATCACACAATACATGTCTGCGAGACACATGCTTCATGCTTTGTGTGGGAGACTCGCTGAGCCACAATAAAAAAATAAACACGGCCTCATCTTCCCGGCACAGGCTGTCGCTGAAGCGTGAGAGGCTGTGGGGTTACTATGGCAACAGTGCTGGCAATCCATGTTTTGTTACCCTGTTTTACAGCTATCATGCCAAGAGTATGTCACCATGTGTTATCAGAGCTTCCTATAGGGACAGAGTCACAAACACAGATTCTGTAGAAAATGCACATGAGGGATCATCAAGCAGAGGTGAGCTTGGATGATGAGTCTTTTGATGGTTGGTTGAATGATCAGATGTAATGTAGTAATTATAAATATTTGGAAAAACTGTAGGTACTCCCACATATAATTTTTGTGCTCATTTTCACTATCAGCAGGGTTAGCTAACCATGCTTAAGACAGGAGAGCCGTGCTGGTGGGACGACTTCGTGACAAGGTGACGGGTGTTTTTGGGTAGCTAGCTAAATTAGTTCATATTTAGTTCAAATTAATAAAAATCACCCATAGCTGGTCATCAGTTTTTTTGTGAATAATAAATACATTTTTGAGCCTTGCATCATAGTTTTCTAGCTCGTTATACTATTATACTATATTAATATTTTGCTCACACTTTAGAAGAGGGTCCAATTATTACTTTTAACTACGAATTTGTCTCAATAAACTCCTAACTACTGCTTATTAATAGTAAGGTAGTAGTTAAGTTTAGGTATTAGTAGGATTAAGGTATTAAGGAATAATATGATCATGCAGAATAAGGCATCAATATGTGCTTTATAAGTACTAATAAACAGCCAATATCCTAGTTATATGCATGCTAATAAGCAACTAGTTAATAGTGAGAATTGGACCCTAAACTAAAGTGTTACCAATATTTTTAATTAACGTTTATTTTTATATTTTCAGTTTTTGTTTTAATTTTAGTTTAGATTCAAGGATTTTTTGTCTTTCCCATTTCCAGAAAAGTTGGGACATTTTGTAAAATGAATCTGCGATTTGTTAATTCACTCAAACCTTTATTTAACTGATAAAAGTATCAAGAAAATATTTCCAATGTTTTCACTGACCAATTTAATTGTGTTTTTGATGGCTGCAACACACTCCAAAAAAAGTTGGAACATTCAGTCGAATAAGTGCGTGTTGTAAAATACTAGTGAGAAATTACAATTGTAGTGATTAAATATGCACTTGGTTATCACAGAAGCTCTCTCTATTTTGCTTTCGTGAGGTATACCTTCGTGCGCAGGCAACAAATCAGCTGCATACGTTCTCGGACACAGTCCCTGACTTGATCTGAAAGGGAAGCTTGACAACGGTTCTCCTAATGATTGGTAATTGAGTTGTAAAACAGATCTAATTATGTCACAACATGTGCTGAAGGGGGTGACTCACCTCTTTACTGCCTTTAAAAAATACCTCTTGAATTGAATCAGGGATCCATGAAGCCACTGGACATAATGAATTAAATTCCACCTTCATTCTCTGCCGGCACTGTTGCTAAAACACGTCTCACAGAGCCAATTACAGTCACATTATGTGCTTCCTTCAAACCTAAAGCCTGTTTTTATCCTGATGAAGAAAAGCAGAGGGTCTTACAGGTAGAAATAAATGACTTTTGACATATTATCTGTCATTTTTTAATTACATTTTCAAACCAACGGTTGGGTTTGTCCATATTTGACCCAAACATGGGTTGAAACAACCCAGCATTTTTAGAGTCTATATTTATTCTTAAAAAATGATATATTGGAACAATTAAATACAAAAATATTTTTGACAATGAGTTTAGCCTGTTTGTTTAGACATTAAAGAATTATTTTAAATTCTTTAACAGGACATCGTCCTGTGGATCAAAGCAAACGGGGTTACAAAAAGTAAAAGTCCTCCTCGGTATTTTGTTCCAATCACCTGGATTTGCTAATTAGCACAGTTTTTCAGCCAGGAGATAGAACTAATTAGTGAGATCAGCTGGCTGAGTTCATGGGTGGAATAAACATATGGCAGGACTTTTAATTTTTGACCCCTGGACTTTACACCTCTGGGTTATGATGTCACATTTCAATCAGGCACACAGAGAAAGTATACGTGTGAATCAAATTATTCTTCTGTTTGATCAACTCCAATTAAAAACTCTTACGCTTATAACTCGCTCAACCTCTGACATCTATAATGATTTATGTTCAGCTTAGATTTTCAAAGAGTTTTTGTTTTGGCTTCATAGTGTGATTTTTTTTTTACCCTTACAAAAAAGCATTATGATGGTATCTGATCATAATAACATGGCATTTTTATATATATAGGGTGACTTCAGGTTGATTGGGACATTTTTCCCAGTCATCTCATTGGCAAAGAAGTATCCTAATAAACCTGAATTCCCCAAACATGGTAGTACCATATTCATATACCATGATATTTACAGTATGGTACCTTAAAGTATTTCAAAGTACTTCATTATAATGGAAAAAATTGCATGTCCATGCTTTTTCCAGTTTACATATGTACATATTCAAATTCTGAGACTATGGCACTTTATATTAAGGTCAATGAAAGTTTTAAATGGGATTTAGCACATTGTAATATCTTGTACCTGCAGAAACTAATCATTTAAGTCAGTCTTTATGTTACTGTGTCTGCTGTAGTAGAATAGATGGGTTCAAATGACTTTAGTTGCTCAAAGAACCAAACAAAATGTATGAACCCTGAATTTATATTGTGAACTTAATTAGTATTCTTGC
The DNA here is from genome assembly GCF_951802725.1 of Rutilus rutilus. Classification (NCBI taxonomy): domain Eukaryota; kingdom Metazoa; phylum Chordata; class Actinopteri; order Cypriniformes; family Leuciscidae; genus Rutilus; species Rutilus rutilus. Next base: position 12,972,207 of record NC_140218.1, on the reverse strand, counting down.
ATCACATGCACATATTGAACATTACATTTTGAGTGTAACTCATCCCACGTTTTGCTACAGACATGAATGGTGTGCTGTTACGTTTCTAAGGGTGTTTACACAACAACGATGTACTAAAAACAGAAAAGTTTATCCTTTGCGTTTTCCTTGCATTCACACGGATCCGCGAAAATGACTAAAAACACTGTATCATTCATGCCAGGCCAGTAGTTGGCGATGTCACTTTGTAAAGAAACACTACGCACTTATAGACTGAACATATAATACGCATGCACATGACAAATTTACGTTTTTGTAGTTTACACAGAGATGATAACGGTATCATTTTCAAAAACTTGCACTTTCAGGCCCCTAAAACGCCGTTGACAAGTAAACGACTGGTCAAAATGCATGAACATCTTTTCCGGTTTTAGTTGAAAACGGTGTTGTGAAAGCACATACATCTAAGCACAAAAATATCATAGACACATCATTACCTCAGTAAAATTCTAGGAGATGATGAGAAGATTGGAAGATACTAATGAATGTGTTGCAAGAAACCAATTAAATGTGATGCTACTTTTAAGGCTGAAATCATTCTGAGTCTCCATTCAGTTTTATTGCCATAAGGCAATAACACATGAAATCTAATAGGGTGTGATACAGCGTGATCAATTTGGCTTTAGTGCACTACAGCAACCAGAGAAATCAACTCATCTCAAAACCAGAGTTTTATCGGTTTTTTATGTATATTGGTGAAAATGCCAATTCTGAGATGTTTTTTCCAATTATTTTCAGCCAAACAGTTCAAGATGCTGTAACCAGGCACACATACAGTCTGCTGTCACGTAATGCCTGGTTAGATCAAACAAGCTAATTTGCAAATATCTGACATGACTTTAGAATCATTGACATTTATACCTTTTTAAAAGAGCCAGAGAGGTGAGCGAACAATCTGTAGAGTGGGTGGAGAGTGTTTAACTGTGCAACCCTCTCAGAAGCAAATGGGAAAATGATGATTTTGATCACAATAGCACTCTAGTTATTGCGTGATGACCTGTGCTGTTGTTGGAAATCCATCAAGGAGAATTAATGATATGACAGGAGCATCATTCTGACACCTCCTACGGATCACTGCCAACACAAACGGTGCACTAACTAGGACAACTTCCCTTCTCAACACACATTTCCATAGCAACCACCGTGGAACTTTCAGATAAACATGGTCCCAAAGCGAAAATCACTCTTTTACGGCAATTAGTGCCATGGTGCCTTGCAACAAAGCAGAATTTAACCTTTTCATTAGTATTTGAAAGAGAAAGATATGGTAATTAAGGAAATAGCAAGTGTATTAGTTTCTCCGGGGAGCAAAAATGTAAGACCGTTTTAAGTTGTTCAAGTCAAGAAACAATTTACTCACCCTCATGTTATTCTAAACCCATATGATTTTCTCTCTTTTGTAGAAGGTGAATTTAAAGAATATCATGGCCACTATTTTTCATTTCATGAAAGTGAATGAAGACTGTGGGGCTGCTAAGATCCAAAATAAAAATAAAAGTAGCCAACATTAAAAAGCACCATAAAAGACGTCCATACGAGTTGTATGCTATATTCCAAGTCTTTTGCCTTGGCTCTAAAATAGACTACAAAAGTCATAGTAACTACAAAAGTCATGCTGCCGACTGTAATGTAAATGAAGGTTTTCGACATAGTGAACGCTGTGGCCATCTAAAGGTCAAAACTAATCGCATAACTTCTGTGGCCTGTCACAGCCACTGGTTTCATGTATGGTTCTTGATTAAACTAATGATTAATTTGATTTAAGAAAAGTCATTTTTTAAATCGTTTGGGTATATTGATACTAAAATACGTAAAATAAGTAAAACATGAATTCATAGGCCTACCTTCATTCTGTATATTTTAATCTTCGACTGTTATTTTACAGGCATGTGTAATGGAGTCCAGCTAGCAAGAGCTGTGTAAGACCTCACTCCCTTGGCCTCACTTTAGCATCCTTGTTAGCGCCCGCCTCGCATGCAGTAAACGCCGGTTCGAATCCCACTCAAAGCAGTGTGAGTAGAACCGGAGGGGTTCCACTGGTGCCGTGACCCGAACGGGAGTGAGGTTTTAGGGAGGTGAGTGTAACGGAGGCCAGCTGGTAAAGAACTCAGCAGGTAAACCTCACTCCCCTGGCCTCAAGAGTCGCATTATCGATTGGTGTTAGTGGCTTGTGACCAGCTGAGCCTCAAGGAAGATCTCAGCATAGCCTGAATCACGGCACTTATGGTTAGTGGTCATGCCGAGGTAGTTCATGGCAGTATATAACTGCCCCTGGGAGGACTAGGTGGTGCTTGTACTTCCCCGGGAACTTCCAGATAAGTGGCAGAGCCTTCATGCACATGCCCAGATTGAAGGTGTTGATGGTGTACTTCTGACCGACCTCAGCTGTAGCCTCCTCAGACTGTCCTAATGTCCTATAGTCCTCAAAAGTCCTGTTTGCTAGCATGAGTCAAAGGAGCCAACCGCCATGTCTCTACGATGTTCTGATACAGAGATATAGGTCTTGCTAAACGGTTGCTAGGGTACTGTTTGGTTGCTAGGGAGTGGCTTGATAGCTTCATGGTGATCCTGAGAGACCACTCCCTTGTCTCTATAAGAGTTATGTTCAATACAAAATTCCTATGCAAGTTTCCATAGTAAATATGTATGCGCAATCCCTGTTTCATGGGTCATCACCATTTTATGTTTATGGAGCAACTTTGGGCAGCTCTTGCCCCACAAGGATACAACTTACACCCCATTGTGAGGTATGTTCTTACAGAGCATGCCAGCCTCTTCAAATGTTGTAACCCATACAGTATGTTTCTACGAAATCCTCGCTCAGAGCTGACTCGCCAAAGTTTGTTGCACTGTTAAGTCTATGGGATTTTTTACCCAATTTGTTGCTCGCTGGGCGAACATTGTATGCCCCGATTGCTTATAAAAGATATAGCACACCTCTCCTCAATAATCCACACGATTTGACGGCTCATTCATGGTTCTATGACAAATAGGACTAATGCAGGAAACTATTGCGAAACAAAATAGCAAAAGTTACATGGTTATGAGCCTAAAATTTGTTATTTGCCTGTTTTTCACCAATAAAGAGTGGTTGTACCATGTTAATGACCTTTACATTTGATTCCTAGTGTCATAATTATACGAAAAAGTGGGTTCATTTGTCTTTGTATGTTGTGTTGTTCAGGAGATATGAAAATCTGTATTTTTCGCCACTAGCGTTGACATGACTTCAAGATGGCCGCCAAACGAACCCCATGGGACATTAGTTGACCTCTGCAACATTAATAATTCTTAACTAGACACCATTAGGGTCCCAAAAAACTACCAAACTATTCCTTTAAAAATGCATTCCTGTTGTCCTTTATCCAATAGTAACACGCAGTTAGCCAAACAGGTTACACTTTATTTTAAGGTGTCATTGTTACAGTGTAATTATATATTTAAGTACTGAGTAATATTAAGCAACTATGTACTTACTATAGGGTATAGGATTAGGATTTGGTTGAGGGTTAGTTGGATGTAATTATGCATAATTTACTGTTATTACTATGGTAAGTACATGTAACATAATATGTAACAAGGACACTAAAATAAAGTGTTACCAAAGGTTTCATCTGAACCACGTGGCTCTTGAGAGCAATATCATTCAGAGCTGAGGCTCGTGAGGCTGTCAGCTTAAGTGGAGAATAATTAGAACACATGGCTTTGATGCAAAGCTGAATTATTTGCATAGAGAAAAGGCACCAATTGGGGCTTTTGCTCACATCTCTGCCCCAAGATAACACTGAGCGCATCTGTTGCCATGGCAGCCAACTGTACCGTTAGCACTTTTATGTCTACAGAGTGGCCAAAATAATGGAGAAGTGGATGCCCGGCCGCCACACACGCCGTTCACGCTTCAGACCCACTGAGCAGCTAAACATCATCTGCTTGTGCTCTAATGAGATGCCAACATGCAATAACACTTTTGTTTTCTTGTTTTTTGTCCCCCAATGTGTTCATTTTCTGTGGTGCTCGAGGCCTGGGAGATACACTGCATTGTTATAATGGACTCTTTTCACATTTCCGGGGCTCTCAGAAGCAAAAGTCGTCATAGATGGGTAAACTTCTAAAGCGGTGAAAGGGAGATGACAGCAAATATAATTTTTGTACTTCCATTTGCTCCAATAGAAAAAAAATAACAAATCTGTGATTGTGTTTTGATGCCTTTTTTCCAAAAGAGTGGGAAAATATCGAGAGACTGATTATGGCAGTCAGAAGAGAGAAAAATGTACATTTTCCGTCACTCGCTCAGCCATTGTATAAACTTTATGTAGCCCCGCCTCTTTTCAGCTCAGCTCATTGTGTTCTGTCTTCCGGGTTTGTATTTCCACAGCATGAAGGTAAGATCTTACGGGTTTATGTACGAACCACTGTTTTAAAATCTTCACTTTTCTCAATTTTCTGTACAGCATTATGGGTAATGTAGTTATTCACTAGGAATTACATTGTTAAATACGATTATTTTTAAAAATAAGCTGAAATAACGCAAGCTGACGGCTTCAACAGAAGCAAATACCATTAACAACCCCGTAGCTCACAGTATGTTTGTTAGGGAAGCAGGTTGAGGAGGGTGATGAGAAGACGCCGGATAGCAAATCTATTAATAATGTCACTAATTAAACCACTGGCTATCACTCAATAAAATATCACATTGCTGAGTGTTTTTGTATGTTTGGTTTAATGATGAAAATTACCTTTGCAAGGTAAGTTTGTCGGCTTGTGAATTAGCAGAACTTGCACACAGCTACAAAACTGTTCACAAGCTTATAGGAATTTGTTGTGAGTAAAAAAAAAAAAAAAAAAAAATATATATATATATATATATATATATATATATATATATATATATATATATATAAAAACATTGTGTGCACAATCTCTGATTCCTTTCTGTGGCCACGGGTAAGTGAATGACAACAATAAAACTTTCCCAAGAAATAGATTGCCGAGTGTGTAAGTGTTATGAGGGATGTTCAGAGAAAGAACAGCACATTCCTGCTCCTAAAGCACTCTGCATTTTAAAATAAAAATGAAAGTAAATAAAACCTGAACTCAGTTTGCAAAGTCATTCTAGTGCTTTCTAAATGCATGCAGCTCACTTCTGACTGTAGAGTGAGTTCAGTAATGTGGGAGAGAGAGCAAATAGTACCATGCTGCCTTTCAAAGCAACACAAAGACACTGAGTAGCCTACTTTACTTTCTTCATAGATTTCTTTGCGATTTCCCCTGCAGGCTCATGTTTTCTATATAAACCGCTCATTTGAGCAGCTCTGCTTCATTTCCTTTGACAAAATAGGGTGGAAATGTTATAGTTTCTCTCACCTGATTACCTGCTCATCCAGGGGGTCCTAATGAGCTGGAGGGGAATTCCCACACTTTCAGCAGAATCTGGACATTGTGATGAGGATACATTTGAATGTTCAATCTGAACACATTTACAATGGAAGTCTGTATTCGGGCAAGGTATTCCAGTGGTTTAAAAACAAAAATGTGAAGCTTAAATTTTCATTATAGCAAGATTTGAAAGAAATCTCTTATGCTCACCAAGGATCCATTTATTTGATCAAAAATACAGTGAAATATTAATACAATTTAAAAGAATAATTCCTGTGATGGAAATACATTACACCAGTCTTCAGCGTGACATGATCCTTCAGAAATCATTCTAATATTCTGATTTGCTGCTCAAGAAACATTTCTGATTATTCACAATCTTGAAAATAAATGTGGAAACCGTGATACTTTTTTTTCAGGATTCTTTGTTGAATAGAAAGTTCAAAAGAACAGCATTTATTTAAAATATAAATATTTCATTACTCGTTGTCAATTTTGATCAGTTTAATGCCTCCTTGCTGAACAATAGCGTTCATTTCTTTGTTTAAAAAATCGTACTGACCTCAAACCTTTGAATGGTGTATATTGATTATGTTCCAAAAATAAATATTCGCTAGAAAGCAAAAAAAATATTCGCTAGCATGCTTACCAGGTTTACTTGCTTTATATGGTCGTGATATCAGTTGAAAGACGATGTGTAACTTTGCCCAGACTAGTCTTGTCACTAATCTCATTCTAATGTTTAAATCTTGATGATATATATTTAGAGAAAAGTGTGTTTTAACATCTACTTAAGTACAGTTCCTTGCTTTATAGCCTACTTTTGCTGCAAAAGTAAAAAAAAAAAAAAAAAAAACCTTGTTGTTAAGGGGATAGTTTCGCCAAAAATGAAAATTCTGTCATTAACTGCTCACCCTCATGTCGTTCCAGACCCGCAAGACTTTCGTTGATCTTCTGAACACAAATGAAGATCTTTTTGATGAAAACTGAGAGCTTTCTGTTCCTCTAGTGACAGCTAGGCCTACACAACTGACACGTTGACGCTTCAAAAGTTCATAAAGAGATTATAAAACTAATCCATATGAATTGAGCGGTTTAGTCCAAAACTTCTGAAGAGACACAATCGCTTTATAAGATGAACAGATTGAATTTAGGCTTTTATTCACATATAAACATTCATCAACTCACACATCAGTTGTGGTTAAACGGAAGCTCAAGCATGTTCGTTCGACGTATTAGATTTGGTTAAACAACTGAAATGCATTCCTCATTATTGACCAGACAGCTCTTGTGATCAAGAACAACTCTGATTGTTATATCCGAACATGCCTGTTTTAATGGGAAAACATTTGTTTTAGAAAAGTGCCACCTTACAATTGATAAAACAACCAAGAGAAGAAATTTCACATAACGTACAGTAAGGGTGGTAGAGTTCTGTTATGTAATGACATTTTATTGGTCATACATTTCGTTGCAAATATAGCCCTGTTTAACAGTATAGAGAAGTGCAACATTCACGATATTCAAGAGTCTGAGGTTCGTCATTCAAAGTAACATTACAGTAAATATATTAGTAATTCACTGCCACAGGAGGCATTTGTGCCATTCTCATGCAAAAAAGCCGTTAGAAAAGCCCTGAAACATATATGAGAGGCAGGCCTGGAAAACTTCACATTACTCGGGTGAACGGAAACACAAGTCAACTGGCATATTTTTGCAAAATTTTGGCACAAAAGTGATCAAAATCCATTTAGCTGACAACCACGTTTGAAAGTGCTACGACTATTACCCAAATAAGCATTTTGTTCCTCTTCAGAAATAGCTCCTTGATATAAAAAATAAGCTTTTGAACTCAGGATAAGCAGGCAGTTTGCAGCCACATCAACAACAACAAAATAATAATAATAATAATAATTACAATATTCAACATGAAAAAAATTGCTTTAAAAAAAGTAGTCTTTCCTTTCTCATCCTATAAAAAAACATTTGCTCTGTCCATCATCTCTGCAAAAGAACACAAAATGTATCCAAGAGATCATAATAAGGATATTTAAAGTGAAAAACACTCTCATTGTGCACAAAAAGAAACGAAGAGTGCTCAGTCTCACGGCAAAAATAATGAACAAAAGTTGCCAGATTTGTGCTTGTGATTTATATCAATGCATTCCTCTCACAATATAAACTGAATCTGGACCACTACAGACCAACTCCACATGTATTTTAAACAACATGTCCAGTGTAAGATGTCACTTTATAAGAAGGGATATGAAACATGCCCTTAAAGAGAGAAAGCAGACAGAGCCCCGCTTTCCTCGGTTCGGATGCCCGCAGTAGGGACTCTCTCCTCGCCTGCTGCCGCACAGTGAAATTCAACCCATACTAAGAGGGACTGCAAAGTGCTTTTGATGCAGAATGCACGTAACCCACGATTTCCTGCCGCTTTAACGTCGTCCTTGAGCGTTACACTCCCGCCGATGACTTCTCTGCTGTGTTGTTCAGAACTTCATCAATTCTGTCATCTTCTATGACAACTGAAAGAGAAATCACACGAGGCACACGGGGTCAAACATGCTGCCCTTGGAGAAATGACAAGACTTTAGTTTTATTGACAAGAATAGGACAGTCAGGCTTTGCAGACTGCAAAAAAAAAAAAAAAGAGAGAAACTGACTAATACAATAGAATGACGTGCTAAAATTCCTTTAAAATTATTAACAAAAAAAAAATAATTCGAATTCCGGTTTTATAATTATGCATGCCGTTTTGCATGACCTGATAATACTGGATAGATGCACATTAAAAATAATATTTGTACTTCAAAAAATAAAATAAAATAATTTATCACACTGCTGGACTAATTAATTGAACTCCCAAAAGTTAAATGGTAATTAAATTTTTTGAAAAACCCACATCTTTTTTTACCTGTGGAATAAAATAGAAATAAAATTAAATAAATAAAATTTTAATAAAATATCAGAAAAATGTTCATGCTGCTATTAAGCTCCCCCCCCCCCCCCCCCCCAAAAAAAAAACACACACACACACACACAAAAAAAACACAGCAAGCCAAATGGCCTGCCATTTCTTTAGTCTGAGATTTCAGAGCTTCAAGAACATTATCAGAGAATAATGATTTACATTTCAGTCCCTTTCACAAAGCTATCATATGAGTAATTATTGAAGAATCATCCAGAGCAGAGCTTTTAAGCTTTAAAAAGAACCTAAAATACACATTATATGTATTTTATATCTTAATTGGTATCTTTTTGATAGCTGTTGTCCGGAACATGTTTTGTGTGTGTGTGTGTGTATGTTCTTTTTGGAGCTTGATAGCTGTGATCTGGACTATTCCTCAGTAATAATAAGTTACATAGCCTAAGCTTTAATATTTAAGAACGAAAAAGTTTCTATGTGTCAATTAGCAATCAACAAACAGCAAAATCTATATGACGTAACTGATGAAATCTCATTATGAACAGGCAGGCAAGTAAATACAAACGATCACGCTGACATCACCACGTGATGCCACAAATTAGCATGTTTAGGCATTACTTCGACGCATTAATTAGCTATTTATGTAGTTTGTTGGATATCAGAACATTAATATATACTTTAAGAATATAATCCGCACTTATTTTTATTTCACCTACGACACAACGACAACGTAAAAAAAAAAAAAAAAAAAAAAATCGTTTTCTCACCTCTCTTACTGCGTCCGATCTGTCCGAGTTTCGGAGCTCGTTTGTTCTGCGCAGAACTGAAGAAGTTACTGTTGTTGTTCTGCAGGCGACAGGTGAGGGATATCTGCTCTTCATCTCCATCATCACCGTAAGGAGAGATGTTCTCGTCGTAAGGCAGCACTTCTGACATGATTCCGTTCACAATAATCGATCAGGATAATAAGACACTCGGTAACCGACGAGCGAGGGCTCTGCAAAGCAAACGGCGCGCGAGAATCTCAACTGTCACGATACGATGCAGCTTTATTTTACCTTCACACTATGGGAGTCACTTTCACTTTTCCTGTCGTTACTTACAGGCGACGAGCTGAAGTCATTCGGAAAAACTGATGTAGATGCAAAACAGGAGCGATGCAACAACACACGGATCCTCAGAGAGCAGAGAGACGTCACTCAGACTCAGACTGCACGGCACGCGCAGAAGCTCCTTCACACCCCCTCCTCATCCTCCTCCTCCTCCTCCACCACTCTCGCACTGCTGCCTGCCTGCACCATTCGGGTACTGTGGTGTAGTGGTTAGCGTCCTAAAGGATGTGGGTTTGAATCCCACTAGGGTTGAACATCATTGCCAACCCAGAAGCTTGTCTCATTCTTGTCTTTGCACATGGGTACTGTGGCTTAGTGGTGAAATATAGGGGTTTTAATACGTATGTGACCCTGGATCACAAAACCAGTCACAAGTAGCATGGGCATATTTGTGGCAATAGCCAAAAATACATTGTATGGGTCAAAATTATCTATTATTTTATCTGTCTAATTAAGACTATTTTTCTTTTATGCCAAAAAAATAATTAGGATATTAAGTAAAGATTACAAACATAAATGGACAACTTTAAAGATAATAATACGAACATAAATGGACAACTTTAAAGGCGATTTTTTCAATGTTTCGATTTTTTTGCGCCCTCAGATTCCAGATTTTTAATAGTTGTATATCTCTGCCAAATATTGTCATATCCTAACAAACCATGGCATCAATGGAAAGCTTATTTATTCAGCTTTCAGATGATGTATAAATCTCAATTTAAAAAAAATATTACCCATGTGACTGGTTTTGTGGTCCAGTTGATTGATGCTGTATCATCATGTTGTCTGAAGCTTCCCTGCCCAAATCATTTTGCAAATGTATTTATTTACAGGGGCAGTGCACAGTCATGAACATGGCTGTAAATGTGCCATGAATTAGCCAAAAAGGCTATTTTTCATCTGTAGACACTTGACAGAATGTTAAGATGTCCCCCTAAAAACAAATCATCTTATATGAATACCAAAAACAAACCAAAAACAATGTCATATAATAAGTTGTAGGTCTGAAACCCAAAAGGGCAAATTCATGAACTGAGAGACTGTTGTGTTTGGTAAAGTATATTTTGTTTAGTTTAGAAGGAAATAATTCTACTCCAAAACTTGCATATTAGGATTATAGGAGTTATTTAGCTATTGAAATCTGAGCTATTAAAATCTATACCCCCCCCCCCCCAAAACAAAACTGTAAAAAAATACCGTAAAATTAGAAATTACATACATAATACACCACAGTTAACCATTTTACAGTTTTTTGTTTACATACATAGTACATGAAGATATTTTTGATGAAGTCTGACAGTTTTCTGTCCCTCCATTGACAGCTCCGCAACTACCACTTTGACGCTTCAGAAAGTTCATAAAGAGATCGTAAAATTAATCCATATGAAATGAGCGGTTTAGTCCAAATTTTCTAAAGAGACTCTTTCCCTTTATAAAATGAACAGATTGAATTTATGCTTCTATTCACATTTAAACATTCATCAGCAAACATAAACAGAAGCTCAACCGAACTAACCGGACCGAACTAAGGATTAGTTTTACGATCTCTTTATGAACTTTTGAAGCGTCAAAGTGGTAGTTGCGTAGGCTGTCAGTGGAGGGACAGAAAGCTCTAAGATTTCATCAAAAAGATCTTCATTTGTGTTCCGAAGATGAAAGTCTTGCGATTTGGAACGACATGAGGGTGAGTAATGCATGACAGAATTTTCATTTTTGGGTGAACTATCCCTTTAAGAGCATCACCTACCATTATATAATGCTAAACAGAACATCATTTGTTATTCAACAGGCATATCATTTGACTCATATACTTGTTATACTCGTATAACAATATACTTGCTAGATTACAATCTTAACATAAATGATTGGTTTAGTAGTGGTTTATGTGATTTAATCTGTTTTATTACTCAAGCTTTTGAAGATTTCTGGTGGTTTTAATGGTTTAAAGGCATTATGTTGATAGTTCTGCATGGTATCTGGCTTTATTAGTGTCATAATTATGTAATTTACACAATTGGCTGATCTCAGTACTAGACAACCCATAGTGATGCTCCTAGATTGATCTGTGATGGTAAAGCTAGACAGGTATTTATCTCCATCTACTGGTCGGGCACAGTAATACTCTCTGCTTACATGTACAATTAATGCAAAATAAATAAATCATTTTTACAATCATTTACATTTTTATAATATTGTTTGTAATGCATAACCAATACAGCTTTTCTTAATCGCACTATAGATAATAATAACTAAGATGAAAGCAAAGAAACAAACAATAACATATCCCCTCAACCCTTCTAAACCAGGAGCATCGAAAATCTAATTCATATCTTCATTTATATCTTCTCTGACAGATTTTATTATTCTAAAGATCTCCTGTATATGTCTGAACTTCCTAACTCTTCTCCTCGGTTTCCCGCACAGCATGTAGAGGAAGATGGCGCATGCGGTCAGGCCAAGCATCACCTTCAAGACCCCGCAGAGCCACAGGTCTCTCTCCTGCTTCTTCAGAAGAGTGAGGTCGTGCTGGAGGTCCAGAGGTGGGACACAAACCAGGTGGCTGTCTTGCATCATCTTGCACACGACACCAGTCAAGCTGTCAGAATGCATAATTTTGATAAAAAATTATTTTTCAGATGTTCAAGCTGTCATAGCAGCATCAAACAAGGCCAGCAGAGCAAGACGTTTTTTAAAAATGTGATTATAAATCGGATAGTTCCGGTCCTTGATTCTGATTGGCCGTTGGAAATTACTCTACAAACATTCACCTGTGAAAACAAATATTTTTATGGATTAACCGTTTTATAAAAGCAAGGTTTATAGTGATTTTAGAACAGCTAAAGACCTTGAACCTTATTTACACTAGTGTTCAAAAGTTTGGGATTGGTAGGATTTTTTGAAAGGAATCTCTTATTTTTTTCACAAAGGCTGCGTTTATTTGATACAAATAAAAATATATCGTGAAAACAGTAATATATATTCAAATTCTATTTGAATATATTTTAAAATGTATTTTATTCCTGTGATCAAAGCTGAATTTCCAGCATCATTACTCCAGTCTTCAGTGTCACATGATCCTTCAGAAATCATTATAATATGCTGATTTGCTGCTGTTGAAAACAGTTGTGCTGATTAATATTTTTGTGGAAACCATGAAAATCTTTTGACAAATAGTGTCACTACTAGTATTTTCAAAAACCAGTGTTATTATCATTATATTTTCAAATCTTCTTATATCATTCATATTTACTTTAACTTTTCCATTACATGAGAGTGATACAAAACTGTTACATTTTAGTGATGGTTTGTGTTTTGTTTAAAGGAAGTCAATGACTTCCTTTATTGTGATTGGTGGGTGACAAAAATCTTAACTGTGGATCCTATAGATCTATTCAAAGTGAAAAAGTTATAAAAAAATTTAATTGGTGAATTATCTTTTTTGTTATTCTGCAGAAAACAACTTTCTTTTATCTCACAATTCTGAATTTTTATCTCACGACTTTATAACACGCTTTATAATTGTTTGAGTTTGTCACACAATTCTGAAAAAAAAAAGTCTGAATTGTGAGATAAAAAGTCACAATTACCTTTTAAAATTTTTATTGTGTGGTGGAAACAAGCTTCCATAGAAGAGTGATATGCAAACAATCTCAACAATTTGCATCACGCTTGATATGAACAGTTTGAGTGTGAAAAAACCTGTACACACACACACACACACACACACACACACACCACACACACCTATAAGTTTAACTGAATCCTTACCCTTCAATGTACCATATAGGCTACTCATAATATTAAAGGAACACTCCACCGTTTTTTTTAAATAGGGCTTATTCACCTTCTTTCCTACATTTAGATAAGTGGGCAAATGCATTTTTGTCTCAGTGCATGCATTGTTTTAGTTTGACTGGGTCGGCGCTAGCTTAGCTTAGCTTAATGAATGGAATCCTTTGTTGCCAGCTAGCATGTCCTGAGTAAAAGTGATAAAAAATAAATAAATAAAAAATACCTAAAATACCTAATATCTCTGCGCCCAAGTAGCAGTGCTTCGCCTGTGCTTCCCCCTAATATAGTCCCAAGTCAATATCTGCCTAGGAAATCGCCTAGTGTTAATCTTCATCGCTATTTGTACTCGTTGTGAATACGCAGGCCACAAGAAGTAATTAGGTGTTTTTTTGTTTGTTTTTTGATCACTTTTACTCAGGGCATGCTAGCTGGCAACAAAGGATTCCATTCATTAAGCTAAGCTAAGCTAGCGCCGACCCTGTCAAACTAAAACAATGCATGCATGCAAAAATGCATTTGCCCACCTATCTAAATGTAGGAAAGAAGGTGAATTAGCCCTATTTAAAAAAACGGTGGAGTGTTCCTTTAATAATTTTATAATTATGTAGCACTTTATTTTAAAGTCCCCATGTACATACTATGTACTTATTACAGTAATTACAATAACTGTGTAATAACTAGGTACTAATCCTGAACCTTCTCCTAAACCTAACCCATGTAGTTACCTTATATTATCCAGTAATTCCTTAGGCAAGTACACTGTAAGTACACGTACTGTAAAATAAAGTGCAACCCATAATTTTAATATTAATGGGCATTTACAAATTTGGAATATTTACCAGACATCTGTTGCGTGATTCAGCATCCTCTTCTCTTTCAGGACCCTGTTGCAGTTGTCGACAAAAGGGCTGTTCAAGGTTTCCTTGACTTTCTGCGAAACACACGGAAACTGTACAAGTACAAATTTCATGGAAACGTGCAGAAGTTGTTGAGACGGCATCTGGTGAGGCTTATCTGCTCCCTGTGCTGGACAAAATGACTGTTTTCTTCATAAGGTAACACCTCAGACGTGCTCCCTCTCCATCCACGATAATCAGTAACTATAAATAACAGTAAACAACAAGGTGGAGTAATTTAAAAGCAGGATGATGACAGAATGTGTTTAGGCTGGAAGACTAAACTGGTTACACTAAAATGCGTTTAGGCTGGAAGTATTTGGAAAAACTGATATACAAAAGGATGCAAATTACAGTTAGTTCAGAGACCAGGTAGTCAGATAAATATCACCTGCAAGCTACTGCTCATCCCCTTTCCATTTGTTTTTGCCAATGTAGCTTAGTGGTTAAAAATCTGTTTGAACATGAAAAAAAACTGTTTAATAAGCTTCCACCTTCATTTTGCCCTTTCCAGTTCAATTAGGAAACACATATAGTTACAATATATAATTCTAAATACTTAGTGGCTTTACAGACTATTGTTAGACTTTTAGTACTTCATTGTGGCCTTCTAAAGTTAAACTAGTATATATTTATCTCCTGTTGTGTAAAGTAATGTCACTCTCACACATACACAACTGGTACGTGGAAGTAAACATCAACAATTGGCAAATTCAGATCACACAGACTGATCCACTACAGAAAAAAAAAAAAAAAACATTCTTTATATCATTATAATCTTATTTGTAAATTATGCATAGCTAATATTAAACCATACTGAAGAACAAAGGAAGAACAAACTGATTAGGTTCAACAAATTCCCATTTAATAAATCAGATTAAAGCTTTAGATCTCCAGCCGCCCTATTCTTACAAAAAATAAAAATAAAAAATGACAACAAATAAAAACAATTAAAATGAAAAGTAAAAATGATGATAGGACACCACAAAACCGGCATCCAACTAACATGTCTTAAAGAGAGCATGTCAATATTGAACCCCAAAATGAAACTTTATTTTACATAAAGAAAATTAAATTTTAGGACCATTAGGTACTGTAACATTGGCATCATGATGACTAAGCACAAACCTTATATACTTGCAAAGTATAAGTGTTAAGTAAAAAAAAAAAACGTTTACCTTATTTAATACAAAATGTATTATAGTATTTTTTACTGTAATCACAAAATACTATATTACATGTGGAAGAAATTGGAGGAATACAGTAGTAAGAAATTAATGTGAACCAAAAAATATTCACAAAAAATCCTAATGGTCCTAAAATAAGCGCTTTTATTCTTTTCTTTTTTTTATAGAAGAAACCGTCTTTATAAATTTTCTTTTGTTTTAAATTTTGGTTGAAATACAACAGCATTGAATTTCAGTTCACACAGGCACACGTGATGATTACAATTACCAACAGTGCGATCAAATCAACAGAATACAAAAACCAACTCAAACTGGAAGAATATTTTTTTAATGCAGAGTATTTGGATTATGGCTGATATTACATGGCAAGAAATGCTCTGCTCACATCCAAAAACCTGCCCTCAAAGTCACTCATTTTAAAGAGCATAATGCATATTCACAATAAGGCCTCTAGCTGTTATACAGAGGGACAATCCTGTCTATTTTAGCCCTGCATATGGGGCACTTCTTAGGTTCGGGGAGGGCCCTATAGCATTCCTCACAGGTACACACGTGACCGCACTCTAGAAACACGCAGGAGCGCTCGTGACTCAGGCATATTGTGCATGTAGTCGGAGACACATCACCCTCCGCCACGTCGAGCTCCTTTAAACGTCTGCTCTGCCACTTTCTGTACTCGTCCAGTACGCTGCGCTCTTTCCTCCGCTCCTTACGCAGCACGTACTGTCGCCACAGCAGGTAGAATAGCGTGGCACAGGCAGTCAAGCCAAACAGCATCGTCAAGACCCTCCAGAGCCGCAGGTAACCCTCTTGCTTACTCAGGAGCGTGTCGTAGTCCAGGCGGCTGAGGAAGTACCGCAGGCCCTGCTTAGGGGGTTGAAGACGAACCAGGTTGTTGTCCAGCACCAGCTCCCCTACGCCAGTCATGCTGGCACCCAAACGGAGCATCTCTTCCGTCTCCTGGATGCCCTGCGGCCGCTCGCCGCTGATGAAGTGACCGATGACGTTGGTCAGAGACTGCTGGGAGGGGTGGAAGTTCTCATAGGTGGTCTCCAGATCCAGTTCAGCTGCATCGAGCGGACGGACCACTCGCACTGTTGTGGGTATGGTGTCATCGTGCGGGGCCAGGTCAAAGGGCACGGTGTTGGTGCGTTGATGGATGAGCTTTTCACAATCATTCCTAGAAGAAAGATGTATTGGCACAGTCAATTAAATAAAGATATAATTTTATCATTATTTTTTAAATATAAATTATAAATATTAATAAATAATAATAATAAATAAATTATATATATTTTATATACAAGTTAAATATTTTTAATGTTTAGAATATAAAAAACTATTACAATTATAGATTATAAGTATTGTTATATTACAACAATAAATAAAAAAGTATGGAGGTAAATTTAGAGATTTAAATAAATTATGATATATTATAATAATTATTAAAAACTACATTTTATAAGTATTATTTTAATGTTAAAACAATACATATTTAAATTGTAATCTAAATATTGACATATACGTATGTAAATATAAATACATACAATTGAAATAGTGTAATTATAAAAAACTACTACACATTACTATACACACTATTTTATTATTAAAACAATAAAATAATATATATTTAAAGTTTTACCTAAATATTAGAAAAATATGTAGGTATAATTAATTGTTTAAAGTATACTTTAAGTGTAATGATTAAAAACAAAATATCATTATACATATTTTATATTAAGAACTAAAATTATAAAAAACAAAACGCTGATAGTGTAATTGCCAATATATCATAGTGTACAGATTATATAATAGTATTAATGGACAGTTTTACACATTCAGAACAAGTACCACAGATGTGTTGTGCGATTCCACACCATCTTCTTCTCCTTTAGGGTCAACCTCTCGATGACTCCTTTACAGTTGTCCACAAACTGGCTGTTCAAGGTCTCCTTCACGGAGCGCACAACACCTATAGACGTAGGAATAACACACTAGAACATTACAACACACTAATCCTATTTTTGCTAGTGTCCTCTTATTATTTTCCAGCATGTCTTTTTTATAGTGGGTCAATAACTATTGTACGGTTTGACCAACAGCAACAGTGGATTAATCTCAGAAGCCATACCTTCAATAACTGCATAAGGAACACATTTCCCTGGTGCTTCATTGAGGATGGTGAAAAGGTCTGGATTTAATGACATCTTCTTGGCCTCCTGTTACACAGGTCATGTTTAACTACTTCTTCAAGTGGTGGTGTTATTAAAAGAAATACACCAGGGTTGTTTTCTTACCCTTAATCTAGCCACATGACTTGATTTCTTTTTGTATATGGTGTACAAGACGGCAGTCAGAGCCGAACTAGTGGCCAGCAACACAATCTGTGCTGTGGAGGGTCTGCCACTGGCATCCATCCTTCAATCTACACACCAGCTGAGTATAAAGAACACAATGAACAACAGCTCACAATACAGCTCTAGTCTACAAACTAAACATCGACGATTAAGCTGCAATGGACAAGACAAACTCTCTCCAAGTCAACCCATTCCTATCTTATGAACTAGGGATTCTTCAAAAGGGTTAAACCTTTTTATTTACAGCTTAAAATATTTATTGTATCATAAAAAATTTAAATAAACAATATTATTAAGTCTTACTTTACAGTATTTTTTCCACAGATATTGCAAGTAGTTTTTATAAAAACAAAACGGCTATGAAATTAGCCTGAACTGCTAGCAATGCCTTCCGATAACAACAAATAAATATGCGCTCTGAAAACGCAAATCCTTTATTTTATCATTTTACAATCTGGCGCTATTTGTAGCTGAAAATGGCACCGTTCAAGTTTAGTGTTCAACAGAACAAACATGAAACAAAGAAAAGGGTTATTTGACTACCTTCACTAAAGCTGTGCTGCTGTTGTACAGTACAACTCGCTGTCAGCTCAGTCCCCTTCAAAATAAAAGCCTTTTCTGATAAGTTGACTTTGACTTTTAAAATACGATATACAAATATATTTTAAATATTAACCCATGCAGGGCCGTGCACAGACCTTTTGAGGGACATGTGTTGAAACTGAAACTGAAAAACTTTATATATTAAGATTATTTAGTAAGCCTACATAAAAGGAAGAAATGGTCACATCTTCATGACAAATTCAATAACACAAAAAAATGGTCTAAAAAGCTTTAGATTTATTCACTATTAATAACAACCATAATAACAATATAGATATACAGGGTTTCAGGGCTTCTTTAGCCCTAAAGGGCTAAAACCCTAAAAAAAAAAAACATGTTTTGCAACATTTATACATGTGAAGATGAGTGGAAAATATAGAATACTATAGATTAAAAAAATAGCTAGATAGGGAATACGTGCATATTAAGAGCCTTGAATTAACCATAATTTAATATTATTTCCATAACATGATTAAATGTTAATAAATGAAGTGTATCAGCAATCATAAATCTAAGAAAATTTATATTTAAATTTGATATTATTTCCAATAAATTTGTTGGAAATATATGTTACCTAGGTGACGAGGATCACTCAGTCGCTTTGTGTAAGTTCCAGTACGAAACACTGGTTTGTTGTAGCTATATGGTCGCTCAGTTTTTCCTGTTGTGAAATACATTTAGCCAAAATCTCATTTTATAAAAGATGAAATGCTACTGTAAGCACTGGGTATTTAAGTGTAGGGTATTGGCTATGACTAGATGGGAAATGCTAGAACTCTCTCTCAGGTCCCACATGTCTCAGTCAGACATCAAATAAATAAAATATGAGCCTTTATAGACATAGTGTTTAGTACTTATTCAAACAACAAGATCTCTGTTTACCCTTGCAAAACTTCATTCAGCTGCTGTCTGCTGTTCTTCAGTTCATGACCTTCAGTTCACTCAGTCAAGATAGAGGGGGCGGAGTTATCAGGTTTACTTACAGTTTGAGGATCGATTTACACAAGCTCTTTTTAAGAACTTTCATTGGCTAAATATTTGTAAAACAGACAGACAGACGTAAAGGGTGACCAATAGCATTGATTTTTTTTTTTTTAAGAAAACAAAAAAAGGGCACTTCGGAATGTAATTAAGGGCATGTGCTCTGCACAGGTTGAGCCCTACCTGTGCACGTGTCTGAACCCATGCAATCAATGCTATTTTAAATAGCTAAAGATCTACACCATAATACTCAGAAGAACATTTGATAAAAATAAAATAAATAAAACCAAATCTCTATTTTTTTTAAATAAATTCCAAAGACGTGCAGAAAATACCAAATCCAATTGGAATATTGTAGTGAGTTATTTCTCGAGTCATGTATGGGTGTTTTATATATATAATGTAATTTTCTGGTTTTATAATGGAAATTTTAATCAAAAATAAACAGTCTAGATCTGGAGAATTTTGGAATTTGACTCCAATGATATATTTACAGGTAAAGGCGCGAAAACAAGTTCGACCAATGTGAATGCGAGAGACTCAATCTTCCGCCAGCTACTACAAATGGTAAAGATTAAGGTAAATTAAATTAAATGTACTTTTTAAAAGCTCAAAATGTTTTGTAAGCTTATATGTGAAGCCATTTCAGTCTAGACTTGATAATACAAAGTGTAAACTCATACAATAAATGTAAGTACGATCAGGGAATTTAATTAGCCTAGTTAAAAGCTTATGTTTATTTTGGGGGGAAATAATATTCATGATTCTGCCCTCATCTGAGAGACTTTTTTTTTTTTAATATATTTTATATTTTGTTGTTGCTTCCAAAGGTTTGGTAGTTTATTATTTGTTATGATTTTTTTTTTTTTTTCTCCAGTCATCAGTGTTGGTTGGACAGTCAGTCACCCAAAAATGAAAATTCTGTCATTATTTATTCACCCATATGTTTTTATTGTTCCAAACCTGTATGAATTTCTTTCTTTATTTTGAAAATATTTTGAAGCATGTTGGTGACCAAACAGTTGACGGGCCTCATTGTCTTCCATAGTATTATCCCCTATACTATTTTCACCAGAAGAAAGAAATTCATACAGGTTTGGAGGCAACTTGAGGGTGAGACTGGTGAGTAAATGATGACAGAATTGTTTTGGGTGAACTATCCCTTTAAAGGGATACTCCACTTTTTTCGGAAATAAGCTCATTTTACAACTCCCCCAGAGTTAAACAGTTGAGTTTTACCGTTTTAGAATCCATTCAGCCGAACTCCGGGTCTGACGGTACCACTTTTAGCATAGCTTAGCACAGATCATTGATTCAGACGAGTCCAGTAGCATTTCTTTCAAAATGACCAAAGAGTTTCAATATTTTTCCTATTTAAAACTTGACTCTTCTGTAGTTAAACCGTGTACTAAGATCGACGGAAAATGAAAAGTTGCGATTTTCTAAGCCTATATGACTAGGAACTACTCTCATTCCAGCGTAATAATCAAGGAACTATGTGGCTGTACCATGGGTGCAGCAGGCGTAATGATATGACGCAGCGCCTGAAAATAGTCCCCAGCTCGGTAACTTCTTCCAACGTGACCGGGACTAAGTTTGTCTAACCTATTAGACCTATTTTCAGGCGCTGCGTCATATCATTACGCCTGCTGCACTCATGGTACAGCCGCACAGTTCCTTGATTATTACGCTGGAATGAGAGTAGTTCCTAGTCATATAGGCTTAGAAAATCGCAACTTTTCATTTTCCGTCGATCTTAGTACACGGTTTAACTACAGAAGAGTCAAGGTTTAAATAGGAAAAATATTGAAACTCTTTGGTCATTTTGAAAGAAATGCTACTGGACTCATCAGAATCAATGATCTATGCTAAGCTATGCTAAAAGTGGTACCGTCAGACCCGGAGTTCGGCTGAATGGATTCTAAAACGGTAAAACTCAACTGTTTAACTCTGGGGGAGATGTAAAATGAGCATATTTCCGAAAAAAGTGGAGTATCCCTTTAACTGTGTTCCGCTTGCCTCTGATGACACTGCAAACCTGGCTGTATTACTGTAGATGTCAGTGTTGAGACATGCTCGGAGAAAACCCAGACAAATAACTAATATTCATATTCTCCATCAACAATGGGCCATTGAGTTATTGCAAACATGTAATTCAGTCTTCTGAAAGAAACAGCATGACTGCATCATTAATAAACTGCAAGACCTTTGCCAAAAGTCAACAGCATGAAGCTCTATGTGAATTTGCATTACAAAAACTGACAGCCACAGAGATTCAGTAAATAACTATTCATCAGAGTTACATACTGGATGATCCATTCATAAAGAACTCTCAATCTCATCTTCAGCACCACAAATGCACAGTTCGCTCTTATTCGCACTAATTCATGGGATAAAAACCCAGCAGCTCTTGTTGATGAAAAGCCTATTTGAATATTAATAAACTTTTCTCCAAGGAAGATCATAATGATGTCCCACAGGGTGTAAAACAGGCTCTATATAGATCATTAAACTTAAGACAGATGATTTAATGATGACAGTTAAAAGCGGCTTGATGATTGATGAGCTGTGCACAATAGAAAAGGAAATTTGTTTTGCTTTAGAATGTTTGCAACTGCTTGCAATAAAAAAAATTATCGTGCTGGTGGGATGATTTTTGTGTAAGATCACCTGCAGAATATGATAACAGAAAAACGTACTCGGTTACTAACGTAACCTCGGTTCTCTCTAGAAGAGGGAACGAGTACTGCGTAAGATATCTTACGCTAGGGGAAAATCCTTTTTCCGCGAGATATTGAAGCCAAAAATTATCCTTAATTTTGTAATAATGCAAAATGCGTTGCGGCAGCATGCAGACATAGGCGAGACAGCTCGCGCGCCTATTGGCTGCTCTGCGGCAACTGCAGCAGCCTATCGAGCGAGGCCTGGCGTGACGCCAGACCCAATCAGGGCACTTCGCGCCCGCTGCGTCACGTCCCGCCGAAATGGGCGTGGTCTAGGCCTATAAATACCGCTCGCAGGCAGCTATTATCTGGTTTTTCATCATCGAAGCAACCAGAGCGTGTGCATGCACCGCAAGATACGCAGTACTCGTTCCCTCTTCTAGAGAGAACCGAGGTTACGTTAGTAACCGAGTACGTTCTCTTACGAGAGGTCTCTCGTACTGCGTAAGATATCTTACGCTAGGGGACCCAATGCAAAACGCCGTGCATGCTGAGATCTGACACCAAAGACCCAAGGGCGAAAGCCCGGGGTACATATAGTGCACAATCACTCAGGGAACTCACAGGGAGTCCAGGAAGAGGGAGGGGCGAAGCCGCACTCTTCCACATATGGTAGCGTCGCTGAGACGCGAATTTCATCATACAGACAGGGCGGGGTACGGCCTGAACTGATGGGGGAATGTGGGTCTTACACAGTTTGCCCAGGCACATCTCGTGCTGCTACTTTTTTACTGTCGAACATTGAGCTGTGCTCAGTAGACGCAGCATTCTGAGCTGATCGCATCAGGTCAGACAATACTGGTAAACTTAGACCGACAGCAGCCTGGCCTGCAGGGCGGGAACCTCTAGGCTATAAAACATTATAAATGTAGACGGGGAGGCCCAGCCTGCCGCCATACAAATATCTTGCAAGGCAATCCCACTTGACCAGGCCCACGAAGAGGCCATGCCTCTCGTGGAGTGCGCTCTGACACCCAACGGGCACTGCATGCCCTTGGAGGCGTATGCCAGCGCTATAGCATCAACTATCCATCTGGATAGGCTCTGTTTCGACGCGGCTAGTCCCTTAGAACGTCCGCTAAACGAAACAAAGAGCTGCTCCGTCTGTCTGAAACCAGACGAGCGAGACACATAAGCTCGTAATGCCCTGACTGGGCAGAGGAGGCTCGCGTCTCTTTCCTCATCAGGGACCGGTAGGGCTGACAGGGAGATAACCTGCGCCCTAAACGGTGTGTTGAGGGATTTCGGAACATAACCGTGCTTAGGTTTGAGTATAACTTTTGAGTCATTAGGCCCAAACTCCATGCACGCCGCGCTCACAGAGAGCGCGTGCAGATCCCCTATGCGCTTCACCGAAGCGAGAGCCAGCAAAAACACTGTCTTGAAAGACAGGTGTTTCAAATCGATTGACTGTAAAGGCTCAAATGGCGCACCTTTCATGGCTTCCAGAACCGTAGAAAGGTCCCATACGGGGACTGAGGGAGGTCTGGGAGGATTCAGTCTCTTAGCCCCTCTAAGGAAGCGGATGACTAAATCGTTCCTTCCTATTGACTGACCAAGCGTTGTTTCTGAGAACGCTGCTATAGCCGCCACATAAACTTTGAGCGTGGAGGGGGCCCTGCCCCCATCCAACAGCTCTTGTAGGAAGGAAAGCACCTCCGCCACACAACAGTCTGTGGGTGACACACCACGGGCTGTGCACCAGCCCGAAAACACTGACCATTTCGAGGAATAGAGTCGTCTCGTAGACGGAGCTCTAGCCTGCGTGATCGTGTTTAATACTCCTTCAGGGAGTCCAACATGTACCCGTTGATGGCCCAGACATGAAGGGACCACAGTTCCGGGTGAGGATGCCAGATCGAACCGTGGGCCTGTGAGAGGAGGTCTCTCCTCACTGGTACTGGCCACGGGGCAGTACTTGCTAACTGCATCACGACTGGGAACCAAGGTTGGTTTTTCCAGAACGGTGCCACCAGCAGTACTGAGCATCCTTCTTCCCTGATCCGTTCTATCACCTGAGGCAGGAGAGAGACGGGGGGAAAAGCATAGAGCGGGCGGCGGGGCCACACATGGGCCAGCGCGCTCCTGCTCTTTGAGAAAAATTCCTGACAGTGAGCGTTTTCTTGAGACGCAAACAGGTCTACTTCCGCTCTGCCGAATTTCTTCCACAGCAGTTGGACTGTCTGTGGGTGTAGAGACCACTCGCCTGCCGGAACATTGTTCCTGGACAGTCTGTCCGGTCCTATGTTCAGGAGCCCTGGCACGTGCGCTGCTCTGAGCGAGCGCAGGTTGCACTGAGCCCATACCAGGAGGCGTTCTGCCAGCCTGTACAGGTTCTTAGACCTGAGGCCGCCCTGGCGATTTATGTAGGACACCACAGACATGTTGTCCGAACGGACCAAGACGTGGCGTCCTTTTATCTGGGGACAAAAACGCGTCAGCGCGTTGTCTACTGCCAGCATTTCGAGGCAGTTTATGTGCAGGAGCTTCTCCCGTTCCGACCACTGGCCGAAGAACGGTCTGCCCTCGAGCAGCGCTCCCCATCCCGAGGTGGACTCGTCCGTGGACACCACTTTCACCCTCGAGGAAGTCCCCAGGCTTACACCTAATTGGTACCAGTCGTTCGCTCTCCAAGGTTTCAGAGCTGTGACGCACTTCTGATTGACCCTGAGGCGAAGCGAACCGGATGCCCACGCTCTGCGTGGGACTCGCGCTTTCAGCCAAAACTGCAGCGGGCGCATGCGGAGCAGGCCCAGCTGGAGCACTGACGATGCTGAGGCCATGAGACCTAGCATCTTCTGAAATTTCTTGAGCGGGACAGACGCGCCGCAGCGAAACGCGTTCGCTGTGCGTCGAATGTCTACCGCGCGCTGTGGTGATAGTCGCGCTATCATGGACAGCGAGTCCAATTCTGTGCCCAGGAAAGATATCTTCTGACTGGGTAACAGAGAGCTCTTCGCCCAATTGACACTGAGACCCAAATCCTCGAGGTGATCGAGTAAAATGGTCGTGTGTTCTATGAGCACTGCGCGAGATTGCGCTAGAATCAGCCAATCGTCCAAATAGTTCAGCACTCGTATGCCTCTCATTCTGAGGGGTGCGAGCGCCGCGTCCATGCACTTCGTAAATGTACGGGGTGCCAGGGACAAACCGAATGGCAGGACTGTGTACTGATATGCCTGGCCCTCGAAGGCGAATCTCAAATATCGCCTGTGACGTGACGCTATCTGTATTTGAAAATACGCGTCTTTCAGATCTATTGACACAAACCAATCTCCTTGGCGAATCTGCACAAGGATTTGTCTGGTCGTGAGCATCCTGAACTGTCGCTTCACAAGCACTTTGTTCAGTTGCCTTAGATCTAGTATGGGTCTGAGACCCCCGTCTTTTTTCGGTACCAGGAAGTATCTGCTGTATAGCCCTCCTTCGCTCTGAACTTGAGAGAGAGGCTCTATGGCCCCTTTGCTCAATAGTTTCGTCACTTCGGCTCGAAGTAAATGTGCTACTTCTGTTTTTACCGTGGTCTCGACGCGCGCCACATAGCGGCGAGGGCGTCGGCGAAACTGCAGCGAATAGCCTCTTTTTATAATGTTCAGCACCCACTTCGAAACCCCGGGCAGCTTTGCCCATGCGTCTGCATGGATAGCTAGGGGTTGAATACGAAGCGCGCTCCGCTCGCTCAGCGATGGAGAGGCTTCGGCGTGCTGCAACACAAGCATCGCGCTCGTGACATTTGAGGCATGGGGCGCGCTGATAACAGCGGGCAGATTGCCCGCGCTCGACTCCTCTGCGGTGGTCAGCCGCGAGGGGGAGGGCTGGGCGGTTCCCGTGGGAACTGTCATGTCTATGTGTGGATGTGGGCGCGGGACAGCGGGCACATTTATCACACCGAAAACATCGTTCGCTTGCGTGAAGCGAGTGCACGTTGGTTTCGTTTTTACAGAAACCGTGAGACATGCACAACGCGGTGTTAGTGGGCACTGGGTAGTGGGCACATTCACCATGTTTGAAGCGCAACCGATCTGAGTCGGTTTTATGTGCGCGAGCCCTGTGTGACAGGCTGTGCTTGTGTGTAGGGATGGGCACTGGGCAGTGGGCATTCTTACTACACATGAAACACCATCGGCCGTGGCCGGGACACCAGAAAATACACTCTTTTGGGGATTTATCTGGGTAGCCGTGAAAACGGCATTTGTGTGCAGGCAAGCGGGTGACAGAACCGACTTGTTGGCTGCAGAAAACACTGGAACAGTCACATTTGCTGGAACTGGACGAGCGAATAGCTTTGGTGTGAGTCTGGCCGCAGCGGGACTTAAACACCGTCGTTTTCCTAGCTGTGCTAGGACGACTTCGGGGCCTCGGGCTTCACCGTAATCCTAGGTCGCGGGCCACGTACAGCGGGGCGGCGACCGGATGAGCGGGAGCGCGGTCTCGCGCTTCGGGCCTGGCGGCGCTGTGAAGTGGAGGCAGTGGACGGTGGCTGTGGCTGTGAGCTCTGAGCAGACGGTTTCGCACGGCCTGCTGCAGAGCTGGAGCGCTTCGGGAGGAAGTGCTTCATAGCCTGTGACGCTTTCTGTACCTCTGCGAATCTCTCCGCGAAATCCTTGACGGAGGATCCAAAGAGGCCTGTGGCGGAAAGCGGGGCGTCGAGGAACGCGGTGCGCTCAGACTCGGCCATTTCCGAGAGCGTCAGCCAAAGATGTCTCTCAGTCACGGTGAGAGAGGCCATATTCCGTCCAATGGCTTGCGCTGCAGACTTAGTAGCACGGAGAGCGAGGTCCGTGGCACTCCTTAAGTCCGGCACGCAGATCGCGTCAGGCCCTTCCTCATCCAGCTTACGGAGGAGATCGGCCTGGAAGATCTGAAGCGTTGCCATGGTGTGCAGCGCTGACGCAGCTTGCCCGGCAGGTGGAGAAAGCGCGGCGGAGCAGGCTTGACGTCGTGCGGCAAGCTTTAGAGGGTAGGGCCGACTTAGCACGCCGTCCAGCAGAGGGCGGGCATAAGTGGGCCGCTATCGCCTCTTCGACCGGCGGCAGCGAAAGGTATCCTTTGTTCTTGGCATCGTCAACAGCGGAGAATGCCAAAGAAACAGCAGGACGCACTCTAGCCGAATAGTTCCAGGACTTGGCGACTTCTTCGTGTAACTCAGGAAGAAAAGGCGCCGGTCTGGACGCAGGCGAAGCGCGCTCCCCAGGCAGGAAAAATCCATCCAGCCGGTTGTGAGCGGGCTGCTCAGGCGAAGACCACTCGAGGCCGAGGCTCGCCGCGGCCTGTGCGAGTACTCGCATGAGCTCCGTCTCTCTTGCCTGAAGACATGCGGGCAGGGGGCGCGGGGTCCTCAGAGCCCGCCCAATCCTCACTGCCTGACGCCAGGATAGAGCAGGAATCATCCTCTCCCAGCAGGGCTTCCTCATCCACGATGTCAACGGAAGCGGCGGCAGACGGCGGCCGCTGTCCGTCAGGAAGCGAGGCTGACGAAGCCGGGGAAGCAAGCGGGCGAACCGGCGAGCTTTGGCGGCTGAGGGAGGGTTCCGGGGCCCTCTGAGCACGGCGCTTTTTACGGCGCGACGCCGCGGCGGGCGGGGGAGCAGTCTCGGTGAAGAAGGCTAGGCGAGTCCTCAGAGTCGCCATTGCCATCAGCTCGCAGTGAGGGCAGCCGCCGTCAGTGAGCGCGAGAACTGCATGTTCCTCACCCAGGCAGGAAACGCAAACCACGTGGCGGTCCCCGTCGCTGAGTGTGGCTCTGCACGAGCCGCAGGAAGGCATCTTTAAAAAGACGCTAGCTCTTTTAGAATGTGTGTCGCGGCGGCGACACACACACACAAAAGTACAGTGTAATAAAGGGAAGGATATAAGCGCCGGAAAGCGCAGCAGGAAGGCAGGAAGGCGGCGCGGCCAGCGACTTCAGTGACTCGTCCCGCTGAAGGTGCTCTCTCTCAGACGGCGCGGCTTCTTCTCCGGCTCCAGCGATGCGTGTGCTTCGCTTGAAGGATGAAAAAAACCAGATAATAGCTGCCTGCGAGCGGTATTTATAGGCCTAGACCACGCCCATTTCGGCGGGACGTGACGCAGCGGGCGCGAAGTGCCCTGATTGGGTCTGGCGTCACGCCAGGCCTCGCTCGATAGGCTGCTGCAGTTGCCGCAGAGCAGCCAATAGGCGCGCGAGCTGTCTCGCCTATGTCTGCATGCTGCCGCAACGCGTTTTGCATTATTACAAAATTAAGGATAATTTTTGGCTTCAATATCTCGCGGAAAAAGGATTTTCCCCTAGCGTAAGATATCTTACGCAGTACGAGAGACCTCTCGTAAGAGAACTTAGCATACAACAGGCTAACTTTTTACCAAGAATTAAATGATAAATTATATGCTAGGTCCATGTTGAGACCTCATGCTGCCATGATTTTACCACGGTTAAGTGTTATCTAGAATGTGGGGTACCTCATTACAAGTAACTTGAGGTATGTAATCAGATTACTTTTTCAAGTAACTAAAGTAATGCATTACTTTTTCAATTTACAACAAAATATCTAAGTTACTTTTTCAAATAAGTAACGCTAGTTACTTTTTCACATTTAATGACTGACAGCTCTCCTGTCCTCATGTTGAGAGAAATAAAGTGAGTAGGTGTTGTGTTCGCTGTGTGTGCTGTGTGAACATGATGGTTATTTTAGTTCTAGACTAAATGTGAACATGCATTTACTCATCTCACTTGAACAAAAACATTCAGTATTCCTCAAAATGAATAAAAACAGTCAAATGCAATCTCAGAATTTTACGCAAAACTTTTATAATTAACTATATTAAAGGAGCATTGCGTAGGTTCTGAAATTTCTAACAGTTACTGACACCAGTGGCCGTTAGAGGAACTGCAGCCAGTCTCATGCTCGTTCTCGGTGCGCACACGCTCGTACGAGCACGACCACATCAACCAGGGTTGCCGCAGCAACCACTGACGGCTCATCGAGATTCACCAGCATAATGTTTGAGGTAAGAAAACACCATTTGAAAACCCTAAAAATTATTGACTACAGGGGGACTTTCAGTGGTTTGGATGAATTATTGCAGTAGTTTGATGGGTTTATGGGTTTGCGTTATGAAACATCAAATAATCTTGAATATCATCCCAGTGTTGTTGTGCAAGAATTATAAATATAGCATTTGAGAGGAGAGGTCTAAAATACAGTAGAGTGAGTTTGTCAGGCCATTCAGAGACCTTTAATAAGTTCCTCAAAAACACCAATCACTTAATCAAGAGGGGTTGTTCACCTGACAGAAAGTGATGTGATTTTCAAGTATAACATTTACATTAGAGATTTTTTTTTTTTTTTTAGATATCTACACTTTTCATCTTAATCGGCTGCTGGTGATCGAATATCAGTTTTATTGGCACCATTTGGAGGGGTTTTAGAGAAAATCACCCAACTCTTATAATCACAGGTAAAGTAATTTTTTTAACATGTTGTTTGGATAGTTACAAAACCTTTTAAATAATAGCCATTCGTTTTGAAGTGATACATGTGTAGTTTAACAGTGAGACAAAGCCCAATACAAAGATGAAAGTACATTTTTAAACATTTAGATTGCAAGAAAATATTTTTATTATGATTATTAATAATAAAAATATCAACATTAATAAATAATATAATGCAGGTTATGTTTTTATTGTTGTAATCTAGTTGTTATTTAGCTATTATTATTAATGTTTATAAAGAATATAATGCTGATTATGTTTTTATTGTTGTAGTCTAATGATCATTTAGTTATTGTGTCAAAAAAAAGCAGTAATCTCTTATTTACAATCAGTTATCTTCAACATGAATGGAGTCTGTATGAAAATCCAGCTTTTAAATGTTGTTTATATGTCTATGTGGTGTTTTTGATATGCTTTAAGACAAACCATGTGCAAATTCATAAATCAAAACCATTGCTGAATATTTTCTCCTTAAAACTGCAGCGAACCAAAGACAAAAACACGGTTTGAAATCGCTGGTGTTTCTGAAGTCACAAACCACCTTGATCCTAACCAAGCAGATCAACGTGTGACCGTCAACAAGTGGATCTCTGAGCTGGTGAGTGAGTGGAGGCGGGGCTCATTTGCATATTTATAGAACTGCGTATACTAAATGAGGTAAGGGTTTAGTTACATTCAAGGTATTTTAAGGTAACGTTTTTTTCAAGGAAAAAATTATTGACTACAGTGGGACTTTCAGTGGTTTGGATGAATTATTGCGGTAGTTTGATGGGTTTATGGGTTTGCGTTATGAAACATCAAATAATCTTGAATATCATCTCCCAGTGTTGTTTTGCAAGAATTATAACTATAGCATTTGAGAGGAGAGGTCTAAAATACAGTAGAGTGAGTTTGTCAGGCCATTCAGAGACCTTTAATAAGTTCCTCAAAAACACCAATCACTTAATCAAGAGGGGTTGTTCACCTGACAGAAAGTGATGTGTTGTTCAGTGATGGCTGACTAATGCGATCATCAAGCAGAGAAACATGGGAGAAATGTCCTTTCCACAACAACAGCTGACTCACCAGAGCTCCCGCCTCAGGCCTCAGCTTTAACATTACTCACCTTGTTGAGGGAACGAGCAAACTGTTTGTGTGGTTTGCCGTTCCTTACCCCTGAAGAGACTCAGACAAGAGAAACACAGTGCCCACTCAAGCATGGATTAGAAAAAGTGTTGACAGATGGGCAGGCGGGCAACAAACGGGAAGTGCTGGATACCAGATGTGTCTGCATTAGTGCCGTAGAGCGCATAGATGAAGGTGTGCAGGGATGCTGATGTACTGTACATCTCACACACTCCTGCTTTAAACTAAAATTACAGAATGTTTCCAGATTGACTGTATTCACATGATGATTCTAAACAGGACATTTGTCCGGAGCCCCTAAAGGGACATGGAGATGGAAAAAATATGGGACATGGGAGGGAAAAAAATATTTTTATGTTTTTTGCGTTCTCTCTGAAAAGTTTTGTGCACCATTGTGTTTGTTTGTTCATAATTTTTAGGAGCCAAAATGCTACATGATGTGTGGCCTAGTTTGCACATTTTATTCAGCAAGGATGCATTACATTGATCAGAAGTTACAGTAAAGACATTTATAATGTTACTAAAGGTTTCTATTTCAAATAAATACTGTTCATATATATATATATATATATATATATATATATATATATATATATATATATATACCTGTATATAAAATTGTATTTGAAACAATATACCATACACTCTCAGAAAAAAAGGTACAAAAGCTGTCACTGGGACAGTACCGAAGCTGCCCCAATGACAGCTTTTGTACCTTTTTTTCTGAGAGTGTACTGTTTCAATCAATAGAAATACAATAAAAATATTGTTAAGTCTTGCACTACAGCACAAAATCTGTACTCTACTAATAAATGGTTATTTTTCACAATACCATTTTGCTGTCTGTTGCAAAATCCCACACTAAATAATGAAACACTTCAGCACTGTAATGCATCATGACCAAGTTTCTTAGAAATCAGACATGATTAACTGTCAAAACTATGTAGAAAATGAGTAGTAGACGCATTAGATCATTTTAGCATTTTATACTTTATGCATTCTTTGTCCTGCATTGTCACCCAAAAACTGAATGACGACCAACATCCATCATTGGTACTTAAAGTTTTGCCATTTATCGTGAGCCATGATGTGATTGGAGAGCCTCCTCAAAGGATGAATAATGATTCTTTTTGGCACCGGCCGGCATCACTGTAATGCTAATTTCCGCTCTCTACAAACTTCAGCAGAGAGCCTCATTTGCATTCGTAGCCTTACATAATGAATATGCAAAAAAGGCTGAATCAGGCCAACTTCTTTGACATTTTGTGTCCTAATACGCAACGCTGTTTAATATTTGTTTTTCATTTAAGTTCCTATGTACTGCTGATGGAGAGGAAGTTAGGGGGCAGAAATTATGCTGCATTATGCATCATCAAAACAGCTGAGTTCAGTCAAACATTGCATTAAGATATGGTCTACGGCCTTCATTAGACCATTGCAGCAAACCATACACTAAGGCCACTTAGTTGGGCTGCTCAACCAAGTCTAATTGATCACATTTTAATTTATTTGCAATGTAGCCATGTAATATATCTCTTACATAACACCTCTTAGACATTTCATAATGAAATGGCAATTCCATGGAGAAAAGAACAAGTGAATCATAAAATGATACAACCCTCTTCGGCTGCTTTATATTCGTTGAGTACGTCTTTGTTTAGTTGCAGGTATTGCTCGGCTCTTGGCGCTGGCTCCAGTTTCTTGAGGAGAGTGTTCACTCTTATCAGGCCAGCTCATTCTTTACAGCGAGCAGTCCACAGACCTTGTGTTCGGCCATAAATCACACATCTATGAGATCGACCCCTTTTCCCCTTCGTTCTGCCTAAAGCCTTTGGTACATGACACTGTATTGGCTTATTAAGGACAGCAGACGCTGATTTGATTAGATGGCTGCTGTCTGTGGGGAACAATTTAACAAAAATGGCCTGACAGTTTAGTGTTCTGTAGAAACAAAATGAGGAGACGTGTGTTTATGCTGATTTGCGCTGCATCCAAAATCGAATACTTCCCTACTATATAATATGCGAAAAACAGTACACCAAAAGAGTAGTGTGTCCAAATGGTATTGGAAAAACATGAGGGGAAAAGTCCCCGAATGACCTGCTACTTCCACCGAGATTCTGAAGTGTGCATTTGATGGACACTATCTCACGAGAGGGAATTTATGAATGGAAAGTGAAGCGACGCAACTGACGCTGGTAGGTCACGTGACAACATGGCGGATGTAGTACGTCCGAATTTCATTCATACTCTCAAACTGCTCCGAGACTTGGGTGAAGATCCAAAATGAAATGCAGCTTTATTGGTGCAATCCAAAAATCACAATCTATGTAACAGGCAGGGTGTCAAAACCAAGGCAAACAATGACAAAGTCCAAAACACAGGCCAACAGGGAAATGAGGGCAAGACCATAAACCATGACAAGGGAACCAAGAGAGAGCACTCAAAAATACAGTAGCAAGACTTCGCGAAGATTGAGAGGAAGACAAAGGGCTCATATACACACAGACATTAACAAGCTAATGACACACAGGTGGGTGTAATCACACAATAATGAGTCCAGGCAAAGGTTTATGGGAAATGTAGTTCATGATGGAATGGCAAAGGACTTGGGGGGAGGACTTTCTGGTGGCTATCACAGGCACTCCAGCTGGCAGGCGTGACAAATACTACCCATATGCATACTATAGAGAACGTACTTTTTTAACTTAATTAGTGCAGCTCAATTGCTAATGTCATTTTTTTTCACTTGTGGCATGCAAAATGATTCGGTTTAGTTTAACTATTTATTTATTAGTTATCAGTCATAGCATGGAAAGTAATTATCATATTGGCCAGAATATTTATTTCACTGCATCTGTTTTAACATATGCCAGGCGAAAATCTTAAAGGGGTCATCGGATGCCCATTTTCCACAAGCTGATATGATTCTTTAGGGTCTTCATGTAAATTTTGAAACATACTTTGGTTAAAATTCCTCAATGGTTGTGTAAAACAACACCCTTTTTACCTCCTCAAAAACAGTTCTGTTCACAGCGACCCGTTTCGGTGCATGTCTCTTTAAATGATAATGAGCAACTGCTCATCCCCTCCCTCTCTTCCATGGGGGGTGTCGACACAAGACACGTAAAATGCTGCCTTGGCAGACAGTATACAAATGTCTGAGGGCGTAAATATGCTAATACGGGAAAGTCCGTCAGTGGTCGTGGGCGGAGCATGAGCAATATGACATCGTATTGCTCAGAAAATCCAAACGGTTTGATTATTGAGAGTGTTTAGATTTTCTGAGGATAAAAAAAAGGAGTGAATGGATTTTTTTCATTGTATGGTGGTTGTGTCACACACTGCAAAGACACATTTATATGCAAACCATATAAAAGTGAATTTTGCATCCGATGACCCCTTTAAGTCTTATTGATAAGAAATGTTTTGAGGTATCATTCAAGTGTGCACCACGATCATTGTTGGATGAGTTACGTGTTTAATACTTAGATTTGAACAAACCCCTAACCGTATGTTTGAGCAATAGTGAAAGCAATGCTTGCCTTAGTATTAAAACAAAGAAGCAGAAGAAAATGGTCTAGAAAGGGTTATTGGATTGATTTTTTTTTTGCGGAGAGGACATGTGAGGAAATGGCTCATGATAAATGATGTCCTGCAAAGGAGCCAAAAAGAAGTTACAGTTTCAGTGCTCACAGAATAAAACAGTGGTGCATTCAGCACTGAGCAGCATTTCTCTCGGCTCCAATCACGAGGGCAACGGCGCAATAATGCCTGTGTGCGATTTTCCCCTGTTGGCACAGATGAAGAAGTCTAATGAGCACAGGAGACAAATGTTCCTCCTCATTTCTCTGTGAAACGGATGCCTGTATCGCTGTTGATTGTCGGGCACAGCACAAACAGTCCCAATTCTCCAACGAAATTAAACAAGATAATTAGTGTTTAACCCTACTGTACTTTGAAGGAAACCTGCAATGGTTTATCGCTCTGATGAAAATATAATTGCTCTTTTATGTATCGGTGAAAAATGCATGGGTCATCTGACCCCAAAATTAAAGGGAAAAATTAAGCAAATATAATTTGTATAAAGAACTGTTCAAGAACTTGAAAGGTTTAAGAAACGGCTCATAAAATTCATTAATCAGATCAGTCATTAGGCTTCACAATTTAAAATAGATTTAATTACTAAGTATTTAAAAAAACTATTTTTTTTGCATTACTGTAAATAAGAAAGATTTTATTTGCATTATGGTAATTGGAAATAGAAATATTTCAGTTAATCAAATTGTGGATTAAATTAACTGTAACTAATAATGTCATAATGCAACAAATCTAAATGGTCCTCATAAAAGTTATTTTGTTATGCAAAGTGTAATATCTAAATATAATTTAATAATGTCTTAATAGACATTAGTGTTTATATTCGAACTATACTGGGATCATTTGAATTATTGTAACACTGATATAATGAAACTGTGTGGTTGAAAAGACTGTTTGTTAAGCTGTTTCATACCTATGACTTACTGCTCTCAACGCAGATTTGAATGTTCGCTATGATCGTACTTGTCAAAAAGTTTACATAGCCAAATTGTTGTCATAGGAAAAAGATCGTGTGTGTGTTTGAATAGAGATCGCGATCTTTTAACGAATAATCATGCAGCTCTACTGCACATATTCTTTACAGTTTTCAAAGTTGAAATTTGCTTCCGAACAGACACAAGTCTCCAGAAGTCTTACAGTTACATAAGCATGTTAAATTACAGCCCTCTTGTAAATCACAGCCAAAGTCTTAATTTCATCTAGATCTCCTCTTTCCTCATTAGTAAAAGTCACAGAGTTAATTAATTCCCTCACACCCTCCTCTTTCATATGCAGATGAGATGCTATTCTGCCACACAGAAGGCTTTAATAATGCATTCACTTGGATAGGGGAGCTGGTGTCCCATTTTCTGTTTCTGGACAGAATGTGTGATCCGGGACAGCTTGCACGAATGCTCTTCCTTTCCTAAAGTCTGAACAGAAAGCATTTTGGGAATAGGCTAAATTGTGACTGATATTGAATTTAATCAAAACATTGCCTGAAGTCGATCCTTCTGCAGATGTTTCCCAATTTCATTCATCAGCTGGGTGCTTGCACACACAGTGCCCATGGCAGATACATCAGTGTGAACTGTGCACATCAATCCTCTTTAACTCGCAGGCTCCAGCCCTGTCCTCTCAGAGTTAATCTTCAAGTTGTCATGGGCATATTCTCTAAATTACAGGCCTGCTTTATATCGTCCCCATTAGGTTGAGGCGGTACGAACGTCACTGCAAGATTCATTCCTCTGTCGCTTTCAGTCAAAAATCATAAAGGCAGCCGCACGCAACCCTTTGCTTACATGGCTACATCACTGTCCACTCTAGGAAACCAAACGCTTTTGCCATTTATACTCCTCACAAAAAGAGCTGTCTCTCGTAATGGACTGAAACAAGTGTCCTACCCTTCAGGACAGCTCCCTTGAAAGGATAAAAATAGATATAAGTTGGTTGCTGCTTGTGCCGTTGGGTTTCACTGTTGTCATATGGAGCTGTGCGATTCCGGGGTCAGGCTTTGGGAGAAAAACGTGGGGAGAGGAAACTTTGCCATTTATGACAAGGGCATGTGAGGACTCGGGCATTAATGGGATTTAATTAATTGTTTACCAAGTTCCATTTATAACTCAAGGTTAGCGTTATCCTAGAATGTGTCTCAATTAATTTTTACAGTGTCTTCTGTACAAATGTTTGCAGAGACTGCCTCTGCATTATTTAAAGTTAATTTTTATTATAAATATTATCTGATAACACATTCCCCTAAACAGCACACACATTTGCAATCCCAGATAATCCATTCTTATTTATGAGTTTAATAACACTGATTGAACAAGAATAACACTCAACTTGTTTTCATACCCACTTGTCCATCTGTGTGAATGTCCGCACGTAAATCTTAAGTCTTCTGAAATATACTACAGAAAAATACGGAAAATGTAGAAGAGTGTTTGCCATTGCTAGACATAGTTTCTCAAAACAACACCTAAAAGTTTCTGCAACTGTACAAAGCACATGGATATGTAATGTGTCTAGCACTGAGGCAGTTTGATTGGTTGTCTGTTGCGTAACTCTGTGTTACATTCCTGCACCTTGTAGTTGGTGAATCTCATTTAACTGGTCAAGAACATGGCCAAGAATATATATTTAAGTATTTAAGCGTTAGTATTTGTTGTACTTCTCCTAAATTAATGTTCATTAAGTTGTTAAATTTTTTGACAGTAATGGCAATCTAATATGACCTGAATATGTTCTTTATATACTTTTCATGAGATTTGCACTGTAAGGTGGACAAGGGCTTTACTTTACAATGGCTTAACTTTGGGTTAAAAGCAATGCTAACACTCTTTTTAAAATTTCAAGTGTGAAACATTGCTTAAAAGGATAGTTCTACCAGAAAGACTCGGGAGATAAAATGATATAACAAGTGTAAATTTATTAATAGCTCAGCAAGCATAATTTTATAAAGTCTTTGACGTAGGCCCCGTCCTTAGCAAGCAATGCGAGGGTAACGCAATCTGCAAATCCCGCCTGAAGATGAAGGCAGGGGCGCAGCCGACCCCCTGGAGGTAAAGGAAGGGACCATCCTGGTGGTGGTGGGGAGGATGGAGGGAAAGGACCATCTTGGAGGTGGTTGGGGAGGATGGAGGTAATTGGCGCCGTCAGTATCTGCGAACTCAGACGAATGTAAGTACCATTCTTTTATACTGAGAGTGTTAACACGTGATTGGTTAGAAGTGAGTTAATACAAGCTGATTGAGTCTTCCTGGCAGAACTTAACGCTAAGCTTACATTTCTCTCAAAAATGAAAATTGTCATCATTTACCATCATGTCGTTGCAAAACTGTATGCACACAAAGCCCAAAAGAAGATATTTTGATTTTGAAGAACTCTTTTTTTCTTTAAGATTCCACAGGAGAAAAAGAGAGTTGTGCAGATTTTGACCAACATGATGGTAAGAAAATTTAACCTAGGGTTAAAATTGCCTTGACCCAGGATTAAACATTGTGCGATGAAGCATGAGTGGTTCAATACTTAAAAATAGTCAGCAACTAAGCAGTTAACTGCTTCAGCATGCTCTTTATATGTTCCACCCTTTGTCCTGTGAATGACTAACACACAAATCAACACAAAAATTTCCCTGCGTGTTATAACAGCTCTGTAATGACTGATTGGGAATAGGAACCAATCCATCAAACGGAGAAGTAATCTCAGAGTGACAGGAGCAGTTCCACTCCTCTGCGCAGTCTATCGGATTGATGGAAATGCTTCTCGATGTAATGCATAACTGCTGACCTGCCCCGGCAGAACGGCTCGTCCAATACACTTCAGCCCAATCAGATCCTGAGACTAAGACACTGTAGGGGAAAATTGAAAAGGCTCATCAGCTGCAACCCATCTAACAAATAATTGCATAAAAGTGACACTGTAATCTGGTTTCAGTAGGAAAGGAAAATTATTCAAGTTTCATTTTGTAAAACACTTTCATTACGGTTTTGT
Organism: Rutilus rutilus; assembly: GCF_951802725.1. Taxonomy (NCBI): domain Eukaryota; kingdom Metazoa; phylum Chordata; class Actinopteri; order Cypriniformes; family Leuciscidae; genus Rutilus; species Rutilus rutilus. The sequence continues at coordinate 12,934,041 of NC_140218.1, read as the reverse complement.
TATATGATTAGTTCACCCAAAAAATACAATTGTGTCAATATTTAATTAGTCATTTCATTCAAAATCTGTATGTTTTTTTTCTTCTTATGTAGAGCACAAAGGGAGAGATTAATAAATACTAGTTGCTCTTTTCCATGCAATTATAAATTAATTTAGAAAGAATTCAAAAGCTCTATAAAGTGGCCCATACAATTTGTGTGCCATATTTCATGTCTTCTGAAGCCAAATGATATTAGCTTTGTGTGAGAAACTGTGGGAAATTTGCTATTCACTGATTACCTTTCCCTCCACTGAGCTCACTGTGACCAGGTCACTGAGTAAGAAAGGACTCGAGAGCCTGATCTGTCTTGATTTGTGATCGAATCATTCAGAGTTTTGTAATGTCGATCAATTCAGAAGACTCAAAAAAAGGAATTGGACCTTTTTTTTTTTTTTTTTATCAACACTCATCAGCATGCCAAACGAGAACAATAGCACATCTTAAATTTTCATATGGCATCTAAGAACTGGTGCACAATGTTATATCGACTACTTATATAACACTTTTAAGGTTGCTTTCACATCCTTTTGAAACTCCAGTCCCAGTTCATTGTGAATGCATGAAAAAAAAAAGAAGATCGATGAAATTCCTTTTTTCCTTTTTTTTTGTTCTCCATGGAAGAAAGTCATATAGGTTTGGGAAAACATTAGGGTGAGTAAATAACTTGTCATTTTTGGATGAACTAGTCATTTAAGAAAATAGTAAAAGCTATTATCAAAAGTCTTAATCTTTAATAAAAGAGGGAATTGTCCTATTCTTTTCCAAAAAACCTGGCATTGTATATAACGAAAATTGTTGGCTCTTGGATGAATTACTTTTGTTCCCCTTTTATAAGTTGCTTTGGAAAAAAAGTCTTATAAATGCAAAAAAGTACAATTATATATAAAATCAACTTGAATAGTGATGACAAATTTGAAGTCTAGAGCAGAAGAGTGACGCATAGCTTTTATTCTCCTGCTGGAATTGTAGTGAAATTATAGTTGAAAAGAAAGTGATTCATCCTTTCAGGCAAAATTGTGAACATGTTCAAATGTCAAGAAGCATATGTTTCTCTCAGTCATTTCAGGTTCTGCAGCCTACGCAATTGCTGCACTGGACATTTAATAACCATGTTAACGTGTTCTAGCACCTTCTTCTTTTGCAGTCGTTACTACAGTCATTTCCTGTAATTTTCCGAGAAGACGAATGAATTAAATTAGGGCTGGGCTCTGGGGGGGTATATACCGATGGTGGAAATGACTCCCAGCAGGTCAAAGTATTCCTGTAGGACACTCTGACATAAGGATGAACCCTCTTCTTCTGCCTAAGGGTCACTGGTCAGAGTCTGCACTGAAACCGTCGGGTGAGAAGACGGTGAGGGCTTTGAAGGAGTTAAACGAGGACCGTCGAGGCTTCAAGCCCAGCGCTGATCAGCACTCAGTGATGCAGGAGGAGGAGGAGGAAGAGGAAGGAGGAGCGAACAGAGCAGCTGAGCCTTTCTGCTTTCAGTCTCTCGTCAGCGAGTGCCAGAGCAGTTTCCTTTGCTGTGCTTCTCTGAGAAACACACACACACCAGAACGCTCTTCATTGCTGGTTGGGGGAGAGTGCTAAATCCTTTTCTCTCTCTCTCTGCCTGGATCATGCTGCCCTGGAAAAGGAGTAAGTTTGTGCTTGTGGAGAATGAGTCCAAAACCAAGCCAAAAAGTCTTGGAGCCGGGCTCACCTACCATTCCCTGCTGTCGACTTTGCTCCACTCCTGTCCGGACCTCGTTCCTGACTGCCCGTTCCAATGGCTGGGGAGCGTCTTCCACAGTAAACGCCAGAAAGTGGAGCTCAATAAAGAGGAACCCACCTACAAGGTGCGTTACCTGGGCAGCGCGGTCACCATCATGGCTAAAGGTGACGACTGCACGCAGGAGGCGGTGGCCAAGATTTGGACTCGCAGCAACTACGGCGAACAGAGCGCCAAGATGAAGCTCACCGTCGGGCCGCACGGCATCCGCTTGGGGGCGGATAGAGGTGGCAAGAAGAAGCCCGTCCACCTCTATTCCCTCAACCGCATCACATACTGCGCAGCTGACCCCTTTCGACCCAAGATTTTCGCTTGGATTTACAGGCATCAGGTGAAGAATAAAGCAGTGGTGCTACGCTGCCATGCCGTCCTATTGCCGAAGGCAGAAAAGGCCAGAGCGATAGCGCTCAGCCTGTTCCAAAACTCAACGTCCGCATTCACAGAGTTCAAGAGGCTTAAGCGCCAATCTGACTTCCGTCATTGCCAGCAGCAGCTGTTGGGCGAAGACATTGTACCGCTTATGCCTATTCGGAGACTCCTAAACGGCCAATGCCACTACCAGCCACCTACAGAAAAGCCTGGGAGTGCCACACGGCTCTCCTCGATTACTGAGGAAGAGGAGGAGGAGGAGGAGGACAGACAGGCGGATGCGCAATCCAACAACACCACGACAAACACCGGCACATCCAGTCCCCTTCCGGAGAAAGATCTGGGGAAGATCGTAAATAGACTGGACGAGGTTTCGATTACCAGCTGGGATGAAGCACAGATGACTATCAGCACTCTGGTGTGAGGTCACTTGGATACAGTTTAGCGTCTTCACCACTGAGTCTCTGTCCTGTCGCCTTTCCTGCCAACCCAGTCTTGTCTGGTACGTCCATCGATGCACCGTGAAACAGCCCTCCGAAACTTGGGGTAAGGACCGTTGGCACCCACGATGCTGCTTGCAGAAGAAGCGTTCCAAGAGATGCATGGAGAGGGAGAGCCAGTACAAGCACAATACAAGGAGGACCACAGGTACACCAATCATTTGGAGTTGGTTGAGAGCTTACACCGAAAAGCCTTTATCTACCCCCGACATCGAGCAAAGCTTGAACTGCACCCGAAGACAATAAAGCATTCATCTCATACTACTCACACCACCTTTGTTTGTTTTTTTGAGTACATGCCAAGTGCTTTAGACTGACGGACTATAAGAAGGAACATTAAAATGTGACTTTTTGAACAGCCAGTCTGTCTTTTGATGTTCGTAACTGTCCCCCGGTGACCTCTCTCAACGGGCTCAGCTTCAATGGGATGCGGTTAAAGCTGGTTTATTGGCACTGGGAGCAGCACTAATGAATTAAACCATAACTTAGGAATCGAGTCATTGACTTGACATGTTTACTGCTACCATTCGTCACAGCTCTGCTAATCAGTAATGAATAACAAGTGGAGGCATCACCTGTGAGGTTTAAGATGGGCCTTTTAAAATGTTTTTAAAAGGTATCAATTTTACACTGTGATTTGTCCGGGACCAATGGCAGCCATGCATCTTGTGGTTATACAAACGAGCACTTGTAATTTATGCTGAATTTGTGTTGGTGTAATGTGTTAGTCATAAAAACTAATTTTTATGCTGTTCACATGAAGGTCGCAGCTTCCATCTGTCAACGCTGGCATGTGTTTTGTAATTTCAGTGCATCCTTTTAATCTTCTGGAAACTGGGGGAAAACCGTAAAACATTTTTCTACTACTTCCATCTTTTTCTGCACAATGGAACACTGTCGGTGTGAAAAATTGCCAGAAGTTGCATAATAAAATGTTTGCTTATATTAATTATGAATTCTTAGAGCCCCAGCTTTCCATTTATTTCATCTCGGGATGATCGGATTGAGTTTATTTGAAGGATTTGAAAATGCAAACTGCTGATTTTCAGGCTGTATTTTAAAAGATCATTTCTTGCTTAAATAAATATTTAATTCATAGAAAAGGAAAAAAATGTCCATTGACATCTTGTGAGTGGGCTGTGAAAGGAACTGATTTCATCTGTTGCTGAGGGGCATTTAGCTTTTCCATCAAAGTGAGGCAATTAATCAGCAGATTGAATTGTTGAGAATGTGAGCATAAAACACCTGGGCAGGCAGCGCAGAGCTTTCAGCTTGACATGAAATCAGCCAGAAGAGGCTTCAACAGCCTCTCAGTGCATAGTTGATTAAATCGGACAAAAGGACAAGCACATAAATAAGCAAAACTAAGATCTGCATCCAATTCACCATAACAAGATCTGCTTTCTGAAGTGCATTTGAGAACGGTTTCGTTAGTGGTGCTTGCTAGGGCAAATATTGCTATTGCTCAGGTTTAGGCAAGGGTTGTGTGGATGATTTATTCCTCAAATCGTGTCACTTGAGGAGAGTTGTATTCTTAGCTTTCTAAGTGATTATACCTGCAATTCCTGATAAAGTCCCATCTAGTTAGATTGAAGGAGGAACCCAAGCCATATCTAGAGACTCAAGGGTGGATTCTTGACTCTATAGCCAGTAAGACACCACCTAGCAATCAACTAGAATACCTTCAAAACTGCATAGCAACACCTTGACAATGGGTGATCACAAATCACCCATTGTGGCACCACCTTTTCTACATTAAGGGCTAGATTTACTAACAGCTTGTGCCAGCACAAACTCTCTTTTGGAGTTAAAAAAATTACTGTCAGGATTTATTAAAGACACGCAGTGAAAATTAGCACTGAAAAGGCTTGGAAGGGGTTATTTTTGCTGCTGACCGTATTGCATATGCATTTGTAGGAGTTTCCCTTTCAGACGCAAAATTCATGGGAGTATTTTAAATAATCATACAAGGTGATTTACTAAGGTTTGCGCTATAGTCAATTTACTGGCTCTTGGTAGATTGCGTTGGTCATTATGGAAATGATCTGACTGTGTCTGTGTTCTTTAATTTCGATGTCGTCAGTAGATTACGAGCAGAACTTTCCACTCCTTTTTTAGTAAATCTGGCCCTAATTGTACAAATCTGGTTTCTTTTGTTGTTTAATTATTTTGTTTACAGCACCAGATACAATTTTTAGATAATTTTAAAATAAAACATAATAATGGTTTGTCCATGAAATGTGGGGGATGCTTTAGGTCAGTGGTTCTCAAACCTGTCCTGGCGTACCCCCAACACTGCACGTTTTCTTTGTCTCCCTAATAAAACACACCTGATTCAACTCATCAGCTCATTCACCCATGTTATAATAAACTTGTTTAATTAACTTAATAGGACTGAGTGGACAGCCGTAAAAAAAAAAAAACAAAAAAAAAAAAACAGCTTACAAAAGGTAATATTGTGAATTTCTGTTATTTTGTGAAATATTGTGAATTTCTGTGAATTTCACATATTTCTGTCTGTTCTGACAAATATGTGGATTTTTGTTAACGGGGCATCAACGAGGCATAGAGAAAGAGGGAGACATATTTGTCAAATAACAAATACAGTCAGAAAATTATGTCCATATGGCAGCTGAAATGTGCATTATGAGAGGAACACACATTTTACATGATTGTATTAAGCAAGCATTATTTTTGTTTATATACCGTAAACTACATCTGGATTGAACTCCAAATGCAAACCACTTTGAATTTGCCTTCTGTCTAAAAGTATGTATAGACAGAATAAAAGATAAAAATATTTACCCAAAAAGAAATTCTGTAATTTCCCCCCTGATGTTGTGAAATACATTTAATGCTGTATGATGTAATTTTGTCTTTGGAACACAAAAGGAGTTAATATATAACTTAAACCCCTGGTTTCACAGACAAGGCTTAAAGGTGCAGTGTGTGATTTTTAGCGGCATCTAGTGGTGAGGTTACGAATTGCAACCATCAAAAGTTACGTTGGCCGACAGGAGATGTCGTCGTCTGAGACAGCAGAGAGTAGGCAGTTAAGCAATGAGGTTTCTTTACGAAGATAAATTAAGAAATGATGTTTACTTTATTATTCAGTAAAACGATATGTTATTGCGAATATTATTGTTACCTGTTCCTCATTGTGTCATTGTTTTATTCGCTGACTTTAGCTAGCTTCTTTGCATGTAGAACAACATAGTGACGAAAAAGTTTGTCCGTTCAGGGCCACGGTTGAAAGTTGAAACATGTCGGCACAAAATGGCGCATTTCAACGTAAGGGGACCCGCGGTGTATGCAGTAGCTCATTCTGAGGTAATAAAAACGTAACGATTCATTAAGTAAGGTCTTTATACACCACTGAAAACATAGTGTGTTATAGTAGTCATAGTATATAATATAATATATTATATTGCATTTCTGTCTACAGATCCTCCTAAATATTACACAATGCACCTTTAAGCCTAGTCCCAGACTAAAATGCATGTTTGAGCTGTTTTAACTGAAAGCAGCTTGGACTGACATAATTTAAAATATGTCAGAGCCATTTTTTTTTTAGCTTAAGATGCACACCAGTAATGTTTTTCTCTAAGGCACGTTTATTAAAAATGCTTAAATGTCCTAATTGAACTAAGGCATAATCTTCTGTTTGTGAAACCAGGCCTAAATGAAGAGCACAACTCACAGACTGATCAAATTTTGGAGCTTGACAAACGTGGTCACTATTAACTGTTGTTGCATAAAAATATGGTGTTGGATTTAAAAAAACAACAACAGCTGTATAAAGTTTCTACAAAATTTCTCTTTTGTGTAACACAAAAAAAAAAAAAAAAAACCTGCTAACACTTTACTTAAAGCCCTTATGTATAATGCTATATAAAGACCTCAAACTTTTGAAAGTTAGTATTTATGTGTAAATGACAGATTGACATCCTAATCTGGACATTTAGTGGCTGCATGTGATGGACACCATTTTGTCCCTGGGATGGGATTCTGAAAGTGTAATCTCCCCTCTAACTCTCTAACTGTTAGAAAATGTGAGTGTGAGTTTGATGTGAGTGACAGAATAATGGAAGTGAAGAGTGCTACTTCTCTCCTGTAAGCCTCGATGAAAGTGTTAATAGCTTCCTTTGGAGGCACAGAGGGGAACAAGGTGTGCTGGGCCGGGACATACAGGATCAATGAGCCATCTTTCAGGCATACAGAGAGAGAGAGAGAGAGAGAGCGATAAAAAGGATGACAGCCCTGTTTTAGGTGTGTGTGTGTTTAAAACGAGAGATAAAGAGAGAGACTTGCATTTGTATTCCTCAGCAGCACCGTTCTCTTCTCTCGAACAGTAGCGCTGGATTCTGCATTATTACTTCCAAACACACACTGTGCCGGATCAAATTCCCTGAAGGTTCAATCATAAATAGTTAATTCCTTGAGAAATATTTGCACACATAGGTAGAGAGCAAAGATGTTTGCTCTATTCAAACTTAGTTGAGCAAAGCTTTGATAGTGTTTAACCTCTAAATAAAGATGGTTTCATTTAAATCTCTAAAACAAATAAAAGGCAGAATAAAACAAACCTGATTGATTTCCTGAACAGATCTGGCAGAACTGAAGGGGGCTTAGTAGAAACTGTTTTGTTTGCATTTTTTGTTTGCACTTTATTTTACAATACATGCACTTACATGTACTTAGTGTACTTAAGAATACTGGTTAATATAAGGTAACCACACGGGTTAAGGTTAGGTATAGGTTCAGGGTTAGTACCTAGTTATTACCACCCAGTTATTGTAATAAGTACACAGTATTTACAAGGGGAACTTGACTCTAAAATAAAGTGCTACCCATTATTTTAATAACATCATTGAATTACATGTGGCGGTTTATTAATCGCATATCAATATTTACTAAGAAAAGCTTCCAAGTAATGCACACTCTAATGACAATTTGTCGTTTGTCGACAAGATATCGTATGACTTGTCTTGACACTACCATTCAAAAGTTTGGGGTCGGTAAGATTTTGTGATGTTTTTGAATTTTGATAGAAGTCTCCTATGGTCATCAAGGATTCATTTATTTAATCAAAAACACATTTACACAGTAATATTTCTACAAGAAATCTTCAGAGATCATTCTAATATGCTGATTGGTGCTCAATAAACATTTATTATTGTTATAGTCAACGTTTAAAATCGTTTTGCGACTTAATATTTTTTTGTGGAAACCTTTGATGAATAGAAAGAACAGCATATGGATATCTTTTGTAACACTATACATGTATTTACTGTTGCTTTTGATCAATTTAATGCATCCTTATTAATAAAAGTGCAAATCTCTCTAAAAAAGTGTATCTTACTGACCCCAAACTTTTGAACGGTAGTGTATATAAAGAGCATTCCTGTAACTCAAACAAAATGTATTGACTTCAACATGCATTCCTGGTATTATTGTGCTTTCCAAAAGAAGAAACGACTCCCAAGATGACTTCCTATTTCACAATGCGTCAATGCTATGGAAGTAAAATGGGTAGCAAATGCTTTCATGATAACTTTAGATCTTCAAGATAATAATAGATTCAAAAGGAACACGATGTAATTCTAACACACAAACGGCTGCATGAAATTAGATTGCCTTGTCCACGCTGATCCACAGAATCCGAGCTAAAAAAGCTTATCTGTTATTAGTGCTATACAGAGCAATATACTCCAAACACAAGCCACCCACAAGGGACCTTGGCTCACTGACAATGAATTGTGCATGACCTTTCAAAAACAATGCTTGCTCACCTTTACGACCATATTTATTTCATGGTGGATGAAATATATTATTCTCTGACAGTCCTCCTGTTAAGACCGATCAGCATCTGTACTGTTATCTAAGCTATAGAATCTGTGTGACTTGAATAATTCAGTGTTTTCATCCAAAATATTCTCTTTGCTTGTGTGTTTTCTCAACTCATATTTCTCTGCAGTTCTAGAACTAGACGAAGAGAAAATTTAATGGGGAGAGGATTCTTCAAAGATCAAAGCAAGACCTTTGATGTTGTCGCATCACTTGTTTTAGCATCAACATCAAAGTTTAACTCTCAGAAAAATAAAGAGAATAAGGCTGGTTAATTTGCCCATGAGAATCAGATGTTTAAGACCATTAAAGAAAATGTGAAGTCAAAATCGACCCATTCATTAACGCACAGTATTGATTAATAAATAACTTTCCTGATGTAACAAGCAAAATTCACTTTTATAAGATGTTTGATCACAGATGTGTGTCCACAGTGTTCGTAAACAACCAGCCTGTAAAATCCACCCACTCCTTTTTTTTGTAATCCCCATAAATCATAAACAGTCCCTCCAAACAAATTATAATTTTTTTCTGAAATATTTTTAGATTAACATGACGGTACATGCTATAGTCGATTAGTTGAATCAACTTAACTCATCGACTAACCATTCAGGAATGCCCATTTGCATTCTAAAAGTTAAAATTTCTTCTTGAGTCTCTCCATCAGTATCCGGCTCTTGTTTGAACATGCAAGGCTGAAAACCGCTAATGACAATTTGTAACATTTTGCCTGCGTGACATTCTCCAGTTTTGTTGTTGTCGGAGTATCCGAAGCTCGAGCTGTAAAGGCCACGCCCTCTTCTGGAAAGGGGGCCGGGAGCAGCAGCTCATTTGCATTTAAAGGGATACATACAAAAACGGCGTGTTTTTGCTCACACCCAAACAGAAGCAAATTTGACAAGCTATAATAAATTATTTGTGGGGTATTTTGAGATGAAACTTCCTGGGACAGCAGAGACTTTTTTTTGTGAAAAGGGGCGTAATAGGTCCCCTTTAATCAGTCTGGAAATCCGGAAGCATGTTAAACATGCTTTATATTTCAGAAAAGACTTTAGACAAACAAAGACGGTGCACTCATTTTACTATGAATGGGAGAAAATGCAAAGCGCAATATGGCGGAATAAGCCCCGCCTTCTAAACAAGTTCGCCAATAACTGCAGCTGCCTTTAAAAGCTCCAGTTGCTATAGAAACAGTCAGTGTTCTGAGATGCACGCTTAAATACGGTACATGCACATTGGCTGGTCCATCCTGAATAATGCAGTTTTTTTGTCAGGATTTGAGCATTTGGAAACAACATTTATGAGGCAGTTGTTGTCAAATTTCATTGCTGATTTCAAATATGAAATTTAATCATAAGCTTGGTGTAGAATTTGATGATTCCCCATTTAACGAGATAAGCTGCACTTGCATGACTGAAATAGGGACTTTGATTTCAGTCAAATGGCTGTTTTTGACCGGAATAAGGTTTAATAAGGATCATAATAAGGTGTAATCGTAGGGTGCTTTAAGTATTCCCAGGAGACAACGCTCTATCTCTGGACAAGACGTTCCACCAATGCGGTCATCTCCAATTCAAATATGATACAGGCTGCGATCGCCAGCTGGCCTGTGAATCTGCTGACGTAAATTTCAGCATTAGAGAGCTAATTATGAGCTTGATAGTGTGAAACAGAGGGCCTGCTCTAAACTAGCCCCTGTTGTGCTAATATCCTTAATTATCCTGCAACATTAGTGACACTGATGTCACCTTTTAAATGTCAGCACTCTAGCAAAGAGCAAAACAATTATTCATCACCGAGTCATAATGACCTCACAGACCCTGCCAACAGCCATCATCCTATCAAACAATCCTCTGCCACACTGATTTATAATTAGTGATACTTGCTAAGGCAAACATCACTAATGCTATTGCTCAAACTTTGGGTGTGGACTTTGTGGAAATCCCTAATCCTAAGTATTAAGGTGCATCATTTTTTTTTATGCAGTTTGTTGAAAAGAGATGTGCTTTTATTCAGACTTATGACTGCATGGCAGGCAATATAACATGATCATGCATCAGACAGATGGAACCATAAGTTAACATTGGGGAAAAGACCCTAATTAGTTAATTATGCGTACGTTATCATTATGCGATCCTCCCTCTCCTCGTTGCTGGGCTTGTTTTATTACTTTCCTGTGAAAAACAATATATTGGATTAGACCTTATGACATGCTCCTCCTCTGGGTGAATTCCAGTACCTCGGCTGATGCAATAACACACAGTCCTTTTCCAATAAGATCTTTGCGGAACATTTTCCACCTCTGGCAATCGCTTTCAGACATTTCTCTGATTGCCGCTATGAGACATGCAGCTCTTAAACCCTTAGATTTGGATGACTTTGAAATGCAGGCAAACAACCTTTATCAAAAAGCTCCAACTGCCTCTGGCTTGATATCACTGGCAGCAAAGCAATGAAACCTGAAGCCAAATGTTTGCAATCCCCCTCAGAGGCGGAGAAATTACACGCCTAGAGGATTTTTTTTTTAGATTTTTTTTGATATTCTTTATTTTGGTGTAGCAGCATAGACAACAGCATTTATTTCAAATCAGAAGTAGTTGCATTTTTCCTGCTGTTCAATTTTTCTCTTTTTACATAATACAAAAGTAAACTAAATGATAAAAAAAAAAAAAAAAAAAATTACACATAAAAAGAGGTAATGTAAAATAACAGTAACAACAAAAGTTTTTACAACTTGGGGAAGGACAAATGTATACTTAATGTTCTAACTCTATACTGAAGGGTATTAATTGTGGGTTCTTAGTCCATGGTAGAGACTAAAGGAGAAAGCACACTATAGTTTCCAATATGTGGTAGGGAAGAGTTACAAGGAAGATTACAATGACATTCTTCATTCACGAGGAAAGGATCATTTGTTCTATACCTCCACAAAGTCTGGCCGTAACGGCCTTACATATTCCACCCACTTGGTCCAGAATTTAATGAACACATGTTTCTGAAGACGGAGGGAAAAAGTAATTCTTTCCATAACATAGATATCATTTACTATGTCCATCCACTCTCGTATTGTGGGGGGGTTCAGGAAGCAACCAACGCCTTGTGAGCGCTTTTTTACCATGCCTAGAGGATATTAATACAGGAACAGGCATGCTTAGATCCAAACTAAGCATGTGCAAAACTCAGTGTGTCAGTGGGTTGTCTTGAACGACTTTATGACAGCAATATTTGGGCACTGCCCTTTGATTTAAAGGGTTAAATTTAGTGAAAACTTCTCCGAAAGCGTTTTAGCATGCTGACAGTCTCGCACCCTATCTATACTACAAGCATAGCAACACAGCTATTTAAATTAGTCATGACACACTGCGCTGTTTGCTTCCCATGCAGACACAGTGTAAGTTACATTTAGCATGCTAATGGAGTGCTAAAACTCTCCCCAGAAATTTGCATATCTAAAGGACCTCATTTAAAGCACCGCTGCTTCAAAAGTTAAAGGTAAATCTAGATACTCTAATTATCGACTAATGTGTTGTTGGATGACTTGCAGAACATCCTGACCAATCCATAATGCATATGCATAACCAATTTTGACTGAGTACAACTAATCTCATCTGTGTGTTCTCTTGCCATCTTTTCCTATTAACTGTCTGTAAGGCTGTAGCTTTGCCAGACTTTCAAGTTCATGCAGTTGTCACCAGGTTGCATCAAAGCTTTTTTCAAAGGTGACAGTCCATTTTACAGGAAACCAAACGTAACGTCTCAATCTTGATTCAACCTCCAATCTCTGATAAAACGCTTAGGTTTCCTTGGCACATAAATAAACTGATAAAAACTCAATAATAATCCTTTACAGATTCAACAGCACTTTGAGCTCTCCCATACAGACGAGCTGATTGAGTTAATGAGGCGGGAGAAACCCTCAGTATTTCATGATATTCTGTCCTTCAGCTCTGCTCAGAAAGGTGTTTCATAATGCGACTGAATTTATTAAGACGTAAGAACAGCTCAAAGCTACATTCATCCTTCATTAACCAGGTTATAAAATAGTCACATCTCTTTTCTGTTGCCAAACTTTCCTCCTGTGGCTGTTGAATGTGTCCTCTGAATGAATCTGTTGACCTTTTAAGTGTCACTTTAGTCAGATGTCTCCCACAGGCTGACATGTCAGACCCTTGGAGCCGGATGGAGGAATACTCAGACATGGAATTTTTGCCATTTAGTCCATTTACTTAATTAAAATTTTAAATGCAGCTCAATTCTTTAACCTTTTGTCACAACATACATGCAATGAATGTAAATGTGTACATTTTTTATTTTTACAATATATATAGGCTATATAAAAAAAATGGTTACACTTTGTTTTACAGTACGTGTACTTACAGTGTACTTAAGAAAGTACTGGTTAATACAAGGTAACTACATGGATTAAGGTTAGGTTTAGGGCTAGGTTCAGGATTAGTACCTTATTAGCCAATTATTGCAATTAATGAAGCTCTAGCATAAGTTCTGCCGGGAAGACTCAATTGTTACGTCACTTATTACCTTCTCATCTATCCAATCATATTCCTATACTTATGGTATAAAAGATTGGTACTTACACACGTCTTGAGTTCGCAGATGCTGACGCTTCAATTCACCTCCATCCACCCCACCACCACCAGGATGGTCTCTTCCCTCCATCCACCCCACCACCACCAAGATGGGTCTTTCCCTCCATCCTCCCCAACACCACCAGGATGGTCTCTTCCCTCCATCCACCCCACCACCACCAAGATGGGTCTTTCCCTCCATCCTCCCCAACACCACCAGGATGGTCTCTTCCCTCCATCCTCCCCAACACCACCAGGATGGTCCCTTCCTATACCTCGCAGGGGGTCGGCTGCGCCCCTGCCTTCGTCTTCAGGCAGGATATGCAGATCCGGCCCCTCGGATTGCGAGCTACGGATGGGGCCTACGCCAAAGAACTTGATTGCTTGTTGGGCTGTTAATAAATGTTAATTGTCTTTCTGGTAGAACTATAATACTGTAAGTACATATGTATATGGATCATGGGACTAAAATAAAGTGCTACCTAAAAAAATACTTAATCCAATTGTGTTTGGATTACAGGAAGAATTCTTCAGCAATCAAATGTGTCCCACAGGATGTGGAAAGGGCCTTGTGGATGCAGGTGACAAGAATCCAGAACTTGCGGTCCTGATTCCCTCTCCATATCGTTTTCTATCAATTCTTTACTGACTTGTAAATCCAGGGCTTTCAACTAGGGGTATGTATATATGTTTTGAATTTTAAGACTTAAAAGACTGTTTTGACATTTAACATTTTTACCATTTTAAATTTAAATCATATAAAATATTAATATTGCAACGTTGATTACAAATGATGGCAATTTTGTAGCTTGACAAAATTCATTGAAGTTTGGAACAAATCCATTTAAACTAATTATTTGGCATTGAAAAAGTGACATTTAAAAAATGTATTAACATTAAAACTTACTTTCATTGCATTTCTAATTATTAGATCATTTCTAATTTTAATTATGTTCAACTTTATGTAATTTAGTAATGTTAATGTTTTCAACATATATTAATATTATTGAGAAAATCTAGCTATTTTACAATAGTGGTCTCTGAGTCTGAAATCCCTGTCTGCTTTAAAATTTAAGGGAATAGATTAATTTGATTGAAAACTCTTGGCAGTAATATTGTCAACATTGCTGACTTAAATGATGGCTTGGACACTATTTAATTAGAAGTTAAAATGTTTATGCAACAAGACTAGAACAAATCCATTCAAACAGATTATTTGGGGTTGAAAAAGTGTTATTGTGTTGGAAAGTCTCACTCAATTTAATTAAGTTTATTGAACGTGTATTTCTTGAGTGAAGAGAATACCAATGGCTTTGAAGACAGCATGAAAAGTGTCTGACCTGCTGCAAAGCCAAACGGTGTGCAGAAGAGAATCTGCAGTCAATTATAATAATTTGTCCTTATGTGTGGTGTTGGGAAGCAGTTCAAGTTATTCTTTTAACCCTTAAACGTATACCTCTGGTCTTTATTGACCCGGGACGTCATTCACTACCCTCCCACTCATTCATTTTTTAAAGTTAGACATTAACCTTCTATATATTCCTTAATAAATTCATTATAAGCAATATAAAACAAGAAAAAACTAAATTCTGTTTTCTAGTAATTTTTTGGTAAAAAGTGTATTGGGTCGCTAGCGACCCGAGATATGTAATAGTGTAATTGTTTTAGTTTTTTTTTCAGCACAAAAATAATTTAATCTCTGACGACTCAGTGGGCCCTATTTTAACGATCTGAAACGCAAGTATCAACGCAAAACGCAAGTAACTTTGTGGGCGGGTCTTGGGCGCTGTTGCTATTATACCGGCGGGATAAATGACTCTTGCGCCCGACGCAAATCTAAAATGGGTTGGTCTGAAGTAGCTTCATTATTCATAGGTGTGGTTTGGGTGTAACGTGAAATAAACCAATCAGAGCGACATCTCACATTCCCTTTAAGAGCAGGCACGCTTGTTCCATGGCGGATGGCTATTATAACGGCAGATTTGCCAGGCGCACGCTAGGAGCGGTTCACAGCCGAGGAGACCGACGTTCTCGTCAGGGCCGTAAAACACAGAGAAGTGACATTGTATGGGGATGGGAGAAACCCACCCAAATTAGCTTCGGTTAAACAGGCGTATAATAATTTGGGTAAATGTGTAAGCTAGATTTATGCCTATTTTTTCACATCATCATGGACACAACAATGATTTCCCTCGTGTGTTAATATTTTTCCTTGTAATAATGTATGGTTTTCTAAAAATGAGAACTGCTGCGTCAGTGTGTAGATGAGATAAGCAAAGTGTATGCGCGTTGTGCACACGCTACATTGATTATGGCCAAGCATGCGCCCTTAAAATAGCATATGAATAACATGCACAACGCGCCAATGACTTTAGACTAGGTTTTGGACTGATACGAAATGATGACGTGATGTTTCACTCATAATTACCGCAGACATAAAACAAAAGAATACACTAGTATCATCAGCAAAACTTGAAATAGCTCAGCGATTTACTGCAGAGTAAATGCTGTACACACAATCAAATATTAGTCTCACTGTCACTTGATGGTGGATCAAGTGCTGTCAGCAATCAAAATATTGAATTTGAAGACATTGAAAACGATAGTTTTGAGAATGTCTGAGATTGTGAATATGAGCCAGATGCTGAATGCATTGGGGAAATGAGCTCTGACGATGACAGTGATGATGGGAAAAGCATCTACTCAAATTGAACCCTTCCAGTTCCAAAAAGTAATGAAATATGCTTTATTTTATTCTTTTGTAACTGTTATTAAAATATTAAGAGAGTTTTAAATTGCAGCAGTAAGAGATCCATCCATATAGGTCTGGGTCTCTAAAGACCCAAGTATGTAATAATGATTGCCGAAACATTCATGCATGTTAGGGTTAAAAATGTAGTTAGATACTAACAAGCTAACAAGAAGCAAGGGATACAATCTTTATGATTAGATTCTATAAACAAAGCTGTATTTTTCTGGCACACAGATTGTTATACCAAAAACAAGTAGTCTGCAAAGTCAATCCCTATGGATATTGGCTTGAGACATCAGGAAATGTTCACTTTTTAATTGGCATGTAACTGGAATTTCTTTCCTAACTGTCTGAGTTTGAGTCTTTGGGGAGAACAGAGCACTGTCCGTAATTGAGACCAGCAGACTGGGCTGAGCTTTCGTGCGTGGACTGCCAAAGGAGAAAGCTCCTATAAATCCCTTTCATATGAATGTCAGCAAACAGGGCCATTTTCTTGAAGCCCTTCCAAAATAGGATGTTTGAAAAAAATCTTTCGATAGGTCCTCTTATCCTCAAGCGCAGGTGGCTAAGGCACAGAAGTTATTGAAATGGTGCTCCCTCGCCCACTTGGCTCCTCTGTGTAAATGGATGTCTTGATCATTTTCGGCACGGAGCGCTCTGTCATTTATGATGGGATTGATAGAGGCATGCAGCTCTTAAAGCTTTGCATTATTTATGCAAGATGTGCTTGCTGTTTTTCATGGCCAGATGTTCAAGGTTGTTTGCAGATGATGTTTTGAGAATGTGTTGCTTTTTTTCTTGCATGCATGTCATTGCATTTTCAGTGGCCTCAAGTTTTCATGCTACTTGGTTTGATATTATGTGTGCAATGCAATGACGTTGTCCAAAAGTGTCCTTTTCCGGCCGCTATTAGCTTTACATCTATCCTTTTTGATAATGCTTTTGCTGTGCCTGTTAGTTGTATGTCTTTCTCTTTCTCTGAGTAATCAATGTTAGCCCATCTGCTCATAAAATCATGCCAGAGCACTGAAGAACAGGAGTCTGGAAGCTGGGTTTGAGTTATGAGGTTTACAGCTTTGATCGCATCGTGTTATGCAACATTCAGGAACATTCTGTCTGCGCAAAATTCTGCAATCCATTCCCAGACGCAGAGGAAGCTGGCTAGCAGCAAATTCGCTCATTAAATGAAACGGTTTCAGAAACACACATTGCGCTTTGGGGAAGTGTAGTATTGGTAGTGAACCCCCTGAGTACCACGCTGGGCATTGTGTTTGGCAGCAGAGAGTAACTTGTTTATAGCTTCAACACCGCTATATCAATACCTAATATATTTCTTTTATATTATGGAAGCTTGTTTCTGCCACTGTATAAAAAAATTTAAATTAAAAAGAGTTTTTTCTTAAGAATTTAGTTTATCTCCTGCCGCAAAAAAAACAACAAAAAAAGGTAACTGAAGTTCCTATCCAAGTTAATATCTACGTATACATTTTATATCGAGAAAAAAGTACGAATTGTGAGAAAAAAAGTCTGTGAATATATTATATATATATATATATAATATTAACTATATATCGAAAGGTCTGCACAGCATGCTAATGCTTCCTGCGTCATTGCGTGCTAACCCAAGGACCAACGTTAATCGCTGTTATTTGGGTCTGACACTTGAGGTTTCAATTCTGAAGGAGTTCAAGTGAATGATGAATGGGTTCAAGTGAATGACTCGAGGTTTGTGCACTACAGGTTTCTGTGCTTGTGTGCATTGCATTGATGCTTAAAGGCACACTATGTAAGATTTTTGGATCAAAATATTCAAAAACCACTAGAACAATGTTATATATTTTGTTGATTTGTGTACTTACATTATCCCAAATGTTTCTAAGAATGATACGCCGTCACCTATCAATGACATCAGACCCGCATTACCCTCGATTTCTGGTTTTATTTTGATGAAACCTTGGAAACACCAAAGACGCTTTAATATATTATGTGTTTTATTAGACAGGTGAGCAACTGTTTAGATACATTCATTGACAGAAAACAGCTCAACACATAAGTCTTTTTTTGTTTGTTTAAAACTCGTTTTCTTGATTTACCATGCCTAATATCGATCTAGCTCACTGCAGTGTGCAACAAGTGTCTCATTTAGTAGCCACCGAGCGAACGCACAGAGTAGCTGTGGCGAGCAGGTTGAGGCCGCGGGCCGGTGGCGTGATTACTGATGAGCGACAACTGCGTGACGCACCGGTCTCGTATCTCTCACGGAGGAACGGAAGCATAAAGGAGGAGCGACGACAGTGAAGAGCTAGAGAGGCCAGGCCTGGATTTTATTTGATGTTTATGTTTTATTTGACGTGACAGCAGTCGTCCGTGAGGGGCTGCTGTCTTTTACTTTCGTTTTGTATTTGTTTTATTTGTATCATTAAAATGTGTTTGAATGTTCGCCGGTTCCCACCTCCTTCTTCCCATAACATCTGAACTGCGTTACACTGGTGCGAAACCCGGGAAGAAGGAGGAACACGCTGTCAAAGAGTCCTCGCCGCTGTGGGGAATCCGCGGTGCCATCGAGCATGGCGGGCAGTTTCCGTCGCCATGGACGCTCGAGGCGGTGCGCTGGAGTGAGTTGCCAGGGGGACGGTCGAGCTCGCTGCTGGCCGCCTGGGTGCTGGAGGGGCGGCTGCCGTCTGTGAGGGAGCGGAGGAGTCGCCGCCGTTCGCCGGAGCCTGCTGCCATCCGCCATGACGGGGAGGAGCAGGGAACGGGGGACTCCTGCCGACTGCCCGAACACGGAGGACCCGTCGCCGTCCACCAGGCGGTGGAGGAGTGTTGAGCCGTCCACCGAGTGCTATCCAGCGCCACCGCCAGGCACCGCGGAGAAGATCGCCCAGCTGGTGGAGGACCAGATGGCGGCGCGTTGTGGGAGCCGGACCAAGATTTTTATTTGTATTTTATTCTCCCCTCTCTCGTCTGTCGCTCCTCATGCTTCCGTCTCCTTTTCTCTCGCCTCGTCTGTCCATACCCCCAGTCATCCGGGCTGCTGTCTTTTACTTTCGTTTTGTATTTGTTTTATTTGTATCATTAAAATGTGTTTGAATGTTTGCCAGTTCCCGCCTCCTTCTTCCCATAACATCTGAACTGTGTTACAGTAGCATTATAACATCTTTCAACTCACTCAAATGTAACTAATATGATAAATCAGCGCTGTGTTACCCCATGAAGAAGTGGAAGCGCCGTCTTCGGCATACTAAAAGCTCCACTGCTCTCGAGCTGTGTGTCGCACTTTTCTCTCATTAGCAATCACTCCAGCAGCTTCGTTCCTCTCCAATGGTTTTCGTAACATCAATAAATCTTGATGTTCATCCATGAATATGATTTCTGCCGTCGTATTCTCCACCGGCTGTAGAGGTGAAGACAACAACTCAAATGATTCCGCGAAATGTAGGCGTCATCAAGCTACGCATTTGTTTTGAATAAACAACCTCTAGTGGCGAAAAATTACGTAGTGTGCCTTTAAAACTAAATAATTTTTCTAATATGATTTTGTATTACCTACAACCAAAGACCCAGGTGTCGGGCAATGGGTTTTATGGTGCAATTATAATTTCTGCTCAGCACATTGTGGGATTTACATAAGATGGCACTCACAGGCCGGATGTTTATTTTCTCCCATATAATGGAGCGTGTTGGCAGGATTGTTAGGGCTGCAGAATTGGCGGGGGGGGGGGTTCTGTTTAAGTGCTCTGCACTGTAGGTTATACCTGTGTGGTTCAGATAACGGTCAAGTGCTCTTGTATTTGCTGCTAGTTAGAATTGGTACTGATCCACGGCTCTCTGGAGATAGACGACAGGCAGCTGCTGCACACCAGACTCGAAATGAGGGAACATAGACTATGTTCCAAACCAGAAAACAACAGGCACTTTGCCATGACCTCGTATCGTACACAAACCCCTGCTAAACTAACACTGTAGTTTTCTGTAATATGCACTGCTGTTTGGGTGAACAAAAGAAAGGAATACCCTATGTGTGTGTGTATATATATTTATATATATTCTACCTAAACTCTTTTAGTTGACAAAGAATAAGTTACTCCTTATATTTTCTGCTGTTAGGTAATCTATTTGCGTTCACTTAATCATTGTAATTATCATTTTGATTGAGAGAGAGACATGCATTAGCATGAATCATTTGGTAAAATGATGTGTTCAGTGCATTGCGTCTGGTTCTGCCCTCTCATGTTCTAGTTCTCTTTTAAATCTGAATTATTCAAGAAATAAAATGTGACTCAGTGAGACAGAACAGGAACAGACAATTTCTGCTAACAAGACAGCACTATGTAGTGTTCACAGTTCTTTATTACACCCACTCACTCACTAACAGAAGACAGACACAGGAATGATTGTGCCTTCAAGTCTGGCTGATCAGCAATGTTGTAAAACCCCAAGATGCTGAAGACAGGCAATTACTTTAGTTTACGACAGACTCTCTCCCTTTCTCATTTTGTTTTTCTCAGATAAGATAAACTGTATATACATTTAAAGGTACAATATGTAAGATTTTTGCATTAAAGCAGAACTTGGTAACTTTTTTAACTTAATAAAACTGTCTAGAAATCATTTGGATGGTTAAACAACCTGTTCTGGTGATATTGGTGACTTTCCCCGCTCCCCCCAGCGTTCCCAGGCGGAAAACCAACCTTGCAACTTGGGGACTACCGTCCCGGCAAGATAGAAATTGGAAGTCTCGTGAGAAGCGAGAACGAGAACGAGCGCGAAACACAAATTGCTTTACGGCAATTCGACATAAACACACACGCATGTATGATGTATTACCAGATTACCCACCTCGGTAGACATAGCTCCACACGATACAGTTGGCTTGCTCCGATCAAAACAAACGCACATGAGCAGCGGTAGAGAGGGGGAGGAGGCCGCCGCAAGTGAGTTTTTTACGACCGTGTTGTGAAATATACGCCCACCACAGCTGTAGGGGGAGCTCGTGGGGAAAACATGCGACAACAAAAGGGAAAATCAGCGAAGAAGTGACTAGAGTTCGCTAGAGTTGCCGAGTTCTGCTTTAAAATATCCCAAAATCTCAAGGTCAGTGTTATATTTTGTTAAGTTGATTACTTACAATATCCAAAATGTTTCCAACTATTTTTAAATCGTGAGAAAATTGCGATTTTAACCAAGGAAACGGGGCGTTGGAGCAGGGGGGAGCTGGGAGTCGCCAGTCAATTGCGTCATATCCGCGTTACCCTCAGTTTCCGCTCGTACTGCGTGAAGTCCTGGACAAATGCGGAAGTTGTAGTTGTAGCGTCTATCAAGTAACAAACGTTAGCTTGTTTCGTGCTGTCGTTATGGAACACAATTATTCTTTACCGATTGCAGCTGGTTCTGTCGACAAAGCATGCTTAATTTTATATTTTCCAAATGTAGCATTCGGTAATGTTTATGCAAGGAAAGTATTATTGCTTTAGGTTTGTGTTTAGTTTATTGACATTGTTTATCACGTCTGGTGTTTATGGCCATGTAAATAAATATAGCATGTGTTATACATAAAGATTAATCGGTATTTTGGCAAATGATGTGGGTATGTTCGAATGTACTTTTACAACAATTGTTTAGAACACGTAAAACTGCGCAGCGTTATCACAACAATGAATTCGACAAATACAGTAACATCTATGATAACCAATTTAGTATTAAACCTTACTTTTCTTGCTGTTAATTCATTTTAATGAAATAAAAGTGTGATAAGGTTCACGAGTCAGGAAGGAAGAAGACAGGGGTCGGCGTGACTGGGACTCGTACTTTATTAAAATAAAACAAAACAAATAAAAGTCGCGCACAACGCGCATTCACCGTAGCAACCGCGACAGCACAAAACAGTTCAAAAATGAGAGCTCGGATCCACCGGTTTTCTTTCTCTGCGTCCAATTTTCTCTCCAGTCTCTCGTACGAGTCCTCATTCTCTCTCTCTCCTCTCGTTCCAGCGGTCTCTCCACGCCAATAATACTGCAATAAGACACAGGTGTTCGTCATTTGCACTTGACCTACTTACTCGTCTCGTTTCTCTCTCTACCGTTACAGACCGCGCTGAACCACGCCCTCCTCGCCACAAAAAGCATGTCATTAAACGCAACATTTATAAAAATAGAATTGAACCTCATCCATGAACATGATTTTTCGATTCCCGTCTGACTGATTTACATCCACGGTGGAGTTTAAAACGACAGTTCCCATCATTCCACGCTCCTTCACATCGTCATCAAGCTACGCCGCTGTTGTTGTTTGGAATGCAGCGCCCTCTAGCGGCAGAAAATGTTGCATATTGTCTTTAGTTACTGTATGTATGGATACAGTCTCTAAGTGAACACCTTTTAGGCTTTTGAATATTTTTAAAGGATGCTGTCATTTACTGAGATATTGAAACAAAATTTGGGTGTAATTTATTAATAATAATAATTATATATATATATATATATATATATATATATATATATATACACACATATATATACATAGGATCACTGTGTGTGGAGTACAGTGACTTAAGGAAATTTACCAGGCATAAAAGGTTTTTTTTTTTTTTTTTTTTTTTTAACAGGCAGTAATCCAATTTTGATACCACAGCTAAAACTAGTAGCCTAACTAATATAAATTTATAACATTATTAAATACAAGTAAACAGTCAGTAATAAAATAAGAACAGACAATCAAATTACAAGCAAGAGCACAAATAAATACAATAGAACAAAGAAACACTTTCAATTCTTTTACTTCAATGAAAGTTTAGATTTTTGCAATTGGTTTAAATGAAAGATCAAAAGGATAAACAATGCAGATTTATTTTTTACACCCATTTTTGATCATATTCACCAAGGCTGCCATTCATTCTGACCACAACTGTATATATATTTATTTTTTATCATTATTTTTTTTTATATATAATGGGATTTACTGCAGTGCCATCACTGTCCCAGAGTACCAGAGTACCAGAACCAGAAGAAGTAGTAGTAGTGAACCTAGAAACATTTAAATGCTCAAAAGCTCTTCATTTACAGGGCTGACAGCTCGCTCAAGTGTTCTGCCTTGAGGGTTCATTTCCATCCTCAGTCCAAATCCTCCTGCCAGTCACGTCTGCCTCTGGGCTTTGAGTACGCCTCGGTCTGGCCACTTCATCATACAAACACACACACACACACACACACACACACACACACACACACACACACACACACACACACACACACACACACACACACACACACACACAGGCTAATCTCTGAGCTCTCCAAATAATATCATCCACATAAGCCAATGACAAGTCTGCTCACAGCGTGAAGAAACTGCTCTGACAGGGCCAAACAATAAACAGGGACCGACAAAAAGCATTAGGAAAGTATATTTGAAATGTTTTGAACTTGAAGTACCTATTTGTCTTATGGCATTTTTCCAAATCTTATTATTCCTAGTGAGTAAAATTAATATAATTGACATAACACATTAGTCAACATTGTTCATAACCCTTTTTTCGTTTTATAATGTAATGTGATTTTTATTTCATTTTTATTAAGAGGGCTTGATGATGTCAGTGGGAAGGAAAGTCGTTTCAGAGGTGAACATATTTTGATGAAAAATTTTCACTTTTAAATATTGTGCACTGCTAGATCATGCATAATGTACTGTATTAGGAAAGAAAAGCAGGCCAATTTTGATTTAATGTTAACTTTGGCTATTTTAACAGCTCTGGTCTGGTGTGTTGGTAATGTGTCTAATGCTGTCTATGATCCCACATTGTTTCTCATTTTTGCACATCATTATTCAAAAGGATATTTTGTATTCCATGAGCAAACACATTCGTCCCAAATGGCTTGGCAGCATGAGAATGAAGGCACAGACTGTACATCTGAATCCAGACCCACGCCAGCAGCTGGGAGTTACATGCGTTTAAAAGGCCTCTAAAGATCTCCATTCAGTGGGTGCTGAAGGATCGTGGAGTGGGGTGAAATTAATCTAATCTGGTGACTGCGGCGAATGTATATTTAAACATTAGAAATAATTATTCAGTATATCCAATGAGTGGTTTCAGGATGATGAAAATGTACACTAGATGCTAACCTTCATAGAGTGGTGCTCGGGCTGTGCAAAACTCAGTGGGTGGTTGCCAGGTCGTTTGGAATGTTTTTTTTGCATGTTGCTAGGGTGTTCTGGCCCAAGTCACAACTCTTTAGTTGTGTTCCAAATGATGCACTCTACACTATGCGCTATGTACTCAACCGTGTAGTCTAACTTTATCATCCAGCATCAGAGTCGGATTGTCCCACCCCCTCCTACGAGTTAAGTGAAGTGCATGAAGTATGAAAGCTTGTTTCTGCCACAGAATAAAACAGTTAAAAAGATAATTGCGACTTTTTATCTCACAATTCTGATTTATTTATTTTTTCTCACAATTGCGGAATATTACGGAGTCCCTAAAGGGACATGGTGGAGGGAAAAATTTGGGATGGGAGAAAAAAATATTTTTTCAAATCTTTTGTATTAATTCCCTCGCAAAAGTTTTGAGTGGGAATGCAAATATCTTTGCGAGGCAACGTAAAGTTTCTCGAGGGAAATTTTTTTTCTCACATCCCAAATTTTTTCCACCACCATGTCCCTTTAGGGGCTCCGTAGAATAAAAATTCTGACTTGCAATTCTGACTTTTTTCTCGCAATTCTGACTTTTTTCTTGCAATTCTGACTTTATATCATGCAATTCTGTCTTTATAACTATTGACTATTTTACTCGAGCAAGTTTATATCTCACAATTCTGACTTTATAACTCATAATTGCGACTTTATATATCACGCAATTCTGACTTTATAACGCAGTTAATAGTTTATATCACGCAATTCTGAGAAAAAACGTCAGAAGATAAAAAGATAAGTTGCAATTAACTTTTTTATTTTTTATTCAGTGGTGAAAACAAGCTTCCATAATGGAGCGTCCAACTGTCCACACTTTTTTTTCCCAGTTAATTAGTGCATCATCCAGGTATTTAAAGTGCACTTTATCTTTTTTGGAATTTTCATGCACCAAGTAAAAATTCACAATTTCAGAAATGTGGTAGATTGATTGTGATTTAAATGTATCCATGTGTTTTGATGAAATACATTTTCTACAAGCGACATAAACTGCAAATTATTGTCACGTGTAATAATACACGCACGAGTCGGAGAAATAACAATGAAAAAATAAACACATAAGAGAAATAGAGCCTAGACTACACTCTAACACAAATGACACCGGACAGGGAACTAATTCAAACTGAGGGAATGATGATTAATTAATGGGATGATTAATCAAACAAACTAAGAAACTAGGTAAAATACAGGCACAGGAAAAACAATCAAAACACATATATGTAACAATTATATTACATTTTTTCTGACCCTGATCTTTTTTTGAAGGCTGAAAGCATGAAATAGACTTATGATGGATCAAAACAACCTGCCTTCAGAACCCATGAGCAAAGATAATGAAATAACACTTCAGGGAAGTCCTGAGGCAAAAAGCAAACGTTTTGCGCTGCGAATTATTGTAACACATTTTCTGTAATCTGAAAGCTAAATACATGCTTGAGAGAAGTGAGGCTGCAAGAAGAAACCAATTTCCAATTGCATAGCAAGTCCCAGATAAAGAACTCCCTGTTAAGTGAGGCATACATGGCTTCAAATAGTCTGTAATCGGTTCATTTTTAAAAGTGTACAGTAATGTAGATATCCTCTCATCTGGAAATTCATATAGTTGCTATTAATATTTCTGCCCTAGGCACGCTCATTACGCTCATAAATAGTGTAAATCTCATTTACAGCATGATTGCTGTAGGTGCATCTATCCATGCATATAATTCTCAGACATTCTCGGAGGAACAGTGTCGGCCCACATCTCCCTGCCTGGCACCGTGTGGAAGATGTGTATGCAAACTCTGCTTAAGTAGGAGCAAACAGAGATCGCATTTACATTTCAATTTGGCAGCGAGACATAGCAAGTTTGTACAGTATCTCTCTCTCTCTCTCTCTCGCTCTCTCTCTCTCTCTCTCTCTCTCTCTCTCGCTCTCTCTCTCACTCTCTCTCTCCCCTTTCCTGCAGGGCTCAAGATAATTATAGATTGATTCAATGCTTCATGCCCTTCGGGGGGTAAAAACAAGCTTTTCAGTGACTCTGCTGCTCCCAGAACCAAAAGGTAATCTAGGAATGAGGTTCATGGCCGATGAACATCACTTTAATGCACAACTAGGGAGCAAAACAGCAAATGCCAGAAATAATGTAGTTCAGAGATTTAAAACAGGGTGGTTACTAAATTAAAAAATGAATCAAAATGATATGCCAGTTGGTAATTTACTCTCCTTCAAGCCAATAACTAGCTTCCGGCCAAACGGACATACGGATTCCACTTAAGTCTAAGCGCAACTTTACAACAGAAAAAGAAAAAGATAAAAAATGTTACAAATGTGGAGGGTTTTCTCTTTTTAACTAAAAAAGATTTAACTTCAACCTAAAAAGCAATTATTTTGACAATTAATCATATAGAAATGAAATAAAAACAATTTTGAGTGAGTGATTAGTAATGTTATTTGATTTATCTGGAATTATTTGGAGATGTGAAAAGTAGACATTCCTTACCGTCCCTGAATTTTTAAATAAATAAATAGGTTAAATTTTGATTTCACATTGACTTTAAACATGTTGATATGTAGTTTGGCCTGTAAAATGTCTGGTATTAAGGCTCTTTAGAGCAGGAAGGATTCTGATTGGCTATCAATGTTTTTATCGTTCATCAGCTGAAAAAATTCATTTCTGAAAGTGATTCCAACACTGTAAAACCCAACAAGTTAACTCAACTCAAACCGATTGAGGAAACTGATTGCGGCAAACCATTTAAGTTTAAAAATAAATACATATGAGTTTTGTGAACTTATATATATTGAACAGTGAATGATATCGTTCCTCTGTGCCATTATCGTTAGTTGATGAGGACTCTGCTATTCTATATTTAGAAAGATTTTTTTAGAACTACATCTTTATTGTTATCGTTATAGTTATCGTCCTTGATGTTAACGGGCCTTTACAGTTTGTTGCACTGCATTGTCGACAGGTTACAAGACAACCCAGATAATATTATAACCCAAATATCGTAATGCGTTTCTATGTAGTATGAAATGCACTAAAATTTTGGTTTTCTTAAATGGAGCAGAAAATCAGTCTGTCAATAAAAAGCCTCTTTCTGAGGAAAATATTGAGTGTTGATTCGTGATTGTTGGCCGAGTTGAGCTTTTGTGCCAAAATAAACCCTTTGGTTCTTGAGATACCTTTGGAATTCACTTTCTGGGTCGATAGCTTTTGCACATTTATAAACTGAAATTACAAGGGAGAAAAGGACCAGGATCAGGCTTTGTTACGTTATCTGCACAGAGACAATTTTCCATTGTGCAAACCTGTAATATAGACCGCACGATAGAGCAGTTAATCCCACGATGTGAATGAACTAAAGGTGAGAGAAGAGAGGGATCAAAACATGGATAGAAAATAAAATAAAACACCTTTTCCTGCAACCCAAGCAAAAAGGAACAAAGCATTGTTTGGCTGTTCTAGCATTGGCCTGTTCCTCACACAGAGCTATCGTATGGCTTCAGATAACGTGTATATATAGTACATGAGTTGTATAGGTGACTTTTATGGTGCTTTTGTGCCCTTTTTGAAGCTTGAAAGCTTTAAACTCCATTCATTTGATTTTTCCTCTTTTCATCAGACTGTTTGTGTTCCACAGAAGAAAGAAAGTCATACGGGTTTGGGACAACATGAGGCTGAGTAAATGATGAGCTATTCCTTTAGGTTTATTGATTCCACCACAGAGAACATCCCATTTTATCTCTCAGCTTGACATAATCAGAGCGAACGCCACTAAGATTGAAGAGTCCCTCAAATGAATAACTATCTCCGTTTGCATGGAGGAGGTGTTAGGTGTGCTATATGGGGAATGCAAAGTGTCTTTCAGAAGTGATGGGACACACACCTATGTAAACTTTAGTTTGTGTTAGTGGGAAATGTTTGATAAACTGATGCAATGTGTGCAAGACTGAATAATGTAAATTTATAATGTAATATAAATGAATTCAACACGACACTCCGCAGTTTAATTTTCACATTTTATCAAAATAAACAATGCAGGATCCATTTAAAGTGAAGTGCTTGTTTGCCACCACCATCTTACTAGCTGACATTGTTGTCTAGTGCTTTTTTCATCTATATTTAACCCAGTCCTTAGGCTACGAGAACCATTTCAATCTTTTATGAATCAAGCACATTAAGTATTTTAAGTTCAGTTTCCTTTCCCTTTTCTCCTTTCCCTCTCAGGGTTTCTCGAGGCATGTTTTTGTCTGGCATTAAAGCAACCATGCTGAGACCATCAGACAGCTTCCAGATTAGAAAATGAAAGACTGTGAGCAACCCGGATTCTGTTGCCGGGGAACTGCGTAAATCAACTTGTCATTGGCTAGGCGGTGATGGTTTGCTGACAACCTTTTGTTCAGAACTGTGGTTGTAGTCATATTTTTCTGGTGGACGTTGACGCTGAATGTCTCATTTTCAGGGTCTGATTCAGAGTAACAGCAAATAGACCTAATAGCATATAGAGCATCTAATTAAAAGTCTTTGCTAAGCAGCCGTATTCAAACTAGTTTAATGCATTTTTTAGGTCAGGGGTGCTGAGTGCTGCACCTGGAGATCTACTTTCCTGAAGTTCAAACACACCTGAACCAAACAAGTCGACTTTAAAAAATTACAAACAGATGTGTTGGAGAACTTTAAATTCATCCAAGCCTCCAATGTAGAGCATTGGAGTGACAGCGTATTTTGTAGGCCAACACGTAAGTTAGCATTACCCATGTTTCCCTCAACAAAAACACAGTAGGATTTTCCCATTGGCTCTTCGACCAACAAACGTTTATGATTCATACAGTACATGTTTTGTTACTCAGGATAATCTTCACAAATCTTCACAAACGCCTAAATTCAATCTGTTCATCATATAAAGCAATTGTGTTTCTTCAGAAAATTTGGACTAAACCGCTCAATTCATATGGATTAGTTTTACGATCTCTTTATGAACTTTTTGAAGCGTCAAAGTGGTAGTTGCGTAGCTGTCAATGGAGGGATAGAAATCTCTCAGATTTCCTCAAAAAGATCTTCATTTGTGTTCAGAAGATGAACGAAAGTCTTGCGGGTTTAGAACGATATGAGGGTGAGTAATTAATGACAGAATTTTCATTTTTGGGTGAACTATCCCTTTAAGGGAACATGTCTCAGTGATAAAGCAGTCAAATTATTGTTACATTTCTCATGGCAGCATATGAAAATTACTCTCCAGCTACGGTTGAATCTAGACTGCAGGAATCCAAATGATCTCTGGGAGTGGGTGTTACTGGAGGGATGTGACAAGTAAATTGGTGTGTCTAAATTGCAGCACTGGGTCATTTTAAAACAAAGTTCTATCTTTTTGTCAAGCACAGAGAACAGAGTGTTTGAGGTGCCGAGCAGAAGAGACTTGCTGTTAATTAGAGTCCGTCACAGACAATATTTCACACACTGAACTGTCAGCCATCCACGTCCACTAGGAGTTTCTCTTCCTCCTGGCTTTATGTAAACTTGTTAAAGATTTACATGCTTTAACAGAGAAAGTAAGTATTTGATATTTAATTTTTCAATTGGGATGTTCATCTCTGAGAGGCTGTCATATTACTTGCTCATCCTAATAGTTTTCACTTGGATAATTGTAATTGATAATTGATCCTGTTTACCAGGTTTTCCAAACTCTTAGAAGCTGATGAAACTGCAGAGGATGCGTAACATTTTGCAGTGCTGGTATGTATCACCTACTTTTCACAATCTGGCCAATTCCCATACACCGGATAAAATCAAGTCTCGCACTACATGCATTTTTACTCAGATTTATCTCCTACATATCAAGTTTTCCTCAGAAATATATCTGATTATGGAAGCTAAATGGGTTGCGAATAGTGATGAACATGTTCGAAACACTGCTTTACGAAACTTTGAAAACTTTACGAAGCTTTGAAGGGCATTTCAAACTGACCAAATCCCATGATTTCAGCAAACGAGGCTTTGTCATAAAACTTAAAAACATTTAGAAATGTCAGTGGTTGATGATAGTTATATAAAGTTTTGAAAAGCATCGCTCAAAGCAGTTCATTTTAACCTTAGTTTTGTGTAAATATTTTTTTAAATAAAAAGCTATTTTTATTTTTTAAAGTGCATGTTCAATAATATTTACTAAAAGGTTTTCATAAAATAAAAATGATAAAATAAAAAGTAAATCATACTTCTTTCGTTTATATCAATTTGATTTATTTTTCATATTTCCGAACTCTGTAACTAAGAAAAGGAAGATGTAATATGCAGTGATATTATTTAATTAGTTCACAATTGGGTTTAATCCAGTGTAAACCAGCAAAACAAACACCGAAACTCCATTTTTAAATCTGTCATTGACTGTATAAACATAACTAAGGATCTAAACCCATGTTAAGCAATTGGCACACAACTCCTCTAATCAATTCAATGGACTGCTTTCAAGGATTATAGATGGATCAGTGGCCAAAAGAGCCATTTAATCTTTTATTCATCAGTGTTTGTTGAACCCCTCAATTAATCATTATGCAATGCCACATTGTCAAGACTGTCTAACAGGCTTTAAACAATCATCCATTCTTGTATCTTTGAAGCAAAACTCCAGCTACTTACACGCAAAAAATTTGCACATTAAGAAATAAAGCTATGAAACTATTTTTAGAGATTATTTGGTCTTGAACATAGACTAGTTGATGAGAAATATTTAAGTTTATATTGAAATCTCTGACTTTTGATTGGAGACTTTGTATTTTGAAACACTGTTAAGATATTTTCAAAAAAAATTATGAAGCTTTGTCCACATGTATACTAATATTTCTGAAAACACCGTTTTCGCTTGTTTGGAAATAAAAACCGTATCCACAACGACAGCTTTTTACAGTAAAAATGCTTGTCAAAACACCCAATATTTGCAACAATTGCCAATTAAATATTAACCTGTTTACATGAATTTTTTTTTTAAGATCGGTTTTCAAAAACCTCATTCAGTGACCTAAAATGCTATTTACACATGAATGGGAGGCCAAAACTCAAGAGAAAACATTTTCAGAATTACTGTTTTCTTATGGATGGGGAGTGAGACACATGAGAGATTACTGGCGTCATTTTTGTCAGGATAAAACTTATGCAACTGTCTCTGCTTGCTCTTTTTTCCTGTCTAGGAAAAACAAGTGAGATTTTAAAGAGATGTGATTTTTCTTTCCTATGGAACTCTCGTTACTCACTGCATATTACAGATTCTCAGCTAATATTAGAGTCTCAGTCTGCAGTGCTGCCCCTGAGACTCCCTCAGGCTTAGATATCATTTCCTCCTTGTTTTAGGAATGACTCCTACATAACCTCCTGATTCCCATCAGCCCCGTGTCCGGCAGCATTCCATCACTCTTCCACGGTATCGATCTGGCCGTCTCTCTTGTCAGCCTCATCACTGCACCTCATCACTGCATAAGTATGTCTGAGGATGACTGCGAGTGTCGTGGTTCGACATGCTGCAGCATACAGGCCAAATGCATTTCACTTTTGAGTCCAGAGCCCTTGGCTTTTCTGTCTGGTAAGTGGCCATTAAGGGGAATAGATCTGTTTGCTTCCATTATAACACTCGGAAATGCTCGACTGGTAGACAATCATGTCTGACCTTGAGTATAAAGGTTTGTGATGTTCTTTAACCATATAAGTTGTTTGCAAGCAAAAAACATCACAAATTTGCAATCATTGTGTGGATGAATTTTATCTCAAGCAAAAATCTCTGTAAATATCATGTTTTGAGAATAAGATGATTATTCCAACGCTATCTCATGACCAATTTGTACGAATTCATACGAGTGAATAAAAGGTGGCTAATTCATACGAATTCAAATTCCAAAAAACTAATCTAAAATAATCCATTTTCAAATCAAACGAATTTTATGAGGTGGCTAATTCATACTGTAAGGCCTGCCCAATCGGTCCAACGACAGTTTCCGATAAGCAGGTGAAGGTCTCTGCGTGTTACTGTCTTTTCCGCATGGCAAAGCAATTTGATTCTAATTAAGCTTTTATCTGACTCCATTTTATCACAACCTCGAATTTAGGTAAGATTGCCAATTTGTTATTGGTCATTTATGTAATACACTGTAAAAAAAGAAAAGTTGACTTAACTTAAAATTGTAAGGCAACTTGCTGCACAGATTTTTTGAGTTGACTCAACTAAAACATCTCTATAGTTGAGTTGACTCAACTATAACATCTCTAGTTGAGTAAACTCTATTAGTTCAACTCAAAAAATCTGTGCAGCAAGTTGCCTTACAATTTTAAGTTAAGTCAACTTTTCTTTTTTTACAGTGTAGATTAGCAATATATTTGATTATTCTATTTAACTTTTTACTTTATATTTTACTCGTTCATTAGGAATCTATGTCGCTCAGAGAGTCGGCCATATTACACGGATCTCACCATCACAATCTCGCCAGTCTGATCGATAACCAGAGGTTATGGCTAAAGCAGTTTAACAATGCCGCAACATGCTTGCTATTATTAAAAAGTACCCATGTAGCCCCCTACAGTCGCCCATATAACAACTTAGTTAAAAAGCCCAAATAATAACCAGAGGTTATGGCTAATACATTAAGATAATGCCGCTCCAAACGCTGCTATTACCTCAATAGTATTCTTATCTAGCCCCCTATTTGCGACTGCATAACAACTTAGTTAAAGTCAAGCAGTCAGGAATCTCACCAGATGTGCGATCTCACGCTCCATCTAAACTGGGATCTAGTGTGTACTTAACCCTGAACGCAGATTTGTGGAAACATAAGACTTAATCTACTAATTTCAGAGTAATTCAGAATAAAATCAAATGTAACAATTTATTATGTCAGGTAAATGTATCATGCCAATCTCGTAATCAGTTCAAAGATAATCAATACAATAACATCAAATGCTCAGAGATAAAGAGTAAAAGATGTACCTCACTGAAGAAATACATGATGCTGAGTGTCTGAGAGACACTAAGCATTATGGGCCGATCTCATTACAAATCGCCCTGAGCCTTTTGTGCACTTTCTTTAAATACCCAGACCGAGACAGAAACTTCTTTCACATGGAAACATTTGCTAACAATGGGAATTTGCATTCAGAGTTTACACCTTTGGAGAGCAGGATGCCATTTGCCTGGAAGACACACCCTCCTCTGTAAGCAAGATATCTCTAAACTCTTAAACACTTTATTACCTTTTTTGTTTACTTCTTTGGAGAATGGGACCTTTGTACCAGTCGCACTGAGACATTCCAAATGATACCAAACATGTGTAATACTGTATGATAATTGTTCACATTAAACCATATAGATTTTTGGGTGAATTTCAGGTGATCTCAGCATGAGTGAGAAGGAACAGGGGAATGGGGTGTAGGGTTGAAAATAATCCAATATATTTGAAATGAACCAAGACATTTGCTTTACTGTTTTCCACCCCCTTTTCTACCACAAGGACCATTTGGAGTTCTTAAAGGTCCCGTTCTATGCCCCTTTTCACAAGATGTAAAATAAGTCTCTGATGTCCCCAGAGTGTGTATGTGAAGTTTGAGCTCAAAATACCCAACAGATCATTTTTTACAGCATGTTTAAATTGACATTTTTTGGGGCTCAGAAAAACGAGCCGTTTCAGTGTGTCCCCTTTAAATGCAAATGAGGTGCTGCTGGACGACACAGGGGGCGGAGCTTCATGAGCTCGTGCTCAGTCTGTCAGGAAAAATTCATCTCACGGAATGATGATAATATCAGAAACTCTCTGTAACGGCATTCATTTCGAGTCGGACAATAATGCCTACAGAGTCAGAGTGCTGTATAGAGATGAAACAGGTATGGTTTAGTAGTTTAATTACGGTTATTATAACGTATTTGTCATCTGCTTGTAGGCTATGTATCCATTATTTATTAATAGCCTACAAGTCTGCTGTCTGAATGATGATCAAACATGTACTGATGAGTTTAATAAAGTTTATTGTACATCACACAAAAGATGAAGCGTCAGTTTTACTTCAGAAAATCACCGTAAGAGCTGAGTAAACACAGTAGGCTAAGTTATAAGAAGTGCGCAAGTAGCCAGTAGAGTTGAGGGAGCATTCCTGTGGGCGGAGGTTAGTCAAGAAACGGTTCTGGTGATGTCACTAATGCAGGATGTAGAGGGATGTAGTCCAATCGAGCCGTTTTTTGTAGTCAACTTCTGTTAAATAAAATATCTCGCTTGGCATTGAACTTTGAGCTTTATAATTTTACAGATATTATTTATGCTCTAACAGCAACATTACACACTAACTAAAGTTTGAAACATGGAATCGCATGCAACGGGACCTTTAAAGGCACAGAGAGGCTGATAGTGATCTAGGCCTGTAGGCCAAGATGTGTGTACTTTGGGGGTCGATGAATTGTCACACCTTTAGGACGTTGGGGGAAGTTGTAATTATCTGATTGGTCAGTTTGAATGGCTCATTTGGGTTTTAGTCACATGGTCACGGAAGGGATAAAAGAAAATTGTAACTGTTGCTCTGTCTCTTTGGTGCTCTGGCTCTCTTATTCTCTGGGTCCCTTTCTTGGGGCTCTCTTCCTTTATCTCCTCTTTCCTCTTTCTTCTTACTCTCTCTCTCTCTCTCTCTCTCTCTCTCTCTCTCTCTCTCTCTCTCTCCATATATATCTCAGGTGACATTTTACATGCTAGGTAAGATTAATGGTATAAAGGCCAATTTATACTTCTGCGTCGGGTTCGCGTAGAAGGTACGGCGTAGCATACGCATTGACGTGTACCATACGTCGTACCCTTCGCCGTACCCTGACGCGCACCTCCTCAAAAATGTAACTACGCGTCGCGGCGACGCGGACCGCAAGATCTGTGATTGGTCGGCTGGATAGCATCGCGTTTCCTCCTACGCATTTCCGGAATGATCTTCTGCACTCTGCACCGCCCGCCCGCCATTTTTAAATTCCGAAGATCAGTGAAGAGCCATGGAAACAGACCAAGTGACCGAGAGATTGCTTGAAGAAGTGCGGAAATACAGCCATCTGTATGACTCCTTCAGTCGCCATTGCTCGTAGAAACCTAAACTCAAAACAGCCGCGAGGAATGTAAACACAGTGGAACTGGAACATTAAAACCCACCCGCGCCAACTAGCGTTTCGGCGGTGTAACTGCAGAGCAACACAGACATTCGCAGAAGTATAAATGCTCACGACGGCGTCGCCTACGTGCGTACCCTACGACGTACACTACGGCGTACACTCGACGCAGAAGTATAAATTGGCCTTAAGTCAGGGGTTTTCAACCGGTGGTCCGCGGCCCCCTGGTGGTCCGCGGCGGCATTGCATGTGGTGCATGTGGTCTGTTACATGCATTCCAGCCTACATAATTTCACTATTAAAATCACTTTTTTTCCATAATAAAAAAGTTTGTCTTAAAAAAAGGCAAGTCCGTCAGTAATAATTATATTGGCATTCAGTAAAGTGTCCAACCCATAAAAAGTAGAACCATTGTCCGCTTTACATAAAACAAATCACGACATGACCTTGTGTGAGTGAGTGAGTGAGTGAGTGAGTGAGTGGCGTTCACACCAAACGCGAATAGAGCGTCTGGCGCAAGTGATTTTCATGTCAAGTCAATGTAAAGACGTGTTTACGCGCATCTGGAGGTCCTGCATCGCGAATGAGGCGAATTGAGCATCTGGCGCGATACGCGCGAGTGATTTGAGGGTGAGAGAGCGAGAGAGAGAGAGAGAATTCTGATTAGTCGAGAGGATATATCGCGTTTAGGCTAAAAATAGGTTCGGCGCTTATCGCGGTTTGGAAAGAAACTGCATCTTGCAGTACATTTTAAACAAGGAAATATAGTGATTTGGCATGAAACGTTGATGGAGCAGTGAATAGGTTCAGTACACAGCAAAATGACATGACAAACTCTTTTTTTTTTTTTTTTTTAAATGCCATTTCCTCAATTCGACGTCCGGATGTGCTATCTGACAGAGGAATCCACACACTACACACACACACACACAATAGTGGGCCGCCGATTAGGGTAGAGTGGGGGAAAACCTGTTTTTCCCAAAATAACCACTAAAAGTAGTCAAGATACATTTTTACTGTTGCTATGCACTACGTTGATAACGGGGATATACAAATCTCTATGGAGAAGCTGACACTAGCGACACATTTGAAGAGAAGAGGATTACAGGGTAAATGCTATAATTTTCCGATATTAGTAAATAAGTGTTTAAGAGAATATTGTTCTGCAGGATATCGCAGTGATGTATGATAGATGAATAGTGAAGTCTGTAGTTTGAGATCATATATTATTTATAAGTAATATAATTATATTTTAAAAATAAAAATAAAAATGTT
This sequence comes from Rutilus rutilus, assembly GCF_951802725.1. Taxonomy (NCBI): domain Eukaryota; kingdom Metazoa; phylum Chordata; class Actinopteri; order Cypriniformes; family Leuciscidae; genus Rutilus; species Rutilus rutilus. The sequence continues at coordinate 12,897,627 of NC_140218.1, read as the reverse complement.
TAAACTCATAGAGCTGGTAAGTCCCGCCCCCTTCGCTAACCCCGCTGGACCTCTAGGTTGAAAAATCGTCAATGCAAGTGAATGGGAGAAAATAATTATTTTCTGGTCCCGTTTGAATTGTGCCATGAATGTGAACATATGTTGTCTGTGAATTTTTTATATAATCTTTCATGTTACAAGTTTGACAGTATATGGTATGATTCGTCGGCTAGCAGTTGTGGAAAAGACATAACGAGAAAGACTACATGTCGCCTATGTGACGTCACCCCATAAAGTTGACTTACCCGTGGTTTTCACCAACCTCAACGATTTTGTCCTCTCCCTGAAAGAAGGCGGTGAAGTGCACCAAAGACACAGTCATGTTTAGCGGGATCCGTGAGCTAGAGCCGTGTGCTAGTGGTGGTGACGTTTCAAACGCGTCGAAAGCAGCGAAGAGTTGTAGTCCACAAAGTGCTTTCACACAAAGTCTAACCGTATCAAACTTCTACCCGCTAAATTGTAGCATTCTTTACACGAAAAGTTCTATAAAAAATTCACAGAAAACATATGTTCACATTCATGGCAAAATTCAAACGGGACCAGAAAATAATTATTTTCTCCCAATCACTTGCATTGACGGTTTTTCAACTTTGAGGTCCAGGGGGATTAGCGGAAGGGGCGGGACTTACCAGCTCTATAGCTTGTGGGGTAAAACGCCCCCTACGCTGAGGGGTAAAACGCCCCCCCCCCCCTGGGGGCATAGTTTCTCTATCATAATTACTATAATAAAATATTTCTGTCTATCAAATCCTTTGTTTTACACTTAATGCAGTATAACTAAGTGGTAAAATCAAAATATTTGAACAAAACATGAAAAAATTACCTCAAGTGAGCATTAACTAGCTAACTTGCTAGCACAGTTAGCTCACTGATGGAAGGTAGTTAATTTTGCCTATTTTGAACATTGCTGAAATAAATATTAATATATATACATGTTGATACATTCCTTGCCTTTTACCTTTAGAGATTAAAAACTATTGTCTGTTAATTTTGCTGTTGATCTATGAAGCAAACTGGTTGGTAAGAAAGGGGGCATTTTACCCCACCTTGGGGGGCGTTTTACCCCACCGCTGGGGCAAAACGCCCCCTTTGTACAAAAATATTTTCAGTGAAAATACTAATTAATTATGAAGGCTGAGCAATTTTAATATTTGGTGAATAACTCCTGCCATAGTCACTCAAAACCGGGATGGCAATTCTAGTCACATTTATGTTTTGTTTCACTGTAATGTCACATTTTCCTTAAGGGGGGCGTTTTCCCCCACTCTACCCTACTTGTTAGTCAGAGTGGTGGTCCCTGGCACAGAATCAGTTGAAAACCCCTGGTATAAGTTATCATCTCATACATCTATTTTGTAACTATTTTAAGTGTAACCATAACCATATTTTGTCATTAAACCTTTTCAATTACAAATAATGTGCTAAACAGTTTTGATTTGGTATTGACTTTGAAGTGCTACAAATTTCAATACAATATTGTCACTCTCTATAGCAGTGGTTCTCAATTCCAGTCCTTGTGACCCACTGCTCTGCACATTTTGTATGTCTCCCTTATTTAACACACCTGAACCAGATCATCAGCTCATTAGGAGAGACTCCATGAACTGAACTGAGTGTGTCAGATAAGAGAGACATACAAAATGTGCAGAGCAGTGGGTCACGAGGACTGGAATTGAAAACCACTGCTCTATAGCAACTCTCTCCCACATATTAAGCTATTATAACTGTGCTTATTTCCGTCGTTGGTATAAGTACAGTGGGTGGAATAGACAAGAAATGTGCAGTTTTGTACCATCTTGCTAATAACATTTCTTTAGTCATTCGGCAGTCTTGCAGCTTGAACCCCTGCTGGAAATCCACCCTTACAGAGGGGTCAAGGGAAAGAGATGTAGATTAGGATGATGCTTAGGTGAGACTTGCGTCTCGAATGGTGATGCTAATTTCACAAGAGAGAGTTCAAATGTTAATTTCCAGAAAAGTCCTTTGTCTTCTCAGGGAGTGGTTGTTCCTCAACCAGACTGCCCGGCATATTCTAATTTCTCAAGTCTTACAGTGCGAATTGATACGACCTCACTCGTACGAATTTGTACGATTTGTTTAAATCCATGTAATGGGTAGGTTTATGGGCGGGGTCAGGTGTAGGTCATTCGTACGAATTCATATGAATTGGGCAACTCTTAAAATCTGTACGATTTAGCAAAAATCGTGCGAGTGAGGTCGTATGAATTCGTACGAATTAGCCACCTCGTAAAATTCGTATGAATTGCCGTGAAATCAGGGTGATTATTCTAGATTCGTTTTTTGGCAGATGCTGCATTCAAGCTGTCAGTTTTTAGTGGAAATCAAACCCAAGAAACTAGCTTTGAAGCAACAGGAATTTTTTGGTAAAATACCATTCCTGACCACTGTTAATCCTCCTGTAGCTGGGCAGAAACGGGCTTTAAATAACTTTTACATGGCAGGAAATGTGTTGTGTTATACAATAGCTTTCATCAGTTGTCGTCCATCTGCTAGTCTTCCTATTGAAGCTCTGATGTGCCGTGTCTGCTTTACCGTTTCTGACTCATTTTTTAAAACCAGACTTTGAGGGTGAAACTCAATATGTATGACACCTCTTTTAGATTCAACCTGCTGTTATATTGGATGCATATTGTTGCAGAAAATGCTGACTGGGACCTTTTAAAACAATTTACCCATTTTTGCTAAGTGTATAGGACAGTCTAATCATATAATGGCCCAAAACAGATTGGATAAGCAATAACCGCAGAGAAAAATGAACATTGACTGCAACAAACAGAAAATACTGGTTGCCGAAGCACCTTTATGGATGCTTGTGAAATACAGGAGACGTGGTTATTACAGCTCCGCACTGTAATGAAGCAATACAATCGGAAATATCTCCTGCGTTTTTGTACATCAGCTATAAAATACTGATGAAAAGCACCTTTTAGCTGTATACAGAGGAAAAATGATTCAGCTCAGTGAACATTCAACTGACCAGACGTACCACACCTCAAAGCTGAAACGATGTGTCAGCTGTAACCTACGGTGAAATTTCAGTGAGTGGGCGAAATAAAACGACGGTCACCTGCTTTTCTGCATCTCTCTTTAAAGACTTCTAAGTGCATCTGTCCTCAAGACTTAAGTGCAGACGGAGACGATGAACAATGTGGAATTCATCACCATTTCGACCTTTTGTTATGAAACACCACTGAAAATACTGTAGGATGTGAGTCAGGGGACAGGATGGAGAATGTTAATTACGAACCATTAAGTCTTCTACCAGTCTTCAGCAGTGCATTGCAATGAAACATTTTTTATGTCTAACTCATATCCCATTTTCTCCATTCACCCACTCAGTTCCGGTCTCGTCTTTATGGGGAGGGAGCCAAGCTGATTTATCTGTGCAGGTCTCTGAGGAACTATAGAAACTAGAGCACTTTAATCAAAACTCCTAACATAGTATGTCGTCAAAGGAGACAAGACTCTTTCTTTCTGAAAGGACTTCTCTCTGAGACATGCCCACTGCAATATGTTCACATGCACAGTGTTATTATTAGAATTGTAGATACATCATGTAAATGCACTACCATTGCCTGATTAAAAACAATATTTTGTTACAAGAAGTCTCAATAAGACAGCTGGCATATACCTGCAGTGGTTGAAGCTGCAGACAAGCTGAAAAGTTTTATGCACCACAGTTGAAGTACACAGTGACTAAAAGCAATTGTGTTGATTGATTGTGTCTCAAATGGGTGCATGATTGTGACAAGGACATTTGATTTCTTTAGTTTCATCCAATGTTTCACTGTTCTACTAAAGTCAAAAGGTTTTAACGCATGTCCGAGGACTCTCAGGTAAGCTGTTAAATGTGCCAGACCTGTGAAGTAGAGCTATTCATCTCAATTTGAGCTTCTCTGCGTGCTGAAGGTGAAAAATAGATGCCGTCATTTTCAAATGTGTTTTTCAAACACTAAGTGGCTGGGTACATCTGAAACTGTTAGAGCAATCATTGCATCATTCGTTGTGAGCAAGAGTGTTATAGTCAGCTTTGACTGATGGGACTCATTAGCTGTAGACTGCGAGTGTTGCATTTACCTGGTATGAAATTTAGTTGGAAAGCTGCTCTTCCGCTCAAATATTACATTATATTTTCCTTTTAAAACCACAGACTTAAAGGGATAATTCAACTGAAATAAAAATTTTGACACATTTTTTCCTGCATCATGTCATTCCAAACCTGTATGGCAAACATAGATGTACTGAAAATTGGATCGGTCTGATTCAGAATGAATTCTTCAGACTGATTCATCGATTTGTTTTGAACTTTAGGGTAGATTTTGCGATTGAACTATTGAAATGTTGGTCTGTTTCTCACACAAAGCTAGCGTATGGCTTCAGAAGATAACTGTGCAAGTTGTTTTAACTTTCATAAAAAATGTTTATTGTGCTTTTGTGTCCTTTTTGAAGCTGAAAAAGCTATAGTTGCATGGAAACAACATGGAAAATTATTTATTCTAAATTTTCTCCTTTGTGTTCTGCAAAAGCAAGAAAGTCATAAGGGTTCAGAACAACACGAGGGTGAGTAAATCATGTTAATTTTGGGTAAACTATCACTTTATACCCTTTTGGAAAAGAGTTACATACTTTTAAAAAGACTACTTACTGTATTATAGAAATGAAAGATATATAAGATAGATAGCATTAAAGCTACACTGTGTAAGATTTTCTCCCATCTAGCGGTGAAATTGTATATGACTACCAACTGAATATTACTTTCTAGCCCCCCCCATTCTGAGGGCGTTTTAACTCTTACAGTGGCCGGAAGTCGCGAGTAATCTCCAGCTCGCATTCGTCACGGTGCCACTGAGTGTAAAAGCTTGAATTTCAATGTGTCCCTCTTTGGCTAATGTATTTTCAATATGGAGGCGCAACATGGCTGCCGCCATTCGAGCGACTCACTCGTATGTATTCTGAATGGCAGATTTATTCGCTTACGGGAATACTTGATTAGTTTGTGGAAGTAATTACTCATGAATGAGCACATATCATTTTGAGTGTTTTTTGTTAAGAATCAACTTAAAAAATTACACAGTGTAGCTTTAAAGTTCCTAAGTGTGTCCTGGAACCACAGTCACATTTCTAAGCTAATGCTATATTTCAACGTTAAATTTGAGATATATTTATACACAGTTGTTCTATTTTCAAAAACAGAGCAGTGCTATTGTTAGCTTTGCCATTTAATTGTCAATAAAATTCTCCAACCAAACAGCTGAGGATAAATGGTGCCATAGCATGTTAAATCCAATAAAACATTTTTTTTTTTTATGTCAACAGAGAAGCGATTTTTGATTTCATGGTGATCATATGTCTTAAAGTGTGTGACTTTAAGTGTGTGAGGGATATTGTAGTATTCATTATCACCCTCGTAATCTTTAATCAATATGACTTCCCCTCCCTCTTGAAGCCACATTTCTTCTTTTCTCTGCTGAACACAAAAGAAGATATTTTGAAGAATGTTAGTAACCAAACAGTTGACAGTGCCATTGACTTCCATAGTAGGAAAAAAAAAATACTAAGGGAAGTCAATGGCCACTGTCAACAGTTTGGTTACTAACATTCTTCAAAATATCTTCTTTTGTGTTCAACAGAAGAAAGAACCTCATACAGGTTTGGAACAACTTTTGGAACGACATTTTTGGGCGAACTATCCCTTTAACTTTTACAGTGTTACATGTTTATAATTTTTGCATGCATCCTTAGAGGCCCTTCACACAGAAACACGTTTTTCCATTCAACTAGGCTACTTTTTCATTATTTTTCTATGTAAACACGCACTAGACTGACGTGTTTGACTGTTGCGCTCACGTCTTTTGTAGCATCTCGCGCATGACGCGCATTCTAAAAAAGTTAAAATCAGTTCAACTTTTAAAAAACGCGTCTCGAGACCTTGCATTTTTTCCCCATTCCTCTACTTGCGTCTTGTGTTTTCCAAAGCAAAAACGTATTCTGTGTGAACCGGACCTTACCTCATAATTGTGTCTGATTTTCAGAGATATGAATGAAACTCTGCATCAGTCAGAAAGAGGTCTCTTACGATGCCATGCTGAGCAGGAGTCTGAATATTTTGCCCTGTCCGGCAGAACAAGGTTCTTCTGTATTTCTGCCAAAAACAACAGCACATTCTGTATATTATAGAAAAAAAGATCCCAGATGACTTTATTTTAATGGATGTGGATTAATCGCCCTCTTGTGGTTTGTAGTCATAAATACTTATAGATCACTGCAAAAATTATCTTGTTTATCTATCTATCTATCTGTCTGTCTGTCTATCGTTCTGTCTGTCTGTCTGTCTATCGCTCCGTCTGTCTGTTTGACGTTCTGTCTGTCTGTCAATTTTCTTTTCATATACAGTCACCAAAGGTAGATACCAAAATCATTGCATTAGATAAGTTATGTACAAGCTGTTTCCTATCTATCTATCTATCTATCTATCTATCTATCTATCTATCTATCTATCTATCTATCTATCTATCTATCTATCTATCTATCTATCTATCTATCTATCTAACTGTCTGTCTATCTATCTGTCTGTCTGTCTGTCTGTCTGTCTGTCTGTCTGTCTCTCTGTCTCTCTATCTCTCTATCTATCTATCTATCTATCTATCTATCTATCTATCTATCTATCTATCTATCTATCTAACTGTCTGTCTATCTATCTATCTATCTATCTGTTTGTCTGTCTGTCTGTCTGTCTGTCTGTCTATCTATCTATCTATCTATCTATCTATCTATCTATCTATCTAACTGTCTGTCTATCTATCTATCTATCTATCTATCTATCTATCTATCTATCTATCTATCTATCTATCTATCTATCTATCTATCTATCTATCTATCTATCTATCTATCTATCTATCTGTTTGTCTGTCTGTCTGTCTGTCTGTCTGTCTGTCTATCTATCTAAATCTATCATATACAGAGGTACCAAAAGTAGATACCAAAGTCTTTGTATTTTCATTGTCAGTGTTTTTTGCTATTGTCAGTGGATTAATGGATTAATAATATGGGTTAATCGCCCTCTTGTGGTTTGCAGTCATAAATACTTATAGATCACTGCAAAAATTATCTTGTTTATCTATCTATCTATCTGTCTGTCTGTCTATCGTTCTGTCTGTCTGTCTATCGCTCCGTCTGTCTGTTTGACGTTCTGTCTGTCTGTCAATTTTCTTTTCATATACAGTCACCAAAGGTAGATACCAAAATCATTGCATTAGATAAGTTATGTACAAGCTGTTTCCTATCTATCTATCTATCTATCTATCTATCTATCTATCTATCTATCTATCTATCTATCTATCTATCTATCTATCTATCTATCTATCTATCTATCTATCTATCTATCTATCTATCTATCTATCTATCTAACTGTCTGTCTATCTATCTATCTATCTATCTATCTATCTATCTATCTATCTGTTTGTCTGTCTGTCTGTCTGTCTGTCTGTCTGTCTGTCTCTCTATCTATCTATCTATCTATCTATCTATCTATCTATCTATCTATCTATCTATCTATCTATCTATCTATCTATCTATCTATCTATCTATCTATCTATCTATCTGTCTGTCTGTCTGTCTGTCTGTCTGTCTGTCTGTCTGTCTATCTATCTAAATCTATCATATACAGAGGTACCAAAAGTAGATACCAAAGTCATTGTATTTTCATTGTCAGTGTTTTTTGCTATTTTCAGTCCGACGCAGTTATCATTTTCACATCCTGCGCCACGTTGTTTAAATAGCAAATGGACTTGCCCCATTTGTGCGCCCATGGGCGTGCTGGTCTGAAAACGAGGTGTGTTCTGGCACATTGTTGGCGCGTCGCTATATTGAGGCAACAGAAATAGACTGCGCCATCGACCAACTGAAACCTGGTCTAAAGTCAATGGCGCAATATATTTTTTTTGTTATTTAATGAGCGCATTAGTAATGTGCGCCTATAGGCGGGTCCACAACGCGCATACACTCTATTTATTACAGTTTTTCTCAGTTGCTTTGGTGCATTTCTCACATCACTATTTACATTTGCACAACAGTTAATGCAATTCTCAAAACAATTAGTACAAACTGCAAAACCTAGTTGATAACCTGCAAAAGCGTGTCACTTTCTCAAAATGGATAGCTCATTCCTCAAAAGCAAGTATTCATGTCAATGAAAGTGTCAGTGTCATCAAGATGAAAAGTCCTGACACCATTGTTTATGAACAAGATAGTCAAATGGCTTTGTCATGTTTTCAATGCAAAAAAGTCAGATCTTGGTGACACTACCTGAAAATGCTCAAGACAGCACTATATACTATTTGCACAGCCATTTGAAAAATACAGTAAAGTTACACATTACTGTATTTAGTGAAGTAACTGAGTACAAGACACTGAATATGTATGTTTCACATTTTTACTGCATATGCTCTTTGCAATTATAATTTGTTCACAGCATTGTGCAAAAGAAAAAATACACCCTTATTTACAACAAACATAAACTCCCTTTGGGTAGAGCTGTGCACAACTGTACACAATACTGCAGTACATATTGGAACTGAACATACAACATACATAGTACTGTAATCATTCATGCACATCCAGACGTTCCTCTCTGTCTGGCCACATAATTTCATCTACATCACAGTGAATATCATCTCTAGCTCAACTGCAAATTGTTAAATTTAGGAGACATTTTCAGAAAAAAAAAAAGATTAAAAAAAATTTGTAAAATTTGCTTGACAGATTTTGACAACTAGTTCAACATTTTTGTATGTAATGACTTAAGCAATGAAATGAGGACTATTAGTTTTATATGGAATGACTATTCAGCATTCACAAGTATAGTTAATTTTGACTGACATGACATAAGCAAATGATAATGTTATAAAACAGCAGAGAGTTGTATGAAAGCAATTGATGCATGTCCAAAAGCATTTGCAATTTGTTGGAAGGACTATGCTACTATGATGTGCACAAATGACTAAATGTTGTGGAGGTTGAACTAACTGTTGTGCAAATGTAAAAAGTGATGTGAGAAATGCACCAAAGCGACTGAGAAAAACTGTAAACACACAGGGACGCACAGCAGCACACATGCCACATATTCTAAATAAAAGGATTACAATGTAAAAGATTATTATTGTGTACATAAAGATATGGTGGAATCCGTCTTGTCCCGTAGATGGTCTGCTCGCACGCTTTAACCTCGCGCACATGAGCAGATCCGTTTACACTCACGTTCGGTCTTTCCACTATCAAATTCCGTCATGAAAATAGCGAATCTGCCATGGCGCGAGCACAACTGGCATTTAAAGGGAATGGGAGATGAGACTATGATTGGTTTAACGCACGTAAATCCCAAAACACACCCATTACTCATTAAGAGAATAGGGACAACCCTTTTAGACTATGCGCCTGGTGCGTCGACCATTTTCCCATCGTTAAACTAGCAAAAGTGGATTCGGACACGACCTAAGTGAACTTGCGCCCTGCGCTTTAGACCATGCGCTTAGATCGTAGGGCCCTAAATCTAACAAACGTATTATTGTGAAACATTTTTCTTTATGTGCTTGGGATATATATGTATAATTATTATTTGATAATTTTATCTAATGCTAAAGACATTTTATGTGTGATTTGAGTGTGTAAAATGTTAAACTACACCTGACAGTTCAGTTCTACGCACAAGGTGTACTTCGTAAATTTTGTCTCAAACTAGATTAGGGGAAAACCCGATAAGGCTGGTCTTATTTCAGACGCATATCACTGTTTCATGACATTTTTTGTCTATTTGACAACAAAGCCAGCTTCCCCTGAGAGCTGCGATCATGAGACTATTGTTAGTCCGTGCTAAATCCTACAATGTGAAAATCTGCACAACAAAAAACATCAGTTTTCCCTTTGAGATGCTCCTTGTACGAGACTATGGCTGAATATGTCATGCGATAGGTTTTCAAAGTCCGCTGTGATGTGCTCAAGTTTTGGATCTCACAATAGAGACGTGTCTTTATGTAATCCTTAAGGCTGGAGCCTCTTATCCATCACTGGATGAAGGACACTCCCTTAAGCTGAAGGACACATCCCTAGTTGTGTAATATGAGATTTGTCAAAGTAGGGCGTGCAGTATGGTGTGCTGATATGGCCGCAGATGACCTATCAGGTGTAGTTTAATATGTCCAGATTTCAGCCGCTCCTTCCTGGAATCACTTTCATGAATAACCTCAGCCATTCATGAGGTTAACACCAACACAAGAGAACAGATGATAGGGAACAGATTGAACACTAAAGGTAGACTATTAGAACTAGACTATAGAAGAAAAAAAAATCAAAGATGAGATCTCTTAAATATATCTCTATACTTTTGCTCGAATCTTAGGCTTCTTTTTTTTTCTTTTTTTTTTTGAAAAAGACCACAGTAATCTCATATGTGTTTCCAAAGAGTTCTCAGCAATTCTAAATCATGGGAAATGATATCCCATGAGTGTGTGTGTACGTTTGTGTGTGTGTGTACAGTGCTGCTCAAAAGTTTACACACCCCTTGCAGAATCTGTGAAAATGTGAACAATTTGATCAAATTACGAGGGATCATACAAAATGCATGTTTTTTTTTTTTTTTTATCCAGTACTGTCCTGAATAAGATATTTTACATAAAATATGTTTACATAGCCTATAGTCCACAAGATAAAATAAATAAAAAATAACATGCATTTTGTTAACATTATACACTTTTCCTGCAGGGGGTGTGTAAACTTTTGAGCAGCACTATATATATATTTTAAAGAAGATTTTTAATGTACATGTTTAAAGAAGTATCATATGCTCACAAAGGCTGCATTTATTTGATCAAAAATACAGTAAAAACAGTAATTGTGAAATATTATTACAATTTAAACACAATACAATACAATTTTGTAGGCACTCACAAAATACGTCTTAACATATGAAACTGGTTTGATTATAGTCCAGATGAAAGTCTGTTTGCATTCATTTTAATGTCGAATTGATCATTCTCACAAGTATACCATAAAAAATGTTTGTAATTTTTTTTTTTTTTTTTTTATATTCCTATTTTTAGTTTTCATAGACGTTTGCAGAGAAGCAGCATTATGGCACATTTAAGGAACAGATTGCACAAACTACCGTTAAAAAAAGCCTACCAGCCGTTGAGGAACAGATGTGCTGTTTCAGAACAGCAGTGTACTCATCTAAAAATACAAGGTTCTCTAACTTTTCAAATAGAAGTAGCAACACTATTTATGTACAATATGGCATGTTTTGAGGCTGTTTCAAGCTTGATTAGGGGAGTGCTGGGGTAACACTGAAGTCTAATACTTGAGGCACCTTCCATAAAAGCCAAATATAGTTCCATCGATCCATTGCCGAAACCTCGAGACGGACGTGTAGACGCCAGGGTACTGGGCATCCGCACAGCCATTTCCCCAGGAGACGATGCCGTACACGCGGCCCTCGCACACCAGCGGCCCTCCAGAATCCCCCTGCAGAAAAGACAAGAATATTAATATGATTTTGGACAGAGAGGTCAGATGGTGTGCGAGAAGAGTGAAAGAGGTTAAACTAGAACTAGAAGGTGAAGCTCACAGCGATGTGAGACACGTATTGCCTTTGAATTGCCTTATAAATGTAATTACATTTTCTTGTTGTTTCAGTGTCATTGGGTGAACTTGACACATTGTAAAGGCAGCAAATCTGCTCCTTTTTAGCAATAAACAATGGACGGGACTTGAATTATATCCATCAGGAATTGATTTAGATTATAGTATAAAAAGTACCAGATTGAAGCCAGGCAAAAAAAAAATGTTAATATTTTTTTTTTTCCATTTTTTTATTCAGCAAGGATGCATTAAATTGATCAAAAATGACAGTAAAGGTATTTATAATGTTACTAAAGATAAATCCTTTATATTTATCAATTATCCTTTTCATATAATCCTGAAAAAAGCAACATGGTTTCCACAAAAATATGAAGCAGCACAACTATTTTAAACATTGATAATAATAATAAATGTATATTGAGCATCAAATAATCATAATAGAATGATTTCTGAAGGATCATGTGACACTGAAGACTGGAGTAATGATGCTGAAAATTTTAAAATCAAATAAGTGCAGCCTTGGTGAGCATACATTTATTTGTTTCTTTATTCCTTCATTTCTACCAGATATTTCTAACCTGACTGAATAAGATTTATCACATACCTGATCAGATAAAATGTCGAGCTTCGCTTTATTTAATATTTTGTTAAATTGCACAAGACTGTCAGTGTTAGCTTATTAGAAAGTTGCTATTTGATTAAATGAGCTCCATTTAACTTTTAAACTGTTTATTTAATTGGATTGTTTTTCTTTCTTTTTTGCATCTTCTAACTGAAGTAAAAGGCAACACATTTTAACTTTAATTAGACCCAGTCAGAGAGTAGTCAGAAGTGCAATTAAATTCACAAATAGTTTTAAAATTGGCAAAAACAATGTGATATCCAAATAATGGCTGAATACAAGATGGCCCTGTTCCTGACAACAAAGTCAACATCCAGTAAATCACTAAAGTGTTGCTAATAGTTAGTGGTTTATTCCAAATACCTTTTAAATTCCAGATTTCCAAAAGCATTTAAGGTCAAAGTTCAGTGCATGATAACTGTGCCATCCACATTAAGTTTAGTGCACGTGAAGTCATGGTTTGTCTCACCTTACACGCGTCTTTTCCTCCTGCGCTGTATCCTGCACAGATCATATTTTCCGTGATGTTTCCATTAAAAGAGTCTGTGCTGTTACACACTGCGGTGGACACTATGGGCAGCTTCACCGTCTGCAGCGTCGCAGGGATTCCTCCCGTCGGAGTGGTGAAGCCCCAGCCGGACACCCTGCACACGCGACCCACGGACACCTGGGCGTCCTGCCGAGGCAGCGGCGCAAGAGACACGTAGCTGTTCAGATAGATGGGAGACTGCAGCTACAGGTGAGGAAAAGAAATCATTAATAGGATCCATAAAGCATGCTATACCATTCTCTGAAGTTAAGTGTGCATGTTCATTATATTATTTAATAAGTAAATGTTTTCACTGGTGTCATTTCCACCACATCTCAAATCATGTTTAATCGCAGATGTGAATTGTAAAGTAGATGTGAAAGAAATATATAAAAAAAATGTATTCAGCCAGCGCACATACTGTACCTGTATTTACATCCTGTTTTCGGTCGAAGTCCACAGTAGTCGATTGTCGAGTTCACGCGCGTGATCATAGGTAACTAAACCTATGGGCGTGAACTCGACAATCGACTACTGTGGACTTCGACCGAAAACAGGATGTAAATACAGGTATGTGCGCTGGCTGAATAAACATTTTTTATATATTTCTTTCACATCTACTGCAGTCAGATTCACCCGCGTTCACTCCGAAGGAATCACTCACATTAGCTGTGCACTTGTAATGACACATCAAGGATGTTAAGAGGCTAAAAGCAGGTTTAAAACTTGCCCCATTGAAGTCAACAGGGTGCACATTTTAAAACGAGGATAACACGGTGTAGGCAACACCGATTTTTGTCGTTGTTCTCTGTACTGACAGCACTCCAAATATACAAAAAAATGAGCTCAATGTTAAAATTGACCGGAGTTCTCCTTTAATTTAATGTAATCAAATTCAAATGCAATCTTACGCACTACTTTATCTCTGTGTCTGATTTAAAGGGATAGATCACCCAAAAAAATTAGCCCATGATTTACTCACCCTCAAGCCATCCTAGGTGTATATGACATTCTTCTTTCAGACAAATACAATCTGAGTTATATTAAAAGTGCTAATCATAAAAGTGCTCCACACGGCTCCGGGGGGTTAATAAAGGCCTCGTACTACCATTATAAAGCTTGGAAGAGCCAGGACATTTTTTAATATTACAACGATTGTATTTGTCTGAAAGAATAATGTCATATAAACCTAGAATGACTTGATTGTGAGTAAATCTAAACTGAAACTGAAGCATTTATGCTATTCTGTTAATATACTAAAAATGATATAGTATAATGAATATAATATAAAAGTATAGAATTTTAATTATAAAACTTTAGATGTGTAAAAAAAAAAATGCATGCACTCATGTTACATGACTGATTGCTAAGAGATACATCACTTCATGTAATTGATGCCAGATTGTTGTGTTCATTTTGTATGCATGAAAAGAATCAATGGTTCACAGTGAGTGTAACACAGGAGCATTGATTCACTGCCTCACCTTAATGAGCATGATGTCTGCGTTATTGGTGGCTTTGTTGTACTGTGGGTGAGGTATTAAAACATGAGGCCTGCGAAACTGCTCCGTCCCCTCATATAATCCCACAGAATAATCTCCAGCCACGATTCTCATGTTTGCCTCCCTGGACACACAAACCAACACGGCTTTGAATTAAAATGCATTTTAAATGCATCGTACTATGGAAGAAGCAGCAAGTTACATCGTTGTATAACACACCCCAGATAAAGAACATTCAAAAGTAACATTCCCATAATGTTTGACGAGTGATAAAATGGAACGTTCGCATAACCAAGAAAAAACATAAAAAACTGGACGTTTTCAACATTCAGAGAACATTCAGCAGTAACGTTTTCATATCTTAAATGGAATGTTAGCAAATCATTTTTAGAACATATTTTGGTACCAATCTACCAAAAGTGGCAAACTGTTATTGCTATGGTTCTGTTCGTTGTGCCATCTAAGTGGCGCTAAATGGAAATACCCACTGACTAAACTCATATCTCCTATTAGTCCTGTATCCAGTGATGCTCGTCTTACCCTATATTGCAGTGTGCTGCGGTCAGCACCCAGTATTTGTTAATTAAGGTCCCGCCACAAAAGTGCTGGCCCGTAGCGCTCTGAATGGACACGATGTACTTGATGGAGTACGGCACCGGGATGTATCCACCCACGATACGGGCCTGTACCAGATCCTGTACCAGATCCTGACCTGTGAAACGAAACAGGAGACACGTGATTTTGTTGACAGCAGCTTCAATCTCTGTGACATTAGTCTAGATTTTCCTTTCATTCAACAGAGACATGTGCGCACGTGAGGGACGCTCTGAATCTACACCTTTGTCTCGGAAGGAAAGCGTGTAACTTAAGGTTGATATGTCAATACTAAACAATGCGGAGTAAACAATGACCCCCCCCCATCTAAATCTGTCCACAGAAGACTGTATTTTCCCGACATGTGCGTCACGAATAGATGTTTGATTTGAATGAAGCCTGCTGTCTGAGATGTTAGAAGTCATCTCTGGTTTCCCTTGGGCATATTGAGCACAGTCTAACAATTAGGCAGATGTACGTGCAGCGGTTCAAGTTATTCTATTCAATATTAGCAGCCATTGACTGGCGTGTGAAACACACACTCGCTGGATTGAACCTATTATGTAACCTTGACTGAATGACCATTGGAGCTCACGAGGATTGGCAGCAGCGTGACCTTTATCTGATTGCTTTATGAAGCTCTCAACGTGAGGAAATCCTAAACTTTAAAGAGCACAAAGCACTGAATTCCCCGCACATGTAGAGGTTATGTACGTCCATTGTTTGCTGTTTTATGTTAAAAACTGTGTTTGGGGATTTAAATGTCTTTGGTATGTTTTTATAATTCAGCGTGCGCGGGTCTTTGCAGGGATTCCGGCATCAGATGGATTAATTAATCTTTTACGTGCGTTCTAAACTTTATAATTGCATTTTAGGGCTTTTTTGTGTTGGAAATGAAAAACGATTTGCTTTGGATTTCCTTCAGTGAAGATGCACTCAGTGCAGGCTGTCAGGATGAAGGGCCCATCCATCAATGAAACTAAACTTAACTTTATCCTCATATTTCATTTCTGTAATAAATCATAGTGCTGACAAAACCTCAGCCAGACATGCAAAAAAAAAGCAAGACAGTATTAAAAGCCGTCACTGGAAAGATCCATAAAAATCTCCTTTTTTTATTTTTGTAGACTTAATAGATATTTGACTTATATTTCTATTAAGCATCAATGTTGTCTCAGTAACATTTAAAACACCAAAAACTCTGAGAAGAAATTCGATTTGCGATTATATTGAGATCTTTTTAATGCTGACTCTGAAACTCATAAGGAGACACATGAAATGAACATATCTTTTTTCTCTGGAGAAACTAAGAATAACGAGACTTAAGTAAAATATTACATTTGCTCTCCATTATAATATGCTTTGTGAGTTGACATGTTGAGGCAAAAAGATTGCAATGTCATCCATTTAAATTTTTTTTTTATAGTTGACAACTCAAATCTAAATGACTGCCATCCTTTTAATATTTAATTTAATTTTAGGCAACGATTAATCGCGATTTATCGTATCCAAAATAAAGGTTTGTGTTTACATTTTTTATTATTATTTTGTATATATAAATACACGCATGTACATATTTAAGAAATATTTGCATGTATATTAAGAACAATTTTCTTAAATATATACATGCATGTATATGCATAATATTTATACACAGTACACACACATATATATTATGTAAACACAAACTTTTATTTTGGATGTGATTAATCGCGATTATAAAACTTATTCAAATAGTAAAAAGACAAAGTACATTTTTCATTGGCATTTTAAAACGAAAGTTTCAAAATTCAAAATGAACACAGTCTCTTTTCAAAGTAAAAAACTTCACTTTGCTCAAGGTACAGTATACGACTGCTCCACAATTCCGCTGTTTATGCACTGAAAGGATTTTGTACGATTGAAGTATAAATCTTTTACTTACAGCTCACCACGAGGAGATCCAGGAGGACACACAGCAGAAGCAGCGGCAGGTTCATACTGATGGAGACGGTAGACGCAGAGACAGACACATGCACAGGTGCAGACCAGACTGAGACCAGCTTTGCTTCAGGTACTCTGATTCCACACCTGGGGAAGGATTACCACCTCATTCTCGGGTTTCCTAGTTCCTATTTCCGTCCCCATGGTCACAATGTCGTCTGAGAAGGGGAACAATATATAATTGAAGCCAAACCTGTGATCTTTTGTTTTGGGTTTGATTGAGGATCAGTACAATTGCCTACGTCACATGCTATTTGCGTCATATTGCAGATTAAATTCTGCGTTTGAAAAAAAGTGTCAGATTTACTGTACATTCTGTTGTTATTTCTTGTATATGCCTTTTTGATTTATATTACAAATGCAGAAGCGTTTAGTGGCCCCATCTAGACACTCGAGTCACATTTAAACTGATGTCATTGCTTTAAATGTCAAAAAAGAGTGCTTTTCGGGACTACATTTTAGCCATTTGTGCAATTACTTTAAATTATTTTATTTTAAATCTCTTTCTAAACTTTTCTCTTGTTGTAGATGAGGTTTTGTTGAAATTGCGAGAATGATTTCTG